>NC_136248.1:27617500-28217500 GCF_053564925.1 Oryzias latipes | reverse complement strand
TTATTACCTACACTATTTTCCACCACTTCTATGGTTCTCCTTTTGAGAGGACCAACAACCCTGTGTCATTGAAGCATTTTCCCATTGGTTGAGGACATGTTTAGCTTTTTGTTCCAGCTCTACTTTTCTCAATCAGGGTTTGCAAAAAAGCAAAAGAAAACTTCACTGCAGTCATGGAGCACAATGTTGTTGTTTACTGTTAGCTTGTTGCAGTTTTTTTTTCTTCATCTTTCCCTGCAGGAACAGCCTTGAGATAACCAATGCCACCACAAACTATCCAGTCAAATATTCAACCTCAATACTTCAAACTTGTTTGAGTCTATTGGAAAAATACGAATGAAGTTTGAGGCTTTTATTCTGAAAGGGTTTAATAAAATGTAAAACAAAAACAAAAAAATAAGCCCTTCTTTATGTTTGTTTTCATTTTAAACACACAAACATTCACAAGGATTGCAAAAAGTGGACAATCCCCCCCACAAAAAAGAACTGACCAAGGTCTGGACCAAACAGCTCAGTGTGAAAGCCAACAAACTTGAACTTTTAGGTGTCAACACGTTATCGCTAAACCAATGTTTTTGGGGATGTTCTAAATGAATACTAAATATCTAATATTACAAACAATTGCGACTCCACAAAAAAGTGGAGTCGTGACCAAACTGGAAATTTGTTTTAGGGTTAAATCTTAATCTTACTCGAGAAATGTTGCCTTTGATCTAAGTTTTAATCAGTTCAGGGCAAAATGCGTTGCAGTCTTGTCACTAGAGCTGTATCAAAATATGATTAATAAAAGTCAACCCAAAGCACAGAAATGTAGAATATTCAGAAAGCTTTTTAATATGAATTGAAACACAGAAGCAGCTCATATCAGCTCTTTAAAAAATAAATCAATTATCCGTGTGAACAGGCGCCACATCGCCACGCTTAGAAAGAGGGTTCCTCACCAGAACATCAATAAAAAGAAGAAATCATGCTTGTATATCTACATTTGTGTTGACTCAGCAAGATTAAATAAAAAGAGCTATAAATAAATATATGAAAGCTGTGCATAGGGCTTGGAGCATTCCCGCTTTATATCCTAGCGTAGTTTGAGTTGTGGCTTCGTGCCGAAAGTTTTGTGCTTTTCCTGTAAATGAATCCAAAATCAAAAACAGGCGTACAAAATTCATAAGTAAAGAAACGGTTATGTTAAAAAAGATCAAACTTATACTTCCAGATCTTTAGGAATCTGCTCTTTGTTCAGACAGAAGTTCTTTCCTGAGTTAGTGCCTCCTCACAGGTTAGTCATGCGCTGATTTTCTGCCTATGTTTTGAAGTTGTCAAGCAATGCAATATCAAGCACAGTACGTCAGCTTAGCATTGAATATAACTATTGATTTTGAGGCTCTGGTGCATTGGTGCATTAGTTTGCATTAGATTTGGGTTCATTTTTCACCTAAGTTTATGAATGCACAAAAACGGGCAATTAAAAATAAAGATGGCTCTTTGGAAGAGGGGCCAAAATTGATCCTTTTTGTACATGAATATTTCGTTTTAACACCTCTACTGTTATACACTCTGCTTTAGAAGTGGTCAAATGTTCTCACTGGCATCATACTGTCAGCTGATGTACTAACCCTCCTTCATTTTATTGCCACCTGAAGACTGCAGCCAAGTACTCTGCATCCAAATGTACTCAGAGATGAGCTACCGCTGTGTTCATTGCTTCTAATAGTAAATGGGAAATCATAATCTCTCTCCATTGAATTTTATTTTGTCTATTGATCAAAAGATTTCTGTTTTTTTATTGATTTATTTTATTATTTTAGAAGCCACTTCATAGGCTCTCCACCTATGTTGACCTTTAAACTTGTGCTGCTTGTGCTGCTATGTAAAAATGCAACACTAGATGGCACTGTGGTGGATTTTGCTATATAATTGGAGGAAGTATTAAGCAGGTCCATATTTATGTTTATTTAGCCCAACATGGCCTGAAAGACCAAGCATCTAAACATCTCAGGTGAGTAGTAACTCAGCCTTTTGCTGCCAGAACAGACAGAACAGGGAGATCAGAACAGTTAGCCTCCTCAGGACCGGGCAGGTACCGGGTATACCGGGTACTAAAGCCTAGTTTCCACTGAGCGGTCCGACCCGGTTTAGAATGGTCCAAGCAATTCAGGTGAGCGTTTGAACTCAAAGTTGGACCGTCACGATTCATGTGGGGTGAAGCTATGCAGTAATGGAGGTCATCCAGCTGCTCATTTTGTTCTGCTTAGCTTTTGTGTACTTTTTGTTTAGATTGTTAAAAACAGAAAAAACTTTATTTTTGTGGAGCACTATCTATAAATATATGAGATATAACGCTTCATATGTTTTTTTTAACATAATTGATTTTGTAGCTTTGCATTTCACATGTTTAAAAACTATACAAATGAAAAAAGTACATAATAAATGCTTTGTATATAATAATAATAATAATAAATAGTAGCAACATAAACATTAATAATAGAAAAATACACTTTACCAAAACATTCAGGAAAGATTCTTGAAGGCAAAACAATTATTTTTCAGCAAAGTCATTAGAATTAGATCTTAATGGAGCTTTTTTAATGAAAAATCCTCTTTTTTTTAATAGCTTTCCTGTAAAAGCCTGCACCCCTCCCAATCCACAAAATGAGTGTATTTTCACATTGTGACATAGATAATTGAGGAACAGCCCCTTCCAGGAAAAGCCAGCTCCGCCCCCAGGCTACCACAATCACACACCTTCTCCGTGGAGCTAGCGATGATCGGCTAAATGCTTTCCTTTTCTATGCCACAAGCACATTCATCTTTGCAAAGGTTCGGATGCTGTTTGTTTTCATGGGTTAAACGCAGACACGCTGCTAAGGCCGGCTCTAGGATGACATCAGGAAATGGGCGGCACCCACAAGAAGCAAAAGGCGGAGCCCCACAGACCAAGTTACTTTATTAGGAAAAGGAGCTCCCGCAAAAAAAATCATAATTCATAAAAACATGTGATTTTTGGTGAGCCAAAGATGATGTATTATCATGTATATTTATATATTTTAGTCTAAAAGGCTTAAGAAAAGCAGGATACTTTAAAAAACATCCAATGTCCATCACACTAGGAACTGAAGTTGTACACTGCAGCTGTTTTTCTTTTTGTAATAAATCTAATATTATCTTAGCCAATCAACAGTGACCTGGGTCCATATCTTCCTGAAGGCCTTTATGCAAGTTCATCCCTTTTTCTCAAAGTTCTCTCCTGCTTCACAATGCCTCCAAACTGCAACAAAGCCATAACCCAGCAAGTGTTCCCTGTGCACTTCACTGCGTATTGATTCTCTGCGTGTCCATGGAGAGAAGAAGGTCAGTGTGTGAGGAAAAACGTGTGGAAAATGTTGTACTGCAGCAGATCTCACCACTTTTTGTAGGAAATCAGAACACCTTGCAAGGTTGCCAAATATTTGGGTGGCTGTAAAAAGCGGCTGTGCCCGGCCAAGTGTGATGAAAAAAAGCCTGCGGTGAACGCCCGACAGAGGCTGGTGTTCAACACGTTAAGATATTCATGCCTCTGGTTAGCCAAAGGGCCAACAGAGTTCCTGCTGATTTTCCCGCTTGATATGTTTGAAACAGCCTCATTAATGGAAATGTCACTTGTGATTTCAGTGTGGTTCACATTATTAGACCCCCTGATACAAAACGCTGAGGTTATTGTCACCTGATTGCATGATTTTCCCGCACTTCATCATTCAGAGTATCCTTTAGATCTCTCACCGCTTCTGCTGTTAGGCTCTTCATCTCGTCTCCTACCCCATCTGTTTGGGAGCGACTCTGTCACTTTAACCTCCCTTCATCTCCCCTCCAGCCCTCCTTTTCACTCCTCTTTTGCCATCCTTAAGCTCCGGCTGGTAGAGCTTGGGAGTGTAATGCTCATCTCCCCTTGGACTAAAACAGATGCTGCCGTTGCTCCAGGAGGGGAAGCTCATTTAGGCACTTCACACATGAGGAAACAGTGGTCCTGTCCTATTTGTGTGTGCATATGCCTTTGTCTGTGAACATATGATAGATGAGCTGAGTAGACAGCTGAAGAAGGGGGAACATGGGCGCAGACAGCTTTAATGCAGGTGGTATTTCCATGCTGCTTGCAGAGAGGAAACATGTCAGTTTAAACACTTGCTGCACAAAAGAGAAATGTATTAACTAGAAAGGCTCAAACTAGAAAAGAGACTAGCATTTTCCAGTAAAGGATTGCACTCGCCTGCCGTTGACAGTGAGCCTGACAGTTCATTAATCCAACCAAATCCCTCCAAACTTACTCAAGTGTGGATTCTATTTTCAAATTTCCTATTAGTTCCTCTTTATGGATTAAGCGCTGCAGTTCACGAGTGAGTGCCCAACCCCAGCCCCGGCCTAGCACATATAATTGGCTTGTAATGGATTTGGGGTCGTCTTTGCTTCACCGATACGGATAGATTCGAGGCAAAAACGTCTGCTACTCAGCCTCACCTCATACCCACGTGTGCACATCTGATGTCGAGGCCTCTGGTTTTGTCTAATTCCTTTCTGCGGTGCACATTGTCATTTCTATTTCCGTGTGTGGCTGCAGCATCCTTAGCTGGAGGACTGTGGCAGGGGAACGTGACGCGGCTCCAGATGAAACATGTCAGGTGTCATGCAGCCTTAGGGCCCCTGTCACCATCAAGACACCCAATTCATGCTCTGGAACCACCCCCACCGTCCCCAACTTCCTAATTTTTTTTTTGCCTTCTAGCATTCCTGTTTAGCACCTGCTCCTCATTTATTACTAATTTGACTTGCTCCACTGGCGAGACACAAATCTGTGTGTGACAAACATATTCTTCTTATAAAGTAAAACATACAAATCAAAAATAAACGGGTCCAGAAAATCAGATGGTTTTGGCTTTTTTAGGCTTTATAATCATGAAAAAAATGAAAAGTCAGAAATCCAAACTATATTGAGTTTGTAGCAAGAATTTTATCTTCTGTACGTGACCATTTCATTTTTTTATTGGATCACAATAAAATGATGGTTGATCTTGATGTTTAATCACACAATACCAGGACAGACACTGCTTTTTGTTATTTAACATTTAAAGAAAACCAACATAACACGAGATTCTTCTAAAAAGAAGAAAACATGCAAAGAATTGATGGTTTGGCTTTAGAGAAAAAAATAAGAGTCAGTATAAAACCACCATATGCTCTTTTTTTCCAGGACTTTTCTGTTGTTCAGTATTTTTTTGTATTGAAACTGAAAAAACAATTAAAGTTTTTCTTCATTTTTTTAAAAACTCGGGTTATTAATATGTTTTTAAACAAGGAAAAAATATTTTAAAAAGAATATTGAGTCTTGTGAAAATAAAAAACAAAAAAGTTATCACTGCCTAGCTTTTATTTTTTTAATTTTTAAGTACATGGACCCACTAGACCACAGTTTTCACAGTCAAAGTTAATATTAGGAAAGAAAATATCAGAGCAAAAGCAGCATCATCGTCTCAAAGTCAAGCATTCTAACTGGACTTGCTTCAGTTTTAAATTTCCCACAACCAGAAGTTTCAATTTACGTTAAAGAACATACAGAAGACCCCTTTGTATAACTAGTAAAATGAACTAAACTTACAGGTAAACCTCCAAATAAAGTCCGACTTCCAAGGAACAATGTGCAAAATAAAATAAAAATAACAATAAAAAAATTAAAGAAAAATCCAGAATTGATTTCAAATGTTTTAATTTTAGTTTTTAGAGCTTTTACCGGACAAGTACCCACAAATATCAATGACCTTTAACCCCTATACTCTTAGGCCCGATCCTTTATGTTTACAAACCAAAATCTTTTGAATATGTCAAAATCCCGCCACAAAACATGCCTTTCTAAATGTCGCTCCTAATCTTTGGCGTAATCTTTCCGTGTTTTAAAACCCAGGTTAGGACGTTTCAATTCAGGAAAGCTTTTAGTCTAAATCAGTGGACTTAGAATAGAATAAAGAATAGAAGAATATATTAATCCCAAGATGGGGAAATTCCTTTTGTCGGCGGCATTACAGAAAAAAGAAATCCGAAAAACAGCAAGTAGAGTAAAGTGACAAAGTAATGTAAAGTGACCAAAAGTGAGGTATTCAAGTTAAATTAGATAAAAATAAGTGAATAGGTGAAGTACACACCAAAAAAACCTGCCGTTATAAGAACAAAAAAACAACTGTGAAACAACGACTGCAACAATAAGTATATAGATAAAAGAATGAATGAATGAAAAAGGAACACAGCGTGGCTAAAGTGTATCACTGCAGCACCGTGTTGTGCATGTGTTATACACGTGTTGTACGCCGTGTTGTGCATGTGTTATACACGTGTTGTACGCCGTGTTGTGCATGTGTTATACACGTGTTGTACGCCGTGTTGTACTCCTGGGCCACAAAGGTTTCTGAATTTTGACAGCAGGAGCAGAGCAGGAGCTGATGCAGGAGCGTTTCAGTAGTCCACCTCTTAAGAGAAAAAAACAACAACATGGAAGCTGGACGAAAACATGCTTTAATTTTGATTAAAGATTGATTAATATATTTTTCTTGTAAATTTGTAAGATAAAAATTCGTAAAGTTACGAGATTTTTTTCTAATAAATTTACGACTTTAGATCTCGTAGTTTAACAGTAATGCCTTTTTTGTCGTAAATGTACGACTTAAAAGCCGTAATTTAAAAAAAGAAAATTGTTTGTAAACTGGCCCTAAAACTCCATTGTAAAAATCATTGGAATTAAAAAGTAAAAAAAATAAAAAAATAAAAAAATAAAAATACATATTGCTAAACAAAAAAGTTTTTATATATATACTAACTTCAAAGCAAATTATTTAAATAGGAACAGCTTTTGTAAACAAACCAAGTTGTACAAATAGTAATTGAATTGAATACTTTTTTACCTAATTATTATAATAGAAAAGACTAAGTTACGGAGTGGAGGCTTTAGGACAAATATCCCATCGGTAATGAACTTTCTGACGGTTTAAAGTAATTTTAAGACTAACATTGATCCTTCATAAGTCGATCAAGCAGTAAGAAACTACAAATGAGAATTTTGGACTGTGTCAAAAAAAATTTTTTTTAGCCCATTTTACAATTAATTAATTATAAGATTATTTAATGCCATATTTTCCTATAATGACTTCTGTGTGAAAGTTGGAGCAACAGTGATGAAAAATCGATGTACAATCATGAATTTTTCACTTAAAAAATGTAGCAGATGTAGAAACAAACTATTAGATGCACATAATTCAAACATCATGGAAACCCGGACTGTCACTCTAAATGTACCTAATTAAAAGTGAAATCTAAGCAAGCTACACCCAGGAGAGGTCCAACGCACTCCCACACGCAGATCCTCGTGCACACTCACAAGCGTGGACAACTTCATCAGTCAATCTAACAGGCTGGTTTTTGGACTGTAGGGGAAAGTTGGAAAAAACCCACGCAGGCAACAGACAAAAAAGAAAATAGCCCAAGATGAAGATTTCACACTTAATTATGCTAGTTGGGAATAGAATAGTAACATGACTGTAGAAAACATGCATGAAAGGAGGCAAAAATGTGTGGAAATAACTGTTTTTTTATTTGCAAATGCCAGAGATTGTGTGAGATTTTGGCATTTGCGGTTCTGAATGTTCACTAGGGGTTCAGAATACCTGAAAATTCCAAAGGAGAAGGTTAAATAAAAAGTCTTCACTATTTTATAAAAATAAAAAACTTTGGAAAAGTACAACTTTTTTTAATCCATTTTAATTTGTTGAAGAAAAACCCAAATTCATAACACAAATCCTCTTTACATGCCATGTCAGTAAGATTTAGTTTTAAAGGTGTGATCAAAGGTTTGTTTTTCTCAGATTATGTACATCAGAGATGAGAAGTTCTAAGCTTTTAGGTCAAATTGTTGCTTTTTCTCCCCACATAAACCTGTACCAACTGTTGATAGCCTGGATCGGATGTGCAGAGACAGTTTCAAGCTGGAGAGGAGGGTTGGAAATAAAAAGAATGATTTTAACTCCTTTTTTTGCACTTTATGAAAATAATTTTCATCTGGATGTAGAAAAATAGTTTTAAAAGCAAAAATATAATGAATTATTTTAAATGATTTCCTCCGCTGAACATATACGCTGAGAAAAACATTAAAACTTTGGTTTTGTGTCTAAATACTTCAAATTATTACTTTATTATAACTAATTCTTCTTATCAAATGCTCAAAACAAGTGTCCCTAATGAATGAGTAAGAAGGACATGAGAGATATTCAAATATAATTTAACTTTGGCCTCAAATACAAAGGGGGTTTGTACAAATATACTCAATATACTCACTTCCAGAAGAAAAATGTTCATCTTGTCAAATTTATTCAAATTCACTGATAACTGCAATTCCATAACCCCCCTCCATAACATTTGGTATCATTGAAAAGCCCCATGTGTTCTCTGTAGATTACAAAAGAAGGTCAATAGGTAGAATGCAGTGGTTAGGAGATATTCAGGTTTAGAAATGGTCACTATAGAGAACACATTTGCATTACTTGTAGTCAGGAGGATATGTTCGACAGCGTAACAAAACAAACAAACAAAAATAAGAGAAGGAATTCGCAAACTTAAAAAAAAAAAAGAAAATCGCAATTTTTACGAAAATAAAGCCATAATTTTATGAGAGGAAAAAAAAAGTCAAAAATTTAGGTGAAAAAAGTTGCAATTTTATGGGAAAATAGTATCAGAAATATAAGTTAAAGAGTCAATATTTTACAAACAAAGATATCATTTTATAAGTTAGAATATGAGAATTAAAACTTTTTTTCCCATAACTTTACAACTATACGCGTAAATTTACGTGTCTTAGATATGCACCTCATGTGTCAAAGACTCTTTTTTTAACAGTAACATCTGGCCTACACAAGAGGTCTTCAGATCTGATCTGTTTGCTCAGCTGCCGTTCTCTCTTTATTTCTTAGTGCTAAAACATCTTAAAAATGTATGCAACAGTTGGTGCCCCCACTTTTTAAAATTGTTCATTTCAAAGCTAGATCTGATTTTTTGGGGTTTAAAGTAACGTTTCCATGAATCCCCTTTAAATGCTTCAAGTTGTTTCTGAGGCCATTGTTGTTTTTTTCTTTCATTAGCAGAGAGCGTGTTCGTGTTGCTTTCCCTAAAGCCCTTCAGCAGCTTAGTACATTTGGTACACAAACGTGGTTTGATTGATTTCTCTTTCTGGGCGTTTGTCGGTTTCCTCCTGCTACAGGTTGTCTGTCTTGAAGCTTTGACGATTCCCTCGGTCGGCTTCCTCCTTTTACAGTCTTTCTATTTCATTGTGCTCACTGCAAACTCAACACACTGCTGATGGGGAACAACTATTATGGTTTGCTGTAGTCCGTGTTGAAGAAGTTTTATAATCCCCTCTATTGTTTCGACTGACAGCTCTGTTGTGCAGACTTTGTTTTCTGTCAATCAAGCAGGTTACAACACTTCTGTAAAGCATGCTGACTCTCTTTTATCATCAGACTCATTTGCATATTTCGACGCGTACTAGCAATTTTTTTTTTTTTTACTACAAAAGGGATTCCATCTTTTTCCCCCTGCCTTGTTTAAATAGAATATTACACTCCCCTTCCAAAAATGTCGAGTTTCAGTTGAGGAAAAAGAATACAAATCAGCAACAAAAAATTGATTTGTCATCTTCCAAAGACCCGCTCTGATGAAACTTTTTTTATTAATTTAGATGTTCTTGTGGGATTTTTCTGATAATGGAGGATATATAGTGAGTTTAAAATTGCATTTATCTGTATTTGTTTTTTCAAGTTGTTGTAAATCTATGGAGTGATTTCTGTGCTGTTGTTTCAAGTGAAACACTGTTTTGATCATAAAATTTTGTGCGCTCAAAAAGTATTTTGCACTTGAAACAGGAAAATGAGTGCAAACAAATATAGTAATACACCGACCTTCATGAAATTAGGTGGCCTTTGTGGCCAATTTGTAATGCATATTCCTCCTCTCTTTAAGGTGAAATTGTTTTGATTGCACATATTATTAAATTTCAAGAGTCAAAATTCTTTTGATTGCGCACATTTTTGAGTTTAAAGAGGATGTTTCTGTTTTCATGTGTGAAAACCTCATTGGTGACGTCTACAATTTCTGGGTGGGGCCATGAGCTCACTGCTCCGCCCCATTCTGATGCATCCACTTGCAGACGACAAGATCCTCTAGGTCTTCGTTTTCCTCGTCTGAGCAGGAATGTGTCTCCAAACTGTATATCTGGATAACTCCAATGTGTGCGAGGGGCTGTAACCTAGCAGGAGAGCACGTAAACAGGTGGTTGATGGGAAGGGGGGCATGGTTGCTCTGCCAACAGTCCTGGCCTCAACATTGAGGCAAAATTTGAATAAATTATTTTTCCTATTCCTTTTCAACTTATTGTTTTTAAACATTTTTTTTTCATTGCGAAACATGAACGTCATAAATCTTTGGTTCCATGTTTAATAAATCTTTGGTTTTCTTTCGTAAAAGTAAATAATGAATTCACAATTCTATTGAAGTTTTTTTTTTTAGAACTCTTTAGTGTTATATTGAAATATTTTTAACACAATGTTATACAGTTTGTGCCACGAGAAATTGTGCATCATAAAAAGTTTGTGATGTAATGAAAAAGTTTCCTAAGTCTATCTTCCTAAAAGCTATTTATAAATGAGGATGATCACCTCTTTCAATCCCCAAATTATTTTTTCACACAAGAGCTCAAGTGAAGTGTTGAGAACAAGCCGCCAAACATGGATGCAAAAAATAAATAAATAAATGAAAAATTCTCTGCAGGCAGGGCTGGGAGAGAGAATACATTTCTGTTCTTGTCAAGTCTGAAAAGACCTTTGGACGCTGGTATTTTGGTGCATTTGTGGGGGGCAAACGGGACATTTTAGATTGTGTTTTTCAAGTAAAGCCTTTTGTTATTTCAGCTCAAACTCCTTCTGCTTTTATTGTAACAGCAGATCTATTTGCTTCAACAAAATCGGCGAGTGAAAACATGAACCACTGTCACCCAAACACTAAAGGGTTCACCTTTTTCTCTTCTTCAATCACACTCTCGTTTAGATTATTTATTAGTCAGTAAATCTCTTTTAAAAGATATTAAAAGTTCCAGCATTCATCCAAGCATTATCAGTGATCATGCACCAGTTTCCGTTAATATTTCTAGGGGAATATCCTCATCCTCAGGTACAACCTGGAGGCTTAATACATCTCTGTTAAAAGACCAAGAATTTATTTAATTCTTTAAAAAAAAGAGTGGGCAACATTCTTAGAATTCAACAATACTCCTGATTTCTCACCATGTCTTCTTTGGGAAACAGCAAAAGCAGTGATGAGAGGGAAAATCATTTCTTACTCAACTCATAAAAAACACAAAGAGAGAGCAGATATATTAGAATTAAAAAAATAAAATCACAACTCTGGAGGCTGCTTCTGCTGCTTCTGCACAGGAACACACTGTTTTCTAGGGCATAGTTTCTGCAGAGCGGCAGGATTTCTTTAGAAATCTTTCTGAGTTGTGGGCAGGACGTCTGGTGCAGAGCAACCCCGCCCCCTTCCCTTCCTCTGTTGCTGAGAGCTCGGAGGATTGAGCTTGTGATCCGCACAGCGTATTTGTGCTCCTGATTAACAACTATTTGGACGAAAAACTACTCAGAAATGTAGTTTTGAGCTCAATTTTCTTTATACGTGTCCTCCATCATCAGAGAAATGCAACAAGAACATGAACAAAAAATACAATTGTTTTTATTAATGTAGGTTTTTAAACAAATAAAAGAAAACGGTGCATAAACAAAAGAAAGTATTTTATAAACATAAGTTAAATCAATGAAAAGGGATGGGTACCGTGCCCTGATTTTGGATGAGCCTTGGGGCAATATACTTCAAGACCGCAGTATCGGTAAGATCGGACCTCAACGGTTCTGCTATCGGTACTGGAAAAGTCGCATTTTTTTTGTGTCCCACAAGATATAAACTAGAGGTGTGACGGTGTGGGATTTTTGATCACCGCGGTGATGAAGCAGCGGGAGTCACGGTCAAATAAAAACCAAGTCAATGAAATCTTTTTTCTTTTAACGTAGCAGCTGCACTGTTTTCAATTCATTTGTATTTCAAGTATCTCACATTATTCTTATAGGACTGTCAGCCATGGTTACAATGAGATGCTGCTAACTTATGGATAGGCTGGAGCTAAAGAACAAGAGGAGAGAAAGAACAGATACTACTCGCCGCAAATGAATACAACTCATAATTACAACGTAGTATTCTTTATGAACAAATAACAGTAACAAATAACTATCTAACTAATGAACTAACTTTATAGGTGTTGTAGAATGAGTATGTGTATGTGTGTCAGCGCGCTGCGTGGTTAGGGAGGAAGGAGCGTGTGCCATGCGAGGGTGAGTGAGAGCGTGCACAAGTGTTGGGGGCGTGCGCGCGTTTATGTTTGTTGTCATGTAGTGAAGGAGAACAGTAATAAAAGGTTTCCCCCAGAAAAACAGTGATTGATTCCTTATTAAACCGCTCTGGATCTGGAGTAGAGCTGTGACGGTGTGGTATTTTGATCACCGCGGTGATGGGACTCTTGCGACACCCCCCCAAACACAAAATCCTCTGGCGGGCGGCCACATGGCGCACTCAAGAACACACGCAGCTTGTAATGGTAATGAATACAACGGAAAATTCCCTTGAAGTTTGAACACAGGACTCGCAGAAAAAGTAAATTATTAGCAAAGATGAATGTGTTTATTATAGTTCAAATTACGCACCTTATGCAGAACTTTCAACAACAACAAAAAAAAGACAAAAGTGCAGCTTTCTGCAATCTACCCGCACACTCCACCATGTTGCCCTATGCAACTGTATTTTATTTTAGAGTGAACAGTTTATTTAATTTGTTTTATATTTAAATCATGACAGCAATATGACAAAACATTGCTGTTTATTTTTCTTTAAATAACTTCTCAAGTTGGTAAAATCAATAAAGTAAAATGTTTTGTTAAAAAAACAATTTTGTTGCATAATGAGGAAATAAAACACTTTTTGTTCTTAATTTGTTATTTATTTGTTTATTTTTCGTCCACAAAAAGTATCGATAAGAGTATCGTTAAAATACCGGATCGATGGGCAGTATCAATAAGAGTAGGAGTACCGTTAAAACCTTAACGATACCCTTCCCTATCAATGATTAAATAATAAAAAACAATTGATAATTGAATATATTACTAATAAGGTTTCCAAAAAGTAACTGCATTACAACAGCAATCCTCTCTGCAGCCAAAAGTTTATCGCCTGGAACAGATTTTAGCGCGGACAAGGACACACAACACTTTCAATTTAATTAGAAGAGAAATTCAAGCTAACATGGTTGGAGCCTGCAATCTCACAGTCTGATGGTCCCTCACCAATTATCACATCATAATGTGCTGGTCAACTGCAGATGTTGAATGCGGTCCTTTAGGATTATCTGCCAAAGTGGGTCTACATCTTTTCTGCTCAGTGAGCGCCCGCGCACACGGCAGAGCCGATTTTTTACACTTCACATCAATGTGAAACGCATGCAAGCGGCAGAAAACCAGTTAGGATCTTCTCCTGTACCCGAGGTGATTAGCTCACAAATGGACGGCTCTAAAAATGTGAGTTCACACCTGCCAGTTAAATAAGTCACACGTGTCAACTTTAAAGTGACTCTCCGCACCGTTTCCTTTCTCGTGTAATAAAACATCTCATTAACTAGAGTCAGAGTTATCAGTCCAGTCCTTTTTTAACTTGTCACATCTGTGTTTTAGTTATTTAAAGTAAATGAATGAAATAATATTTTTATGAAGCAAATGAGATTTGATTTTTCAGAGATTATCTAAAGCACCGAAACATGAACATGCTGCAGAAGGGTATCATGTTAAAGATTGTTGTTTTCACTCCTGTCTTGTTTCTCTTTAAATTTGCCACATGTTACAAGAAGTTATCAGGCCAGAACATGTTTTTACAATGCAGATACTTTATCCTTACCAGCAAGTTAGCATTGTGTCATTTGGTAAGGTCAGAAGGCCAAGTGTGTCTACACACTGTACGTGAAGTAATACGTCAACATACCCAGTATTTACTACTGAAAGTACCAAGTAATAGAGTGGACTTTCTTTTACAGTCCAGTTTCATTGTACTTCAGGGGTAGTCTCTCTGGTAAATTCATGGTAAATACCATGAAAAGTACGAGTGTAGACCTAAAGGACAAGGTACTTTATTTGTACTTGCCTTGTTCTTACATGTGGTAAGTACCACAAAAGACACCTTTGCACAACATGTAAATACCCAGTAAGTATAAATACCCAGTTTGTACCACATACTTACACACGTAGGAACCAAATAGTACCAAATAAATACACAGCAAGTACCATGTAAATACCGAGTAGACACAAAAAAGTCAATGTTTAGAATCATTACAGTGAAAAAAGACAGAAAAGTGTTGCTTTTGGGTCAGGCTAAACATAAACACAAAAACTCAAACAAAAAAAAACAGACTAAGAATTAGTACTTTTCACCTAAGATAACACATTTTTGTAATAAAAAAACACAAAGAGTTATAGTTCACAATAACTTTGTCCAACAGTGCCCCAGATTCCCTCTGACCGCAGCCTCATTGCATGTCTGCTGTATATAGATCATCCGAACAGAAGAACCAGGTTTGAACAAGGACGAGGTCTGATTTAAGTCGTTTCATACTCAAGCATCAAGTTAATTTTTAAGGGCTTCAAAATTGTGTTCAAGTTGTTCAGCAAGAACACTGCAGTAAAGATATACATCTATTTATGATAAAACCTGCTTTTGAACATCAAAAGATAACATTTATTTCACTTAAATTAATCTCAATTGATAGAAGCTGCAGTATTTCTTTCTAAATTCAGACAAAAAAATGGAATGTTTAAAAAAAAAAACTTTAAATTTCAAATTTCCCTTGTTAAATTAGCGGAGTGTATTTTCGCCAAGTGTGAGTTTCCCAGGTACTTAATGCAGCGTCTTCAATATGGAAACGAATGATTGCTCTTTGAATGATGTGCACTGCACTTTAAAGGCATGAGAGGGACAAAGTAAACACCCTTGTGAGATGCACACCCACGATCAGGATCTATGCAAATCAGGGCATGTCTAACAAAACACAGATAAGCCTGCTGTAACCTTCAAAGTCATGGAAGTCAATAGAAAAGCTGTTAACCACCCTAAATAAACTCAATGCAGGATACTTAGAAGAAGAAAAAAAAAAAGAGTGGAAATCATTTCTAACGTGTGAACCACAGGGCGAACAGCAGAACACCCAAAGGGAAGTAACAGCTGCTTTTCATTTAACGTTGCAGTTATGTAAAATATCTACAGGCTAAAATGGTCGAATTACCTGTGCGCGCATGCACGGCGTCCGGTATCGCCGTGTTTTTGACGTCAAAAACCAATTCTGAAAAACAACCTTGTTATCTATGTTCGCTGTCCTGAACATTCTTCATCCCATCCTGCAGGAACATTCACCTTGTCCATGAATAATATGGTTAGCATTAGACTTTCAGTTATTTTTTTTTATTCAGCACATGGCATGTCATTTTGAGGCTATGCTTACAAATAGTAAGGCATGGAATTTCACCAGCTTTGCTGACATTTTTATTGTAAATTTAAATAACTAAAGTTTGTTAAGTCAAGTTATGGAAAAACTTTTCACATTAGCAAAAACAAAATATTGGTTTTGAGATGTAAATTTGAAAAATTTTGAATTAAATGCGTCTTTCAAATTAAGTAGCAACTCCTCTGTGATACATTTATGTGAATATAGTACATTAATGGAAATGTGCCAAGGTGATAAAATCAAAAAACACACCAGACCTTATTTTTTTTATTTTTAACTATTATCGCTGTAAAAATAAGAAAAATGCAATAAAGTTCAGGAGACTTTGCATGCTGCCTCCCCGTCTCTGCCCAACAGCCAGCTTCCCAGGGTATAGCGTAGATGATCCTACGAGCTGATTGAGCCCCTGAACACCTCACGTCTATAAATAAAACCCTGATTGGTAAATGCAGCATGGCGACCTCGCCAAAGTTCAGATATTTGAACTCTGACCCAGGCAGGGGAAATGGGAGCGGGGTTGCTCCGCAGCAATGGCCCCGGACAAATAAAGGGGGAATTTCAGATGAACTACAGTTGCTCTGCAGAAATTATGCCCTAGAAAACAATTTAATTTGGCTAAAAACAGCATAATTATAATTAAAAGACCACTTGGACTGTAAATCAAAAGATGACCGTAGTGGGACTGTAAACAATTGATCACAACAGGTTTAACAACTGTTTTAGTCTCCTTATAACACGGATTGACTTTTTCTTTATTTGAATGAGAGGCTGATGTCAGCACATGCTTGATGGGCATCCTCAGTTTACCAGACTGAATTATTTTGGGAATTCCGCAGAGACCTCACCGCACACGAGTGAAGATGATACATTTGCAAATGAACTTTGCAAATACAAACAGTGATTAATTTACACAAATATTTGCCATTTTCTTATTAACGTCCTCAACATTCTCAAATAAAAAATTAAAAAACTGAGCATGACTAGACAACAAAAAAATGTGTTGTTCAGTAAAATCTGAAACCCACAGCTACAATAAAAAAAACAAAAAAATAACAAGTACAATTATCTGGATATATCATGTCACAGCTCGGTGCAACTAGTATTTTATTATCACCTCAGAAAAACAGGTGTTATTGTTTGGCTGTCATCTTCTCCCCCACATGATGAAGTCTAACAATGTTTTCACTGTGATTTGTGTATTTTTAGGGGTTCATTCTCATCTCTGCATTCAGAGTTGTGTCTGTAAAAAAAAGAAATAAAACAGATGAGCTGATGACATTTGTAATTCTGTCACAATACCAAGGATGGGCTAAAAAAAAGAAAAAGCTGCAAACTGCCATGCTGTGTTTCTGCCGTTTTAATATTTAATAAATGAACAACGAGCCCAAATGACAAATTGGCTTCCAGCTCCTGGCGACAGAAAACGACAGAATCAGGTCTGGTCATTTTAATGGCGTGGCGAATGCCTTTGCCCAGAGACAATGAGGCCCGAACAGCCAGCGCTCAAGGTCACTGCGTGGCTGCTAACAGGTGCTCCAAAGCGCTTCTCTGCTTCCGTAATAACTACCTCAAATCTGGGTAGTTGATCAATAGCTGGCTAATTAGGATGCAGAAGGACTTTGTGGATTCATTTTTCAGAGTGAGATGTTAGCAATGGCTGATATTTATTCAAAAAAATGCATTTCGTTGAGAATGCAGGGTGGTGCTTTTTGGATTAGTGTGCAAGGACAAAGTAAGTTCAGTCTTTCAGTTTTATAAAAATAAGGATAAGACAAAATAAATACCGTATTTTTTCAGACGATGTGAGGTTTTTCTCTCAGTAAAGAGACCATAAAGTTCAACTCCTATAGAAACACTTGAAATCGTGAAACTAAATCCCTCCAAATTAGGCAGGATAACAAAAGTTGAGCGTGGAGAGTTTCATGGAGTTTTGGTGCAGCAGGTATTTTAGACTCATGTAAGTTCAGGTAGGCTTCTTCCTGTCACTCGTCAGCCTTGTTGCACTTGAAACACATTTGGATACTGGCCTCTCCCGTCGATCACGCCAGCTTCTCTCTGATTGCGGCGTCGTCCTCGCAGCGGCTGACAGCCACGTCAGGCACAAAATGTAAGACACGCTCCTTCAAGTCCTCACTAAGGCCAGAAAAGTGGATCATATCGCTCAAGTTCTGACATCTTTACACTATTTCCTGTCCATCAAAGAGAGGCTTTTAAAAGACAGCAGCAGCTGTATAAAGTTTGAATTCCCTTTCAAATCATTTTTACCGATAAAAATGTCTATAAAAACATAAATACAGACACGTCTCTTTTTTTTTTTTAAACCTTTTTGAATTTCTGAGTAGATACTTCTACTGATAAACATGTTAATAGGCAGCTCTGTATTTACAGCTGTACAAAGAGCCTAATGAAGCACTCGTGTTTTCCCAGCGTGTTTTTTCGGTGTGAATCTCCGTCAACATTCACTGTAATTAGCTCATTACAGCTAATACAGGTCTTCTTAATGGTTTGTTTGGTTGGAAATATTATTTACATATAAAATTGTATTTTTCTGTTCATGTCAGTAAAAAAATAATTTGAAAGAATAATATTTAAAAAAGTCTGTTTTGTCAATTATGTGGAAAGTTTTAATAAAGAATTGCATCAACCTTGGTGGGTCAAAAACATTTTAGCCAACAAATGTTAAATATATTATTTCAAGAACTTAAAGGGAATACATGCATTTTCTTAATGATGGTTTACTTTGATGAAATAAAAGTATCGCCTTTCTGAATTTGTAGTGTCTTTTCTAAACAAAAAAACAGCGGTTTGATGTTTACAGGGAACGTTGAGCATGTGCTAGAAACCTCCGTCTCCTTTTTCATAACCAATCACAGAGTCAGAAGAGATTTTTCTTCACTGCATGACAATACACTGATAATGGATTTCCTGGAAACACACTGAGCTTCTCCACTTAGCTGCAATTATACCATAAATATGGCAATTACCAACACGGTTCCCTAAAGTCGGATTTAGATTTTTTTTTTTTTAAATCTGCATTGTGTTTCAGCAGCAGATAAAAAAAACATCTGTAGAAGGATAGAAAAAAAAGATCAGAAAAACTATCCAGCTGTTTTCTTTGCAAATTAAACCAAAAAAAATCAGATAGTGTAACCTTGAGCTCTGAATGCAAAAACCAAATAGTCATGTCAATTATTTTTCGTGGACACCATGAAAATGAAGGTTTTTGTGAATTTGCAAATTCTCAAAAAAATGATATGGAAGCCAAACAAGTAGAAATTGTTATGCCATTATTTTAAATGTGATACTCACAGTTTTGAGTGTAAAACTTAAAACATTTGTGTGCTCAAATTGCACTTGAAACTAAAAAATGTGTGCAAAGAAAAATCTGAGCAGGACACAGTGTTACAAATGTTCAAACAAAGCAAGCCAATCACAGACATGGACACGAAGGTTAATGAATATGCCAATGCGGCTAGGGTGTAGGAGTGTCTAACTGTCTTTGTTTAGCACAGCTAACAAGGTTTGGAGTTGGCACAGTCACAGTACGTTTGTTTTAGTGGTATAAGTCTGGGTTTTTTTACGTGTTGCAAATAAGGTTGGGAGTTATTGTGAATACCCTAATGTGGCGGTGACAGAGGTTGTGTCTGAATTCCTTCACTACTCGCTACATCCTGCAGGATATAGTGCGTTCGCCATTTTGTAGTGCTGTCCGAATCTACAATTCCAAAATCAAGGGCCCTAAAATAAAAACAGTAAAAACTCCAGAAAACTGAACAAACAGACAAAAAAGAAGAAACAACTCAAATCATTACAAATCAAAAGGTAATCAAACCAATACAACCCCTCTACTTCCTTTAGTTTAACCCTAATAAACAGGAAGTGAAGGCCTTGGCCACCATTTTGTCATCTGGGCACCAGGAAGTAGGGTTGAGAAACATTGCATGTCAATAAACCACTTGAAACCTGTTGGGTGTGTCTCTCGTTACTCGCATGAAACACCCTACTGGTACTAATGGGGACAAGAAGGTTAGACTGCTTTGACACACTCAAAGTCATCTCACTTTTGCGAGTATTTCAAACAGGCATGTATTAACAGAAAGGCTTTTGATAGTTTTACTGCAAAAGCATGTTTTCTTTACCAGAGACAAACAAACGCTGAGTTTTATTCACAGTGAAAGCCTCCATCGTTGAGGCCAAATCAAGAACCACTTCTCAGAATTGGATGAAGGCCGACTTGAGCCGATCTTTTGCTTTACAAGCTACAGTGATTTCCCTTCCTGCACCTGTAAGCCGCCTCCCTGAAGTGCAGCCCTGACAATAAACACAGCACTCCCAAATTCTAAACGCCGCAGAGCATCAAGTCCTACACTCCCTCCTCCTTAGACTCCAACCTCACAGGTTGCCAGGCTACAGATATGAAAGCCTTGGATGTCTGTATTTATGGAATGTCGGCAGGAATCTGATGCTTTAATTAAGGCAATTTTGACTCAAAGCTTTTGTAGCAGCTTGTTCGTTTCCAAGGTAATGCCGGCACTGCCTGTAATTGCTGTGATAACTGGTCCTTTGTGCGACAACCCAGGGAGTGTCAAAAAGCCTTAAAAACTGCTTCAGCTGCTCTGAGCAAAACAAAAAAAAAAGAGAATCTATGCTGGCCCTAAAGTGGAGGAGAAAACACTGGCTGTAGCAAAAAAGCAAATTTTTCTGATGTCTTGTGATATATTGAATGTGTTTTTTGATTTAATAAATATCCTAAAAGCTCTATGAGATGCCGTCTACAATATTTTAGCCCAGGTTTTTACAGCGGGGTTCAGTGGTTACAATCACTCTGAGAAGCAGCTACATTATAGCCGAGAAAAGCTGCAGCAGTCCTGGACAGCAAGGGCTCGTTTTTGAAATTCTTCTTTTATTACTGCGCATTTGAGCGAAAATGTCGTCCCCCGCCAAAAATACTCAAAAACTCACCAACGTTTTCACGCCCCTAGTACCCGGTGAAAATGAATTAAAGTTCCGATGGGATGGCCGGAGGACCTACAGTTTGGCCACCACATTTTGTGGCAAAGTGTGAAGTTTGGCGATTTTCACATTTTACCACAACATGGGAAATGAAAACTTGTGTTCAGAAAGTTTCAAACATGGTACCAGCTTAAGTCTACAACCACAACTGAAGTTCCGTTGACCTTTGACCTCAGGAAGAAGCTGCAATCTTCAATTTAGTCACCTTTAACCCACCTACAAATTTAAACACCTCCTTTAGGGATTTTAATTTATTGCCTCCTAACTCTTTTTAAGCATCATTGGGAAATAAAATGTTGGAATCAGAAGTTGTAGATTTTGAATGGCATTAGTGTGGTGAGCACACACTCCCTGTTGCTCGCAAAAATATGTTGCTCGCAAATTTACTAGAATATTGTGAAGATACAATACAACATAACACATAAGCATTTTAAGAATGTGGCTGTGGTTAACAAAAAACATGGTAAATGGCGTATACTTATGTAGCACTTTTCTACCTACAAGGCCCAAAGCGCTTTACAGTCACAGACCCATTGACCCAATCACACACACACATTCACACACTGGTGGCGGCTCCGCTGCCGAACACTGGCGCCAACCTACCACCAGAGGCAAAGTGGGGTTCAGTGTCTTGCCCAAGGAAGCTTTGACACATGGGTGTGCAAGGCGGGAATCGAACCTGCAATATTACGATCATGGGTCGACCGCCCTACCGCAGCACCACGGCCGCCCGTAGCAGAGGATATTAAAAAATTTACCATTGCCGATACTTTTAAAACTTGAATAAACCTGTTTGTCACCCTTAGATGACCAACAACTAAAATGGTTGCCATGGAGATAAAACCAACAGATTAGCCGCCATTTTGAAAAGGGTAATTTTTTTTTCATGAATTTGTCATATGCAGCTCTGACTAAGGTGGCAGAGGAAGAGGAAGAGAGTGACAGGGGAGGAACAGCTGCTCAGCAAATAAGGGCGTGTCAGGAAAGGGCTCGCGGCTTTAATTTTTCCTTCGTTTTCCATCAAGCTTGAACCTTGTGAAGTCCACCTGCATATTTTCCCCTCTTGTAAAACCCCTCCTTTTGCTCATTACCGTCATCTTTGTCCGTTGCTACTTTTATCACTCTTTTCTCCTCCTTGTTGCTGCTGAAGAGGAGCATGCTCTTAAATGAGTAAACGACTGGAACTCTGCTCCTCAGTGCAGGTTTCTGCGGCGGTTATTACCATATGATTATTAGTGATGGACAATTGGCCTCAAAGTTGTTTCATTATGAAAGAGCTCGCTGGGATCTCATTAGCGCTCTCAGTCTAAAGGCTGCTGCTCAACCTCGCTCTGCTCCAGGGAATTACATTTCGATCACCAAGTCTGGAGTTAACAAGGCAGCATTAAAGGAATGCGAAGGTGCAACTGCCAAAAAGAGACAAATTAGTAACCTCCATGAGTGTCAGAGGTGCTCGATTCATATAAATAAATGATAAGAGCCGTGCTGGATCTGAGGGCTCTTACATTATGGTACAGTACAGCCTGGTGCACCTGAAAAAGCCTCGTTTGGCACGCGGTGGAAACCCCTGACGCTGTAGGCCCTTTTGTTTTTCTTTTAGCCTGACAGGGGCATCCATCAAAAAAAATGTAATTTCATTTCTTTTCAGCTGTTGATAAAGTTGCTGACTAGTGCCCGTCCTCCCCAAAGGATCAATAGCTGTTTATACAAATAATGTAAGGAGAGCGCTACCCACCAGTGGCGTAGCTGGAGGTGACTCCCTCTCCAAGGGCAGCTGCTGTGGTGGCGCACCCATGTTGTGGACACACTTGAATGAGCCACACCAACCTTGATGAATTACAAAGTGGGTGCATGTGTTGACAGCAGAGGTCATTACATATACTGTGACTCAATGAGTGAACACAGTAATTGCTCGCACTTAAACCCTGCAGAATTACAGGGCTTTTTAAGTTGCAACTAAAACAATTTATTAAGCTTTGGCTCAAAACCCCACCCAGGACGCCAGAGAAAATTAGAAATCACTCAAATACGTAATGACCTTTAGTTACTCTTAAAAAAAAGAAACCCTGTTCTCTGTATGTCATAAATGTCAGAGCCGTGTCGCTGATGGAGGGTAATTACTTTTGGCATCTCAACTATTCCAGCTTCCACACCTCGGTTCCATTCAGTTCAAACGGCAGAGACAAAGCCGCTAAACGCTCCGTCTTTTTGCTGCAGCCTAATCCAGTACCTGAAAAACACTTTGAAACCTTTTGCTTGAATGTCACCTTAATCCTGGCTCTCTGAACTGCCAAATTACCAGAGATATTGTATGTTCTCTCCCCCAAATCTGTTTGAAGAGACAGACAGAACATGAAAGGAAAACTGTTTTCAACGCCAGCGAAGGAACATTAAAGATAGAAAGAGGAGAGAAGAGAAGCAGCAGCTGCTACAATGGAGAGGAAGAGGAGAGAGTGACGGACGAAAATCGCTATGTTTCCCGGCAACTAAACTTGGTTTGTGCGACATTATCACGGCAGAATAGCTGATAGCGTGAGACGTAGGGGAAACACACCTGAGAGAGTTTCACAGGTACAGCTGAATTATGAAAGCCTGCGGGCTTATCAGAACCACGAAGACTATTCACATGTCAAAATGGGATTCATCATGTGGTTGTGATAATTTCATCCTCTTTAGTTTAGAAACTCTATGCATATGTTCAGGCTTAAATCCAATTCTCGTAACAGATAAATCAGATAGGTCAATACATGTCATTACGCCGTACAGCAGTCGTGGATTGCGAGGACACGATCCTTTTCACAATCTGTACTTCTTACTGCGCCCATTTCATTCCCGCCACATAAAAACTCAACAACAAAATTTCGAAGCACCTAGTACCCGATAAAAAGGAATTTTGGGCATAGTGAAAGACCTCCCCCCCCCAAAAAAAAGGGAAGAAAAAAAAAGCATTTTTGATGACATCACAGTGTGATGTCATCAAAAATGAATGGGGCCAAAATCTCTTATGGGGCTCAAAATGATATATCAAACCCCACTGATGAAACCAAAACAGACGTGTCGGAATATCCAAAGGAAGTTTTAAAATTATTAAAATTATCCTATAAAATTATTATAGGATGGCAACAGGACCTACATTGGCCATTTTGTGTAAAACGTCGCGTTTTGTCTTTTTTTTCCCCCAGATGAGAGAAACATTGATCGCCTTATTGGTGATCCACAGAATTTGGGGATTTTTTAAGGCTTGGCTTGCTAGTAGGCAGTGTAAAAAACATGTTTTTTTATACCTTCAAAGCAACTGGAATTTCTTCAGCATATAAATAGTGCAGATGATGCTGTACACATGATGCTTTCACTTGACAGGAAAATTGCATTTCTGATTGCCTGGTCTGCTGGCCAGTGGTCACTACAGTCAAGATGAAAATCGGTAAATTGCGGTTGCCAGCTGAGCAGTCTTTGAATCTGTAAATGATTTTTTTTTTTTTGCAGCTAAAATATGAACTAACGTGAAATAAAAACCTTCATAGAATCCTGTGCAAACACGAGATTTTCTTTTCGCTGTCTAAAACCATTTGCATAGCTGCACAAAAGCAGATTAAGTGCAAAGTTTTTATGCTTCTCTCTTAAATACATAAATCCGTGTCAGAAAGTGATTAGAAAGAGCTTAACTATTGTAGTGAACACTTAAGGAGTTTTGCTTATCACAGCTTTTAATTTGATCTAGAAATTATTAGAGATTAGATGACAAAACCCAGAATGATATAGAAATAACAGATTTATTTAACATAGAAGTGGCATACATTTTTATTTTACAGCAGGTTGTAGCTTCAGAGTAAAAACAGGCTTCAGGACACAAATGTTGATGCCGATTTTTGCTCCATAATCATTGATGAAAACATCCGTTTCACCAAAGCTTTATCCAAACTCTATTCTGAATCCTCACTTTTCAGTGCGCTGGTTTGCCATTCCTCTAAAATCCTCCCACACATTTTCTCTAAAATGTTTTCCAGTTCAGTGGATAGAAAACAATTCCACCTGCATGAAAACTCTCTGCCCCATCTCCCACCTTTACCACAACATCACCTCCTCCTCTTCCTCCCTTCCTTTCACAGTTCAGGCACATCTGCAGGCTTTAGAGGCACAACCCTGAGCTTTGTGATTCTCCACTCAATATTTTCTCGTCAGAAAGAAGTGGCAGACCCACAGCAGCGAGGGGAAGAGTGCAGCGCCTGGAAGAGGGACATTAATGAGCGCCTGGTTCATGAGCTACAGGCCAGACCAACTCTGAACCGGAGACCACGGTCATCCAGGCAGCTGAGAGTGTTAGCGTTAGCAGGCTGCCTGCTCCTGAACATGATGTACTGCAGTCAGGGATGTGATTAATTAATAGCATTGATTTAATAGCTTTTCTTTGCACCTAACCAAGGCTGCAACGCTGCAATATGTTTGGAGAGAATCACAGCCAGCTCATGTCCTGAAAGGATGTATTGGTACAACAGAGGGAGAAAAAACATAATAAATTAGAGATGCGGTGATTACAGTTTGCTTGGCCAATTCCGATACCAAATTTTGAGAAGATCTGTGGATACAGATCGTTGTCGCTTTTTTTCTGGAAAATAAAACTTACTGCAAATGCAAAAACAAACTTTTATTAATTAGATTTGTTCATTTTAAGGTTAAAAAATATAAAAAGATGATTGAAACGCTTTTTTTATGTGTATGGGTTAAATTATTGCAGCTCACAAAGAGGCAAAAAAAAATTTTTTTGACCTAGTTTTTTATTTTTAGGAACATCGTGAGAGGATTCTCCTTTATCCAGTGCGTCCAAATCTTTGCCTAAAGAGCCACTTAAATGAAAATCGTGTTTTTGGTGTTTTTAATAAGTTCTTGTGGCATTTTTCTGATAACGGAGGATTTTTTTTAAAATACAAATTAAGCTACAAATAGCATTTCTGAGTATTTCTTTATTGTTTCTGAATCAGTGTTAAAAAAAAACCTGTTGTGTGAAAAATGTGACGTAGAAAATACATCAGAAGGGCCACATACTCCCTGCTCGGAGTTGCTCCACACTAATGGGCCCACCCACAACTCAAAAGTCCTAGAAAATTACAGTTTATTTTTATTTTTTGTTTTAGCAAATAAAAAGCACAATCATGATTAAAAGACTGAATGCTTTCGACATAGACTAAAACATTATCAGAGTGGGTCTTTAACTAACCAAAACCATATGGGTGGTATCAACTATCTGCCCGTTATTGACCTTCTGCTTCAGGTTTAACAGTTGTGTTTTTGTCGCGCTACTTTAGGTAAAACTTTAAAAGGGCCTAAATCATGCAAAATCATCATTTTTGAGTTTTTTATACTGTTGATTTCTCACAAAAAAACAAGCCCAATGCGGTATTTTGATCCATTCACACATTTCTGAGTAGCCGTCCAAAAACCTGCTCTCTGAGCACCGGCCCCTCCCAACCAAGAAACCGAGTGGGTTCTCACATTGTGATGTAGATGCTAAGGCACACACCCACTTTCTCCGTGGAAATGCTAAAATGCCTTCCTTTTGCACCATATGCACATCCATCTTCGCAAAAAGTTTGGATGTTGAGCAAAAGGCGGAGCCTCAGTGATCGAGTAGTCTTAAGAAAATGAGCTCCAAAAATAACTCATATTTCATAAAAAATGTGTTCCTTAGAGTGCCAAAGGTAATATATTACCATATAAATGGATATAGTTTCCTCTGCAAGGCTTAGAATAGCATGATATAAATAAATCTACAGAATATGGTGGACATTTCATGCTAGCTTTAGTCTCATTTCAAACAGTGAAAGTAAATGCTACAATAGCAGCAGAGAAGGATGGGGTGAGCTCTATAAAAACAGCTTTACCAACAGAGCTTTAGCCAGCAGTTTTATCATTTTTGCTGGGTTTGTGCACCATTTGTATTTTACGCCCGTATTGACTTCATTTAAACCACTAAAAGACAATTTAATCAGGGCGAAAAACAGAAAAAAAAAACATTTAAAATCGGAAAGATGCTGCACTGCTGGTCAGAGGCAATCACATGGAAAAATTATCTGATAATGGTCAATTGATTGTTGCATTGCTGCAATAAATATTATTTAAAGCCAAATAACGCAGAAAGCAAAGACTGCAAGAAATAGTTTCAACCACAGACGGAAATGTTGCATAGGATAAAATATTAACAGAAAAAAAATGTTTCAAAAATGTCATGAAATTACACAAAACTCTAAAACACTAATCAGATTACATCCCAAGTGATCATGAAAAAGGAAAACTCATATCAAATGTTTAAAAAAACAGCAAGAACTCAGATGTAACTATTATGATGGAGTGGATATGCCATTGATAAAACATGGTGTCAGCTTTTTGGAGTTTAATTATTAAACATGCTGCCTTTTTACATGAGACGGATGTTGAGCCTACAGCAATGTGTGCAGCCATGTTCAGACTCTTCTGGAACAACAAAGGAAAGCAAGATAACAAATCTGATGGAAATGTGAAGAGAGCTCCACACATGTCAGGAGGATTCCTCAGTCCACTCTGCTGCTGCTGCTGTGAAAACACCACTCCTCCACACAATCCAAGCAACATTCTTCTCTCACACTTTGATCTAAAAGCTATGAAATATTCACCATTAAATTAGACTTTATTTTAACCCAGAAGTGTCATTTAAAATTCATAACAGAGGAACTTTGGCACAGAACCGTTTCCTTGTGCTTGCTCTCTGGCAGTGTTAAATCCCCCTATATGAAGATGCTTTTCAGTTTAAGCTTGTTTTTTTTCTTTTTTAATGGTGCATCTAACTAAGAAATATTCATTTAAATGATCATGAAAATAGCTAGCATCTCTATATTTATGACTAATATGTAAAAACTAATGCCACAGAGGGACGGTGGTTTTGCAAATATTTGGGTCATATATTGTAGGGTTGTAACGACTATTCGACACATCGATGTATCCAACTGGATCGATGTGCAAGTTCTTAATCGAATCGATCCAAAGCAATAAAAAATTGTTTTAAAAGGAAATAAATCAATCTTAAAAAAATATTGTTTAGAATAAAGCATGATAGGTTTATTTTACTAGAACGTAAAAAAAGACCAAGCGCATCACAGCGGACAAGACGAATGTGATGGCAGCAAAAGAATGATCAGTCCGTCCGGACCCGTAGAGGGTCATAGAAGGGAGCTGTCAAATCTTCAGGGGAGCCCAGGTGTGCCTTGCAGTTCCCTTGAAACCCCAATGGCCACCTTAAGGGACGTCATGAAAATGGAACGTACCATTGTCGCTCATGTGGTAAGTATATTGAGAAGGATTTACAGAGGATAATGTAAGTTGCATGGACTGCTGACATACGGATGATGGTGTTGTACGGTGTTTTAAAATATGTCAGTCAAGATGAAGTTAGAACTCTGAATTACAGGATGCTTTAGAAATGTTTAAGTTGAAAGTGTGGATCCACGTTGATCTTCATATCATTTATCCTAGAGGCCAGTTCAAACTGGGAGACGTTATCCTTTAATCTGCATAAGTCTTACAAAAAGAGTTTCTGAAATGCTCTCCCAAGTGCAAGTGCTCAGATTATCACAGCCTTTTTCAAAGGGAACAAGCGCTGTGTGATTCTGAAAATCTAGTCACTTTTCAGTCACGTAACTTGTATTCAATACTCCTGTACAGAAATCTTTTAACCAGCAGAGAAACGCTTTCTGGAATGCTTGAAAACTGGGACGTTTTCATCGTCTGAGCTTAGTTATTCCTGCTGTCCCTCTGCACTAATAGCAGTGTTACCAAACCTTAATGAGGATTGGCAGTCAGTTTAAAAATTATTTAGCAATTACAGTTGCGTTCCGATATTTCTGTCACAGTGGGCCTTGTTTCGACATGTTTTTTCATGATTTTTTAGCCAAGTTGTAAAAAAAAATGGAAAAAAAATCATCTAAATGAATAATTAATGGAATTTTAGCTGTTAACCACAGAAAAGGCAGCCAAGAGATGAGCTCTAGTACCAAATACCAGACTTAAGTCCAGTTAATTTGTGAACAGGAAGACTACATAATTTAATGAAGAGACAAGGGCCAGCATCTAATTATCTATAATATACATGATCATCGTGTAAAAGCCAGTGGTAGGACCAGTCTGTCCGATAATTGGGAAAATAAATCATGAAAAGGGAGGAAATGCTAAATTTTCTAAGACAATGAAGGCAAAAACCTACAGCAACGTCACTGAGTGAACTAGCAGGATGTACACACGCCATATGCCTTCAAGGGGATTTAAGCATACAAGACCTGTGTGACTAAAATACCTGGTGAAATGCAGATTTGTCCACATATGAACATGATTTCATGTTGGAGATAAACCCATACAAAACCCAAACCTCAAAAGTGAGGTCAAAATTACATCAAATAAACCATATTTATGATATTAAATTGGATCAACAAAAAAAAGTAAAAAAAACAAAACAAAAAAAAGGGTCTACGGTCTACAAAAGTAAGTTCTTGGCTCTTCAAACTTTCCTCCCTGTACCAAACCTGCCTAGTCCAATTTATCTGTTCGTCATGCAGTTCATCAGAAGAGCTACACTTGTTCTGTATAAAAATGATGTGATTATCTGGATCTACAGAACATTTGCTGCCTTGTTTGGTGTCGTGGTTTGTTAACTCTGTGTTCATTTCTGGTCTTTATAGAACTCTGACTTTACAGACTTTACAGATCCCATTTGCTGCATCTCAGAACAGTTTTGTTCAAAGTTCAAACAGAAAAGCAAAGAAATCACGTCAACTTCTGATGGCTATAATGCTGCCTTTAAAGTGGTCTTTATGGGGATGGCGAGTATATTGGCTTTGACATTCTACTTTCCACACTGTAAGG
This sequence comes from Oryzias latipes, assembly GCF_053564925.1. Lineage (NCBI taxonomy): Eukaryota > Metazoa > Chordata > Actinopteri > Beloniformes > Adrianichthyidae > Oryzias > Oryzias latipes. The sequence goes on along the minus strand of NC_136248.1, from coordinate 28,187,958 downwards.
ACAGACTCATCTTAACCTCGCGTTGATTGCTGAACTCCGTGGGACGACTCTTCCACAAGGATCGTCATTAACTTTACCTTTTATCTCCACCAGCGCTGATAGCAGGAGTGACCCAATGCAACGTGTTGGTAATTGTATAGACTGAAGCATGACTGCGTCTGATGGGTCCAGTCAGGGACATGGCGGCCCACTTTGGTAAGTGATGAGAGAGGTAAAATAGAAACCTTGATTACCCCTGGCACTGCTCAGACTGCATTCCCTCCGCACAAGGTTATTGGGCCTCTTTGCACGAATGGTCAAATTTAGGACACAATTATGATCCATTTTCCACGTCTCTGTATTAACGTCACAGTAATGAGGCTTTTGATTCATTTAAATTTATGTGGTCAGGTTGGAAGTGTGTTTGAGGGAGCCCCTGCGACCTCAACAACTCGGGCTGTCAGCCTCATTAAAAGCCTACATCATCATCTGCATCGGGGTCATCAACACCTTCAATTACCCCCACCCCTTCTGTCATCAATATTGTCACTGTCTACATTGCCATTGTGGTCATTAGCTCAAGCCCTGAATGCCAATTTCCATTTGATCTTCATCACTTAACATCTGCCGACAAGAGAAGAGGAATACCTCTGGCAACGTGGCGTTTTCTCAAACAGCGAGAGTCATCGCCGTTGTGAACAAAACACTCCCTGGAGGACAGGGCACTGATGGCTTTTCTAATGTGTAATGAATATAACGCAGGGAGTAATGCACGCATCCCCCAGGCCACCGAAACAGGAAGCTCCGTCGCCTCCTCACCTCCGCGATGTCATGCTTGAAAAAGACGTGCGAGCAAACACATTTATTTCATAACCAAGCGCCTCCCAACTCTGCAGCCATGACGATGCATCAACCCATTGAAATCAACTGTAATTGGAGACATCGCTTTTGTTCTGTGAAGCATGACAGCTCCTGTCAAAGATGAGACAACAGACAATATGCAAACATAAATATCCACTGCTTTCTCTTGACCCCCAGTAAACACATGAATGCACATAATGACAAAAGGAAGTGTTTCTGGGAAGAATAAGGTTGCAATATATGTAGATTTCCAGTTCTTAAGCTCCAACAGCTCTCTGCTCTTTGATACCAAAATGTAATTATCTTTTGAAGCACTGCCTCCCCTTTTTCATGGAGGGATGTGAGAGAAACTGACTCGAATGTGTTTTCTTTCTGCACTCATACTCCAATTACCGAGAAACTTTGTATAAAACCTCAAAACACCTCAGCTGGCTTTCCGTTTCAACTCCCATCACTTTGAAATCTACCGTCGCTGTGACTCAAACTCCATTAATCATAACCTCCAAAAAAAATCATTTCGTATGTTTTTCTCTGGAGACTGCATTGTCACAGATTCTAAATCAAAACTGCCGTACCCCTTAAAATACAATGAAGTATTAAATTAGATGGAAGTTTTCAGAATTATTATTTTTTCTTTTTTTTCTGAAAGCTACAACGTCTGGACATTTTAAACAAAATGTAGCCTACAAATTGTGTTTATTTTTTGTTAAATGTCAAACAGAAATTGATAACTGTGCCTTTCTTGGCCCTGAATTTGACCTCAGGACCAAGAAACATCTTTAAAAACAGGAATTCAACTTGATTTGCCCGACTGCAAGACAGATGCCACTCTCTTCTGCTGTGTTTGGCTGAATCGAAAAAAACCTGCATTTGCCATACAGTAGTGCATGAATATAATCCAGTGCTGCCACACTAGCTGACAACCATATTTTCTGATGTGTAAGCCACATTTTCTTTACTTATGTGTGACTTATATGAAAAATGTATAAAAATGATTTCGTTTTTCACTTATTGTTCAACCTATGGAATAAAAGCTAAAAGTCTGCACTGTTGTTTTATTTAAAATTCACTGTGGTAATGTACAGAAACCAAAAGTAGAAAAAATGTGTCTCTGTCCAAATATTTATGGTCCTGACATCTACCAGAGGCCTGGGAGCTTGAGGGTCCTGCAGTATCTTAGCTGTTCCTAGCACTGCGCTTTTCTGGACTGAGAGGTCTGAGGTCTTTCCAGGTATCTGTTGTAGCCACTCCTCCAGCTTGGGGGTTACTGCCCCCAGTGCTCCAATTACCACAGGGACCACTGTCACCTTCACTTTCCAGGCTTTCTTCAGTTCTTCTCTGAGTCCCTGGTATTTCTCCAGTTTCTCATGTTCCTTCTTCCTGATGTTCCCATCGCTTGGCACTGCCACATCCACCACAACAGCTTTCCTCTGTTCTTTATCCACCACTACAATGTCTGGTTGGTTCGCCATTACCATCCTATCAGTCTGGATCTGGAAGTCCCACAGGATCTTTGCCCTCTCATTTTCTACCACCTTCTGAGGTGTTTCCCATTTTGACCTTGGGGTTTCCAGTCCATATTCTGCACACATGTTCCTGTATATTATCCATGTATGCTTCCCCTGCCAGCATCTTACACCCTGCAGTTATGTGCTGGATTGTTTCAGGGGCCTCTTTGCACAGCCTACACCTTGGGTCTTGTCTGGTGTGGTAGATCTGAGCCTCCATGGCTCTGGTGCTCAGGGCTTGTTCCTGAGCTGCCAGGATGAGCGCGTCAGTGCTGTCCTGTAGGCCAGTCCTTTCTAGCCATTGATAGGACTTCTTGATATCAGCCATTTCAGTTATGATGTTATTTATGATATTTGGCTGCTGCGACTCTGGAACGAATGAGTGAGGAAAATACTGTAATTTGGATTTCTGCATTTCCATGCTCACTAACAAAGCTCAAAGATGTTTTTAAACATAGGATTTAACTGTTTTACACCAGAGGTTAAACTCCATTCCATTAAACACCTTTCATTCAACTCTTTACCAGTTAAGCAATTAAGGTAATTCTAAAGGATTCTGAAGCAGAGAAAATCAGCTTTGCACTAATATGCATCACTAAACTGCAGGCAATTGTGTACAACCCACATAAATCGGCTGATTCTTTCTCAGAGAAAAGCTTCTTTGTGCCATTATGCAACACTTTACATTTAGTTAGTAAAATGTGTTGTTATGCAACACTGTACGTTAGTAATGTATTGCATATCGGTGCAAAGCCTAATTGAAAAACCACTTTTCTCTACATCCAAATCAGCTGATTCAGGTTATTGATCGCATAAACAGTCAAAGAATCCCGGTAGGTCAAAGAGCGCGCGTTACTTAGGCGTCGCCAGAGACATCGCCAGTGTTAAAGGGTTAAACACTTTAAGACCATCCAAATGCCCAAATCAAATGACACTGCTTGCATTGGTAAAAAAAAAAAGTTTGTGGGAATTTTTAGTAGCAGAAAAACCAACCCTGTTAAATGGCTTTAAAAAAACAACATGTAGTTTGAACTTTTCCAAGGGGTTCCTTAAAAAATAAAAATGATAAAATCTTGTATCTTTTCCAGATGTAAACACTTTCTTGCAGGGAGTTGATAACGAGAAACCATGAGGGGAGAAGGTGTGAAAACAACGCCCAAACACATCTTCTGATGGTTGGGTACTTTGTGTTAAAACCAGTTGAGTTATTGTGATCTGAAAGCTCTATTTTATAGTGACTGGATTGACATTTAAAAAATGCTAATGAGCTTTTTTTTTTAGGTGTAAACCTGATTGTTCTAATGTTCGCATGACAGAAGCCAATGTGAGGTTTAAGCAAAAAAAAGTACGATCTGAAGGCCTGAAAAAGTCCTGGGCCTTTTGGCTCTACATTTTCTTGAAATGCCGTCAGCACAAGCCCTGCTCTTTGTTTTATTGGAGCACTCAGGGCTCGCGTGGACAAAGTTACTCAAGTATGAACTGAGAGCAGCATTTCCGCGACATTAAGTGCATCTGCTGTGATCAGCATTCCTCACACCTAAAGCGTGCGTATCATGCAACACAGACTTTTCCCAAGAATCTGCAAAAATACACAAGGTTTTAGTTCATCAGATGTGTAACTATCAAAGAAAAAGCAGCTGATTTTACCAAATGAGGTTTTGGCTGACTGACTTTTTGTTGAATAATTGTGAAATAATTATTGCAAGAGACTATCTTCCAAGGCCGAACACTTTGTTGTCACAATTAATCACTAAAATGAACTCTTGTAGAAGTTTCTGGAGCAGAACAAATGGAAAAACAAAGCTGCCTTTGAAATTTCATTTCATTTTGAGACAAGGCATATCCCAATTTATGAAAAGCTGTCATGACAATAATTTTGTTATTCATCTACTAGATAAGAAATAAATCATCAGTGGCCATCCCCCCAGTTAAGGACCTGAGTGTTTGTGTTTTTAATGAGCTAATTAAGAGTGAAAGCGTTTTTAAATATATTTTTCTGAGGGAGCATCAACTTTTCAACAAGATCTTGTGTTGATGAAGGAGAGTCATACTGCTGTAAAAAGTGTGAAAGCCCACCTCAAAAGGCCCTAATAAGGTTCAGATCTTAACTGTAATCCTTTTATTAAAATGGCCTTTTCGGCTCCAGGAACCAGTACAACTTTTTAGGCTCAGAAAATCCCAGACAGCTCAGAAATCTTGTGATTTTTTCCCCCCCAGAAAATTAAACAGATCCATTTAAAAATCAGGTGATGAGGAAGTTTTTATTTAAGATGAAATATTAAACACCAAAGGACTTTCCTAAATAGCAGATTGTTAATTTGTTGGTATTTTTTTCCAGCTGGACCATTCAGTAGCCAGCATTTGGCTGTTTGAATTTTCCAAAGGAATTTTTTTTTCAGCTTTTACAATTAAAGGGCCATATCAAAAAAAAACTTTTTAGAGATTTTAAGGGTATTTTGGTGTTCATTCATCCCGAAAAACAACCCCAAAGTGGTATTTTGATCCATTCACGCATTCCTCTAAAAACCTGCACTCTGAGCTCCAGGCCCTCCCAATCCACAAAAACGAGCAAGTCCTCACATTGTGACGTCTCAAAGTGAGGAACAGCCCCTTCCAAGAAGAGTCTGAGGTGCCAGCACCGCCCCCAGGCTAAAACGCACACATTTTCTCTGTGGAGCTAGGCCGCCTCTAGGTTCATGTCATAAAATGGGCGACAGCCACAAGGAGTGAAAGGCGGAGCCTCAGAGATCGAGTTCTTTTACTCCTGGGTAGGGAAATGAGCTGTGAAAATAATTAATATTTAATAAATGTAAAAATCATTCTCTAGTGTGCCGAAGGCGATATGTAATTGTATATATGGATAGAGTTTACTCTGACAGGCTTGTGAAAAACATGATATAGGCAATTAAAAGCTCAAAAGTTGGTAAAAGAAGAAAATATGCATCAAAATGATCAAAGAAATTATTTTAGCAGTCAACTTGTTCATACTCAAAGACAAATAGTTTTCAGGATGATTATTATAACAAAAGAAGACATTCAAGTGTTTTGAAGAGATGACCTTTCGGAATGTTTTAAATATTCTTAAGGATTTTAAACTTTTTAATTATTTCCTTAAAAAATAAAAAAAAACAGTGTAATTACACATATTGACGTTATCAGTGTCTTTTGAAAATTCTATTTAATGCATTTGTTTTATTTTTAAACAATAGTTGATCAGCAATTCTTTAGGAAAATGAAGATCATTTAAGTGACATTTCTGACAAATGAAAACAAAATATTTGTGTATGTAATCGTTCTATTGTAGGTTTTTATGTTGCAAAGCAGCCAGACTTCAGTCAGGAAACAGCTAGTAAATAATGAATAAACGTTGGTTTCCTTTTGATTGATGATGGAGGGGCTGGAATCGTGCTCCGGTCAGCACCTGCTTGGCTCATGATGCATTACAGCGTGTCAAGATTGTACAGATATTCTACTTGGCTGCTAGAGTCAAACTTTTTCAGAGTTTCCGAAATACAGAATTAGGTAAATTCCTACAAACACATGGCTATCATTTCGCCCAAGCTTTTGTTTTCACTTCTTCGCGACATGACCCAAAGTGTTTGTGCTTTTATCCTTCATTCTTAGAATCGGTCATGAAGGAATGCCTTGAGTTCTAAGTTCTGATGAACCTTGGATTTTTTTTATCTTCTTTATTTATATTCCCAGTTTCCTTTGAAGCAGGAGAATTCAAGTACTTGGTGGAACCAAATGCCTTTCTAAAGGCCCCCAGGCTTTATGTATAAAAAAAAAGTAAAAAAAAAGACAAACTCTTTACAAACCAGGTCCAAATGAGTTAAGGTTGTTTTCTCAAGTGGAAAATTTTCTCAAAATAATGTGCGACTAACTGGCAAATTGGTGGATCGTTGCTTTATTTTAACCACAATGAAAGGAGCCGTCTTATTACCATGCAATCATGGAAATCTCTACTCAGACGAGACTCACAAATGGACCTCAAATTACATGAATATCTAATGAGTGTGGTTAGGGTTTATAAGTGATACAGCATGCATAAAAGGGAGATATTTAGTTTTTTTTTTACTGCATCGCAGCTCAAATAATGAACAGTGATCTCTCGTTTATCGCAGGAGTTGCGTTCTAAAAATAACCCCCCAATAGTAGGATTATTGAAGTTTTAAGGCTGCAAAATTCCTCACTACACACTTTATCCACTTTCCTCAGACAGACATGAACATTTTCTCACTTTTCTCTCTTGATTAAAGTTCAAACATTTGCAGAAAAATGAGTCCAGTATTATAGAATGAATGAAAAAAATCTGCTTGTGATCAAAGATGTATGTAAATGTGGAAAACTGAGCGCATTCTGTATTCTTCCAAATTATCTATGGTAAGGTTCCTTAAGATTCATGATAAAAATGTAAGAAATAATACCAATTGATGGGAAATTAAGTAAAAAGTAGAAAATCCAACAACAATTTTAGACTTGAGGTATCATTTCAAGAACCACTTTGATCATCTTTCCAAAGCATTCAGTGTTTTATTTTTCATTTTTATTACGATTATGCCGTTTTGACCCCCCAAAAAACTGTCATCTTCTAGGACTAAGTCTCTGCAGAGCAGCAGGAGTTTATTAGAAATTCACCTCTTGTATTGTGGGCAGGACCGTCGGCGCCCCACTTCCCATCATCCATCTGTTTACACTCTATCCCGCTACCTTACAGCCCCTCACAACCCCAAGCTAACATTGCGGTGAAACAAAAATGGTGAGCTAGCCAGCTGTTTTGGAACCAGATGCAGCTCAGAGAAGGAAAACAAAGATGTACATGGATGTCGTCATACATGCATCAGAGCGGAATGGAGCAGGGAGCTTGTTGAACCACCTACGTCACTGCTACAAGCTTTCTCCAGATGCATGTTTTCGTCTGCTCCTGATTCACAACAATTTGACTCAAGAAATATTCAGAAATGCAATTTTGAGCCTAATTTTCTTCATACGTCCTCCATCCTGAGAAAAATGTTACAAGAACATGTCAAAAACACCAAAAACACGATTTTCATTGGAATGAGTCTTTAAAAGGGCTTCAATTTTGTTGAGCATTAAAAAAATAGCCAAGTCTTGTTTTTTTTAATGGAAATAATGAATAAATATAGGATGATAAAAGTGTCCAAAATCCCATGGAGGTGCTGTATCTTGATGAGTGCTGGTTTGCCTTGCAGTGAAAGTTATCAGAGCAGTCATGTGTCACACTGGGCAGCTTTTCACTGCAGCTTCTGTGAAAGAAAAACACCTCCAACCTGTAACGCTTTAGCTGTTGATTCACAAACTCCTGATTTGGACCGATTCTCGGGATGGACAGAAAGGAACAGCAGGAAGACTCAATTCTCCTTCCGAAGCTGAATCGCACACTGTGGGGATTTGACAGTTTCTGTGAGCGGTGTCATACTTACCAGGCAGTCAGTGCCACGCTGTGACAGCTCCACATTCTCTGCTCGTGCACAAAAACATGCATGTCATACTCGACATGGATCTAGCTGATTGCAGCAGTGATCAGAACAAGGCAGTGATACCTGCAAGATCACTGAAGAACGAGAAAAAAAGCAAAAAAGCAAGCCTCTCCTGCAACAATAAACCGGCTCCTGTAGTGTGCAGGAACAAATTACATCATTATTATCTCTGATGTTAATTTGGGAAAACAAGGTTTTGGACAGAAAAGCATGCATTGCTTATTTTATTGTTTCACAATAAAGATAAATGTGACTCTGCTTTTGCTATAACATAAAACCCAAATTAAAATGTCCATCTCTGAGTGCACAGGACCGAGCTTATTATGTACCCAACTCCTATACTGCATGAATTCTATTATTTCTGAATAAATTGGGAGAACTTCTTTTTGTTTTACAGGCAATTGGAGAGCAATTTCCATGCAATGCTGTTTTAAATTTCACACATTTTAAATGAAAACAGAAGCCCAAGAAATCGCACATCTCAGATGGTTTCTGTATTTTCAAATTCGGAGCAGTTTTCTTTGACCAGAACATCGTATAGTTGAGCAAAGATGATGTCACGCTGCACTGACTGATGTGGCTTTGCAGTAGTAAGTTTAGTACTAACGTACAGAGTAAAAAAAACAAAAAGATGATTAAGTACTTTCCATTAGGCATTCTTATGTTGCTTTACAGCATACCATGACAGTCTAAACAGCTGCCACCATTATGTTCCATTATAACCCGTCCCACACCAGCGGAGTCTGGCCTTGCGTTGGTGCTCTATAATGAGCAGCTACACCGTGACACAGTTTTGTTTCCAAGCACCGCTGCATCTCAAAACCTTATTATATGTGGTTGTTTATTTTTGCTTTGCATAGTTCTGTTATTCACCTTTTCTTTTATTGCAAACAGGCAGTCTTTGTAAAGAAATAGCAAAGTTAAAATAACTTCTGAGGAAGAAAAACTGTAAGTTTAAACATCTAAGTAAATTACATAGCAACAGCTAGGTGTTCTTGTGAAATCATGGTAAATGACATGTATCCTGTGCTAATTTGAAGCTCTGGCTGATGCAGAGGTCACTTTTATCGCAGGAATTTCCCTTCTAACACTTTTACCTGAAATAAAGACAGTTTTTGATAAATTTCAGTCTTTTTGTTCTGCTGAATCACTAGCAGACACTTACTGATGTGTTCTGAAATGCTGTTCATTCTTTATAAAACTGTAAATAAATGTAAGACTTGAAACTACATTTCTGGACATTTGGGCTCTTGGTAGTCAAGTAAACACAGCATCTGTAATTGGTTGAAGTCATTACAGCCTAAGGCTTGTGTACTCAAGTGTGAGCTGCAGCATGACGATTCCTTTGCTGGGGTTGTAACCTACATGCATCTCTGCCAGTGGCGTGCGGCGAGGTTTGTTGCTAGTGAGGCATCGACTCTTTCAGAGTCAAATTTGCAAACATATGAACCCAATGTATTTATCAACAACTGTGTTTCAAATTTTATATTAGGAATTGTTTTAAGAAACACAGCAAGTTCATATAAATGAATGTTGATGGTTCAAAACGAAAATCTTGGCAGTTAACGATACTTTCACGCACAATGCAACGACTGCACCCCCACCTGACAGAATTGTGTAGCTACAAATCAATAAATAAATTAAGGAAACATTAATATGCAATGTAAGCAGTCCTACATTGTGTCATTATTGTTCAAATTCAACAACCATTTGTTTTACAATTGACTCTTTAACACAGGAGCTTTAGCATTCTTTCAATTATCGCAACTCTCTAACCAATTACGCAATTAACGTGATTTCAGTAGAAATTCTTGCAGACAAAAGCAACACTTTACGTTAACAATGTGCTGCATATCGGTGCAAAGCTAATATGAAAAGCTGCTTTTCTCCGGGTAACAATTGACATTTATCACGTAAAAAGTTGAGTTACGATACGCCAAAGGGCGTGTGTTATTTAGGAGTCAGAGGTGACATCTCCGCTGTTAAAGGGTTAAAATTTGGTTGGCTTGTTTCATCTTTGTAAAAATGCTTGCAAATAAAGTTGCAAAGAGGCAGTGGAGATGAAGAACAAAGGTGGTGCAGAATGTTAGCACATAACAGCGGTCCTTGAAGGACAAAAGAGGAGCGGCTGTGTCACAGCTTAAAGCCTCCAGGCTGGACCGCCTTAGGAGACAGTCAGAGCCGCTATGGAAAGCAAACAAGACCAATCGCAACGCATCTTTGCAAATCTCCCTAACAAAGCGATTTTTCAGCAACTTCTACGATAAATCATTTAGCAGCAATAAAATCTTCTTTATCCAGAACTTTAGAACATTTCTATCAGCTCCTAAATAGACTGCCACTTAAGACCATGATATTTAGTTAGGGGCTCTTGTATTGAACTACTTGTGTCTGATCACCCACTCCACCTGCAGTGCACCTACTACAATCAAGTCTCCGCTCTCAGCTAAGTCTGTGGAACAATGTGAGGAAAAAAAACAGGCCAAGAATCAAGCAAAGTAAAAGCCATTTCATATTTAATTCATGTTCTCTGCAACAGGATCAGCCAGTACTCACCTGTCACCGCTGTGCTCCACAGAAGCACTCTGTGAGGATTTAGCTTCAGCAGGCTGCATTGTTCCTTGTCATCCTAAGCACGGCACAAAACTAGAGGAGTATGTTCACTCACTTTTCACTTGATGTCTGCCGAGGTTCTTTCCTTTGTTTAAGGGTCACGAGTCGAAAACTTTACTTGATAATTCGAATCCTCATTTACAGGGAACAACCTGTTTCTGCGCGGTGCATAACAGTTTCACATGAGCCTGGCTTTCAACACTCGTGCTAGAAATTAACCAACAAGTCGTCAAACAAAGAATTTGTTGCACTGCAGTGTAGGTGTGGAGCACACAAATCTTCAGAACTCTGTGCTTCCTGTAACAGCAAGATGAAAACAGTACCACTCAAATGAAGACAAAGTGCAAACCTGCCTGGAGAAATGAGCTGAGAACTTTGCCACCTGAGTTTTTTAAAAAAAGGAACAGCTCTGGAGCAGCAGGCAGAGAGGTGCAAAGGGCTGGGAGAGATATGCCTCCAGGACAGAGCCCTCGCTCATCGCTGAAGCGGTAAAACAAAAAGCACACGAGTTGGAAACCCAGAGAATGGAGAAACGAGCTGAAAAGGGCACCTCTTGGTCTCCCACACCCATCAGTGGGAAGCATGCGGTTGGTCCACGGGGACCATCAAGCGTGGGTCAGATCGATGTATGCCCTTAACGCAGATCAGAGCTTGACAACTCCCCTCGGTGTTGGCATTTCTGAGTGAACAGCAATTTCCCACCTCCGCACAAGCGAATAACATCCAAAGTGATGGAACTCAAAAGCTTTGTTGTAATTGAGAATCTGGAAGCGAAGATTAAACCAGATGTAAACCGGCGTTTGGGGACTTCCGCTTGCGAGACCCAAATTTATTCAAAGAAATTTGCCTGGTCTCGCTTGTTTGGACCAATCGTAATAATCTAAAGTACTTATTTAATCTGTTTCCAGTCACTTAAGCATGACAGAAATGGAATTTGATGATTTAGCTTGGTTTTCTGTATTTCAAGAACTAAACCTCAGGCACCTGTTGACATAAATGTCTTGAAAAACAAATGTCTATCGGTTTTATGTTTTCTTTTGTGTCAAACAATAAAGGACATCAAAAGAATGAAGCGACTGACTGATTTAGCAAAAAAAAAAAAAGAACGAGAGTTTCCGAAGAGCATCATCATTTCGTTTCCAATTGTGGTTGTGCAGCCACTGCTCATTGTGTTATACCCCTATGATTTCAATATCAATGCCCTTCTCTAGTGACAAAAGGAAATCATTTGTGCTGTAAACATGAGAAGCCTCTACTCAAATCCTGATATTGGCTTCAAAGTGCTGAAATCAATACAAAGTTTTTCTGAGAATTGACCACAATCTGTGAGATGACAAACACGGCGGACGATTCAATCTTTCAGAGGCACTCAATCATGAAATGAACCCTGAGCAAACATTAGTTTTCTTTGAGTGCCGTGAATCTGGCTGCGAATGAAGGTATTTTTGGATTTGATGATTTTTATTACAGGTCTAAGTACATATTTTATTGTAAAATAGACTAAAAGCTAATGCTTAGAATAATTAAAAAAAAGGTAATGCAGTTTGAAGGTGAAATTAATTAATGTAGCCTTGTTAGGTCTACAGTAATTTAAGCCTTCATTACAAAATCATCCTTTAGGGTTAAGAGCCAATAAGCACTGAAAATATCAACTAAATCCAAAATAAAAGGGTACAAATCGAATTACTGTACCACATATGGATTGAAAGAACATAATTTCTTTTCCATAGGGTACGCAGTTTAATAGGATGCCTGCAAAGGTTGACAGAATCCAGTACACCTCGTAGGAAGAAAACATGCAACATGATATTTTAGGCCCAATTACCCATATGTTTGTGACAAGTGACCTTTTCACACCGGTGCACAGCCTGAATGTCCAAGCAGCACAGTTACCAGCCATCAAAAACGCTTTATTGAAGTGTTTATTCTTAGCCTTTCTGCAAAGGTTAGATTTCACACTTTCACACTTGCTGCTCATCAGTTTTCTAATGCATTTTCACAAATAAGCCTCAACTAAAATGAGTGGTACTGGACGCCCAGTGAGCTAAGAAAAAAAAAAAAATCATAATTTTATAATTCTCTACATTTCATACTGCCACTCACCCGTGACATAGTTATGATCCCAATTTCGTTCAGTTCTACTCCAAATGAGACTTTACAGCGTAGTTTAATTCTGTCGTGTTTCATCTGGGTTTCAGAGGCAATTACCCAGCGATGGGACATTCATTCTAAATCTGAACCGTGCAACTTTTCGCTAAATTGCATATGGCCTCCTGTGGCTGCTAAAATACAGACGATATAAAACTACTGAGCCCGTCACACTGTGGTGACATCACACTCAGTCATTGCTAAACCTTCTCCAGATTGAATTTTATGTCAAGTGTACGTGGAATTATGATGTCTACTAGACGCAGCTCCCGGGAGAGTTTACTGCAAAGCCTGGATGAAGAACTTGTATTTTACCTCTACCCACAACCCAGTTTTGACATTTGTCCCAACTTCTAAGTAGAAGAAACATGATTGACAGAAGATGTGTTGTACTTTTATTGCCTCAATTTTTTTTAAATGCGTGTTGAGAAGTGACCTGATTTCAGAGAGCAAGAACAGCTTAAGTTAAAAAAATACATACATAAATGTAGTAGTAAGTAGATTTTTTTAGGTCGTGCCCTGCTAAAACTTTAATCACACGTAAAAAATAAGTCCTTATGAATTATCCAGAGTAACTGAGTCGCAACAAGCGATGAGATATTTTCTGGTCCCTTGGGTGTGGAAGTGAAAGTTCCCACTTTTTTCCCAGAGTATAGTGTAACTTAACTCAGAGATGTAGCACCTCCACAGCTAAGACCATCAATAAAAGATCAAAATGTGGTTCTATAGTAGAAAGCTCAGCATACAAAAGCATTAGAAGAAAACATTCAGACTGCAAGATCCCAAGCTCTGCACCGTTTGACGCCATTAACGCAGCTGTCCTCTTTTAACAAAAATGCTTGATTGAGCAGAAACCCAAGCCAGAATTTGAATAGTGGACACTTATTGTTGTAATAACACTAGAGTAGCGTTACAAGAAGACTGTTGCATTGTTTGATGTTCATCATTGACTGTATGAGAACTGGAATGGGTGACCCCTCCCCCTTCTCGTTCAAAACAGAAGGTATCCGCTGGTTCCAAGAATCTAAATTCCATGGTTTTCAATAGAGAAATAAACAGCTGTTACTCAGTCATTCTATTGGTAAGAATAACAATTTTTGGTCTAATGCCTTTATTTGACGTTATTGCTATTCTCTTTTTTTTCTTTTTTTTTAATAAAACAGGCCAATCACATAACTCATTAAAAGGATGTGGTGCCTACTGGCCCCCATGTCAAAATGTTTGATTGCACGACTTTGCATCTTAATAGTGAATAATTGAATGCATAACTATGTTGTGTGTGCGTGCGAGTGTGTGGGGGGGCATTGTACATGTTTTACATTTTTTATTTTTTGTGTAATGGACGTTTGTCTTGCTTTCGGTTTTTAACATTTCTAAATGTTTTTATGCAAAGCACTTTGAGTCACATTTGTTGGAAACGCGCTGTAAAATAAAGTTGGATTTGATTAGATTTCTTGATGTTAGATCAAGTGGTAGAGGTGTGGACTTCCAACAAGCTCACTCCTGATTGGCGAGAGGGGTTGACATGGAAACGTTGATTGATACTAACTTGGACCAATCACTGCTTACTGACGGCGTCTGGCTCCTACATGGGGACAATGTCCATCTGAATTGACTTAACTTAATTGGATCCAGAATTAATCAATTTTCTTTGGGTAGGGGTTTAACACATCATGGCTGAACTGTGATCCGTACGGTTCAGTAGATATGGTTCGGAACACACATGTACCCTGGATACATACATGTTCTCAAAAAATAAATTGTAAGCTTTTATCTTGTTATTTTCTCCTGTTGTTTTTCCTTTTTAACTGATCCGAAGGTTGATCTGAACTGTGCCTCTAAAACCGTGACACAGTACGAACCGTGAGTTTTGTGATCTGTGCACCCCTAACTGTTGGTGATGCCACACTCACTCGGTCCAGTTATCACATAAAACCAATGATGTCAATTCAAAATAAGAAAAGACTCACCGTGTTCTTAATAATACACATTAGTAAGTCAATACAAACATGCAAAAGGAAATTGATGTAACTGTGAATAAATCCAACTCAATGATGTGTGTAGATAAAAAATGATAATGAAAATGTACATAATGTTCTCAAAGGTTAAGCCTATCTAGTCTACATAAATAAAAGCAGTATAAAAGCCCTGAGTTTACAGTTGATGTGTTTGTGAGAAGTTTGCCAGCTCTCTCCCCTGTGCTTAAATGGATCTTTACTGGATGATTCATCTTCCTCCTACAGTAAAACATGTGTGTGTTAGGTTGATCAGTGGATTTTTTATTAAACGTGGGAGTGACTGCGCATTTTTGAGCGTCTCTTTGTGTCTCTGTGATAGACTGGCATCCTGCCCGGAGTGTATACTGCTTCTTACTTTGAAAGCACTCCTCTCTGACCCTGAACATGAAAAAGTGGCTGTGCAAAATAAATGGATGGATGCAAGTCAATGATTATTTTAAGTTCCTGCAGCTCTAACTTGTTTTATACCCCCCTCCCCCCAATATTATCTTTAAGAAAAAAATGTGGATTCCTTCTGTGTATTGAAATGCTTTCAACTAAAGCCCAGCCCATCAGACCTGCATCTGGTTTGGATAAACTTCCTTTTTGCCACTTGTTCTGCCATGAAGCTGAGCTTGATGAGAGCCAGCCACTTCTCCTTGAGCTCTTGGTCTTGCATGACCGAGAAAGGCTTGTGAAGGCGAAAAGCGTAGAGGTTCAAAATTAGGGATGTGCTATAAGGGTACCAGACTCCCACCGCCCCAGTACTCATTTTAGAAGCACCGGCTAAAGGTTAATGCTCTGCTACCTGTGGAGGAGCGCAAGAAAAAAAAAAACAGAATAAAAATTAGAGCATGGGGGGAGGATCTGGGATTTTACATTCATAGGACCGAATCTAAAGATGGTAAACAGCTGCTTCTGCAGCAGTAATTTGTTAAATTAACTGTAGTCTTTTTTAGTGAAAGCGCTTATAAAATAAAGTGTTAATTCTAGCAAAACAGTTCATTAAGGCTGATCTTTTACAGCTTTGGGATACAGGTACATTGAGGGACTGATGGGGAAAGTCGGGCTTCTGTTTGTTTATAATTAAAGAAACAGGTGGAAGGTCAACAACCCTCCTGTGTGCAGCTCAGGCTGTGGGAGTTAGACATAATTATGCACATGCTGGAAATAAAAAGGGGTTAAGGCTATATTCAGCTTTAAATGTGTGTAATATGGCTGTAAATGCAACAAAAGAAGAGTTAATTAAATCAGTGTTACTTTCAGTTATTGACAAGGTCCTGTGGATAAATTGCAATCCATTCCCTACCACAGCATTCATTTGTCTCATTCAGAACCCGTTTACCTGCTTTGTTCTCTCACCCTGCCTGTGACACACCTGTACCCCCCTCCCCCCGTCTTCTCAGGTTTTTTGTAGGCGGCCTGCACAACAAACTGCCTTTCAAGTAACAGTGTTGCAACTTTCTTGCTAAGACGTCACTTAGATCATGTGTTGGAACAAAAATCTCTTTTTCCAGCTATTTTATAAACATCCCCCTTATTGCTTCATATGTGACTCGCACTTTTAGGTGTTTATTTATTGTATTTTTTTTTAACAGCAGCATTTATGTGAAAATGAAGCAGGAAAAGGGGGGGCTTTGGCGACGTCTCATTTATTTAAATACAAGAAAATAAAACTTTCTTTTTTTTTTATTAATTAGCGCGTACTTTGATTTTGTTCATGTGTATTACCAGCTCAGTGGCCTTCTGGTTAGAGTGTCCGCCCTGTAACTGGAAGGTCGTGGGTTCAAATGCAGGCAGAGTCATACCAAAGACTTTAAAAATAGTACCCAATGCCTCCCTGCTTGACACTCAGCATTAAGGGGTTGGATTGGGGGGTTAAATCCACCAAATGGTTCCCAAGCGCGGCTGTGTCTGCAGCTCACTGCTCCCCCAGGGTTTGGGTCAAACGCAGAGAACAAATTTCATACACCTAGGTGTGTGAGAGTGAGATTTATCTTTAAGATAATTTGAATCTATTCCATCTAATATGCTAACTCAATATACAACTCAAAATCTAATATACCTGTATGTATACTATTATACAACTCAAAATCCACCCAAACCTCTAATTATTTTCTCCACATTAATTGGAAACTTAGTGTTATCTATAAACTCCTTCATGCAAAGTGAACATCAGCTGCAATCAACTAACTTTGAAAATAAAAGTAATAAGAAAATATTTGTTTATTGATTTTTTTAAACCCGTTTTATCCTTTTCGGGGTCACGCAGCCTTACCCAGACGCTGTTGGACAAAGGTGACATACACCCCAAGTCTTGGAGACTACTTCAGATATAACCTGAACATTATGAAATGATACTGAAGGAAGTGGCAATTTCCTGCACTTTCAATTCTAAATCAAATTCTGTGAAATGATGTTCAATGTGGTGTTAAAATATGGTACAGATATGCAGACGGAGCGGCTGCCGGGTTTAATAAAACATCCAAACTATGGAAACACTTCAGTGATAGACATTTTATGAGCAAAGTTTAATGATGCACTTTCAGGAAGAATAAAGTAAGCCGGGCACAGGTCTAGAGGCTATTGACTCAACGCAACGCAGCCTCTTGTCGTTGCCAGAGGCCGCACTTGACCCGCGTCACATGACTCAAAGTGTTTTTCACTTTACCTGACATCTCACGTCCTACAATCTGCCTGCTGTGCTGAAAAACCGCTAAAAACTTCTGTCTGATCTCAATCTGCAGAATGCACGCTGGCCGCACATTAATTCTGTTTGAAATAGTTCATTAGTACCAAAACTGAATCAATTAAAAGAGGCATGTGTTGAAATGAGAAGAAAGCGCGCACAACAACTGCCTTCCCCTGTTCTGCCTCGCTTCTGATCACTTTCAGCCCTATAATGCAAAATTAAAGTCTTCTCCTAATTGAGGGGATAAAATAAAAGAGTGGGCTGAGAAAGGCCCTGATTTGCCATCTCAGCTGATTATCACTCCACATGCTGCAGTTCAAAGCTGAAGGGTGATTTCTAAAGGAGCGCCGCCGCCGCCGTTGGATTTTCCAGTTTTCTGTTTAGCCACGTTTTAAGGATTTACCATATCCTTAATAACAGCGACACGTTGCTGAAAAACAGCAGAGAGAAAACAGACGTTTCACACAAAGTGTGACTAAATCAGGAACTGATGAGGGAACGGTCTTCCTATGTGTGCACGACTGTTTTTGCAATTTTTTCTGTTTAACTTTTTCTCCCCAAAAAAAAATAGTGTTGGTCACATGACTTAAGTGTTTTTCAAAACTGTTTCCATAGCAGTTTTACAAAATATGTGCATTTTGATGCGCCTCAAAAACGTTGTTTAGATAAATGCGAGTTTTAAAAAATTCTCCCAATTTCCATTAGGAGAATTTATGATTGCAATTTCAATTTGCACACTTTCATAGTCAAAGGAAACCCAGCCAATGAATTATTACGTCAGTTGGTAGTTGTGTTATTCGCAAAATTATGATTTTTATGGAAACAGTATAATTAATAAATAGTGTTTCTTCGACATGTCTAAAATTTCAATAAAGTTTTGCGAGTGTGTCGTGGGAACGCAGCTATAGATCTGTTTGACGTTACTTAAAAATTAAACAATTCCACTCGATTTGTTTAGATTGTAAAACGTATGTTTGACATCAACTTCCCTCTTGTAAAAGAGCTGATATCTACTTTGACTTATTCACTTTAAACGTCAACAAAATATGCAGAAAAGGATTTTTCATCAAAGTTTACTTTGACATCACATAAACTGTTTTGATTAAGAAGCTAAAAATTGAAAGATTAACTAAAAAAAAGAGATTTTTAGAGCTGCTGAATGGCAAAACAGCTTTTCAAATGTTTTACTTTACTTGGATGTCACACAAAGTGAAGGTTAATCAGAAATGGACACAGTGTGAAGCCACACTTTGAGTAAGTAGGAGGAATAAAATTATATCCTGCAGCTTTATAATCCAATAAAGTTTAGTGCTGCAAGTTTTTCTTGTAAGGCATCAAGGAATAAAGTGGCTGCCAGCCAAGGAAGACTAGAAAACATTGTCAAACATGTCAGTTCATAGCCAATCAAAAACCTAATTTAGATGACTAAATTCATTTTTCAACCTCTTGCACATTTTTTCTTGTGGGTAGATTCACAAGTCTTTCACATTCTTTAGTTAAAACATGTTTTTTTTCTTTTCCGAAAAGCAAGGATAAACTCTAATTGGCATCCTTCTTGCAGGTAAAGTCGGGATTAAAAGAGATAAATAAATATTTCATAAATAAAGGTGAATCATAGGGCTTGTATAACTAACAAGGACCCTGTCTGAAGTTCTACAATTGAAGAAATGCCTTTGACAACTTTTGGGTTTTGTCTTTTCAGGACAGGAAATCAGGTGTAACTTTGCAACGTTTTTTGCTGTGATGTTTGTTTGTTTTTCCTATATCAATGTAAGAAATAATACGATTACTTTGCACTCATTTTCCCAGCACCTATCTATAAAAGCTTGAAGACCGTCTGTGTGTTTAACATTTTCTTTTGGCATTTTTTAGATATTGGAGGATATATATATTAAATAAAAAGAACATTCGGATTGCAATCCCGAGTATTTCTGTGTTCAAATTGTGGTGAATCAGGAACAAATGCAAAAATACTGTTGGGAAAAGCTTGCAGTGTGGGGAAAATGTCTAATAAACTCTAATACACCAATAAAAGACCACTGGGAACACTTTTACAATAGATCAAAAGATGATCGGACTGGGACAGGAGGAGAAACAGTCTTAGCAGGACTTTTACGTGTCAAAATTCGAACTCTAAGGCACATGGATTGCACAAACCTGCTTTGGTATATTTACCTACAACTATCTTGAAAGTTTACAGCAAATGGCACAAAAATCATGTCAAAGCAGAATGATCAGGCTTGTTCGAAATGACAGACAAGCAATAGTCACTCAAACAAACCTATGTCTTATAACCAAAGTACTATCTTTCAGCACACAACCTTCAGGCAGATCAGCAGCAAAAGACGCAGCGATGTGTGAAAAACAGTGGCTATTGAGGCTCCAATTTAAACCTCTAAGAGACGAAGACATTAGAAATGGACAAAACCCCACATTAATCTACATAATTCCAAGTTATTATGATTAAATGAAAGTAATTGGAGAATGCCTCAATGTTTTGGCTGCAGGGGAATTTAGGACCATACTGTAAGGAGGCCCCGCATCTTCTGTGGCGGGGAAGATAATACATCAAGAACCGAAGCTCCCTCACTTGGCATTTAAAGAAATGTAATGAGCTGTTATCAAAGCTGTCACTGATATTCTTCCAAGTGTTTTCATGAAGCTAGAAATCTTCCAAAGCAAAAATGACAGCCTGTAACTGCAGCCTTGTTGTCATTCCACTTCTTTCATGTCACAATTCTGCTCTTGTTTTAATCACACGATTACGCGTGTGATGTGCTGCCACAAGCACAGCTTCTTTACATCCGCTCATGAAAGCAGACGACATGTTTCTTTTACGCGTCAAATTGGTTAAGATGTCTTCGTCTGGTTGCAGATCACAACATTAATACCAAGACTTTCTGAGAAACTGCTCAACACAAATAGGAATTTTATGAATAGCTTTTTTTCTTCTTCTGAATATTCTGATTTTTCTAGAATATTCAGAAAATATTAAACATTTCTAAGTCCACTTGAGGAGGCGTCTTCCATCAAAGAGCCATCTACAAATTCAAAAAGTCTTTACATCAATAAACATTTGCAAGTAATTCACTTTTTTAATTTGATTGCTTCCATATCATGTACAGAAACAACATTTATAACCAAACATAAATACACTGGGAAAGTGCATATGAATCAAGCTATCGATTCAGGATATTGTAGATGACCTAAGGATGGGCTGTCAATCATGTCGGAGGGGAAAACCGTTATGAAACACGCTCGTTACAGAGAAAAGGGTTCCAATATTATAATTGTATTATGTCTTATTTCACTACTAATGTAATTTAATTAATATTGGGGCTGGGTTAAAAATGGTATAATCCATTTAAATTAAATCAATCGTAACTGCAGTTGTCATTTTTAAGGCAGGAAATGTCTTTGTCATTTTGTTGTATTGTTCATTAAAAACCAAAATTTTTCATACCCATTAAAAATGTTGACTTTAAGCTATATTTTATTAAATCTTAACTGGAAACATACACAGATAAGCCTTAATAGCATATTACAGATGGTTAATAAGGTAATAAAACAGTGTAAAAATGTCTCATCTTTTATTTACTATTGAACTGAAAGTCACATGTTTGAATTTGCCAGGAGAGTGAATAATTTTGGCTTTGACCATAACAGTTTTGTTGTTGCAAGTGAAAATAACTAGTTAAAGTATTTAAATGTTTTTTGAACCAAAATATGGACACTTTATCAACTAGATTTTGTTTACTTAAGCTATTTCCCAGTAAATTAAGCAGTTTAAGGATTGAAATAAAAGATTCCCGCCATGGTGGGTGCAAACATTTTTTCCTTCTAGTTTGTTAGAAAATACTTTTTCCTATCTAAAAATTTAGAATATTTTGAATAAATTATATAATTATTGAATAATAAATAATATCTAACGTATAAACACATATTTTAAGAATTTAAAAGTTTTAATTATATACAGCATTATTTTTCTAAGAGCTTCTATTTGCAGAAAGTAAGCCAAGTAGTTGCTGAACAGCCAAACATCAGGGATTCTGCAGACAAGCAAATTTTAAGATGCACTCTCTAATGAAAGAGAGCCTTTATACGCAATAGCTTATGGGCATATTAAAAAAAAAAATGAAAAAGCTAAGACTGATGCACGAATGCAGCAAGGAATGAAGAACTCCTCGGCAGCAACACAGAAAATAGACACCATGACCGCTGCAGTTTCAGCAAGATTCCACAGATGCACAAATGCACATTCACTCAATGCTGCAACATCGCCTTCAAGCAGATGCAAAATCTGAAGTGGGAAGGCTTGAAGGAATGACTGCATGTAACAGATTAGCTATAGGATAAGTGTTTTAGAGGAGGGGTGCAGACAAATCAATACAACCACAATTAGGCCACAAAGGATCCACGGCCATCACTTGACTTCAAGAACAAGGAGGTTATCACCAGAGCCCATTAATATTCATATGTGCTCACAGAAAGAGTTAGAAATGCTTAGACGTGAAGTCACAAATAGCCGGAATGAACTTGTAACTTCATATTAAGGCACTGTTAAAGGTTTTGAGCGTCAGTGTGCGGCACTAAACTCTGGATGAGGTTAAACACTGGACTCAAATGATGCACCGTTAACTATTCATTCAAAAAACTGGACAAAGAAACCACTTCGTCACAATATAGAGACAAAGAGGTTTAAAGGTCACTGGGTTTTCAGACCAATTCTAAACATAAAATTGGGTGGTGTGTAATGTTTTCTGTCAACAATCAATGAGCACTGCATTTTGGTACCTAATATCAATATTTATCACTATACTAAATATTCAGCACTTGGACCGATAAATTATAAATAACTCTACATAGATATCATGTCCTGGATTACGGCAATTATGTAAATAATTTAAATGAAACACAATTCGGGTGGGATTATAAATAAATTTGTCTATTCTCACTCCGAGCACTTAATCTAACTTATTTGTCAAATATAATACATTCAATGTATTATGCATGTGTGTGAGTTTTTTTGACAGCATATTTTATAAGATGGCTCGTGGAATACACGGTTCAGAAACAATTGAGAAGAGGGGTAAAAATATAAAGGGGAATGAAATAAAATTATAATTTTGTAGCAATAAAATTTGCTACAGGGGAATCACTGAGTTTTATTTTATATCAAACTGTTTCTATATACTATTAAGTTTGAGTCTACATCAACTTTTCTTTTTATTTTTTCATGACAAAAATGTAATTTTTTGATGTTGTGAAACAGAGTTTGTAACTTGCTGATAGCTTCTATAATCCAGTAATAGAAAATTTAAAAGGTTCATTTTAAATTGTAAAAGGATATTTTAAAACACAGGCCTCTTTGCATTGTCGTAATCTTACTGCTGAATCTTCCAGTTTTTTTTTTTGGTTTTTTTTGCCTTTTCCACTTTAAAAAGCAATGAAGTTGTCTTTTTTAGATGCAAAAATTTTACTATAACTTCTATAAGATGGTGATGGTAACACCACTTTTAATGATCAGTGGTTAAATGTAAAATTAAAAACAAGATTTTAATATAGCCACAAATTTACAAATTCATTATGTCAAGTGCCATTTCTATATTTAAAATATCAATAATTTAAAAAAGAATTTCAATAATAAAACATTTTATTGTAAAAAAACAGATGATAAAATGAATTGTAGCTTATTGATTTTTTAAAAAAAGCTTTGAATTTCATAGATTTAAAAATGTATTTTTTTCATTTCCCCACTACAACTTCCATTCCTGTTTGCAACTGGACTTCATAGGGTTTTTGTCTTCATTCAGCTTTCGCCTGATACTTTAGAGATCATTAACCCTTTTACACCGGAGCTGTCGCCTGTGACAGGAAAGTAACAAACGCTCCTTTAACTACTGTGTCAATGCAACAGTTAAAGTGTTGCAAACGGGTGCAGAAGCTGCCTTTTCTCCTTCAGAATCCGCTGGAATTACTTTAATTGCGTAAACAATTAAAGAGTTATGGTATTTCAAATCGCACTGCCGTTAAAGCTCCAGTGGGAATGGATGACTCCAATGCGACCGGCTCTCTACTTGATTAACCCTTTATGACGAAGCGCCTCTTTGAATTACCATAATGTCTTAACAGTTTGCTCCATTTGAAAAATTCCAACACTTTAAGAAAGTCGAGACATTGAGCTTTATTGCCAATACTCCGTCATTATGGTGATCTCACCATAACGTCGCCAGCAGCTCCTTTATTTAACGGGAAGACAGACAAAGCTGTGGTGAGACACAGAGCAGAGCAGCAAAACAAAAGGAGTTTTTACAACAGCGAAAACAAGAAGACAAATGTCAGCAAAACAACCTTCCCGGGTAATAAAACCTCCATGGAGATTCAGAGCAGATTGTGACACCGAAGGAGCAACGAAAGAAGTCACTTCTGGCGAGAAAACGTAATGTTTGATGAGCTTCAAGGTTGATTTTCTGGATGAATCACACCCTCACTAGCTAGTTTTTACTCTGAAACAACAGAGAGAAATGTTATTTAAATGCAAGTAAACTTATATTTGATTTGCAAGTTATAAGGTCTCTCATAATAAGCATTTATTTATGTTTGTTCAGGAAAAGCGACGCTGTGAAATCATAAAATATGAATACTATTTTCCTTCAAGTATCCAGTGTCCTGTGAGATCATGTGGGCTGGAGCCGATGAGGTGCTGCAGGGCCAAAGACGGAGAAAACGTGGGGACGCTGGAGGTTCTGGTGATGTGGTCTCAGACCAAAGCTGTTTACCACATAACAAAAGATGCAGAGCCTGATGATGGAGTCCATCGGCCACTGTGGTTCAGCCCCAGACACATCCCAGGTGTCTAACCAAATACAGGAAACCCATCGCCAGGTGAAATCTTTTACCACTGATGCTGTAAACTCTGCACCAGGAGCACTCCCTGCAAGTGTGAGACTTGTGATGTCGGCCTATGCGTGCAGACAGACAGAAACTGTCAGTGGCAGCATCACCAAGGCCTTTGAGGAGCCAAGGAGGAAAAATCTTCCCTGTGTGACCAAAAAAAAGAAAAGAAACGCCTGTAGATATTTTACATTTCATGCAATGTTTTTGCGCATTTAGAGACAAAGTTACAGACATTTTGTTGTTAATAGTTTTCTACTTGTCCAATTTAAACCTTTAACATGAAAAATGTGTTGTTCATGTTCAATTGGCCTGTTTTTCTCACTAAAACTCAGTGAAATTTCGAGTAAATTTCGAAATACTGATATTGAAAATGTCATGTTTTCTGGAAAAAGAGGCAAAACCATTCATTTACAGGACATTCTCTGACCCTTTTTATGGTTTAAATGAGCAAAAAGGTCCTTTTAAGGTTTAAGGTGTTAAAGGGTTAAAGTGCCATAGTCCCAAACCTATCTTGCAACCAGGCAACGTTATACTTTTTCTCTCAGCTTAAACCCCAGAAGTTGTGCACAGAGGTGACCGTGACCATATACGAAACTCAACTGTAGGAAGAACTTGAAATTGTAGAGGGTAAAAAACTGTTCAAAGAAGAGCGTGTTACTTTTTAAAAAACTTGAAATGAAATTTAGTTACTGCTTTAATTAAGCCATTTGTTTATTTAATTAGTAATAAATAATGCAATCCCAATTAGATGTTTAATTACAAAATTGATGTATTCAGTAATTGTTGAATTGGAAATTATATTTGGTAATCTTCATATAAATAAAACAACACAATACAAAATTTATTTCTCCCCCCATAAATTGCGACTCCCCTCTCCATTGATTTTGAAGGCACCCTTTAGATGAATGGAAATAGCCATTG
Source organism: Oryzias latipes (assembly GCF_053564925.1). NCBI lineage: Eukaryota > Metazoa > Chordata > Actinopteri > Beloniformes > Adrianichthyidae > Oryzias > Oryzias latipes. Next base: position 28,162,841 of record NC_136248.1, on the reverse strand, counting down.
GTGCAAGTCAAGCATCCACTTTCTTTCTGAAGAGGATGTCAAACCCTAAAACCTCTGCAGTAAAATGAATTCATGGCATGTGTGTGACTCCATGTGTGCACAGTCTTCTAACAACTACGGCACAAGCCTTAATATGGCCCTTCAATCCAACTACAGTTAATATAACAGGAACGTTTCCACCAGGGATAACTTCAGTATTTTACCACAGACATGGGATCCAGGAAAACCCAATTCCTGATTTATGCTCGTCACCCAGGGTGACTCTTTAGTGGAATACAATTCACGCACTCCGATGGAGCTGGATTCTATAAACCATGCTGTGCACTGAGGTGAGCCTGACTAAATCTAGCTGGTGTCTAAAAAGCCTAAGGATCTGTCTAATCAGGCTCTACTGGTTGAACTGGACATCTCTTACTGTTTAAGGAAATTTTTCCCCCTCCAGTGCTGCTCACTACATTTAGCAAATTTGTGAGAAATAACCTCAAACGTAAAAAAAATTGTTTCTTTCAACCCTGTGGACTTTTTTTTTTTTTTTTTATATATTTTATGAACCGTGATGACAACATTTCCAATGGGTTTAATTACACTAATGATAATTTGATTAGCAAGCATCAAATAAACTTTGTTATTCAACTTAAAATTAAACCACACTGACTAATAATTTAAAAACACAATGGAATCATTTATCATAGTAATTTGCATCTCTTGGATCTCTTGAGATGATTGCCAGCCCCTTTCTGGGTAAGCGTAATGGATATGTTCTTTTTTCAAACCAACTGATGTCTAACAGTAGGAGCTAATGGGCTTGTAATGAAGTTATATAATGGAGAAACAAAGAAAATGCCAAAATGAATCAAACAGTGTCATTACGAGAAAAAAACTGTCAAATTTTTGCTTTTATTGGCCATCATCAGATATGAAGTTCTTAAAGACCCACTCTAATGAAAATGGTGTTTTTAACAGGTTCTTGTGGCATTTTTCTGATGATGGATGACATATATAAAGCAAATTAAGATCCAAACTGCATGGTGGCCCAGTGGTTAGCGCTCTTGCCTCACAGCAAGAAGGCCCAAGTTCAAACATGCTTCACTGGTTAATTGGTTGCCATAAATTGTCCATAGGTGTGAATGTGAGTGTGCATGGGTGTGTGATTGCGGCCCTGCGACAGACTGGCGACCTGTCCAGGATGTCCCCTGCCTTCGCCCACAAGTGGCTGGGATAGGCTCCGGCAGCCCCGTGACCCCGAAAGGGACAAAACGGAAGAAGATGAATGACAAAAAAAAAGATCCAAACTGCATTTCTGAGTATTTCTTTTTTTTTATCATTGTGAATAAAGAGCAGAGAAAATAACGTATTTTCCGGAGTAAAAGTTGCCGCTTTTGCCTAGTTTGGCTAGAGATGCTCGGGAACAACTTATTTGTGATTTTTTAAAATGTAAATAGATCTTTATTTGTCATTGTCGTGCATACATTTAAACTAAAATAGGCTCAAATATTTGTTACTTTCCCACTTAACAATCGATTGCTATTTCCCGCTAACACGCTACGTGTGTGTATCCATATTTGCTTCGACAGTTACACAAATTCTTTATTGTTCTTTTTCTTCTATTTATATTGTTTAAACAGCTGGAGAGCACCGGAATTTCGTTGTCACGAGTTTCTTGTGTAACAATGATAATAAAGGCTTTCTGATTCTGATACCAACAGCAACGCAGAAAAAGAAGCCCCGTTCTCGTAGTTCGCCTACTGAACTTTAATATTTATAAGTGGCATCATTCAGACATAGCTCCTGCAGTACAAAATAAAGATCCCTTAAACCCTTGTGATGTCCTAAGCACTTTAACATTGGGAGTTGGGTCATCTAGACCCACTAGACAGTGCTCTGAACCTTTTTTCTTCAATGATTTGTGATCTTCATTGGTGTCCATGGATTACATGAAATTTTTCCACCTTTATCCACCTTTGTCATGGTAGGGAGAACACATCAATGCAAGGGTGGGGTCATCTAAGATGGCACAAGGGTTACAAAAGCTTGACGGTAGCTTCTCCCAAACGTGACGCGAACATCTAGTTTACAGACACATTTTTGCACACATCAGTGAACATGAATTTGATGCCTAAATGGTGTTCGGTGTGAACTCAGCATTATGCTGGGGTTGGCAGATTTGTAAGAAGAGAGCATTTCTCTACCAAAAGTGCAACTTATCCTCCGGAGCGTCCTCGGCAAATACGGCAGCCATAAATAAAGTCCCACTAGAAATGCTTTAAAAATTGTTCAAAAGAAGTTTGGAGTGGGTCTTTATTGTTTCCTTTTTGATACAATATAATAAAAAATACTTATTTTAAGAGTTCCCATAAATTTTAAACCACTTGTGGAAGATTATGTATGTTTGCTTTAAACCAACAAAGCATACAGAGCTACCTTCAATTAAATCCTTTAAAGACTGTATGGATAAAAAACACTCAGATAATTAGGAACAAAAAATGACAAATTGTGGATAAATATTTTTGTAAATGCATCAAATGAATAATTTTATCTGCAGTCCGTGTACAAAAAAAAAAAAATAAGAGCTTAAAAAAATTGTATTGAAAACTATGATGTGGTTCCTCTGTATTGTCTTAAGATGACAGGAAAAAGTACAGACTGCCATAAATCCCCCTCATGCGTCAGCTCCTTTCTGAGTCACAGACAAGAAAACCATCCATTCCTAGCAGGTGGGCTGTGAAGCTGCTGCAGGATTACTGAAATTGAAGAGAAGGAGGAACATCAAATATTCCCCAGCACTTTATCAGAATGCAATGTCATAACCCAAGTCTTCTCAAATAATTCAGAACAGCACATTTACTAATTTCATACCAAATATGTCTAGAGACTTGAACTACTTTAATCTATACTTTTAATAAGAGTTGGTTTAAGTACTATGAATATTTTTGAGGTGCATTAAAAGTTAGAAAAATAAGACTTTTAAAGAAATGACTGCACTTAAAAGCTTTCAAAATTAACCTAAAAGCTAAAGTAAAAACCAAGCTGCGACTAATTTCATGGTGTTAATGATGATCTGGATTAAAAGTGGTGATTTTTTTTTCATATTTAACTTGCATTTGTTGCTAACAGACAACAAACCAAGAGATTACAGAACAAAAAAATGTTTAATCCCCGTTGAAACAGTTGTCTATTACAAAAGACTCAGCTGTTTGAAGCCTCGAGTTCTTCATATCCAGAAAATGTAATAAAAGTAAAGCTGTGTGGCAGAACTTCAGGCCTACCTGCAGGAAAATAAGGAGAAAATTTCAGCAAGCAAGAAATTGAACCCAACAGGGTTTTTTTTGTGGAGAAAAACTGAAAAAAAAATGTATAAATATTGAAAGAAAGCTAAAACTGTGTATATTTCATGAACAATAGACAGAGATGAGATTTTTAGTAAATCTGTCTGCTTTTAGTTGACCAAAAAAATTAAATAAATAAATAAATAAGAGATTCATAACCCAAAAGAACACCACACTGTGCAAAGCACGGTGAGGGTTTCATTATACTGTGGGCCTTGTGTGCTACTACCTATAGTCTTAGAGTCACTTTTATGAGACAAATGTATCTTATATTTTTTTTAAAAGGCCAACTCTACCCGTATCTTCATAGGAAGAGTTGCAACTATAGAAATGATGATTCTTCCCTTAACTGTTTTCAATGATTCGTTCCAAACCTCCAACCACTTGGTTCAAATCATTAGACTCATTCTTCTCCCAATTCCTTTGGAAAGGTAAACCACCAAGGATAAGTCTGAAAACTATTCAAAGACCTAAAGACAGAGGAGGACTAGGCCTACCAAAGTTCCAGGACTACTACTCCGAATAGATTACTTTATGTCCAAAAGTGGCTTAAACCTGGTGTGTTTGATGAATCTTGGCTAAATATAGAATCTCTGTGATAATCTAGACATTTCTAATTTACCTTTTTTCAGTTCTAAAACTAAACATCACAAGTGCTTCAGAAGTTTAAACATCAGCCCATCTTTAACAGCCTGGTGGGATGGTCTTAAAAGAAAAAACAAGCTCCCATTATTTCCATGCAAACTCACCCCCCCCATTTGGAATAACCCTGACATCTTAATTAACAAAAATATGTTTCACTTTGCTTAATGGACGAAAAAAGGGATCCATCAGTTTCAGTATGTAATTCAGAATAGAACATTTATGTCCCTCCCGACGTTATCCTCAATCTATGGGATTAGTTAAAAAAAATTCTAGAATATCAGCAATTTAAATCAGTTCTAAGCACTAAATACTGCTTGAACCAAACAGACCTAGAATTTTCTCCTGTAACACATGTAACACATTTTATTGGCCTTAAAAATCCAAAGCTAACTTCCAAAATTTGCAAGTTGACATCTAAGATAGATGACACAATTTACTTATCCATGGCAAAATGGGAGTCTAAGCTATTATTGAGTTTTAGTGATCAATTTTGGCTACAGATCTGTTTGAATGCCTTTAATATGACCAAAAGTCCTAATCTGCAACTTATTCAGTAAGTTTGTGGCTTTCCACTACAGTTTCATGTATTTTTAACGGACTTTTCACGCATGTACCAGTGATGCATAACTTCTACATCGCGTATACGCTCCACATATCATGTTCAAATTACTTACCGTAATTTCCGGACTACAAGCCGCTACTTTTTTCCTGCGCTTACAGCCCTGCGGCTTATTCAGTGACGCGGCTAATTATTGGATTTTATTGGCGGCCGCCGTGTACGTATTTTTGGACACAGTGAATGGTTTGAATTCTCTAACATCAAACACAAGTCATTTTTTTTCAACACACCTCTAAGCAGCCAAACAGCACGGACCTCACTTCAGGTCTTAGACACTTCAGTCATGGTTCAACAAAACGAAACACGCATGCCCAGCCGCATCCCAGAATCCTTTGGTGCCATTAGACCCAATGTGCACGTGATCGCCGCTACAATATGATGAAGCTTTCAAGATAAAAGCAATAATTAAAAGCAGCGTGAAAAAATCACCAACGGGTTTGGAAAAGCCGGTCAGCTGCGTGACGGAGAGAACAGCGCATGCTCAGGAGTGAATTTACCTCTGAGTCATAGTGACTCGGCTGGCTCACGTAAATATGTGGCAATAATATCAGCCTTTATTTTGTCGGGACACGACTGGAAACACAAATTGACGTGGTCGTGTTAACGGTTTCTAAGGACTGAGCAGAGTTTTGCATTGAAACGCTCACAGCCTCCGTGTGAGCTGGAGACTGCGTGTCGTGTGAGCTGCGGGGCCGATGGCAGTCTGATGGCTCCCACACGTAACAACGCATCCGCCCCTCATACACAAAACGTACAGTATTAAGTCCGATTGCTCTGCACAGACACGATTTGCTCCGTTCACCGGCGCAATGGGGACGAAGCGCTCCTCCCTGTAGCCGCGCTGGCCAGAGCTGTCGGAGTAGATAGGAAGGGGAGACAAGGAGCGCGCGGGAGCGCGGAGCGCAGAGGCGTCGAGACATTCTGCAGGCTGCAGCCAGGGCTTACTCGAGGCGTCCGCGGAGCAAGTGTTTGTTGTGGAAGGAAACTTCTGACCCACGCGCCGCGAGGAGGCGCGCGTATCGCGCTGAGGCGCGCGCTTTTCAGTCGTCGCTGCTTTATTTTACTAGCGTGTTTTTTAACCAGCCCTGTTACTCCCATAACGCTGCCGCGACACAAGCGGAAGGAGAGCTTTACCCGTTCACCCCTCCATGCACTGCTGCTCATTCTTAAACACGTACAACAGAATGGCGAGCCGGGCGTTGGCCCCGCCTTTAGCCCCTAAGACTCATGGGAAATGGGGGATCGGGGATGTAAATTTCCTCATCATAACTGAGGGATGTAATGTTGATTTATATGGTTACTGTTTGTAATTTTATGTGTGATACCTAGATTGTCAATAAGTTAAAAAAAATAAAAATAAAATAAAAACCATAACTGAAGAACTTGTGAACAGAATAGAGGTGCATACTGTATGGCAGATGCAGATAGACTTAAATACATGAGCCTGAGGCAAAAATGACTCCACCCACTGTGTGCTAATAAAGCACACTTACACTCTGAGTCAGGAAGTGATCCGTCGGGATGACAATGTTGCCTTATTCATGCGGCTTGTACCCCGACGCGGCTTGTGTATGTATAAAATTAGTTAAACACGTGAAAATGGGTGGGTGCGGCTAATAATCGGGTGCGCTTTGTAGTCCGGAATTTACGGTAATTGATGCAGAAATCACCAATGAATTGCATATAAACTGCACAATAATCATGCGCGGTTTATGTTCTACGTTGACTTGCATCTCTGTACTTCTTACGGTTTTAACATTGCTCCTTTGTGATTCAGCTGTGAGGATTTCACGTCAAGACCACAAGCTTTTCTATTTGTTATTTGTGTATATTCAGGTAATATATGAAATATATTTAAAAAATACACGTAGTTGCTGTCTAACATGCCCTTAAAAATAAGATCAGATGACTTCTGGGGAAAAAACTGAACAGGGAGAGACAAAGTTTGGCATTTAAACATATTTTACTGTAAGGTCAGTATATTTGTTTCATATTTTACTCTCTATAGGTTTTGACATCAAAGTATTAACCTTTACATTATTAGAATCGGGAAAAGCCTATAAGTCTAAAAAGACAGCACGCCTGTTGAGTAAGTTGAAACAGTCACTTCACATTATGGACTCAGCTGGGGATATAAGTAAGCAGAATCCCCTTGAGATGGGCCATAACATCCCCAGCATCTGTTCTGCTGCGAGAGTGTTTGCCATTAGCCTTAAAAACAAGGCTGCAGTTCCTGTAGGTTATCATACACCTTGCAGGTTAGCAGAAGGGGAGCTGAATGTCAGCAGTATATTACCTCAGTATCTCATGGCTACAACAAACATTATACTTAGCTGGAGGCGATGCCGTAAAATGCCTTGTACCTAAACTTAAAGTTCAAAAACATGGTAGATCTTCTGATATTTCTTCAAAAGGTTAGTTATAATGTTCAGGTCTGTCTAGGTCTCCATTATAAAAGGCGCACCGATATATAGTATTCCCATTAGTTTACTGGGAAAAACATGTTCTAATATGCAAAATGACAGTAGGAGTAGAAAGGTTTGGGTTTGGGAAAAGGACTTTCCTAGCCATATTGAATTTGACTGTTGGCATTCATTGGTTGAGACTGGGGAGGTTTGGGTTATCGACTAACTATGGATCAGGGACAACTCCAGCCTGCAGGCTATTAGGAGAGTCAGCAGTTCAGACTTCTGCCTCTACGTTCCTTAATTGGTCCCCCCAGAAGCCTGCGAGCACAAACTTCACAGTCACATCGGAGGATTACACTCAAGACAAAAGACAATCCCCATGTGTAATCTGTTGGCCATCGATTGGATCAATCTAGCTCATCAATTTCTTCTTTGCATTTTTTCAATCTAATTTCTTTTAATTTACAGATTACAATCAGCGGGAATGTCTTTGAATAAACCACACAAGTGGAGATAAAAGGATGGCGGCTGGGGAGACAATGGCTGGAACAAACGAGAGAGGGCTCAGGACTGCCTTCTGGGTAATTGGATGTTATCCTCCCATTTTATCCAGACTTGTTTTGGATTACAGCTAAACAATCCACACAGCTCCAGGAAAATCAGAGGGACACCTAGATATTTGCAAATCTTAAGATAACCGGTTAAAAAAACAAAGAAACCTTCATTTCTTATAGAAATCGGAGATAAGCTTGTAAAAACAGATTATTTTACACAGTGCTATCAAAGTAGTAGACACACTTGATAAACACAATGCTCACAAAGATGTAAAAAAAAAAAAAAAAAAAAAACATTCTGCTGAATAATAGAGTATTTTGTCTATTTTCACTTTATAATTCATGGGATGCTCATTTCAAGCTGACATTTCAATTTCAGATGCTTTTACATTTCAGCGCTTTGAATACGGCTCTTGTCAGCACGTCCACGCTCCCGCTGGAGACCATGACAGACAGACAATTCCGAGATTCCTCCTAATACTGTAAATATGCGGCGTTGTTACATTCTGGGTGGGAGGTTTTCACAGAAAAGTGAAACTTAAACCTGTAAAAGTTTCGGTAATTCACCTCTGAGGAATGAAATGTTCTCAGAATATCTAAGAAGCTGTTTTAAAGATTTTATCACACGGTGGGAGCTCTCATGGAAAATAAATGTAACATTGCTCCTGTATTGGAGAACAGGAATGCATTTGAATTAGCCGAAAGGCATTTTGAAAACAGGTTATTATCTGTGAAATAGAAACAGGTACTACAACATGTAATAAATTGACGAATGGCTAACAAAATGTATTTCGGCTTTTGTGCATCTATTGTTGTTTTGCAAAAAATATGTTAAAAATGCAGCAAAGAAAATAAGAATAAAAAAGACTTTCAATAAAAAAAAATTTTAATGTAACTACAAACAATACACTTTTCAGTAACCAAAGTTTAAACTCACTAAACGCTACTGTGGGTTAAAGTGTTGGTGGCTCAGAGGAAGACAAAAGCTCGTGTGTTAATGTCAGTCTAGAGCACAGTTCATTAAATTTCAACAAAATGTTCATGCAAATGTGTTTTTATTGTCAGTCTTTCAGTAATAAAAGCTGGTTTTGACCATGTACTTTTTTGAGAATATATACACTTTTGCATTTATTGTTTTTGTGCACTCACTGATCAATTTGATATATCTAGACTTCTGAAGTGAAGTAGCAGTAATACAATATTTAACATATTTAAACTACATTAAATGAAATAATACTTTTAGATGCTTAGCGTTCCCATGTTTGAGCACTGCTGTTATATCTACAGTTGAAAAAACTGTTTTAAATTAATAAAATGGCCCAGCTTGCCCTTTTTTTGTCCGAGTCAGATGATTTTTCAAGCCATTAGCAAGGATTTATTGATCTGAGAAAGGAAATCATGCTGACTTGAGTCTTAGATGGGTTGCCATGACACTAACAGCTTTTTGCTCCATGTTTGGAGAAGCCTTAAAAATAATATATCCAATTACAATTAACATTGTATTTATATTTATTTTAAATAAAGTAACAAGTAAACAGTTTTATTACGACTTTTTTGAAGTAATCAGACCCACATTAGTTAGGTATTTCCGAGACACTCAGGACTTCCGTGGACTTGCTCATCATGACTTAACTTCATTTCAGCCCTCCTGGGCCGTCATTACTAATGCACAAAGCGCCATCTCTAAGTGGTCTTAGATATTACCAATTCATTTGACGTGATTAAATTATTCTAAATGACTTCCAGACTGAACGCAGGTGTTCTGATCCATGAGACGTCTCTAATGAGGCCGGGAATGTGGAAGAATTCAAACTTGCTTGTTGAGGATTCGCGTTTCGATTTTCTGACTTTAGTTGGATTTAATTTGTGCAGAATTAAAAACAATTGATTGTTCAGTTAAAAACAAAACAAAAAAAACTTAATTCAGGATGTTCACAGCACCAATACCAGTAACTCTTTTCAGTGATAAAAAGTCCTAAATTTAATTATTGAGAAAAAATAAAGCTGCATGCATGCATTTTTTTTTTTTTTCCAAGGACTTCTACTTGCACAAGATTTGAGAAATATCAGTACAACAGCTCTGTCTGATGACTTCATGTCTTTGTTTAAAGCTGTGTAGTAGCTTTTGGGTTAAGCTATAATATATAAAGACAAAACGGTTTAAATATAGTGCATGTACCCTTGGGAGTACACAAAAGCCTGTAGGGGGGTACGTGAGATGAGAGGGAGACCGGGTCGGGACAACATTAGGATACCGTCTCATGCCATATTATTATAATATCTGAAAATGTTTTGGCCTAAGTAAATTTTGAGCAAAACAAATAGTTGAGTTCACGAATGTGGCTGGTCTGGTGCGAAGCAACTATCAAAGCATGAGCTCGAGACTCTGTTACTCCACTAAATTTATTTTGGTTATCGAGAAAGAAAGAGTTGATCCTCACGATGGAGAGTACTTAAGGTGCCGGTTTTATTTTTGTAAACATATTTTCTCGTCTAAAATAGATCAATTTCAGATTGCAAGGAGTCTATATAACTATCATCTTCAAGAGAAATTTGAGACTATGGCCAAAAAAAAATACTTACAATAAAGTTTAACTTCTGGAATATCTGCATGGATGCAAACAGCAATATTACTTTCTATCCCCAAATGCACGGGTCACAACTATGGTGAAAAATGATAATTTTTCACCCAAAGAAAAACTGTTTACATCTCCCTATAACATTCATTTAATAAAATTAAGCTGAGACTTTCTCATTAAGTTTGCATGTGTTCATTATGTTTTTATGTTAAATTTGAAAAAAAAAATGAATTTAGCTATTTAAATTGTGTTATAACTAAACTATAATATTATTAAAAATGTGGTAGCTGAAACAATCCACTATTTAGTAAATTTAGTAAAAGTGGCTTTGTAACGTTATTCAACATTTTATGTTAGTAATGCGTTGCATATCAGTGCAAAGTCGATATATAAAAATTCGCTTCTATACATGTCAATAACGGGTGATTCACATGGATCGTGTAAACGGTTAAGAAGTTATGGTATTTCAAAGTGCGGGTTTTTTTTGAGTGTCGCCGGCGACATCTCCATTGTTAAAAGGTTAAAAATGCTTTGGTAGTAGTGGTACCTAGCTAAAGCCAACAGGTGTTAAGGGGTATGTGACCGGCAAAAATTTGGGAGCCACTGCCTTAGAGCATGAGGCAACAAGTGTTACAGCCCTTATGTACGAACCTTTGAAGGGAAAAAGTTACTCATGAGACTATTTAAATGGCCTATATCATGCAAAAGCAACTTTTTTGATCTTTCAGGTGCCTCCTAAAAAAAAACAACCCCAAAAAGTTTTTTTTTAACCCATTCATGCATCTCCGAGCATTCCTCTACAAACCTGCACTCAGAGCAACAGCCCCTCCCAATCCACGAAAACAGCCCCTTCCAGTACCAGCACCGCCCCCAGACTAACACACACACACACTTTATCTGCAGCTAAAACACTTCCCTTATATATGCTCACTATGCACATCCACCTCTGCAAAAGTTTAGATGTTGCTTTGTTTTTTTGGGCAAAACGCAGACACGCTGCCGAGGCCAGCCTTATGTTGACGTCATGAAGTGGACGGCACCTACAGGGAGCAAAAGGCGGAGCTTCAGAGATTGAGTCGTCTTACTTCCAGGTAGGAAAAGGAGCTGTGAAAATGACTAAAATTTCACTTTAAAAAATTGTTGTATAGTGTGCCAAAGGTAATATGTTATCATATATGTAGGTATAGTTTACTCTGAAAACCTTAGAAAAAGCATGATATAGACCCTTAAAAAGCTGGATCTAAGTTAGAACTGGACGAATTCTAGTCCATAAGATCGAATACCCCAACATACCCCGCAAGTTTTCAACCTTCCACTGACCTTATTGCTGCTGATAACCTGTATCAGGTGTATTCAGTCCACCAAAATATGGAAACATCTACGTCTACACTTGATTTATATTTTAAAATGTAATAGTGATGTCTATTGATACATGTTTTTTTTATTGCTTTGTAATTTTTCAGATTAATCACCTCTACTTTCATATGACATGGTCTCAAACTCATCCAAACACTTAGAGGTTAAGTATTGTCAATCCAAGAACAATTTTAAGTCTTGGTTGCTTCTTTGACACAAGCAAAGCCACAGGGAGACTAAAATATTAAATTTCACATCTTTAATAAATCATGATGCTGAGCAAGAAGGCATTTTATTTTAATAGGTTCTGTGGCAAAGTTTTTTGAGATTAGCAGGAGTTTTCTTGCAAGATTACAGACTTCTGACAGTCCAAAACATATATAAATTGTGTTTATTCCTTCAGCATATGCTCAGAGGCTGTGCAAGAAACTTTCCTTGTTAACTGCAATAAGCATCACATTAATCAGAGATGCAATATGGCAGTTTAATGCGTTTTTAATAGTGCTGGGACGGCGCAGTTCTACAGCTCAGACACAAGAAAAACATGTCATACAGACAAAGGCCCTGTTGGTTTTCAGCGTGCTTGGGTATATCTTAATTAAATTCTTCATATACTGTATATGAGCCGCGGTGATAGACTGGCGGATTGTTATTTGAACTATGAGGGTGAATCACGATGAAATGAAGCTGAAATGGGGAAAACGATCTATTGATCGCGCTGGCTGTGAGGTGAAACAAAAGCAGTCTTTAAATGAATGTCGCCACATCGATGCGCAGAATAGATGTTATCTGTCTTAATGACAGAGGGGAGTCCTTGGCTGAAGGGGAACCTCATCAAAGTTACACATGCATAACCTTGCCTCGGATTTCACCGGGAAAAGGAAACCACGCCACCTTAAATAAAGATTTACACCCAGGAATTTAGGTCATAGAATTGTGTCAACACACAACAGGAAAGGGAACTCCATGAAGCCCTGGGACAAATTACATATTTGACTTCAACATAATCTTACAAATTGTAATAGTCTCTCATTCAAATGCAAACCAAGAGGCACATCCAGAAGACGAATGAAGAAGGTGAATGAAGAAGTGTGGGAAGTGGATCAACATCCATGAAGACGACTAACGGGGTTTGAATATTTGCTTCCAGTGTAGCACAGTGTCAGCAGCCTGGAGTAACGGATTTCTAAACCAGGATATGTGCAAACAGCAAGATGATCAGATGAGGTGAAAGAAAATAAAGAAAATATATATATATACCATTGACTGTGTATTAGACCTGAACTGAGGGTCCTCCCTTCCCCCCTTGGTTCCCTTGCTAATCCTACGTTTTCTTTATATTTTTTCAGTAGTGCAAGTTATTCAACGACCAAACAGATGCTTCAATAAAAGTAGGTGGTCTCAAGTCGAACGCTTAAAAGCATTCGACAAATTCTCTCAATCTCTATATTAATTGGTAGGGGTATGGACGTCCAACAAGCTCTTGTCTGATTGGGAAGGGTGGTTTCCATAGAAATGATGACTCAGATCAACCCAGACTGCTTACTGGTAATGTCTGGTTCCAACATACCGACGTGACGGCCGTACCGCAAAAAAAGATGGCGACTGGATTGACTTCCTTTGGCTGTTGCCGGAAGTAGACCATTTCCTATGGATGTCATCACCCTCACTCAGTCCAGTTATCGTATACAGTCAGGGCAAACTGTGTAATTCAGGAAGGAAGGGACTGAAAAATGACTCAAGTGTGACATTAAATCAGATCATGAGAACAGATAAAGACCTGGAAAAAACATTTCTGTCAAAGATTGACCTGTGTTTGGTGGTGAAAGAGGCCTGAGTGGGCAGCACGTCGAGCTGCATAAACGGCTTTGCAAAGCTGTGCTCTTCCTTCAAACAAACGTGCTTTTCACAGCTGAATGAAAAAGAAAATGCACAAGAAACATAAAACAGCCAAAGAGAAAATGAGTGTGGGCATTCAATACTAAACACAGGTGTGCTTTTTGTCCCGTGAAGATTATTCTTTCTGCTCAGCAAGAAGCATGTTTTTCTTGCTTAAATCAGTAAAATGTCCTCGCTAAAGCCGTCTCTGAGGAACAGACTGGAGATTCAGAGCCCTGAACAGAGGGGAAAATGCTAAAAGACAAAATTTAAAGCACAAAGATAATGCTTACACGTAATAATAAACAAAAGGTTGTATAAACAAAAGCAAAGATTCAGAGATAACCTAACTTTACAGAGTTCACCGCTATGCTTTCTGGCCTGGAAAAGCAGGAACAACCCTCTGATGTGGCAACAACCTCACCACATGTGCGTTTTACTGCAAACATGACCACATCTTACAATCTAGTAAGATTTAGACATTTGAAATTGGAAATATTGAAATGAACTGGCCTGAAAGGTTTTGTCTACGTTCGGAGAAACATCTGATATTGAGGAGCTCTGAGGGCCAACGTTATTTCATGCAGATGGAAAAGCTCCTCTGAACTTTGCTTTGGACCAAACTAAGAAACTCTGGTCTGCCCAGAAATAAAGGTCATGTTCTATGGCGCAATTAAGTGTGAAAATGCAGACAGAACAACCAGAGAGCAGAAGTAAACCAACAGAAAGAAAAGAAAAAAACAACAACCATAATGCAAATCCAAAGAAAAACAAATCATAAAACTTAAAAGTAACTTAACCTTTTTTTTTCATTTTGCTTATTAAAAATCTTTTCTTTCTAAAAAAAAATAAAATGCAAAAATATGCCCATTTTTATATATTTATGACAAATAATCCTAGTGTGAAAACATCCTTTCAACTAAAATAATGTTTTTGTTTTTTCCAAACATGTTTTTGTGGCATTTTGCTCATAATGGAGGACCTATCTAAAGAAAATTAAGCTTAAAATTACATTTGTGGATATTTCTTTCTTTAGACCAATGTCAAACAGCGGACAAAAAATGCTGTTTGACAAAGACCGTTTTAGTGACATGGAAAATAAGCTAGGTGGGCCACAAGCTCCCTTTTAGCCGTGGGGAGGGGAAGGGGGGCGGGGTTGCTCCTTGCCAATGGTCCCGCCTACAAATCAGAGGTACATTTTTAATTAACCACTGCCATTCTGCAGAAACTATGTCCTAAAAAAGAGCACAGTTTCTTTTTTCCTGTGAATGGCATAATCATGACGTAGTTTTTGAACTCACCCGTCAGTTTGCCAAAGACATCGGCTATTTTTGACCCCCATCCGTTACTGGTTTGTAGTAGAAATATTGTGTAATAAAATGAAAACTGGGGTTTTGGAAAACATGGATATGAAGCATTGCCACAAAAACAGTTTTAGGATCATTTATTAAAGCAAATGATAAAGGCCCCAAACAACTAGAGCATTTCAAAAAGTGGCAAATAAAAAGATGATTGGAGTGAGACTTACACTTAAATTAACTTAACTTCAATTTCTGTCAAATACGATTACATTTAGTTTTTGGATTTTCTACAGTGGACACTGCCTCGTTTACAGCAAATAAAAGTAAAAATGATAGTGAGTTGGGAATGGATTTAGGACTCATCTCATCTTCATCTCTCTGCGTGGAGCTTGCGTTTTCTCACTGTGCTTACATGGATTTTTAAACAGGTGCTCTCCCTGAAGAGATGAGCACTGATGTTTGTCGTATTCGTCTCTCCTGGCAACCGAACGGACTACAGCTGTCCATTCTGTGCCTCCACTACCCTCACTCCTTCATAGACCGCAGTGGCTGTAGAAAAGATTCCAGTTAAAAGGAATTGTCTTGAACCCCACAAAGATGACCTTTTCTCTGCAGCTTTCTTTTAATAATAATGATAATTAATTTTATTTATATGGCGCCTTTCTAGACACCCAAAGTCGCCTTACAGACACGAAACAATGAAATACAATTAAAAGAATGAAACATTAGTTAAAAAACAAAACAAACGATAGAATCATTAATTAATTAGGGTGGATATGCTTGTAGGTTTTGAGATTTTTTGCAAACTGAGGGAGTGAGTCCATGTCATCTTAAGGTTTGATCTCCAATTTCCCCACTTTCTCATTAAATCCTCATTTGTCCACTTGTCTAAAATCCTATTTCCAGCATACATTTTGGCTTTAAAATCTCTCAGATACGGTGTCTGCATTTTCCTGGTAGACTGAGAATTTCTCCTGAACATTTCAAAATGCATCTTCAAAAGCTAACGGCTTCCAGCTCTGTTTCTTTGTATGAATGATGGAGCTTTGTTGGCTTTACAAGATACTGTCACACATGACTTCTGAGATGCATTATTGAGGTTTCAAACACCAAGAGGGACTCTCAAATCCCAGCCTGCACTTCTGACACTTACAAAAGCAGCACAGCCTTTGAGAACGCAGAGGGCTGTAAAAATATAGCCAGATATAGTCCTTCTCTGTCTCGCTAAATTGTTTTGTTAGCAGAGGAGCTAATCTACCATGAAGTCTGCATTAAAATGTGAGTGAAAAACCACCTAAACAAGCTAAAGTACATAAACTATAATCATGATGGAAACACAACTCTGAGACAACTTTACCTGGAGAATCCTATCTGCAAACATGTGTTACACTATTTTGCTTTGTAGTCTGATTAAAAAGCTGCACACCTATGTTGCACTGAATATCAGTCATTTGTGCCTAGAATAGAACAACAATGAATCCATGACACGTTTGGTAATGAACAGGGATGTGCACGATAGATGTAATTATTTAGCAGACAAAGACGAATTTTTATAAAACTTGTCTGGAAACACACTTTAGATGAAATGACTGTGACCGTCCTCTAGTTTTACATTTTTACCGAGGTGTCGCTGTGTCTTTACGTGCTATCTTCTTATCATTATCAACTGAAAGTGTAGTCAGCTAAACTTTGAGGATGGAAAAAGTGTAGAGAACGTTTTCAGGATTTTCTATTAAACGATCAAAATCAATTGTAACGTTTAGATTTTGTTTACTGCTGAAGTTAACCAGGAAGTTGACAGAAAAACCTTTAAGTGTGACATATTTTATAGTGATAAATACCATGTCTTTCTCTTGAAATCTTTGTGTTTTTATCTGTTTGATCTTAGGCGAACATCTAACATAATAGGGCTCCATCTGATTGGTCAACAACGTGAAGGGGTCTATCCGATTGGTCAAATGCATAAAGGGATTTATTTGATTCGTTAGATGCTTCAAGTTGCCATAAGATTGTTTTAGCACATTTAAGGTAACCATTTTTTGCAATTTTCGCTGTCTTTTGCGATATGCGTATTGCACAGCTTGATATTGCTATAATGACAACGATTTGCGGTATATTGTGCCCAAAAGGGATGATGGGAAGTGTGGGCATGCTTACTTCATGCCAATGGTCCCGCCCACAACCAAGACAAATGTCTAATGAACTTCTGTTTCAAACCATGTCCTAATTTAGCTAAAAACATAATCATAATTAAAAGACCAATGGAACACTTTGAGAATAGATCAAAAGATGATCAGAGTGGGTCTTCATTTATTAAGAAAAGTGGTTTGATTTGTGAGTTGAATCGGATCACTGCCTAAGTAACAATTTAAAGCCCTAACTTATGATGCAATAATAAAATGACACCACCCATATTAATTTTAGGATTGATTTATGTTTAAAACATTTAAATCGGAGGTTTGCTTCTTTTAAATGTCTATAAAATGCAGACACTAACTTTCTGAAGAAGCCAAATTGCTTCCCTTAGCCACTTTTTTATTGTGCGTATACCTTCAAAATAATGCCGTGACACTGTGATTCCAAGTTATAGTCTCTATACTTTGCATCAAGTCTGAGTGGAATAATTATTAGTTTTGACAGCTTCGATTCGACCAAATTTTCTAAAAAAATATATAAAATAAAAACCTGCAGTTCAGCTCAAAAACTCAGAGCACATCCACAAGCGCTGAGCCTCACTTAAGTTCACATCCATTAATTATGTATTTGATTACTCTTGAAATTAATTCATCAGGGTGAGCAGTGACAGGTGCTGGCTGTTACTGACAAACCTCTGAGGCACTTACTGATAACATGAGCTGCTTAAGGATTCTGCGCCGTAACCTTCCTATCCGTCTTTTCCTGTGCCGGCGCTTTTTCTCTCCTCCATTATTTCTTCCGTTTTTTCTCCTTTGGTCAGGTGAGTTGAGAAATGATACCAGAACCAAAGCATTTGTCATAGCTACAATCCACCAAAACAAAATTACACAGAAACGAATTACAAGAGAAGAGTGGACAACAAGAAGAGGATGAATGAATGAGGTATTTATGAAATAAATGTGCTTTAGAGAAAATAATACGGCAAACCAGCGGTACAAACTGAAAGCAATAAAAGGGAAAGGGGAGAGCAAAGCGAGTGGAGATCAAGGTGAACAGTGTATAGTTTTGAAACTAGCATATCTGCCAATGCCCTTAAGTTGGGCAGTGAGGCATTGAATGGACCATTTGGGATGGGCAGTTTTCTCCAAGGCTTTCTTTTCAGTGTTGTAAGAAAGAAAATGACAGCAATGCTAGGTCTAGCTGAAGTGAAGGCTTCAAGGCGGAAGAGAAAAAAAAAAAGCTTGAAGGCAAATCAGCATGGAGCAACTCAAACAGCAACATTTGAAAACCCCTGTCATTTTCTCCACGCTTCAACATACAGAACATATAGTGCCACTATAGTAAAATGCATGCATGAAAGCCCTCGTGTCGAAATGACCCTGAACAGTAAAATTTCATTACTAGACGACTTCAGAATGTGTAAATACAAAAGTCCTTCATCCATGTTAAGGGCCTGGTTAAAGCAAATGTAAGGAGTGAATTTCCACACCTGGAGAGCTCAAAAGCAGCTTCCTTTAGCATCAATCCTCCAGAGTGCAGCTGTTTCATTGTTAATAGTGGGGTTTAATTGTTAAGAAGGTTTTAGGAACATTATTTCAACTGGTTCTGAGCAAATACTGTAGTAAGCTGGTTAACAGGAGAACTCTGGTTACCAGAAAAAAACAAAATACACAGAATACTGTTTCAGGGGCGGAGCTATGGGGGCGTAAAGAGGGGGATAGGGGCCTTCAGCAAAAAGCATTGCCGCCCCACTCTCCCCCAATTTTTAAGTTTAAATTAATATTAGTTTTTGACAAAGATGATGATATCATCAATACACGTTTCTTTAAGCATCGCAAAAATTAAAATAGAATAAAAAAAGTTAAAGAAACACTTACTACAATTAAAATTTGGAAAGCCAGGTTTTTCTTACACCTTAACCCCAATTAACATAAACCAGGTGCATTTATTTAACCTTAAATCTTAAGTTTTACTTTAAGATTTATTACTTTATTACGTTTTGGTCTGTTTGGATTTACAGCGTTGATTCATATTTTTTGTAGTTTATACGTAGGGGTGTGACGATAAGCGCATCAATGCATCACCGGTGAAAAAAATAAGGTGATCGTCTCATCAACTTTTGCTTATGGTGCGTGATTTGAACTATAATAAACACATTCATCTTTGCTAATAATTAACACTTTCTGCGAGTCCTGTGTTCAAACTTCAAGGGCTCCTGGTGGAATTTCCATTGTATTCATTTCCATTACAAGCTGCGTGTGTTCTTGACTCTGGGACGCGGCCGCTCACTGGAGGATTTTGTGTTTGGGGTGGCGCAAGAGTCCAGACACCGTGACTTCCTGCTAAATCACCGCGGTGATCAAAAATCCCACACCGTCACAGCTGTACTCCAGAGCGGGTTAATAACAATAATAAAGTAATAAAGTAAAATAATAAGGAATCAATCACCGTTTTTCAGGGGGAAACCTTCTTTTATAAGTAAACTTCACTTCGTAACACCAAACATGAACGCACACCCCTAACACGTTTGCGCTGCACACGCCCCTCCTTCCTCCTATACACGCAGGGCGCTGACACACTGGTGTCAGTACTTACACATACTCATTCTACAAAA
Source organism: Oryzias latipes (assembly GCF_053564925.1). Lineage (NCBI taxonomy): Eukaryota > Metazoa > Chordata > Actinopteri > Beloniformes > Adrianichthyidae > Oryzias > Oryzias latipes. Next base: position 28,143,425 of record NC_136248.1, on the reverse strand, counting down.
TCTATATAGTTAGTTAATTAGTTAGATAGTTCGTTGTTACTGTTATTTGTTAATAAAGAATACTGCGTTGTAGTTGTAATTGTAATTATTAATTTCCACTGTATTTATCTGCGACGCGGTTGCCGGGGAAATTTGTGTTTGGCAGCAGGGGGGGGGTTAACCACTGCGTTTATTGCTGCTTCATCACCACGGTGATCACAAATCCCACACCGTCACAGCTCCATTTATACGTAATTATTACGCAAATCTTACATCATTTTTGCAGGATGCAAACGCAAAAGTGCGGCTTTCCACAACCGTTCGACGTATGCCAGACCTTTCACACATGTCCAACCGATGTAGAACTTATATCGTGTATACGGCGCTCATATCACGTTTAAATTATGTAATTGAGGCATTTTAATGTGGTTCATTTGTGATACATCTGAAGATTTCATGTAAAGACCACACCTGCATTCGGGTAGGACCAATTTTCATCAGTGCAATATGCACAAAATGTACATAGCGGCTGTGTGACATTGCCTTTAGCAAAAACCCTTTCTGGCATTGTAAGAAAAAACTTCTAAACAAGCATGCACAGCTTTGTTACCTAAATGTTTCTCTCTCTTTGCAGAGATTTGCTGCATTTTCACATTACTCAATGTGGACTGGACTCTCTCTGCTTTTGCTTTTATTCAGCTCTTGTTAGTCCCTTCAAAACTATAATGCTGCCATCCATCTTTTCCAGTACTGATAGTGCTCTCATGGATGCAGCTTTTGCCATATTTGCTCCTCCCCCTCATATGAGCAGATCTCACAAGGCCAGCGCCAATCTAGCCAGACCACACATCGAGATTTCCAAGGCAGAGGGAGCAGGATTTTAAAAAATTGATCCGTGGATTTTCTGAATATTGGTTATTTTAAATTAGAATTGATTTGAATCGTTCCATTCCCCCAGCTGTAAAATCCTATTTTGACAAACACCAACAAATGGGTTTGATATGTTTTTCTCTGCCAAAAATGTCCAAGGTGACTGAAAGCGCTCAACAATTTTGAAGCGTTCTTTTCATTTCAGATTTCTAAAACTGCAATTACAATTTTTTGTAAGAGGAGCAACCTGACAAAACAGTCATGATTATGAGCTGAACACAAGAAGTTGTGGTTTATGAAGCCAATTGATTGAGAGAAGAAAACAAAGCGCATATAAGAGAATAAGCACAAAGCATTTGTTAAATGCCATCTCGCTTAAAAAAAAAGAAGAAAAAAAAGAAAAAGACACTTTAAAAGTTTAGAGCATGAGTGCTTTAAAAGAAAACTTTACCAAATCATTTTGCTACCTTTGAGCAGCAAATAAGCAACGTCTCCATGGATCCTTTAATGCAATTTGTGCTTAGAGGCTTCTGAAATTTTTTTGCATTATTAAATTGCAGGCTAACAAAGATACATAAGGTAAAACACGAGTTTAAAAATCTGCAGTGTACCTTTTAATGCATTATTAATAGACTCAATATTTCTAATCAAAAGCTCAGCGAATACCTTGGAGGCTTGAATGCAAATGTGTGCAAAAAAATGTGTTTACATAAAAGTTCACAAAAAGCATCACGCTGTTCGGGTTGCAGTGAAGCGCCGGCTTTACGAGAAATAAAATAAAATAAATAAATAAAGGAGTACAACAATAACAGTGAACTCAAAGCTAAATGTCACAACCGAAATACCAAGTCAATTAAACTGGGGTTCACGAGTTCCCAATTTGTTTTTATTTATACTTTGTTTGTCAGAGGTTTCCATCCAAAAAAACAGTTTTGTTTAGTTGAGAAAAGTAAATTCTTATTGATTTAGGTTAAAACATAACAAAGGCAGTACTTATGTGACAAAAAAAAATACAGTTTTCTATAGTAAAAATAAATGAAAAAGTGGATTTTGCCATTTAATAAACAGAAAAATTCATGAATTGAATAAACATATATTTTTAAATTTCCCTCCAGGTTTAACTCAGGGACTGCCATATATGCCTCTTCTTCCTCGACGTCTCCATTGTGGCTTTCTGGATAACAAGAAAATGATAGTAATTTCGAAAAGTTTTTTTTTTTTGCTTCAATACCTGTAAAACATTTTTTTTTACTGAAACTAGACCCAATTAAGAGATTAAAGGTGTGATCAACCATTGAGTGCACAGATTTCAGAATACCAAGCAAAACATTTGATCTTTTATCAGATTTATTTATAATTGGAAAAAGTTTAAAATGCATATTACTTGTATTTACATATTATAACAATGTTTAGTTTATGACCAGAGGGGAATTTAAATATATATTGAAACATACTTGATGTCATTTTTCTATTGGATCATAAATTAATAAGGGTGTACTCAGACCAGACACATTGGTTACTTTAAGGGAATCAGAATTCCCCAGATAATCCAGAACAGATTTTCAGCCTCAATGCATCCAAGCAGACCCCAGTCCAGGACCAGGAACCGCTTTCTGACCCGTCTTTTGAGGTGGCCTCGGTTCATTTCCAATCCAAAAGTCTTTTACCTGACTTTGATACAGACTTTATTTAAATTAGTCAGTAAAATATAAAGTTTAAATAAGAGAATTATCCTGACAAGGATCCCAAACCACAGGACTTCCGATATTCTCTCTCTTATTACTTTGCATCACCCTCGTAATTCCTGGCCAATGACTGAAGAAATCTTTAGTCCCATGGTTTTGTTTACAAGCTTTGGTTCGAAACAGAAATGTCCCGTTGACAGCAGTCTGAATACAGACCAAACGCAGGGTTCAGGACTCGGTCCACACCAACGGACTTTTCCAGTCTGAATACACCTTAGAGTTCTGCTTTTATTCGGATTAACAGCTGTAGAAAGTGGAATAAAGGATGATGACCCGCAAACGTAGACTGGAGAATAGTCATTGCAATTTTGGACCTTTGCCGTTTAAAATTTTAGTACATTTGCTGCAGTGGTCATATTAATCAAAACATAAACTAAAAAAACTTTCATATTTATATTTTTTTCTTTCTTTACATTTCTGATTTTATTTATGACTAAAAATCATAGTTCATTTATATTTAGCGCAGCAGTAGTGTGGTATTATAGTGAGCGGTGAATAAGACTCTCCTCTCCTGTCCAGCTCTATTTCTTATAAACTTTTAAAAACAGTTCAGAAAACATTCAGCCAACATTGTTGGCACCACAAAGTGGAGTGAAAGATCAGAGATTAAGTCATCTTACTACCAGGTAGGAAAAATTATCTGCGAAACTAACTCATAAATATCAAGGTAAAATATATTATTATATATGGATATGGTCGACACTTATGGTATAGGCCTTTTAAAAGTTTTTTTTAGTGCTGATATTCATTGATGAATCTGGGTTACAATAAAAAAAAATCATGAAAACTGTTAATGAGACATCAACAGAAACCAATATTTTTAAGACCGACTCTGATCATCTTTGGATCATACAAGCCATAATTATGATATTTATAATTATGATTATAATATACATTATTTTATAAATATTTTTTTATAAATAATTTTTTAAAATAAAATCTTTCCCTTTCGGCTTTTCCCATCAGGGGTCGCCACAGCGAAACAACCTCCCTTTCGAGGATGTGTTGCATGGTTAACTTAATAAAAATATATTATATAAAATAATTAATTAAAACTATAATTATCATAATGCCATTTTTATAGCGGCAGGGCAGGACTGTTGGCGAGAATCAACCCCGCCCCCTTCCCCTTTCTGTTGCTAAGGGGCTCAGAGGAAGTACGCTCTTTTTTAACGTTCCACCCTTTTTTTGTCTGCTCCTGATTCACAATGATTTAAATAAAGACATTCTCAGATATGCATATTGAGCTTATATATGTCCTGCATCATTAGAAAAATACCAGAAGAACGTGTAAAAACACCAGTTTTCTCTGATTTTTTTTGAAGAAAAAAAAATGCAAACACGGAAACTCAACTTTACAAAAAAAACTCAAATCAAAAGCTTCAAGAATCTTTTACTTGAGGCACAGAACTAAAGAAAGAATATAAAGTTGTTGTTTTTTTTCGCAGTAAAAGGTGAAGCTTTTTTTAACAAAAAAACAAAAGGATTACAACTCCTCACATCTATTTCTCCTGAGAATGAGATGTGTGATAACTACAATATCGACAGAACTGAAAAGTCTCCACATCCCAAAGAAAAAGAGAGAAAAAAACCTTTTAAATAGCTACTATTATTACTCTGCTCAGGACAGGCTGCTGTGATACTTTATCACCGTAATAGCTGTGTTTATGTTAACCTCCAGGAAAAATGTGGTTTCTCTGAGTAACATCTCCGGAAATATTTGTTCACATTTAATTTTGTAGCTGTAAACATTTTGTACGTAGGCGTGTGAGCCTTTCCTCCTCCTGAATGTGGGGAGGAATTGATGTGAGGGGGGCTTGATGGGCTGAGAGGAGAAATGGCTTTCCTTTGAATAATGCAATAGTGAAACTGAGCCATATGACCGACCGCTGTCCTGCCGAACAGAAACACGTCTACACAGCGCAGCAGAATTCATGTTGGCTAAATCAACTTCGGAGTCTCATTTTTTTATGTTGATAAATAAAACATGACAAAGATGACTCTATTGCACTTTAGCCTTCATCCTCCCCTTTCAGGTTTTTTTTTTTCTAACCCAACGCCACGCTCAGACCCGGGGTGATCCCTCAGCAGCGGGGTTCTCACAGCTACAGGTGCTGCAGCATCAAACCCAGCAGGCCTCCTGAATTGGAGTCGGCATCAAGGAATTTTGTTACTAAACTCGTTTTTGAATTATGAATTGTGCGTCCATCCTGCAGTGTTGCTTGAGATGAGCACAGCATTTAGGCTACACAAGGACAACCGTGTTGGCTAATGTAATGTGATTTAAAGTTAATCTGGCAGATATGGAGGAAATGAATCCACTGCTTCCACCCCTGTCTCTTCACACGTGGAGGGAGGCTCAAAAACATCACAACACCACGCTGTCAGGAGCGTTTTTAAAGTTCACGGTGACAAACGCGCACAGCATCTTAAGATGCGAGAGATGTTTTTGGCTTGTGCCATAATCACACTGTAATGAGGTTTTATTTCATTAAAGGAGACGTATTATATCATCTCTTTCATGAAGGAAGTGAGCCACAACTCCTTATGATGCTTTAGAATAAAAGCTTTAGTTGGAAGGTGGTTGGGCACCACGGATATGAGGAGGAGGCAACTGTGTGGAGCCCAGACATGAACACATTTAAAGGAGGCGTCCCTGTAGAGCGTATGAGAAAGCTCAGAAACTGAAATCAACGACCGAAAAACAGATTTCTGACTTTCTCACTAATTGTTTCGTATGTATGTGATGATAAGGAAAGCAGCTCCTTTTTCAGCAAAGCAACACAAGGTTTGTCAGCCCCTGCATCAGCAGCTTGTAAAAGCTGCAGAGCTTCAGGACAAAACACCAAGCTGCAGATTAAACAGGGGAAATGATGCGAGTGCCGCGACTATGTCAAAACTAAAAACAATTTATTTATTCAAAAGGTGTCTTTTTTAAACCCAGAGAACCCAAAAACTTTTGTCTTCAAAGTTTTCAAAGATAATTTGACAATTTTTGTTCATTTTTGTTAGCAACAATTAATTTTGCCAATAAAAATATATAATAATATAATAAACTGAAAATAAAAAAAGAAAACAAATAGATAATATAACAAGTATAAAAAAAGCAGCTGTCAAATTTGACCCTTGGGTTCTCTAGAGTCAATATACATACATTTCAATTCTGGACTTTTTTCACTTAAACTGTGAATTCTGAGTAAAGTTTTAATACATAAAGAAAATACCAAAGTCAGAATTTTCTTTTAATATGAATTCACTTTATGTGCAAATAAATTCTAAGCACTACACGAGGTGAGATTTCATTATTGCAAACTAAATAAGATTTCACATTTTTTACATCTCCACCTTATGTTTTAATCAACAATAAAAACAAATTTAGGCATAAAAACCACCTCTAGTTTTCCATCTAGTTTTTTTAGAGCTGACAGTTTACAAAATAAAAAGAAGACCTGTGTATTATTTAGTGTTATTAAGCAATATTTGGTTTGTGAAAGTGCAATGTCCTTACACTCACACATGTACATTATATTTATATGGTTAAATAAATGACCACAGTTAGTCTATGGTCACCAGCCTTATCTACTATTATCCTTTGGTGACATATTTCAGACTTTATACAAGTTATTTTTTTCTTTCTCTTTAATATTTTTATTTTAGATTTAATCCTGGCTTTAAAATATTCTTTAAAACCTTTTGGGAGCATCATATTTTTGCTGTGCATACAATATTAATAAAATAAATTCTGATTGAAGTTGCATCTAATCAATTTTAAGTCCTCCTATTTAACTGCGAAGGATCTATATTATGGCCCATTAACATAAGTTTTCTCACCAAAATCTCAATAGTTTAGTACAGCTTTATTAGCTTCCTGCTTTATAATTAATATTCATATGGATTGACCTACAACAGTCAAAACCTGAACATGTTCATCATCGCAATAAACAGCGTAAACCACTGCTACCTAGTGTCAACTTCATATTTTCTAAATGAAAAAGGATGTTCATTTTACTGAAAGATTATTCTGAAATAAGCAGCAAAATAAAAGTTTCATTAATAATGATAATGTTATAAAACTTGCCAAAAATTTTCAATCCCACTTTTAGGATTTTATTAACATATTTGAGAAGGAGAACTAACCAAGAAGAAATATTTTTAAGTGGTTTTGTTGACATTAAAGTCTTAGAAAAAAAAGAAGTCTAAACATTTGATTTAATAAATGGTTTACTAGAAGTCTAAAGATCACCAGGTTACCCGTCTAAAACGTGTTACATCTAAGACTTATTATTCTACGCTTAACCAAATCAGAAAATGAAAAAGTGGGATGAAAACACATTTCCTTTACAAATTGTGAACCTAATTCATCAAACAGGTGCACTTGGTGGTAAAAGCCTGACACAACACATCAGCCTGCCATCAGATGTCCAAACGTCTGCTGTAAAACAGATTGCTTCCTTGGCATTCAGAAGGCTGTGTGAGTGCTATGAAACAAGATTAAAAACTTCTCGCGCCGTAACCCAACCACAGCCCTGCTGTGTGTATTTTGGGGGACTGTGATATATCAAAGTTCAGACATCTCAATCACTGAGTAGAGAAAACGGTTGATCAGGCAGGGCCAGGAATTCAAAGAGTTGTATGTCCGTTACAGAAGTCATATCTGTTGAATGATGTTTGTGTGCCGACATGATCCATTTGATGGAGCAGGAAGACTCTCAGCGCACAAACCGGTGCCAATAAAAACATGGCAGCCATTTTTAAAATAACGCAAAACAAATCCATCCGTTTTTTTCAGGGTGAAATGTTCCACAACCTGGGACACAGATTTTTTTTTTTAAATCACCTCTAAAGCCGCGTACACACGTTCAGTTTCAGTGTTAACTGGTGGAAGGAGGGTCTAAGGGCAGGAATGCCTAGTTTAGCTTAGTCTGTTTAGTTTAGCCATTACCTATAGAGTTCTATAACTTCAACTTCTTTATGATTTAATGTTTATTATACAATTACCGGTAAGAAGCCCATTAAGATGACTATTGTTGTAATACTGGGCTAATAAATAAAATGGAAAGTAACTGGACTTCTTACGACCTGGAGTGCATAGACATTTCATTTTGGGTTACATTACCACAGTAATTAATTCTGCTATCACAGCCAAAATACAGGCATGATCAAATAAGACCTTGGATCTTAAGAGGGTAAGTCAATGTACAGACGCATTCAGAGGTCCTGCGGCGCCTTTTGAGTCTCAGGCACAGCATGGTGGATGAGTGGCAGTGGGACAAAAATCCTGATGCAAGTTCAAATATCTGAACTTTGGCAAAGAAGTTGAATAAACCAATCAGGAAGTCAGCTTTGGCCCATGACACGTAGATGATGTAATCAGCGTGTGGATTCCAACATGGAGGAGGATCTGATTGTTCTCCTTCTGAACTTTAAGATCTTTTTCTTAAAGGTCCTAATGTGGGATAGGAAGACGTCAAACTGGGTCACAGAGACACGGAAGAACAGCTGAAAGTGGCCTTCATTCTGACACAGCTCCTGCGGTTGATGGTGAACCTCTGAATGATCCCGTGAACACGGACATAGAGACGTGTTTACCGTAAATAAACCTCTTTGGTATCATCTGTGTCTTCCATTAATTGACTCAATAAGAGATATACATATGCCCTACGACAGACTGGCAACCTGTCCATGGTGTCCCCTGCCTTTGCCCCCAAGTGGCCGGGATAGGCTCCAGCAGCCCTGTGACCCCGAAAGGGAATAAACGGATTAGAGGATGAATGGATGAATGAATGAATGAATGAATGAATTAATGAGTGAGATATACTGTCAAAACTTTCATGAATTGATGAGGCCTAAGTAGCTCCGCCCACACATGTTGGGAGGTTGATGAACACATTTTTGGACAAGCTTCCAACAGCAAATTTACCACGCATCAAACATCAAGGCAGCGAACAAGAATTTGGCACGCAAACCGTGTTCGATGTGAAAGTAGCTTTAGGCAGCATTGGGCAAAAATCTAAAGCCCAAAGTGTATAAATGCTGTTTGACAAACAATGACCTCCATCCTAATGGATAAATCCACATAGACTTACAAAAAGGTACAAAGAAAATCAGCTTTAAATACAAACCATTAAAAGCGTTAGTGGTTGGACTGCAACTTAATGTAAAAACACTGCCAGCTAAATTAATATTCGTTTCTGAATTAATAGCCTTATTCATTTCTGTACAGCTTGGAGAGTCTCCGTTTATGCCTGTATTAGCTTTATACTCATAACTTCTATTCATGTTCAAGTTGTTTGTCTTAAAGGAAGTGGTGGAGCAGCAGGGAGACGACTGATCAATCACGTTGTTGCAGTTGATGGTAAATACTTCAGTTTATCTGAAGAAAAAGCTCAAACACAAATAAAACAGTCAACCTCAGAATAAACAGAACTTAGCCACATGGAAACTTTCGTTTGAGGTTGAGATATCCTAAAGTGTAGCTGACTATTTAAGGAAAACTTTATTGTTTTAGAAAAAATGCACAACTTTAAATGTTTAAGAAATAATTGTGAAATGCATTTGATGTCCATAATTTGGTCCCAAAAAAAAAAAAAGCTGCTCACTGTTGCATCTCTAAATACACCCATTTCAAACAAGAAAACATTTAAATGATGATCAAAGCTGGAATACAAACCAGTTCCATCAAAAAATATATATGCTGGTCAAAGGAAGTGATGACAATTTTTTTTTTACAGGCCGCAGAAAAACAAACCCATGCTGTCAAGTCTTTCCTTTTTGTTATGGATGCAGCACATCCAGGTAAGACCACAGGCAGTTCAGTAGGAGAACCATATAAAAGACAGAGTAAGCACTCACCTGATAATAGCGGCAAAGCAAGAACACTTCTGAAGTCAATGATGGAAGCAAAGCTGATCAGAAACTTGTCATTTAGCAAGAGGAAAAAGTCTTCTGTTTATTTAAATTTGCATATTTCAATGTGAAGCTGTGTTTTTCCCCCACAGAAATATCGAGTAATAAACACAAACCTCTTTTTATTTTTTTTAAAGAAACCTCTAAAGCTGATGACAGGTAAGCTAGCCCCCCTTATGTGTGAAAGGCAGATGATGCAACCGGGCATAAGAAAAAGCTGCAATGAAACAAAAAAGAAAGAACAGAGACGTAACAGGAGGACGTCTCATTTCTACTCTCTTTGTGACTCAATATTTCACTTGGAGAGTCTTTTAATGGACAATTATGAAAAATGAAAGACTTAAATCCCTTTCTAAGAAACTTTTGTAAAAATCTGTATAATAAATTGACTAAGTAAAAGCTAAAATGCACTGTTTTTAAAGACCCACTCTGATAAAAAATTGTGTTATTAAACATGTTTTTCTGGCATTTTTCTGATGATGAACAACATACCGTATTTTCCGCACTGTAAGGCAAACTTAAAAGCCTTTAGGTGTATTACAGAGTGGAAAGATCCTTTGTACCGCATCGAGTCGGCTTAATTTGTTTCAGATCAAGTCCCGAACCTTTCATTTGGTCTGCATTCAGACTGGCATCAAGCGGCCCATTCTGTTCCGGACCAAAGCTAGTAAACAAAACCACGTGACTAAAGATCTCGTCAATCATTGGTCAGGAATTACAAGAGCGGGACAAAACAACAAGGGAAATAGACAAACGTGCTGCGCCTTACAATTCTTATCAGGTTAACAGTTAATTTAATAAAAAAAATTACATTTCGATCAGTTTTGAACGTCAGAAACAACAGATTTCACTTGTCACTTTGGGATGGGGGATGCATGCCCCCCACAAGGCGGTTCCTGGCAAGGAGACGTGTGTGCTTTCACTCAGAGGATGCCAACAACTGCAGTGCTGAGGAGACGTCAGGTATGAAGGTAGGCTGCTAAGTGTTTATGACAAATAGATTTTCAGGAAAACAGTGTGAGAACCAATGTGTATCACGTTAGAAGTTGGGTCTGAATTCATCAAACACATTTCAATGAGTTATTGTGACTCATCGTTGTGGTGTTATGGCATTGTTTTTTGAGAATTCTGTTATGGAAACTACAAGGTAGCTTTAAGAGTGACATCACGTAACAAGACACAGAAACACCTATAAGAAGTTCAGTGGTGTTAAAACAAAGGTTCTAGCAAATAAACTGTTGGACCATTTTTTCTGTTTGACAACACGACAATCGTTGCTTTGTATTTGTCTGCGGCTCATCGGTTGCTACATTCCTACTCTGTTTACGTCGGCTACGGTGGCCGTTTTGGTTCAGGTGTTCCGCTCCGAGGACGGATTGCATTCAGACTGAGGAACCCCAGAGCGAACGGAAGCTCAGTCCAATTGGAAAAGAAATGAGAACACCTCCAAAGATGGGTCCGAGAGCGCCTCCTGGTCCCGGACTTGGTTGTATTCAGACCGGAAACATGGTTCCGGATTATCAGGGAAAACGAACTCAAAGTGGACCAAATGTGTTCAGTCTGGATACACCCTAAATGTTTTTCAAATAATAAAAACATTAAATAACCAAACTATTACAAAATACTGGACACTGATAATGAAAAACAGGTTTAGCAGTAAAGCTACTTTAGGAAATGTTGGATGTGACTTTTTCCAAAGTTGATAATAATGTTTGTTTTAGTGGAACAAGTCTCTTATTTTACATGTTACAAACAAGGTTGGGAGTTACAGGTATTGTAAATACTCTACCGCAGATAATGTGTACCATGTAACTGAACGCAGTTTAAAAAAAAAAAAAAGTGACTGACGGACTTGGAAATGCATTTTGAGTTTTTCTAAAAAAATAATATTTTTGAACACTACTCATTTTATATTGGGGGTGTGAGGGGCTGTGTGCTAACAGGGGAGCACGTAAACAAAGACCTCATAGTTATGGGTGACAGGAGGGGGGGGGGGGGGGGGGGGGCTGCTACCTACCAGCAGTTCCAAATTTCTGAGGAACTCTGGCCGCTCTGCAGAAACTGTCGCAGAGGGTTTTTTTTCTGCAAAAAACGACAATCATAATTTAAAAGATCACTGGCAACACTTTTAAAATAGATCAGAGTGGGTCTTTAACAGCAAAAATGTACTGTTTTTACAAATAAACAAGCTTTAGATGAGCACTTATCAAAAACAGATAAATCTTTAAAGAAGTGAATCAGTAATCCTCACTTGTAATGTGAAAATAAACTCAACGGAAGCCTACATTTATATCACCAGAGACTCAAATTGTATTTCATCCTTGCATCATAACTCTCCACCGCGTTTAAATTCATTTTTTATTGTGTGCAAGTGTGTAGAGTGCATTTTCCTTTCTCACTCCTTTATGTCTGCATAATACATCTGACTGGTGACATCCCTTATTGCAAATCATAAATTGTGTTTTCTCTTTGCAAAGTACGAGTGTCATCCCCAACAAACAAAATGGACACATGCAGCTCAGATTAACAACAAAAGCACAATTTGCTTGCACACAAACAGTCACATCGCTTGTATTCTGCAAAAAGGCGCAGGTCACTCTTTTTGAATATCCGCCAACGTTCATCATGTAAATGCAGCTACAGTGGGAAAGTCAGTCGTATTCATACAATTTAGAGGCCAGTTTTGAAAGGTTATGTTTAAGAAAACGATAAAAACCCTCCTGGTTTATACATGGAAAGTTGCCCTCAAGATACTTATGCTTAATCTAATATTTATGCAATGCAGATTTTCCAAGTCGAAGCTAATTTCAAAACTTGGGATGCAAAAATGAAAACCTTGGGGCTTGTTAACTAATTGACTTGCAAATGCATCTTTGTTACACAGCCATGCCAGCTAAATAGAAGTCAATAGGTCAGCTTAGATTAACCAGAATGATCTGTTCCATCACCAAAATGAAAGATTTTTACCACTAGAATGCAGATCTGCTTCATGCAACTGCGACCAAGCTTGAAGGAGAACATGTGAGAAACACTATTGGCAGCAAAGATGCATAAAGTGGCATGCTACGTTTGGTATTCAGCTTTTATTTTGTGTTTAAAAAATAATAATAATAAAGCTATGTTTTTCCTTACTGGCGCTAAATTTAAACTCCAAACACATATAGTGGGCAAAAAATATATATTATTTTTTCCTAATAATGTATTTGCCAATTTATTTATTTATTTTTTACCCAATGTCATACAATTTCAACTTGATTTTGATGCATTCAACAGCACTTTTCAAGTCTGGAAATCCAAGCACTCCCAACAAAACTGAGACAATTTACCGCCTGGTCAGTCAGTGTTGTTGTGGAGAAACTTTCACACGAGCACCACGGGGCACACGCCTCTGCGTGGAGTTCAGGTACCCAAACAGCTCAGCTCTTACCTCGGGCTAACGTGGCCACGACCCGCAGACCGAGGAGCACGAGGATGGGAGCACTCAGGTAGCATCCTCGTGAAAACTGTCCCATCACCGTGGCTCTGCTGGTCTGCCTCCCCATCGGGTCCGGGGGCTCCAGCCGCGGGGCTCGAGCATTTGTGGCGAGCTCGAGGGACGCGTAAAGACGTTTCCGTGTCCTCAAGAAGGAGAGGAGTGGAGGTTTTGGTCCGGGTGCAGGTCTGGCGCGAGGAGGGAGGAGACGAGCGCTCAGCTGTCCACGCTCAGCTGCGCGCGAGCGGAATGATTACAGAGCGAGCGCGAGGCAGCGGCTCAAAAGAGAGGGAGGAATAGAGAGAGGTGCAGTGCTGGACCTGTTGAGAGCGCACGCGCGAGGGTCTGATTGTGCGCGTGGTTGCATTAACTGCCATACGAAAGAAGTCGTCCTCGTCTTTGAGCAGAAGCCGCTTGTTATTTTTTTTTTGAAATTTACTGACAGTCAAAGCCAGGGGCGACCCCAGAGAATTTTAATGAGGGGGCCTGATGGTTCCAATTTAAGGTGGCACACCAATGTAGTACACCTTAACATATGAGGTCACAAGTGGAACACTGAAGTAAAAAATGAAGCATGAAGTCACAACTACTTTTATTTTAGTTTATTATCTTTTAGTCTGAATAAAAAAATATTAAAAATATATCTATTTATTCTGCCAAATTTAACAACCGTTATAAGCTACGTTCTTTGACATTAAACTTGCTAAACATGAGTCCTTACACTCAACAAGCAGGGAGGGGCTTCTTCCTTTCTTTTGCTACTGTTTACTAGCTTGTGTCTACCACCTACAGTTGAAAGAGGCTTGGTGCGAAGTGGTGCAAATATCACCAGTCTCGCTCCAGGCTTCTCCTTTTTTTAACCGCTTTATACCAATTCATGAAAGATTTAATGGTAGTAATTTCTCCTTTAATTATATTGTCTCTGTTTTAGGACGGTTGGCACTTCCATAAATTAAAAGGGATGTCAAACGTCTCAACCAATTCCAAGTCCCTGATTAGTCAAAGTTATACCCGGCTTGACTTCCAATACGCGTTCAATGACTGCACATTTTATACGTGGAGGCAGAAAACGGTCACAGACACTTGAGTAGCTACGCCTGAACGCAGGAGTTGTGAAAGCAGAGGCCCAAAACACAAATGTACTCGCGTTTACATAGACTTTTCATTGAAAGTGGTCGCTTGAATGCGCGGCGCTGAAGGCAGCATGAACGTAGCGCAAAAGTGTGTTACAGAATAGGAAAAAAATAGTGGGATTCTGGTTAATCCACTACAGTGGCCCTAAAGTTCAAATCACATCAATAACTCACTCAATGCACAACCATATAAAATATCACAAAGGAGATTTAAAAAATAAAGCAAAAACAAGAAATCAAAACAGAATTCCAGAAACCAAAACATAAAAAAATTATGTTTGAAAACCAAATTATTTTCTAGAGATTAAACGAAATGGAAAAAAAGGTAACATATCATGGGACATCTCTGACTGGATGATGATGTTTCAGGAATTTTGTTTTGTTTTTCAATATAATCAAAAGGAAAAATGCTTCTCTATCAAACCAGCCTTCGGTGGTCATATGAGGGACTGCAACATTATTATTGATCTTGTTTTTTGCTCGTTTGTGTTTTCTTAATATTATTGCCAGAACAAAATGGTAGCACATGTATGGTAACGGAATCAGTTTAGCCTAACAATGTGTAACGCAAAATCTGAGAAATCTTTTCAGATACAACACACTCCAACTATTTTTATTTCCACTTAGAGGATTTGAGTTGTTTCTACATTTTTGCAGAATCAGTCTAACTGAAAAAAAAACTATTAATAATTAAAAAAATAATAATTTAAAACTAAAATTGTGATTCCAAATTTGAATAAAAAGTAGATTTATGTTTTCATAATACATTCTATTTCATTTTATTTTCTTCACCACCCCAAGGCTGCTGCAATTTCATTGTATCACCATGTTCAATGACAATAAAAAGGATTCTGATTCTGATTTATGTTGGTTTAGAGATTTCAAGAAACTATATCAGCTCTCATGTTCAAACTATTACTGAACAAGTGATTCTCTGAGTAATTATCAAGGTGACTAGATTTTACTTTCATTTGAGCTTTATTAATTGAAATGGTAAATTTATTTAGTTGAAATTCTTTAGAGTTTAACCCTACAAATTACTTTTGCTGATTTCTAGAGCAAATGGTGCAAATAACAATGTGAATGGAGCAATAGAGTAGGCATGGTATAATTATTCACAATTTTGTGCTACATTAAAAGTGTGGTGCAGTTCATGATTTTACCTTAATCAGTAATTTATTTAAAATGACAAACAATAATGTTTCATTCTTTTTTTTCCAGGCCATGAGTGGGAAGGAAGCATAAATGCAAATTAGAGAAAATGTGGATCCTTACTGTTTTGATGCATCGTTGTTGTTTTCCCTTCTTTAAACTTAAAAAAACAAACAGGAGATGAATAATAAATACCATCTTCAAGTTTCACAATTTCTTTAAACTTAATTCCAAATGTTATGAAGCCTGTTTTCAAGAAAACAAAACTCAAACTGCTTTGCTTTGTCACTTCCAAGTGCCTCTTGCAAAGTTACAATCCTTTTCCCCATCAAAAGACCTTATTAATCGAAGTTAGATCGTAAGGTAATTAATTTCCTTTTTTTGTCGGGGTGATTAGCCTAAATTGTCTAGATGAGCAGCTTTAATAAAATATTTATACTCTCCATTTAAGCAAAAGTAATGTTAAATCTTTCCTGAAAATGATGGCGGTCCTTTTGTCTCAGCATTAGATAAGTCATAGCGCTAATTTCTGTGTAAGCATTAGAGACCATACACATTTTTAAGTCGTCTCCTATGCTGTATGGTATACAATTATACAATTACAAAGACATTAGCATTTAAATAGGGTTTTAATGTGAGCTAGCTGAGGTGGAGACCAGTGCATTTGGTGTGCTTATTACAGACTTTGAAATATGAAACTGTAGCATCTAATTTGAATTATCTGAAGTGTCTAATTACAGCATTTAAAGTGTTGGTGCACAGATTGTTATTGTTCACTGAAATGGAGTGGAGAGACAAAGAAATAAGAATGAAGATATTCCAGCATTGCAACACAGTTGAGTAGTTTTTTTTTATGAGTTTCTATGCATTCATGCATTTTCAATGAAGAGATGATTTAAAGTCTTTGTCAGGTTAATGTGATTGGTTGCTGTATATTTAAAAAAAAACATGCAATTATAAAAACTAATTATCTGTTTATGTGTAAAAATATGCTAAATGTGTGCATAAAAACACACACTTACGTTTATTCACATCCCGCTGAATGAGCTGCTGGAATTTATTAAAGTATGCCTGCATTAGTGGATGAATAAGTGCTGAGTAAATGTAATAAGATACTACTTCTTTTTTCCCAGCAAATGAAGCTCCACCAATTATTTTCTCTCACTAGACTGTGTGAATATGCAATGCAACTACATTTATGCAAATCACTGGATTTTGACCCTCCGTATCGCCACGTTGACCATAAACACAGAGGTTAATTTCTTATTACTGTCAGATATGCATGCAACTTATAGGTGGCAAGATGATACTGTAAGAGCTGCTTTATGAAAACACATGGGCTGGGATCTCTGCAAAGTGGGGGGTTATGGGTAAACAGGGAATACATCCAACATCTGTCACAGAGCTCAGGTTGCACCCTCTGAGTGGCAAAATGTTCCCTAGGCCAAAAACTGGACCTCTTGAAATGAACGGGAACACAGTGAGGAGGCCTGGAAGCAGGTTAGGTTACTGAGCAACTGTCGACACAATATGTTTTGAATGAAACAACAGCAAAACACAAAGTAGTGTGCAACTTCGTGATTTGAAAAATGCAGAATATTTTGTAAAATTAACCCTTGTGCTATCTTAGATGACCCCACCCTTACATTGACGTGTTCTCCCTACCATGACAAAGGTGGATAAAGGTGGAAAGATTTCATGTAATCCATGGACACCAGTGAAGATCACAAATCATTGAAGAAAAAAGGTTCAGAGCACTGTCTAGTGGGTCTAGATGACCCAACCTCCAATATTAAAGTACCTAGGATAGCACAAGGGTTAAACAATTAATGGCTGCTTTTTAATTTTTCATTTCGTATATAATTTTTTTTTTTCTTTTTGGGAGCTCTTGGCTTTGCAGAAAATTAACAGAAACCTTCAAGCAACCAAAAATGTGTTAAAACTTCAGAAAAAGCACATAGATGCCAGGAACAGATTGATCACAACTTAAATAAATAACAGGCACAACAAGTTATAATAGATCAGAACAATAGTTTGAGTCTGTGCAGAAAATCAGAATGTCTCTGCATTGATTTTTGTAAGCTGGGCATCAAGATGAACGGAGATGCATAAATTCCAGTGTACATATAATAAAACTAACCAGAAAGGTGAGCGCTTGTTTTTTTTTACAGCCTGAACAGGCTCCAGTACAGTACTTTCATTTTCTCATGTCCAAACGCAGAGGCCAAAGGTTGCCCTTGGCTGAATCAAACTCCTCTGGTACAATAACACCGACCTATTACCATTCTTTTTGTCCCATTATGATGAGCTCATTTATTCTATCATGAGCTCTGAATCATGACTGCAACTTCTGGAAGAAAAAAATACATAAAAGTAACAGAACAGCGTTTTATCACTGCAAAAACTGCCTTGAGGAGCCTTTGAAAAGCACGAAGCTGCCCACAAATCCAAAGTCAAACTGAGGAGTTCCTGTCAGTTTTCCAAACCCCCAAATGAATAAGCCATGACCATATCAATAAATAAACAGGAAAATAAATAAAAATGCTTTCTTCTGTGGAGATGTCTGTGTTTTCAGCTTTTGAATTTTTCTTTATTTTGTATTTTAAACTACCGTAGTAAGAACCTATATGGCAACTCTAAGTAGTCTGTACTAAAAGTATACTTAGCCAATACTAAAAGTTAGAAGGTATACTTGAAAGTTACTGAATTTACAACTTATTGAAAACTCAAAATCATCTTGATGAAGTATTTGGTTTATATACTTCCTTCCGTATACATACATGGTCTACAGTAGCTAAACTTAAACGATGATGATATGGACAAAAAAACACCTATACCATTTTACCATGGTGACAGGCGATCACCCACTGTTATTGGTAAGTCTGTCCCATACACATCTTTTCATATATTCTATTTTTTTTTTTTGGTCAACAATGTAGTGTAAATCCTTCATAGGCAGAAGAAAATGTACCGTTTTATTGTCACTTAAAGTTAACTAAATAAACTAAAGACCAGCAGCCTACTGCTATAATTACTGCAAAGAGAAACAAAACTATTCTGACCTTTATGCACTCTAGCTTAATCATTTTTCCAGACTTTATTGTTTTGAATTTCCAAAACTTCAAATATTTCATTTTGCTCCAAACATTCCAAAAAGTTTTAGTTTTGTTGAATTACATCATCATTTTCTTGTCCTTAGTATTTTTATTTTAGAAATTCTTTTTCTTGTACACAAAAAAGCATAGCAACACAAAAACCTTGTCTTTGTGTTGCTATGCCTTTTTTTTGTTACATAAGATCTTCCTTAGAAAGGTCAACAACAGGTTTGTTTAACTGATTACACCTTGGAAAATAGCAGATAAATGCCACAGTGGTCTTGTGACCCTCTGGAGGAGGACTGCAGCAGATGACGGTTGAACCAAGTCAAGGACAAAAACCAAAGACATTTTACATTTTTTGTTTTGTGTTTTACAGTTAAATTGTTCAAAATTTTTGGCAGTAATTCAAATGTTTTTCAGCGATGTCTTTCTCCTTGAACTCTCTCATTGATCCATCTTTGTCAAGTCTCTTTCTGACTGTTAATTCATAAACTTTGACCTTAAGTGAGTCAAGTGATGCCTGGGCTTCTTTTCCTCTTGTTCTGCCTTCATGGTTAAAAAAAAAAAGCATCAGGTCAGGGCAAATATTTCCTAACATTGGTGTAAAAATAAACATGAATGTTGTTGCTAGGTTCAGCTTTTTACCTGTGGTTAAAAATGGAACTTTTTCAGCAAAAATGTGCAAAACCAGCAGTTTCTGCTTCCTTACTGTGAGAAAAAATGTGGACCAAAGAAGATTCACAGCTGTCATGCTGCAGTGGAAATTACTATCAGAGTGATTGACAGGCACAAATATTCCACATTTGTCTTCTGTATATTGAATTTGGTGTGCATGAAGGGGCGCAAATTTTCCTCGGTGTTTATGTTAATCAGCACATCTACAGTCTTTTTGCAGCTTTGCAACGTCTCCACTGAGCAAAATCAGTCTTTCGCCCAAGCCTTGTCTATTAGACTGATTCTGTTCTGATCCATGAGACATTTCTGCTGAGGTTTCATACTCTGGCATTGGCCTCATTCTTCTTGTGTTGCATAGTTGGATTCAAAATCAGGCCTGTCTCACCCATTTATAGAGGAAAAGCATGGCAACAGGTAACAATGGAGGGTCCTGTGTGGAGTCTGTGCAAAGCCAAGTCTAAAGTAGCATTGACACTAAAGAAATGAATTTCATGAAATGATAAAAAGTTATGACATATCTCATAGCTTTTTAAATATTACACAGATGCACATTTCACAGCAATCTTCACTGTGCAAAAAATAAAGTACCCTTTACAATATGTCTATTAGCAAAAAGTAGTAATCTTGAAGTTTTTTTTTCACTTTTTTCTAAGTATACTTAAGTATAAGTATAGCAAGTATACTACACACTATGACTATGTATATGTATTGTAGGAAGTACACTAAGTGATTACTTCTTCAAAAGTAAACATCAAGACTAAGACTAAGTACACCTGTAGTACAATTACATAAACTACCAAAACAGCCACTGTAGCCGGGCTACAACAGACTAGGAAGGTAGTAACCATGACGATGACACAGCAACTCATTAAATTGTGGTCAGATGACTGCAAGCTCATTAAAACAACTTTAACATGATTCACGTTGCTTTTGTTTTCCTGACAATCTATAGTTATAAACTTTATCAGCATACCTTAGTGGTTGTCTCCTCAGTAACCTCGTAATTCCTGGCCAATGAGTGGAGAGATCTTTAGTCACATGCTTCTATTCATAAGTTTCTGTTCGAAACAAGAAAGTCCGCTTGACGGCAGTCTTAAAAAAACAGACCATACGCAAGTTTCTGGACTCGATCTGGACCAAATTAACCTTTGTGCTATCTTAGATGACCTCAACCTCACATTGACGTGTTCTCCCTACCATGACAAAGGTGGATAAAGGTGGAGAGGATTTCATGTAATCCATGGACACCAGTGAAGATCACAAATCATTGAAGAAAAAAGGTTCAGCGCACTATCTAGTGGGTCTAGATGACCCAACTCGTGCCTAGGATAGCACAAGGGTTAAGCAGACTTGGCTTGGACCAGTCTGAATTCACCTTAAAGCCGTACCAGAAATGTATTGGTTTTATTTTTGCTTACTGAAAACTGCAAGCATTGACGTTTTTCTGGAATTTTCTCAGTATGCTGGTCATTTTTTTTAAGGACGTCAATCTCATGGGGGACAAGATATAATGCGTTAGATTGCAAAAGTCCCTCTTTTTTACCCTGACTCTTATTCCTGTGGTGATAGATTTAGCAGTGGCACAATTCCAGATGCATGAGCATAAAAGCAATCTATATAAAGATGGCCATAGACCATTAGGGCAGGAAAAAAAAAATCACCATGTTATTTGGATGTAGTTTGATAGTAACGTTCCATCACATGCATCGCTTGCCGTCCCACTCTTTTGTTGTCTGGAACCATCAAGTGTCCTGCTGCTTTTGTGCAAAACAACCTTGTGCTTGCTTGCAGCTCTAACATTGTGACCTTCACTTTGAAATTCAAAAGCATTTTTTTTTGTTGTTGTTGTTTGCAGGCTTTAAGGACATGAGTGGCCAAAAGATTCAATTATGTTACAAAAGAGTGGAAAGAAAATCAATATCCGGAGTGTTTTTTTCTTATTCAACAGCTCACTTTTCATTTATCAGGAACGGCAATCAATAATGGAAGAGGAAAGACAAAAGCACAGCGTTGTTTATTGAACTAATTCCTCACACAGTGCAAAGTTATTCTGCACAAATGTTTTTATGCCAGTCTTTGTTTTCATGGAAGTCACATCCATACAATATTTCTCTTTTGGAGTTGCTGCACACTCCACGTGCAAGGAAAAAAATAAGACATTTGGTACCAAATATGCTGTTCCTTTTAATGTTAAGTAAAGCAAATTCCTATAAAGCAGACGTTCGCTTATGAATCAGAAAACGGCGAAGATGTCCGATGAGGGTAAAGGACTTGTTCTCAGTTGCTGTATGATACGCTGAGAGCTGGTGTTGTCGGGGAGCCGATCGATAAAAGATACCAGAGTTCAGAAGCAAACGTAATGTATTGGGGAGGTCAGACAGTAGCTTCTCCCAGGAGGTGATTCGTGCTCTGCAGGAGGTGTAGACCAACACCACCCCAGATACTTAACGTGGTACCAAAGATGTGAAAGCTCCAAATGAGAAAGTGCTGCAAAGATGGAGTCAAATCAAATCCTGTTTTGCTAAGCAGGAAAATCGTTCAAGTATTGATATAAAACTGGTGTTTTTCTCAACTTTTGAAGCTTTTAAGTAAAAAATATTTTAGCTTTGTAGAAAGAAAATTAAAATAATGTGGTATAATTGAGAATTTTGCTAGGACTAGATGTTCTAAAGCTTTTTTATGTAAACTAACCCTCAACGATTAATCTCCTGCTTTTCTGAGAGTCAAAGTGCACTTGACTGTTTTATCTACAGGCATCATTTCCAATACTTGTGATTTTGATGTATACAAAATCTTTGACACATTCACCTACTGAACTGTTTGATGTGAAGAGCTTAACATTTTATTCATGTGTCTTTTTTTGTATTCTGTTTGTAGCTCTCCATGGAGGGCTCCATTTGGAGAAGATTCCCACTGATTATATGGATTATTTCAACTATGCTACAAATTAAAAATGATTTCCTACTAACATGGAGAACGAAAATGTGTCTGATCTTTTATGACTCAAGTAATAATATGCAAAAATGTTACAATGATCAGTAAATATGCAAACAAAATGATTTGTTACATGGAATCACAAACCTCTAAAGAAAGTAAGTCCAGCTTTCATTTGGTCTCCATACATGACCTGTATGACAGTCAATTTTTGATGTAAATAAAAATAAATGAAGAAATTTAACCCAGGTTTACCAGTCAGTGTTTGGTTTCAGAGCCAACCAAACCTTCAAAATGACTGAGTGTTTCCTCCAATACACTAATGCTATGAGCAACTTGTTGCCAAGTTTCACAGCTTGCTACTACTTAGCAGATAAACTTTGAGAACAAAAGCAAATAGACAAAATTTTCACTTGTTTTCATGCTAAATTGGTTATACGGTCATATAAGATACATTTTCTTTAACATTTGGATTCAGTTTCACCTCGAGTTAACAAATTTGTTGTATAATTATCAATAACACACTTGAGTGGCAGTAAAAACTTATAGTCACAACCAGTGTTGGGGGTAACGGATTACAAAGTAATGAATTACTGTAATTTAATTACTTTTCAAATTTCAGTAATTGATTGCAGTTACTGGACTATAGAAACCCTTGTTATTTTGTTACTTTGTTACTTAGGTTTTGACATTTGTCTTTCAAATAAATGAAACGAAACAGAGATTAATATAAGAAAACAGAGTTACTGGCGCTGACGCGCACACATGTACACGCAGATTTGGGGATCGGTCAAAGTACAGGCCTGCCCTCATTGCTGCAGTCACATTGCTTGCCAAACTGACTCAAAAACGGTTCGTTTTGTTGTCATAAAGTCCCCTGAGATGGCCCTACGTGCCTCAAAAGCAACCGCAAGACACACCTGTGCTCCCCCCAAAACGGATCAACCCCTGTACAGATGCATGTGACCAAGGCTTTAGGCCACGTAATTACTTTATTTTTTTAAATTAAATTGTGCGAAAAAAAGAAGGGGAAAAAAAATAATTTTAGGCTGTAAATAAGATGTAGGTAAATGAGATTCTCAAAAATCAGTTTATGTCAGGGCTACAAAAACCTGCTGTATGGTTGGAAATGTAATTACTACCTTCTTGGGTTGCAAAGAGGAAATTGAACTTCCATTAAAAGACTCACATGCAAATTTAACAAGCAAACAGTTGGGATTTTAACCAGCATTTTCTGGAGAGTAAGCGCCTCACCTCTGTGCACTCCAGTTACTAACAAGTGTATAATTACAATCAAGCTAATTACAGCTTGGTTGGGATTCCCTAATTTTAGGCTAGAGATGTATTTTATTTGCTTCCTTTTTGTTTCACACCATATTTACTTTTTGTTTGTCTCTGTTTATTTTGGCATCACAATCTTTTATTTCCTTCTGAGACAATCAAATAAAAAAAGAAGGGTCCCAACTGGTAAAAATTGGCAGATTACAAACGTTTTAACACAATTCATTTTTTCCTAAACAGATTAACTTTTAATATAATTATTCTTACCTAGCCTTTCAATGGTGCTTAGTTATCCAGGCTAGAGCATTTCACATCAATTTTTGCTTTTATCCCAGCATGCATCACTGCCTCTAAGGGTGAAAAAAATTATTGAAAAGTTGATAAGGTTTTATTAATTGCATTTGCTCCATTAATATTGACTGTGTCATTCTAGAATTTTGTGAAATTTACTGTCTGATAAACAAAACAGAGTATTAGGGCCACCAAAAAAAAAGAAATCTTGAGGAAAAAAGGTGTAAAATTATTAAAAAAAAGTCATAGAATTGAGAAAAAAAGATGTTATTTCACAAGAATAAGGTAGTAAAATTGCAGTATGAGATAAAAATTGAAAATTCTGCGTGAATAAACTTGTAGCATTATAAATAAAAGAGTAACTAATATTACAACTTATTCTTGTAAAATTTAAGTTTTACATTTTTGTCTCAAACTATTGCGAGTTTATTCTTGTAAAGATTACTTTTTTCTCACTATGTTATAATTTTCTTCACAAAACATTATGATTTTTTTCTCATAATTGTAGGACTTTATTTTTGTAAAGTTTTCTTCTTTTCTTAAAATATTACAACTTTATTTTCTTTCAAGGTTTGACTTTTTTGTCATAATGTTATGACTTTGTTCACACCAAATTACAATTTTTTTGTCATAATTGCACATCTTCATTGTTGTATTGTTTAAAAATTCTGTCTCAAAAAGTTACAACTTAATTCTTTGTAAAATAAAACTTTTTTTTTTTCATAATTGTACCAATTTATTTATTTGTTTATTTTTTATTTTACCACTTATAATATGAAAAACCTCCAAATTTTAAGACGTCATTCTTGTAAAATGGTGACTCTTCCCTTAGATTTTCATGACTTTAATGTTTTTGTTTTTATT
Source organism: Oryzias latipes (assembly GCF_053564925.1). Lineage (NCBI taxonomy): Eukaryota > Metazoa > Chordata > Actinopteri > Beloniformes > Adrianichthyidae > Oryzias > Oryzias latipes. The sequence continues at coordinate 28,119,025 of NC_136248.1, read as the reverse complement.
TTTTTTACCACAAAATATTATGACTTTTTCTCATAAAGTTATGACTTATTTTCTCATAGTAGTACAACTATATTCTGGTAAAGTTTGAACTCAAAAAGGCAACTTTATAAACTTGTAAACTTGTAAAACTTTGACTTTTTCCATAATTTTACAGCTTTATTCTCGTAGAATTATGACTTTTTTCACATAATTGTAAGTCAAGAAATTATTTTATGACTTTATTCTATTAAAATTATGACTTTGTTCCTATAATTTTATGACTTGATGTTTGTAGTTATAACTTTTTTCCTTATAATAGTACCACTTTGAGTTTCCTTGTTCTGAAGAGGCTCCGGTTCTCTAACATCTACAGGTTCATGTTGTACGCGTATATTTGCTGTCTGCTGCTGTCGTGTGCTGACAGTAACACCAACAGACTTCAGGAAGGTCAGTAATATTGTGAGGATGATGATGACGAAGACAGTTGCACTGCACACAATATGTTATCGAAGATAGGATGGATTCTGGACAAAAAGTTCACTTAATGGAGACACAGCAACATTTCTTGTGTGAAACTTCTCTGACCTCAATACGCCACAGAAAAACTGTTCCATCAGCAGCTGTTTAACTTTATAACATTCTTCCTGTGAGGTACGTAGACATCACATTGTGGATTTTATTACCACTGTAGTTAATTCTGATTACCTTGGGTCCTGTGACTAAGAAATAAAAAAAGGGGATTTCAAACAAGAGCTCAGGGCTCAAGAGGTTAAAAAAAACACTTTGGGACTCGCTACACCTTCAAATGCCCCTACATTAGAGCCAGAGGGGTAGAGAAGCAATTCGGATTTGGCCAAAAACAGCTCAAGCCAAAGCACACCCCAGATTAAGACACATTATATGACTTTTTAAACGACAGGCTTCCAATTACTTAAGCTATATATACTGGTATTTAAAATGACATTTTAAGTGATCAGGAATAATCAAACTAATCAGCACTAAGACAGTGACATGGCACATTAGTTCTCATTGAGATGAATGAGCTCAGTGACTGACAGGCGTTCTGAAATCCCGGTTGGGAGTCCCATCATTAATCTTTGTTTCAGCTGGTGACATTTTATTGTTAATGAACGTGTTTTTATTTTTACTAAATGCTCTTAATTTTGATGACACAAGAAAAAATATATATAAGGCAAGGCAAGGCAAGGCAAGTTTATTTGTATAGCACAATTCGTACACAAAGTAATTCAAGGTGCTTCACAAAACAGAAAAGTGCATTAAAATCACAATACATCATAGAAATAATCAACATAAAATGTACTTTTAAAGAAAAGGAAGAAAAAAAAAGATTTAAAAAGAAAGGAAGGAAAGAAAGGTGCAGATAGGACCTTTCAGTCATATACACGGCTAAACAGAAATGTTTTAAGTCTAGATTTGAACATGAACACAGAAGAGGCCTGTCTTACGCCTTCAGGGAGGCTGTTCCAGATTTTAGCTGCAGAATATTGAAACGCTGATTCCCCTTGTTTAGTTCTGACTCTGGGAATCAACAGGAGGCCGGCCCCATTTCTTTTTTTCTATCGCAGCTATTTCTGGTTTCAAACCTCAGAGAAAGGCTTATTTCCAGGTTTTTGAGCGGGAAATCACTGCTGACTTAACCCTTTTAAATCCCTGGGGCAGATTAAGAGCAAAATGGGTCCTTCATCGCTTTTTTCATCCTTATGGAAAGTAAAGTGTTGCCACACTTTAGTGGTTGCTTTATAAAGTCTCAGTGTTTCAACAAAAAAACATTTTTTTCTAAATTTCTCACACAAATATATATTCCATTACATTTCTATGAAGTCAGACTAAAGGTTTTGTTTAATAAAACAGCATCTCTCATGCCAACTGAAGTAAATTTAGTCTTTTCTTGTTGTCGTTTCTTAACATAAAACTTTTTCCAAAGTCCCTATTTCCTCTCAGCGCCTGTGCCTCCTCCTTCATTCTGTCCAGCTGTTTTCCCTGAAGGCCACCAGTGCTCAAAAGCAAGAAGATGCAAAATATTTCTGTCCCACCTGCTTTATAATCTTTTGGTGTTTATAAGGGCACAGCAGTTGCTGTAACTTGCTGCGTTATGTGTTTACTGCTGCACTCAAATGAGATGTCTCTGCTAAGAAAAAGAGATTTCAGAGGAGTTTTTTTTTTTTTTTTATAAGAATAGAATGCTTTCTGGGTAGTATTTCCTGAAAAACTCAAATCTTACCTTAATCATTGCAGTCCTGTGAAAAAGTATTTGCCCTCTCCATCTTTCTTTTTAATCTCGATCTTTGGTGGTTTGTTAAAAACATGAAGGTGGGAGACTTAGAAGCAGATGGATGCTAACCTGATATATTTTTAAAACAATCTAGAATAAATGACCAAAGAAAAGTAAAAATTTATCAAAACACTCAAGCATTTGAGTTAAAAAAAGAAGACGTTTTGGAAAAAAAAGACTGATTAAATGCAGAGGGGGGCAGTGCAGAACACTAAGGAGCCCGTGTCCTGACATTAAAAAACTAAAATATAGCTCGCTCCAACAGATTTATATCTTGTTCCCACAAATTAATATCCTTCTTACACGAAATAATATTCCGTTCTCACGAAATACTATTTAGTTCCCTCGAAATAATTAATTCGTGCAAACGAAATAGTATCTTGTTCCCACAAAATAATATTCCGTTCCAACGCATTAATTAATTCGTGCGAACGAAGTAATTACTTACATCATAAGTCATTCATAAACACGGATTGCTGCTTCGCCTACCCGACATAGCTCCTAGCTTCATAAATACGGATGTGAGCAACAGTTGGATTTACAGCAGATACATGCACATTTCTGTCTGTGTGTGTCTTCGTACATTGCATTGAAGACACAGACGATGTTTAGAGATCAGATTTATTTTAAAAGCTCTACAAAAACATCATATTCGTTAGCAGTCACTTTACGTCTGAAGGCCATACACTCAGTTGTTACAAAATTGTGCTTTTCTTTTTTTTTTTTTTACTTGTCCTGTCCAACAGCTGGGCAGGCAGATGAGAACTGAGGGCCTCTTGTGTTGGACATATTTTACTTTAACAAGAGGGGTTATTAATCTTTATACAAACCAGAGGTATGTCTGAATAAACCCCTTTTGTAATTGAGGCCAAACTTTATTAATTTCAACCATGTTTGAAAATCTTGGGTGTTGGACCGGACGGAAAAGGAAAGAAGGGAAGAAGAGAGAGGGATGTTAGAAAGAGGGGGGGGGGGTTAGGAGGGTGATAATAGGAGGGGAGGGGGGATGAGACCTTGAAGCAGCATAAAGCAACAAGTTTACTGGTTGTTTATCGTTACGGTAAGGTTCAAATGTAGTACAAAAAGGGCGGGGCCTGTTCACACACACTCAAATATTATCAACACACCTGCTAGCCGCAAAAATGTCCACATGTCGACATGTACACAAAAAAGATAGTGTTCACACGCATACTTATGCCTTAAAACCAACTAGTGTGAAATATTTCAGTCATTCAATCATGCAAACTGTTAATGCAAAGGTGAGCTAACACCTGTGCTCAGGTGAGTGTTTATGTTCTTCTAAAATGGATGGTGGAATGTGAAAAGAAGGAGGGAGAGTGCCCAGCAATCCCCACCCCAAGACCCCCGCCGCAGCAGCAGCAGCAGCCGGAATCCCCCCAATGCCACACGGGAGCAGGCAGGGAACAACCGCCCCCTGGGCGACCAAGCCCGCCACCCAGGCCAGGGCCAGCAGGACCGCCGCGAGGCCCCCAGAGCCAGAGAGCAGTGAGGCACGGAGTGAAAGAGAGCGCCGCCCCAGCCCAACCAGGAGAGCAGCCCCCCGCCGAGAGCCCAACGCAGGGCCCCACCGGAAAAGGACGCCCACAGCCCCAGACGAGCACCCCATCACCACCCAGGAGTTCCGGGCATCCCCCCGCCCCAACCCCAGGTATGAGCCAGGACCCCCCAAGGGGGACCCGCTCCGCACTCCAGGCAGCCACCCACCCGGCCCACGGTTGGTCCAGGGAGGAGCAAGGCCGGGGCCCGCTGCCCCCGCCCAGGAAGGGGGAACCCCGGGGAAAAAAGGGCGCCCACAAGGGGTGTTGTAAATATGCCACAATAGGCCACAGTTGGAAATTTGGCGGGGCCGGACGCTCAGGGGCAAGGACCAGAACCCACCCCCCAGGGAAACGAACACCCCTGGCTCAGGTGTAATGTGAACCCCCTCCCCGCGCGGAGAGAGCACCGCCGGGCGCAGGAAGCCGGCACCCAGGGGACACGGCCGCCGTTGCCAAGGGGCCCACACCCCCCACCAGGGAAGGGGTAGGGGACAGATGGTCCTAGGTCCCACCTTCCTTACAAAATGTGTGTGCGTGTGTTTGAGAGGGTGTGTGTGTGTTTATGTTGGAATGTATATATTGAGGGGGGAGGGGTGTGTGTACTAAGGGGGGGTGCAGTTAAAATTGGCAGGTAGGGCACTAAGGGGACATCTCCTGATTACTCACAGTTATGTCCCCTCACCCTCCCCACCAAGGGGCCCCAAATGTCTAAGGTGCGGTTAAAATTGGCGGGTAGGGTGCTAGGAGGACATCTGCTGCTTACTGGCATTGATGTCCAAGCACCCCCCCCTACCAAGGGCCCTACATGTCGAAAGTGCAAATAAAACTGAAAGAGGGGGGGCCCACTCCATACGGCAACCATAGGAGGGGGGCCACTGCCAAGTAACCCTCCCGCCAAAGGCGCATCGCAGGCTAAACCCCCCCCCCCCCCCCCTCACCCTAATATGAGGTTATATGAGGAAGGGGATAAGTTGGGGACAGCTGGTAGACTGTCCCCCGGTGGTCAAACAGCCGTCCCCAGCCCCCCCCCCCCCCCCCCCCCCCAGCAAAGGGGCCAGGCCCACCCAGCCCAGGGGCCCCACCCCCGGAGGCGCCGACACCCCAGGCCCAGCACCACCCACCCCACACAGAGAGAGAGGAGCCAGAAAGCGTCACCCCCCCCAGAGCAAGCCCAGGCCCCCACCCCCAAACGCCGGCCCTAGAAGAGCTCTGGTCAGGCCTCGACGGGACCGAGGCAGCCAACCGGCCGGGGCAACCGCCGATTGCCTCAGCGGAGACCCCGACCCCGTGCTTTTCTGAAAGAGGGGATCCTAAGTTTCATTTATGCCAAATTTGGTGCTTGTGCCACAAAATACAGGATTGTTTTAATAACCACTTGAGGACACTCCCACATTTCGGAAGTTTAAGTTGAAAACGAATAACAAAAAAAGCTTCAATATCATTAATGTGAACACAAAACTCAAGTTGTGAAAGAACACTCCTCTGTACAGAATAATTTTGAGCTTGGAGGGTTTTTTGGGGCAACACGGTGGTGTAGTGGTTCACACTTTTACTTCACAGCGAGATGCCCTACTTCAAATCCTAGCTGCATGAGATTGTTCTGTTTCGTGTTTGCGTGTTTTTCTTGTGCTGTTTTGATTTTCTTCAGGCATTCATCCCACAGTTGAAAAACACACTTCATAAGTTAGTCTGTGATCCTAAATTGTGCCTTGGTGTGAATGTGAAGCTACGTTCACACCGGCCTCTGTAACGCACATTCTAGATGCTACTTCCGATGAAAAGTCGCGTTTCGGGCTTTTGCATTCAAAACTCCAGTTCAAATGTAGCTGCACAAGTGTTTATGACCGCTTTTGGGCCCAAAACGTTCATCCATTGAACACGCATTGAAAGTTAAACCACGTCAAACTTCGAACAATCAGGGACTCAGATTTTGTAGTGATGGATCAACGGCATCCCTTTCAAGTCACAGAATCACCAACAGTTTGAAAATTGACCATTGAGGAGAAATAAATAATTGAGGTTTGTGCCCAACTGGAATTATTTGATTATTTTGATTATTTTCTTTGCTTTAATAACACACGCGTTAGTTTGAGTTCAAGTATAACTATCACCAGACATTCCAGAAAGTTCCTATTTTGTTAAACGGATTCATAAAAAATTATGCAGAAGTTTATTAAATAAAACCAACCATGTTAAAAAATGTTTAGTAACGAAAATTCACAATGACACATATTACAAAGAAAAACTAAACTTTTCTTATTTTATTCTGTAGTTTTTTTTTTTTTTTTTTTTTTTAAATGGCCAAAATCAGCTACTTTGTACTTTAAGCCATCGGAGCAAAATGTTCTCTAGCATCTTAGGCTGACAAGAAATCTTTTTCTGATTAATGTTCCCAATGAGACCACAAAGGGATGCTGAGAAAAGACACGGAACCGTAAAGTCCGCTTTGATCAATTTTAATCAAAATCATTTTTGTCTACAGTGAAGATCCTAGTTTGTGGAAGAATTATCACTGACATTTACTGTAGAGGATAAAGAATCTCAGTCAAAGTTTTTTTATTTTTTGGCTTTGAGGCAGAGTTATAAAATGAGATATTTTCTGTGTTAACTAATACACATTTCCAAGGCAAACAAGGCAACATGTAAAGCACTTTTCATTCAATAAAATACCAAAATATATTTTTTATACATTTTGCTACGCCATTGAACTGACAGTTTATAGCTTTAATTGTGGATTTTTTTCCAGAGGAAAATGTGTTAGAATAACATCCGATTGCCAAAAGTAAATGTTCAAAGTTTGTTTTATTAAGTATACTTCAGTATAAGCAAGTGTAGAGTAGACTATACGCGAAGTGTAGAAAGTATAATAACTAAAGACTTCTTCAGACTAAAGTACACTGTCTCACTTTTAGTTTAGACTACTTGTAGTACACATAAATAGACTGCTTATTTGTATCTGTTTCAAGACAGCAAAACAATACATTTGTAATTTCTTGATAAACAATTTTTACTTAAAATGAGTCCATTAGATGATCTTTTCGAGGTTTTAGGAGAAAGGGACATAATACGCTCAAATGCATACTTTTTTTATGGTACTATAGTTGAGCTATTCCTTTCAGTAGGAATGAAGTAAGTGGGGAAAAACAGAACAAACCATCCTGTCACTAAAACACAGAAGAGAGCAAAAGTGTGTTCAATTTCTCTTTTTCTTCCTGTAGTTTAAATAGCGGGAGGAATCAACGTCGAGGTGTATTACCTCCACCTACTGTGTAGGCGTATGAGTCAGAGACAACCTAACTAGCCCAATGGAAAACAAACAAACAAACAAAAAAATACTTTATTCTCTTGAGCAACCTGGTCCTGGTCAAAAAACTAAGAACCACTCCATGATACTTCTCCACAAGGTTGAAACCACTACGAAGAACATGCAGCAAACCCTGCATTACCTTTCCAATTGCCTCCAGGAGGGGTCTTCCTTCTTTTTCTTACGTGTTTGGTGATTGGTAAACTACTGGTTGGTGCATTTACCGCCACCACCCGGTCTAGAGTGTGGCTCAGGAGAACTCTGCCATGTCCCATACAACAGTTTAGGCCTATATATTCCACTAAGCCATTTCATACTTTTCAACCCTGTACCTAAATACTGCCCACTAACATGGTTGTTCTCAAAAAAAAAAAAAAAAAAAATGATAAGCAGCTTGCCTACATAATATCAACAGGTGCAGGTGAGACACAGACACAAATTACCTAAGACCCACGAAGAAGATTAAAATATACAAAAATGAGAAAAATGCTAAGAGATAGAGAAGCTTAACAACATTTTCGGGGAAAAGTCACACAAAGTTAGATAGTTATGGCACAACAACAAAATTATATGTTCATATAGTAATCAATAGTTTTCAAGCAAAGGACGGCGACAAAACTACAGTAACAGCAGGTTACAGTAATATCCCCTGTTCAAATTTAGCTGTTCAGTCATTTTTGCACAAAACCAAAATAACCCTGAGGGCACGGACATTTGTCTTTTAGATATCATGGCTGTTTTTACAGCTGCAAATGTGCATTATGCATTCGACAGACATCTATTTAAAAAGGCTTATTGTTGCATATAGATAGATAGATAGATAGATAGATAGATAGATAGATAGATAGATAGATAGATAGATAGATAGATAGATAGATAGATAGATAGATAGATAGATAGATAGATAGATAGATAGATAGATAGATAGATAGATAGATAGATAGATAGATAGATAGATAGATAGATAGATAGATAGATAGATAGATAGATAGATAGATAGATAGATAGATAGATAGATAGATAGATAGATAGATAGATAGATAGATAGATAGATAGATAGACTTTATTTATCCCACAAAGGGGAAATGTGCTTGTCTTCTGCAGAACGGTATTGGCGCTAAGATCTCTAGCAGACGACCTTCCTCCAGATAACGGTGACGCAATCCCATCATGCCTTCCGCAAAAAAAACAAAATATCACATAAAAACGGGTAAAAAAATGATAGATGAGTGGTTGAGTAGCTATTTTGGGATTATTCAGATTCTTCACATCTTTTCTAGAGATTCTAAATATGAATGGCAAAAAAGTTTGTCAGTGTTTTATTCCAGAAATATCAGATCTGTTCTATTAGAGCTGCTAAGACACTCTCACTAAACCACCTTAAAACATTGGATCCAATAACAATGTCAAACAGTTATTTTGTCTCTTCATATCTATGGTAAACGTTTTTTTGCCAATCACCTCAAAATAATTCAATTGACATTTACTGTCATGTCACCTTATTTATTCAGTCCTCTTAAACTCACAACAAAAAGTTCATTTCACATGTGATTTTCTCCCAAACTGTACAGTCATTTTCTAAAACATATATACTATCCTTTCCAAAGATATGCATTTCAATATTCTCAGATTACATCCAATATCCCCAGATTTCAAACAGTATTCTCAGATTACATCTATTATTCGCAGATTTTGTGCAATATTCTTAGACTTCATTCAGTACCCTAAATAAATTGAACAGTCTCAGATACATTTTTTAGATTCTCTCAGATTTGTTTAGATTCTTTTCTGATTCTTTTCATGTTTACTAATTTTTATTCAATATTTTCTGATTCTATTCAATGTTCTAAGATTTTCTTTATTATTCTCAGATTTTTTTCAGTACTTTCAAGACTTTACTCAATATTCTCAAATTACAATCAACAATCCCAGACCCAGTTTACCAATCTAAGATTTTAATCAGCATTTTAAGATTTAATTGAACACTCTCACCTTTTCCCCCCCAATAGATTAGAAAGATTCAATAGATCTCTTATAAACACTCTGTTCGTATTTTTTTCTTTTTGTTCAAAGTTTTCTGATTTCATTTAATGTTCTAAGAATCTATTTAGTTTTTAAGATACTTTATTAAATATTCACTGATTACATTTAACAAGCTTAGATTTAATTTAGTGATCTACAATTTCTTTCATTTTTCTGAGGATATATTAAATATTATCCGACTTAATTGATGATTGTGACGTTTTTGTGTATTATTCTTATCTGATAGCTTGAAATAAACCATTTCAAATAAAAACAATTAAATCAAAATTAATTAAACAATTTCTGATTTCTTTAGATTACTTTCAGAGAACTGTAATGTCTATAGATATTTTATTAAATATTTTCTTATTTCATTTAATGTTCTAGGATTTTTATTTTTATTTTCATCAAATATTTTTAGATTCACTGCCACATTCTCATTTTTGTTTAATTTTTAGATTTTGCCAGATTCCTTTCATATGTATTGATTTTTTTTTAATATTTTATGATTTCGCTTTATGTTCTAAGATTTATCTCCAGATTTCTTGCAAAACCTCATCTAATATTCCGGGGATTTATGTCCTAAATGGAAATGCCATAATTCCACCAAATAGAGCTCACAGCAAATGACCTTTTGGTTCATGTTTAGCTCAACAACTTGAACATAAATCCCACCTTTCTCCTCGGTCATGTGACTCAGAAATTTCCACATTGACACACAAGAAGAGCCAGTCATTATGTAAGTGTGGGGAAGTCTCTAAGGCTGTGTGGTTTTGTGGAGCCAGCATACACCAGGGACTACACAAAGAGTCAGTGCCCTCCAGCAGTGGGCTCAAGTCTCACAAAGCTGTTGTAGTGATTGTGGCAGGGGTCCATGGACCTAATCAGACCCATGGGAGAAGCTCAGACAACAGTTTCTGTTGTTTATACTTTGGGATGCTCTTCACATAAGGACAGAGGAGAAAATCAGTCTGAAGGTCTCCCTCCTCTCTGCTAATCATCCACCTTTAGTGTGCAACAGGACAAGGCTGAATTAATGAATTGGTAAGTGAGTGGTTGAAAGCTTTTTCTTTTTTTTTTTTCTTTGCAAACACTTCCTTGTCCCATCTGATTGGCTGTGTGCGTTATCACTTGAATGATGCAAGTGTTTCATAAAACATTCAAACGTGGCTTCGTTCAGTGTAAAACCTGCGTTGGCGACGGACAGAACAAAGAAAACATCCCTCAAAAAAATGTAAGTGCCTTCAAAGTGGTTGGACTTTGTGCTTGTCCGGCCAATGACAGTCCAGTAATAGCATCACCCCCCCCCCCCCCCCAAGAAAAAACCCATTCCCCTGAGACGCGCTCCCAGGCTGCTTTATCTATTGATGATGCTAGAGATGCTTGACACCCAAGGACACAGTGGGATACAGCTGGGCTGAAGGACTTTCTTTTCAGTATTTTTGGACTAAATGAGGCCTGAGTGAGGCTGGATTTTTCTTAAGTGCGCACTCCCAGCTCTGATGGACTTCATCAACATTTTACGCAGGTTTTTCATGTCCACGCCTTCCAAACCTGACCGCTAATTGGGTTCCATAATTTGTACTTGGCAGATATTTGTGTGTTGAAGGAGTTGGGGGTTGCTTCGGGTGGTCAACAGCCTTTGGTCACTATGCCCCCCCCATGCACACAATTGCCAGGAAGCTTCTGTGTGTGTGTTTGGAGGTGAAACAAGTCAAATTTAAAAACACCTTTTAGCTGAAGAGAACCTTTAAAGGCTATGACATGACTACTGGACTTATTTGGACACAATTTAGGAGAGGAAAACACAAATCTAAGCCCTGATTGATTAAATTGGTAATAACTTAGAAGAAGATATACACAAGAGTTAGCAATTCAGTTCTCTCTGTTCTAGATCAAAGTCAAGGGTTTCAATTTAATCTGAACCCGTATTTGCCTTATTGGATTGTTTTAAATCTGTCTACCAAATCCATTTACTAAAAATGCAACCAACAAATGCTTTCATAAACAAAGGAGAAAACTGCATTTTTTCCCAAAAATTACGTCACCCAGAGTTTTATAATTACAGTTTTAGTGCATTTTTCATGTTTACAATATTTACTAAATGTAATTTTCTTCTTGCCACTTCTTTTTGAGCACTTTATCACTGTCTATCTGTCATGTCCATTCAAATTTTGAATTTTGTGTTTGGAAATCAAATCTAATCAAACAATATCAAACCGTTAATAAATCTAGACAATAAAATAAAATAAAAACTTGAGCAATGAGCAAATAAAATAAAAAAAGTTCTGAAAATGAAAAAATAAAATTTGGACATTATTGTTGTACATTTTTGTGCACAAGCGGTTTAATTCCAGCATGGTTAGTCAGAGTACTAAATCAGATGTATCTTCATATTGTTGTTTTTATGAGGTGACCAATGGGCTGATCTCTCGGGCAAAAGAGCAGTTTTTAAATCTTCAATCTCCCTCAAATAAGGTAAATAAAAATAGATCTGCATGGCTATTTATGTCTCTTTAAACATCAGTTCCAGAACAATACTTTGGTATGTTTTAACTTAACTAATGGAGAAACCCTTACTTAATGATGCAGTATAATAGAAACCAGACAAACCAGACAAAGCATAAACAATTTTATTTCAACCAGAATAGGTCAGTGATGCTGCATTTGGAGGAAGAAAACAAAAAAAGAAGTACAATCAGTTTTTGGTATTTGGGATTGGGATGGGTCAACTGTGCATGCCATGACAGAGGAAAGGAGCAGCGAAAACTGATGGTAAAATCAAAAGTAAGAATGAATTGCTGTTCCTGTTTATTAAACATGTGCAGGTATCTTCTGGGACGTTGTGATTTGGTTTGTGGATGAAAAAATGGAGCAAACAAAAAGCTTTCAAAAGAAAAGTTCAATATATTCAGACGTAATGTAAGCATCTTATCAATCCACACTTGTTCATGACCTTTTTAGTTTTTTATTTATCACACCTTAGTGGTAAAAAGTGAAAATTGATATCATTAGATAATAACTTTTATATAATATCTGACTTTTTAGAGGTTTTGTTGTATTACACCAACTGTCAGTACATCCTCTCCCAGGGGATCAATTTAATTTGATTTGTTTAAAGCTTGACAGAGGTTGCCTCAAAGCACTGAGCAAAAGAAAAGAAAAAAAAATTCAGACAGAGCTTTATTGATTATGATAATTATAATCCCATTTATTCCAGATCATTTTAATAAAGCCAGATTATCTTCATTGAATGCAAATATCTTATCTAAGAGACCAACAGATTAATTTGAAGTAATCCCTGCCCTAAATAAGCAAAAAGGATGGAGCCAGTGTGTTTAACAACATGAAAACTACAAATACATCTTAACAAGAAAGTAAAAATATGTTTTGGAGAACAGATCGTACTGCTCATAAGGACAAAAAAGACTTACTTTATGATTACTTTCAAAAGTTTTACTCAAGTTTGCCTAAAGTCATAAAATACGTCTTATGTTTTATGGAAATTATTGACAAACTGGACTCCCATGAAAACCTCTCCAATACTTTTGCCCTCAAGCTGCTGACACTTATGCAAAGGTGAAGGCAAACTGTCTAACATTGGCCTATGGAAGAGCATAACTGCCAATATGAAGCAAATGAGTTTGACTTTTTGTACAGTCTTCAACGGCAAGAAAAACTCAGAAAGACACTGAAATGAGAAGTTCACATAAAAGTTTAGTCATTATAAACACAAGTCAAATGTATTAAAGCTGCAAAGGGCGCTACCTGCCCTTTCCACCCCCCATTACCCCCTTTTTACCTGTCCTCCCTGGCTAAATGGCTGCTTTGTGCTACTCACTCACCCCCTTTGCCCCTGCCACTCTGGGCAAAGCTGACACAGCAACCATTTTATTTTTTGATCATCTGGTGATGAAAAACATATTTGTCATTTTTAGAAAATCAGCAAAAGTAATTTGGGGATTTTTGGAGCCATTTGGCAATGTGTTGAACTCATTAAAAATTTAAATGATTCATTGTGTTTTATTGCGTTCTGCAAACCTTTACATAGTCTTTTCAGCTCTGAAATCCCTCAGTAAAGTGCTTTATAAATAAAGATGGACTGAAGTGGAATCTGAAAAAAGACAAGCAATCTGTACGGATGTTTTGTGCTTGCGGCACCAAAAAACAACCGAGAAGTGAAGTCACTACTGTCTGAATGCTTCTAAATTTCCACAAGCCACACAAATGAAAGTTTTTTTTTTAATGTCTTTGAACGTTCAAAGTAAAGCTCTCAGTATGTATGGAATGTCCACAAGTGGAGAGAAAAAAAAGAAAACTACGAAAAACGAAAGCCAGAGAAAATCTGTAGTTTTACTCCTACAAAGAAGTGCAACACATTCATTATGGATTCTACTTTTAGTGATACACATCACTGTTAACACATGTGGGTAGTTTTGAAGTTTGCCAGTTGAAGCGTTAGAAAACCATTTAAAAAAGATATATCAATCTGGGCTGAGTGCCAACTGTGCCACTGGCTGTGAATCTTCAAACAGCATGGAGTTATCTCAGAACAAAGTTCAGATCATGTATCACGTCCTTGGAGACCAATTATCTGTTTTTTTTATTTTATTTTATTTTTTCTCAACCACACAGCTTTCAATTTCCCCTTACTTTAAAAGACTAAACTGTGAGGGGAAATGAGCAAATTATTATGTGAGGTAGAAAATGAGTTTCTGTTTGGAGATGCAATATTTATGAAAGGTTAGCAGTAAATAAACACAGAATAGCATTATATATGAAAAATATATTTATCAAGTTCAAATATTACTTTGTGGCTCCAAACACATCATCTCTGCAATCAGCATTTGTGCAGAGGAAAAAAAACTTATTTGCAAGGAGGATCATTACCATAATTGAACATATGTGGATGATGCATACTTCCTCTGCTGCTAATGTTAACAGACATGATTGCAAAATGGAAAAAAAAAAGTGTTCCCGAGCTGTATGTAACACCTGCTCAGGAGCTGCAAAAAGTTGTAGAAGTGTACAGAAAGTGCATTGCAAAGTCTTAAATCAGTGCTCGACAGCTCAGGTGTTTTGCTTGTCTGCCACTGTGAATTGCACCTCAGGGAGACCAATTGACACCTCAAGTCCTCCTTCCAATGTCGACCTTGAGTGGGGAAAAACCAGAGAAAAAAAAGGCTGGGACTGGCTCCAGCCCAAACGTGAATAGTCATCTGTCCACCCCAATCAGTCAGCTTTTATCTCCAGAAGAAGGGCAGAGTACTGTGTGAAAACATGCAGATTTAAAACACAGGTGTCAGCGTGTAACAAAAGAGAGGCTTCATCTTGCTGAAAGTGGCAGGCTGTGACAGAAAGCCTCTGTCCTTGCTCCGCGCACCATCCCTGAAGAGAAGAAATGTGAAGTCATTTGCTTCTGGCCTCATGTTGAGAGTCAAAGTGATGGTTGAGGGTGCTGTACATTGGTGCCACTGAGTGGAACGGTTTACAAATACATATTTACCAATGCTAGCATGCAGGTGGCAATCTGAGACTCAACACAGGTACTTCATGGTTGGTGTTGACCTTGAACCACTGAAGTTTACTCATTTTTCTTCAGTTCCAGTAGCCTTTTTCAGTTTTGATATCATACTTGCTATTGTCTTTCATGTATAAAATTAGGTAAGAGACTATGTGACATTCTTGATTCAATTTTAGCATTATTATAGAGCCCAAACCACAGTTCAACAAAAAAAGATAGTAGGACCCACTACAATGGCAATTGTGTTTTTGATGTTTTTACCTTGTTTTTGTGACATTTCTCTCATAAAGGAGGACATTTAAAAAGAAAAATAAGCTCAAAATTGCATTTCTGAGTTTTTCTTTATTTAAATAGTTGTGAATCAGAAGCAGATAAAAATGCAGTTGAAAAGGCTTGTAGATGTGACATGGGACCCACAGTGGCAAGCCACAACCTTCCTGCTCCATTCCATGATCTACTTTCAGATCCATGTTTGTCTTTGTTTTCCTCATTCAAGCAGGTTCTTGGCTTAAAAACTGTTCCACTGGACAGCTCCAACATTACACGCCAATATTTTTGTTGCACCGGTAATGTAAGGTTGCGGTTGTGTTAGGGCTGTAGGCTAGTGGGAGAGAGTGAAAACAAAGGGATGATGGGAAATGGGGACAGGCTTGTTCTGCGCCAACAGTCCCACCCACAACTCAGAGGTGCATTAGTAGTATATACCCCCTGGTTTTGCGCGTGTGCGTGAGTTGCAAAACCGAACAACAGGTTTAGCAGCATGATTCAATGAGGTTCATTGTGTCTATGTGTTCGTCCCTGACGAAGGCGGAAGGTATTCCACCGAAACATGTCGGTACGTTTTATAAAACAAACCAGTGTCTGATAAAAAAATAATTTAAATAAGCAGGTTTAGCAGCAATTGATCAAATTTTTATTTCAAATATTAACATCTTTTTTTTGATCTTGGCAAAAAAAAAAACGGCATAATCCTAATTAAAAGACTACTGGGAATGCTGGAAATGACGTCTTGCAGGCTCGGGATGAACTCGGACCGTAGATGAATAAAGCTCAGAGGCTGATGGTGGTTAGAAGCAATTAGAAACCGAGCCTATGTCTTGCACCAGGTGGAGAACAGGGTGGAGCAGGGCCGGCGAACCATCTAGAAGAGAGGTTCCAGAGCTTTTTCAGTTCACGGACCCACACAAACTATGCTCACATTGTCTAGTGTCCTCATTTCTAGCAGTCAGGCTGCACTTATCACTTGAACAGCTCTAACTGTTTTTTTTTCGTAGAATAAAAAATCCGTATGACGTGCCTGCGTCTCACCTACTTCACCTTTACTTACCCTTGCGTGTTGTGTAAGAGTTTGCTACAACCTGTTGTCAGCAGCAGGCCTGTAGAGAAAATATGTATATTGTTGCTTTATGGGTTCACCAAACGGTCTACGACTTTATTTTGAGCAGACTGTTTGCAGACCACATCTACCCATTTTTCATACCGCAGACAGCCCGTATCCACTCGTAAGGGCAGTTGTGACAAAAGCTTTAAAGGTCATAAACACTGAGAGTACAACCCAACCCTTAGGCCTGGACACTGCACACATGGAACAAAGCATAAGTGGGACCTGTTTGGTCCATCTGCTGCAAAACTTTGGCTCATTCGCAGCTAATTCTGGCTGATACAACAGCTGCTGATGAGGCCCCCAGCACACTTCCAAAACAAAACCCTACAAATGTGTTGCGACCAAACTCATTGACCTAAAAGAGTCCTTTCCTCTGCTGCTTAAACTTCATGGCACGACTGAGCTCAGTGTGTCTGGACCTTTACACACATCTGAAGACAGGCAAGCCTCTTCTATTAGAGGCATTCAGTTTCAACCCAACAAACAGACCACACTTTTTCTTTTTTGCTTCGCTGGTGGGTATCACGTCTAAGACGGTAGATTTAACTCATCGTTAACAAGGATTGGACAGAAAAATTCAGCAGACATGGCGGTTTGCAGTTTACAGAGATTTCATTTGGGTTTTTTGTTGTTGTTATTTGACTGTTCTTGAAATAAAATCCCTGGTGCTTTCAGTCTGGAGCTCAGACGGACAAAAACAGCTTTTACAGACCTGTTTTAATCCTCATCCTGGATGTGAAGCATTATTATGCATGATAATTAGTGGTGGATCCAGCCTAAGATTGTGAAGCTGAAACTTTTATGGAAATCAGTCGGCTTGGAGACCACTTCAGGCACACTTTGCTCCATCTGTCATATTAAAAATGCTCTAACAACTGAACAGAAAGCATCACTTGGAGCAGGTATGAGATTAAATCTTGAAATATGATGATAGTTTAATAATATATGACCAGGTTTTAAAAGATTAACAACGTGTGAGAGCAACCCAGCTTATGGGTTTATTAGTTTTCTCATGACTATTTTATTAGGAACATGAATTTGTGTTAAGCATGTGTTGCTTTTTAGCAGTTTTTGCCATGTTGACTGATAAAGTCATGAACAAAAGATTATCCACATCCTGGCAGTTTTATTACTATTAAAAAAGCAACAAAAAAAAAGAAAAATTGAGAAGTAAACTCAATGAAATAAAGTCACATTAACTCAAATTCCTGCTGTGGGACTTGGAGTTACTTCACTGTCTCCTATCTGGGCCCACAAGTATATTTGGTTTGATCCACCAGCTTCCAGCTGAATGTTTCATTCCTAGACTCTTGTGGATCAATCAAAATCTGTATTTTTGTAAGGACATCTGGCTATACGGAGACCAAAAAGGCGGTTTTTCCTCAACAGACCATAAAGATTATAAAGAGAGACAGGCTGCTAGCACACATTAGGAACCAAACAATAAAGGTGACTCACTGTTTTTAAATTCGGAGGCATTATTAAGCGCGAGAACATTTAAGCATATCAACCCACAGCTGGAGTCCTTGAAGTGGAAAAAAAAAAGGCTGCTCTTTCTTGTTTCGTGCTCACAAACTAAAAATCAGATTAATTTAAATTCAAGCACAGTTTATTAATTTCTGAATTAATTAAGTCATTAGAAGCTGAAGTGCTGTCTTATTAAAACAGTCATTATCAGAAGTCATTGTATGGAGTTATTGCTCTTGGCAGTATTTTCCTTTCTTCTTGAATGTTTTTTGATTGACTGGCAGCTTATTTGGGTAGTTCCCGGCTTGTTATTGGGAAAGCACAAACACCCCACTGCAATGTTGGAGATTTTGCTCTCTATCTCGTCTGCCACACATCCAGCTTCTACATTATTGTCTTCTTGCAGTGCATTCTTGTCTGTAAACTGAAAAACACCTCCGCAGTGTTTCTTTGCCACAGTCACCTTGCTGCATTTGTTTTAGCTACAGGTTTCTGCTTAACAGTCAATATGTAGGTGGAGGTGAGAAGTTCCAGCTCATTCCGCAGAAGGAGGACAGGGAAAATGAGCCTCATGCATCTTTGAAAGGGGCCATTTCTTTCATGCTGTTTTATGGCAATGGAATCGTTAATACCTTTACACCAACAGTAATTCCTGAATTGATTTAAAAAAAACTATTTTGATGGACAAGTCATGCTGCTCCTTTCACATTCTTCTATATAAAATAAGAAATGTGGGATTTGTGCCACCCCCCCATTAAGGTTAATTTCCTTCTGAATGGTTAGTATGAGTAAAACAGCCAAAACTGACCATTAAATTTGAATGCTTTTAAAAATGTATTACTAACGTACAGCAAAAAACGTTATGCTTTAAGGCAATATCACACAAATGAATATGAACATACATGGAAAAAGTGAGAAAGGTTGTGTTCTTAATGAGAAATTTTCACAGATGTATCACGAATGAACCACGTTAAAACCACGGAAGAAGTACAAATAATCCACGCAGAAAACACGTAAATCAACGTAGAACATGAATACTGCGTGATTATTTATGTGCAATTTATTAGTCATTTGTCTGTTTATTTCGTAAAGGAATCTGGAGGGACAGATGGTGGTGGACTTTGCGAAGAGGATGGAAATGACTGTAGTCAACACTTACTTCCAGAAGAGAGAGGAACATAGAGTGACATACAGAAGTGGAGGTAGGAGTACTCAGGTGGACTACATCCTATGTAGACGAGGTCATTTGAGAGAGGTTAATGACTGCAAAGTGGTGGTAGGAGAGAGTGTAGCCAGACAGCACCGCATGGTGGTGTGTAAGATGACTCTGGAGGTCAGGAAGAAGAAGAGAGGGAAAACAGAAAAGAAGACCAAGTGGTGGAAGCTACAGAATGAAGAAACTTGTGAGGAATTTAGGCAGAAGTTGAGACAGGTCCTGGGTGGTCAGGATGAGCTTCCAGAGGACTGGGAAACTACAGCAGAGATTATCAGGGAAACAGGTAGGAAGGTGCTCGGTGTGTCATCTGGAAAGAGGAAAGACGGTAAAGAGACTTGGTGGTGGAATGAGGAAGTACAGGAATGCGTCCAGAGGAAGAGGTTGGCTAAAAGGAAGTGGGATGTAGAAAGGACTGAGGAAGGTAGACAGGAGTACAAGGAAGCGCAGCGTAGAGTGAAGAGAGAGGTGGCAAAGGCCAAACAGAAAGCTTACGATGAGCTATATGACAGGTTAGACACAAAGGAAGGAGAGAAGGACTTGTACAGGCTAGCCAGACAGAGAGACAGAGATGGGAAGGACGTGCAACAGATAAGGGTGATTAAGGACAGAGATGGAAAGGTGCTAACAACCCAGGAGAGTGTACAGAAAAGATGGAAGGAGTATTTTGAGGAGCTGATGAACGAGGAAAATGACAGGGAAAGAAGGGAGGAAGATGTGGTTGTTGTGGAGCAGGAAGTAGCAGAGATTGGAAAGGATGAGGTTAGGAAGGCTCTGAAAAGGATGAAGAGCGGAAAGGCCGTTGGTCCTGATGACGTACCTGTGGAGGTATGGAAGTGCCTAGGAGAGACAGCAGTGGAATTTCTAACAAGGTTGTTCAATAGGATTTTAGAGAGTGAGAAGATGCCTGAGGAATGGAGGAGAAGCGTTCTGGTCCCGATCTTTAAGAACAAGGGTGACACGCAGAACTGCAGCAACTATAGAGGAATAAAGTTGATGAGCCACACAATGAAGCTGTGGGAAAGAGTAGTGGAAGCCAGGCTTAGGAAGAAGGTGGAGATCTGTGAGCAGCAGTATGGTTTCATGCCCCGTAAGAGCAACACTGATGCCATTTTTGCTTTGAGAATGTTGATGGAAAAGTACAGAGAAGGTCAGAAGGAGCTGCATTGTGTGTTCGTAGATTTAGAGAAGGCGTATGACAGGGTGCCGAGGGAGGAGCTGTGGTACTGTATGAGGTCGTCTGGAGTGGCAGAGAAGTATGTCAGAGTAGTTCAGGACATGTATGAGAGAAGTATGACGGTGGTGAGATGTGCTGTAGGTCAGACAGAGGTGTTCAAGGTGGAGGTGGGACTACACCAAGGATCAGCTTTGAGTCCTTTTTTGTTTGCTATGCTGATGGACAGGCTGACAGACGAGGTAAGACAGGAATCTCCCTGGACAATGATGTTTGCGGATGACATTGTAATTTGCAGTGAGAGTAGAGAGCAGGTGGAGGAACAGCTAGAGAGGTGGAGGTTTGCTCTGGAAAGAAGAGGCATGAAGGTCAGTCGTAGTAAGACAGAATACATGTGTCTGAACGAGAGGGATCAAGGTGGAAGCGTTAGGTTACAGGGGACTGAGGTGAAGAAGGTGCAGGAGTTTAAGTACTTGGGGTCAACAGTTCAGTGTGATGGGGATTGTGGAAAAGAGGTGAAGAGGCGAGTGCAGGCAGGTTGGAGCGGTTGGAGGAAAGTGTCAGGAGTGTTGTGTGACAGAAGAGTGCCAGCAAGACTCAAAGGAAAGGTGTACAAGACAGTGGTGAGACCAGCTCTGCTCTATGGGTTAGAGACGGTAGCAGTGAGACAAAGACAAGAGGCTGAGATGGAGGTAGCAGAGATGAAGATGTTGAGGTTCTCCTTAGGAGTGACCAGGTTAGACAGGATAAGGAACGAGTACATCAGAGGGACGGCTCATGTTGCCTGTGTTAGCGACAAAGTCAGAGAAGCCAGACTGAGATGGTTTGGACATGTTCAGAGGAGGGATAGTGGATATATTGGTAGAAGGATGTTGGAGATGGAGCTGCCTGGCAGGAGGGCAAGAGGACGGCCAAAGAGGAGATATATGGATGTCTTAACAGAGGACATGAAGTTGGCTAATGTTAGGGTAGAAGATGTTCATGATAGAGTGAGGTGGAAAAGGATGATTCGCTGTGGCGACCCCTGATGGGAAAAGCCGAAAGAGAAAGAAGTCTGTTTATTTCGTGATTTTACCGTGATATGTGCGGAGCATAGGCGATATAAAAAGTTATCCATCGGTGTTTGCATGTGTGAAAAGTGGACTTACTTGAAACGCTCGTGGAAAGCCACAAATTTGCGTATGCATCTTGCAAAAATCACACAGAATTGTGGAGTAATTGCATATTGAAACAAATCTGCACAAAGTGTGTAATTCTCAACCGACCCAAAATTTCGAACAGCTCAAAGACAAATTCACGTAAAGACCCTCGACGGACATCTGCACACAGCGACGAATGAAGAAACACTCACACATGTATCACGAAAATGCCCAAAATGTGCGTAGTGGCTGTGTGACACCAATTACCATGAAGTTCCTTCATCAAGTTGGACACGTGCCGAGGGGGGGGACAAACATGGCCTATTTCTAGTCCACTATAACAGAATAAACTCAGAGGAGGTTTGAGGAGCAGCAAAATCTCCTAGAGAAGACAGAAATCAGGCAGGAGCAGAGGCCGGCCTGTGACAACCAGCACCAGTGAGTCAGGAGTTCATAGACTGAGACTTTTTGAGAACAATAAGCTCAAGCTTTTGGGAAACAGATTTTTAGGCAGTGACTGAACACTGCAGGTCATCCTTACAATGGATACCACTTTTTGAAATTTCTATTCTGGTGGAAAATATTACAAGAGGTAGAGACAGCAGAACTGGGGACAGAATTGTTCAACCCAGACTCACAAAACTAAAATATCAGGATTAATAGTGTGAATGTAAGCAGACACTTTTAGGGAGGAGACTGGAAATGTTAGGGTGGTAGAAACTGAACCCAATACATTTTGGTGGAACCTGGACTGGTAGCTTTTAGTGGATCCTGGATCAGGTAACTGCTGGTGGAGCCTGAACCCACATAGACCTACATACATGTTAGTGTATCTCATTACTTTCAGGTTTCTTCTTTTATACCAAAAGCCAGAATGACTGTCAAGTTTAGAAGTTAACCCTCTGACCAAATGATTGACAGTTTTGGCTCTGGGTTTGAATTTGTTTGGTTTCTATAAAAAGTTCATCATGTTTAGGTATTTGACTTTGGGTTTTGTTCAGCCCTGCTTGATGTTAATTTTACACCTGAGCTGAGTTTCATTACCACGCCTGCTGCTTTTGTCATCCTCTCAGTTAGTATGATATTAGTTTTCACCTGTTCTCTGCCAGATTTCCACTTTAAAAAAAAAATTACACGTCTCATTCCTGCTGTTTTTTGCTTTGTGTTATTTTCCACCAATACCTTCTTAATTTGTTTACTCTGAATGTTTAATCCGGTTTTGTCCTTGTTTACTGTTAAAATTTCGCTTTTTTGTGCATTACTTTGTCTTTCCATTTACTCGAAAAATATAGGTTTGTGATCTCCTGCATATTAATTGTCTGCTTGTATTTACCTGGCAGTGGCAGGTAAATAATCATAATGGTAAAATTAATAAAAGTAAAATAAGACATTTAGTCAAGTTTAACAGCATTTTTCACATAAACAGCAGTGCAGCATTAAGTAAGCATTGCATTACATTGAACCGTGTGTGATTAAAATGTTAGAAGGTTTTGATGAAGTCGAGAATACAACTGCGAGGAACCTTTTTCCTCTTTTATTTGATTTTATGGTTGATTCAGATCGAGCCATGAGTCATGCTGGCATCCCATGACTAATGGTGCACTTTTGAAGAATGCGGCGTGCCATCACAATGCTTCAAACCTTTGTGCCACGAGGGAAAATTCAACACTCCAGGCAGTCGAGGCAGAAGAATGGAAATATGAGGGTGCCAATTGTGCTTTCGATAATGGCACTCAGCTGTAATGAAAAGAATGTGACTCTATACGTCTCCTGCTGAAAACACACAAATGAACACAATTGTGGCTTTATTACATTTGTTAGATATACATGCATTTTTCATGGGTTTTGGTCAAATATGTATAAAAAAAAATGAGACATTGACATAATAGCCATGCACTCCAATCATCTTTTGATCTATTTTCACAGCATTCTCAGTGGTCTTTTAATTAGAATGTGGTCATTTATAGGCAAAGTCAAAAAACTTGTGTCGTTTTCAAGGACATAGCATCTGCAGAGCGGCAGGAGTTCAACAGAAATTGCCTCTTAGCTGTGGGTGGGGCTGTTGGCATGTTCTCTCCTGCTTCTTACAGTCTTCTCTCCCTCTAGCTTACAGTCCCTCACACGCCACACTTAACATATGGCAGCAGACTAGATGGCGCCCAGACATTATTAATTGGAAACGGTTTAGTGTGAAAAATGAGCTTAAAATGGGTCAAAAAAGTGTAATTGTTTTATTCCTATCAGAAAAGATTTAGGCAAACTGCTAGATTTTCAGAACTGTTGCACCAGAGCTTAAGCTGCAGTGTTTACAATCCTTTGACAATCATTACTTTTTAACCCTTAATGCGATTGTCGTGATTTTAAAAATTCATGGCACGAAAAAGCAGCTTTGCACCAGTGTGCAATACTTTTTATTAGAAATGTGTTGAATATCTGTGACAAAATGTTGCTTACTGGCACAAAGCCGCTTTTCTCTGCCGATCAGCAGATTCACGTTGATGGCATAAGGACTCAGAGCATTGTAAGAGACATCTCAGGTAAAAGGTTTTAAAGGTTTAAACTTGAAAAAAAACCACAAGTGGCCACCAGTGAAGTGAATCTTTTTGGGCCAAAAAAAAAAGCTTATGATGTCTTTGTGCCATGTTGTTGTCCACAGCCAGGCCCTCTTTACAAAGATAGTGAACAATATTGGAGCTATCCAGTCGTGCAGTTTTAACCCAGATCCCAATTTGGACCAGAAAAATAAAAATGAAGAAGTACGCAGATCTTTTGTTCTGCAAGTGGATGAATTGGAATAGAACTGAGAAGGGAGCTTGTGGCCCGCCAATTGTTGCTTTTACAGATCAACTGCAGGTTTTGTCCAAGTCAATTTTATGTCTGCTCCTGATTCACAATGATTTAAGGAAAGAAAAATTCCAAAATGCAATTTTAAGCTTGATTTTCTTTATCCCCTTGTGCTGTTTTACGGGGTCCAGACGACCCCAGCTCCCCCTCTTTACATTGACGTGTTATCCCTATCATGACAAAGGTGGAGAGGAATTCATGTAATCCGTGGACAACAGTGAAGATCACAAATCACTGATGAAAAAAAGGTTCCGTGCATTGTCTTGTGGGGTCCAAATGACCCCACTCCCAACGTTAAAGTGCCTTGGATGGGACAAGGGTTAAATATGTTCTCCATCATAAGGAAAATGCTACAAGAACATATGAAAAATACGCAAAACACGATTTTCTATGGAGTGGGTCTTTAAATCTGTTGCTAAGAAACATTGATACCAGGCTTGACTATTAAAAAGAATCCCTGATTGATAATTGCGTGCAGGAAGGGGGCCTCAGGTAGCCATCTGTTGTTGTGGCAGACCAGGACTGCCTGAAGTTTTAGAGGTCATTATCAGTCTTGATCCATATGTGCTCCTAAACACCTACAAACCAAACATCAATTACCGATCTTCTCCACAACGAGAACTTCCCGTCTGTCATGCAATAGTTAACGCGCTCAGGTAGCAAAGCCTCTGGGAATAGTTACAGATTTCACGCTTTATTTCTTATCCCAAAACACTGCAAGGTGTACAGCCTGTACCTTCTCTGATCACTCTCTGTGTTGTCACCTTCTGTCGTCAGACAAACTTGGCAGGTTTCACGCGGAAGTGAGAAGCGCAGAGCTCAAAGGACCGAAGGATGATCTAGTAAAACATCTGTTCAGATGTTGTGAAGCTATACTTTGTGTCAGAACGTGTCATTAGCAATTACATGAAATTGCATCAGTGGTATGGGTGATATGAAATGCCTCACTGCCCCAGCTTTTCAGTCAAAGCTGACTGTTAACACGGTGACACAGTAGCTGTTACCTCCAATAGGTGGAAGAATTTCATGGAGCTCAAGTACACATTCCTGGTTTGTGTCTGTTATTCACAGATGTTTTTTAAAATCTGTTTTCATTTTTTAAAACTCAATAGCTTATTCCAGTTATTCAATCAAGAGCCTTTGGTGCAGTAACCTTGTGCAAATAACCTTTACTGAAAGACAAACTCCACATTTCTAAGGTCTGAACAAGACTTCTGTGCAACCATGAAAGAAATAAAAGTGTAGAAAATAAAGGAGATGGATTGAAATATATGTAGCTCATCCATCATTATAAAAGTTATTAGCATGACGCTTTGGATGAAGAGCCTTATTATGAAAATTAACCTTTAACCTAAACGTGAAAGGTTACAGATTTAATTTATGATAATATTCCAGAAGAACACGCGAACATAGGCATATATTAATTACACAAAAGTAATTAAGTTACAGAGGATTTAAAGTAAAAGTTTGTCACATCTGCATGCTGAAATAGGTGCCAATTGTTAAGAGCAAAAAGGGGCAAAAAAAAAGGAAAATGAGAGGAATTGAATTGTTTCTCTCTCAAAAAAACAAAAAGAACATAATTGCTGCAAATGGCAACAACGGTTTCCTGCTTGGCAAGTGATGAGTTAGTGACTAAAGCTGAAGTTTTTTTTTCCAGGAAAAATACTTAATTATATATATTAATTAAACAAAAATGACTTATATTTTAAAAAAGGCTACAAGCTAAAATTTAAGTGAAGCTAAAACAATTAAACACACTGAATTGTGTGTGTGTGTGTGTGTGTGTGTGTGTGTGTGTGTGTGTGTGTGTGGGGGTGTGTGTGCGTGTGTGTGTGTGTGTGTGTGTGTGTGGGTGTGGGTGTGGGTGTGGGTGTGTGTGTGTGTGTGTGCATATTTTAGACATGTTCAGAGAGAAAAAAAGAAAAGAAAAAAATGTGTTAGCCTTGAAAAATAGGATTGAGTTGTTTCAGAGGATCATAAAAATATAATAAATTATACATTTATGCTAACTTATTTGTGGTTTTGATTTGCATGAGGATATTTTCACAAATACATTCATGGGGGCAGCAAGTAAGAGTAGGACATTAAGGTTATGCAAATATTTTAAATAAATTTCACAACTGAATTCCTGACTTGTTTGTATTTTAGCCAAAGGCTGCCTAATAATGAGCCACCTCTGCTGATCAGGCCTGATCCCTGTCAAGGCAACAATCGTAGATCATTTAGCAACATTAGCATTCTAGTGAAATTCTTTGTATTTACCAGTTTAGAATAGACGCTTCCAAATGTAAAGAAAATAAGCTTTTGCAATTTTCCTAAAAACCCTTCAAAGGGAAACTAAACTCTAGAAATAATCACATTAGGAATCATTTATTAGTACCAGACTTTTATAGCATTTATTGGCATTTATAATAGCAGCCAAACATGACTGCTTGAAAATATACCTTTTTTTAATAAAACTACAAGAATTGACGTTAATGTTTTGAGAAAAAAAAATCTTTTTTTTATGATCTACTGAAATGCTGCACGTCTCAGGTAGCGTCAGTGTATTGTTAGTGATTGAACAAATGCAATGAAGAATATGTGATTTTTTTTGAGTATTTAAGATTTTAAAATCTGAATATAAGTCAAAGAGATAAAAAATAGCCTTTGCAGTAAATTCTATTAAATTCTAGATTTGAAAAAAATTAGTAACTTAGTATTTTGAGTATTTTCTGAGAGGTTTTTCCTTGTTTTTAACCTAAGTATACTCATTTTTGTTCTCTTTTACCCTGTACAAAGTGCCACAACCTCAAATACAGCAATTATTAAAACACTTTAACATCTGTGATTGTTTTTTTTCTCCTCCTAAACTTTAAAGTTTTAGTAATGAGACCCTCAAAAGTAGTTCAGAGTCAGAGGTTTTAAAGGTCTCAACTTACTCTTCCCTTCAATGATTATCTGTTAAATAAAATCAAAATAAATAAGAACTTCCTTAAGGGTAAAATTAAAAGCATAAATGGAAGAACTAAATTCTTTAGATCAAACAAATATGTAGTAAAAAAAAGTGAGCTTTTTAGACCTCTCCCCCTTTGCCTGATCTACAGTTATGTCTATATTCATTTTAATATATGTATTTTGTATCAATAGGTATTTTAATTGATTGCCTAATGTCATTCTTATTGTATCATTTGTATTGTTGACCAATAGCTGGTGGGCTGATTATTGCCCGCTGCATGACATGGTTTTAATGAAATAAATAAATTGAAATAGTTTTTTTGTTTTTTTCACATGATGATACACAGTTTTGCTAGTTGCACAGACTAGTATGCTTTCCTTCCCTTGTGCCAGTCCTAAGTGTTGACAGTATTTACTTTTTTTCCCAGAAATATTCACACATTTTAACAAATGCACAGCGTTTTCTGTTTTAGAGGATGACTTTCTAAATAAATTGTATTTATACTAATTTGGAAACGTTTTCAACACTTTTCAAGATAAAGTGTAAACAACCACAACTACAACCTAGAAATGTATTGAAGTTCTTTGGAATGTTACAGTGTTTGGCTAAACCTATCCTACTGCAGCCCACTCTCCTCATGACCATGCAGTACAGCTTCAACCAACAACCTGACAATAGGATTGCTGTTGTTTTAAAACTGTAGAACAAACAAAAACTCATACAAGAGGAGAGCATTACCAATCAAACATGACGAGTGATGCAACAAAGGAGTCAAACATTTCTCACACAACAAGGAAAGAAACGGGTTATTAACAGAATAGTTCCCCATGCTAAGACAAAAACATCAACATGTAGATTTCCAAGTCTTTAAAATTAATCCAACTTTGCTGTATAACAGCTTTACAAAAAGGGAACTTGTCCTTGTGGAAGAAAATGTATTCAGGCGGTTGTCTGTATCCAAATGAATATGTGATTAAGTTTGAAAATTGAACTTGAAAATGTAAAAAAAAAAAGCTTAAATTTCACCATGAAAAGAGCCTAAACAAATATATTTTATTTGAGCCATGTTAACAGTATTCTGGCTTGAAAACGGAGGCGTACCTGTCGCTCCACTCAGGGGCTGAGCAGCCTTAAAGATGAATCATGGAAACGCTAATGTCTTTAAGGGTTCGATTTGATGGAAATCCTATTTGTCAACAATGAGTTGGTGCATTTTTTGAGAAAAATAGAACCGAATTCACATTGATGACTTGGTTGCTTTTTTTCTGCACCATATTGATGCTGTGGTGTTAAACTCAAAATAGGTCATTTTATCAGTTGCACCCAAACTGTCAAACGTTGCAATCTTGTTTACAAAAGTATATTTAAAATGTTAGATCCTAAGATTCTGACTTTTATGTCAACAAAATGAGTTTCTTGTTCATGCAAACGTGCGTGCTCCTGCATGAGAGCCAGGCTTCTCATGCATTTAGGAGTTGAGAAAACAGACCCGTCTTCTCTGCAGCTGTCCAGAGTTTTAATGCCACTCATTGATTTTCTTGCTCTTCAAGACCTAAACAGCACACACAACTGCACTACTTTACAATGATACACACACACAATGCTAGCTTAAACACATATTCCAATGAAAATGTTGTTTTTAACATGTTCTTGTTGCATTTTTCTCATGGCGGAGGACATATATGTCTAAATATAAAAGAAGAGTCTCTCTGCAGAAACTATGTCCTAGAAAACAACACAGGTTTTTAGATTTTGGCTAAAAACGCCTAATTATAATTAAAATATCACTGGGAATGTTTTGGAAATAGATCAAAAGACATTGTACATTTTTGGCAAGAGGATTAAACAAATTACGCTGTGATAAAAATATTAGGAAAAAAGAATAATTTACATTAAAAGTTTTAAGACATTCCATTTAATTCAATTGAAAAATATATCAGTGTTCCAGAGGGGCAATAAAAGCAACAAAAAGCAGGTTATTGTCACAAGAAACAGAGTTGACACTTAAATGCAACAAACCATTGAATTCATTGTAAAAAATTGCTAAAATCCATCACGATGCATTTACGATGTATGTTTATACAGCAAGAAAGTGTACAATAAAACAGATTTCAATGAGACAATTAAAGTATAAACAAAAAATAAAAGAAATAACAGATTCTACAGTACTCTAAATAAATTAAGAAAAAGAGAAAAGGATAAGAACAGAAAACACAATTGTCTGAGCAACCTACCTTAAAACAGACAGATGTGTCACAGGAACGCCCTCAGAATAGATGGAAAGAAAAACCCCTGGCAACACCTGGAACATTTAGACAGGAAATGTTATGAGCTGAAGAGTGAGCTGAACGTTGTGTGGTGTGGCGTGGGCTGGAGTGAAAGGAAGGAAAACCAGAAATTTTGTGACAGGAACCTTTATGAACAAAAAAAAAAAACAAAAAACAACAACAAAGAACTGATGTGGAATAAAACTAAACGGTAACTGATTCAAAATGCAATATGGGAGATTGTTAAAGCCACGATTAAAGACTAATTCATAATAAATATCAAAGATCCATCCAAAATACAAATCCATTTAATACTGACATTTATCATTGTATTAAAGTCCCCTTCTGAGGATCTTCTGATCTATTTAAAAGTGCTCTCAGTGTTCTTTTAACTATGATGATTCCGTTATACAGAAAACTAAAAAAAGGTGTGTCGGAGTTCATCAGAAATTCACCTGTGAGTGTCTGGCAGGACCATTAGCGCGAAGTAAGCCTGGCCTAATTTCCCAGTATCACTTTGTTTACACTCTCTCCCAATAGCTTAGAGCCCCTCACCACCCCAAACCTAACATTAGAGGTGAAACAAAAATGGCGAGCAACATCTGAGCTATTCAGCTGTACTGTTTTGATCCAGATTCCAGCTCAGACGAGGAAAACAATGACGTACTATTTGTCTGCAACTGGATGCATCCGTGGATCGATCACCGATTGTAGGACGAACATCACTGTTTACTTTGACATCACAGCAATTTGAATAAAGAAATGCAATTTTAAGCTTAATTTTCTTCATGTTCTCCATCATCAGAACATGTTTAAAACAACAAAAACACGATTTGAAATAAGTGCATGTACATTGTATTAAATGAATGGAATGTATTTACTGTGTAGTGGAACTGTACATTGTGAAATCTGAGCACAGGTGATGGTGTGAGAAATGTAAATGTAATGTTTAAAAGGGAGCAGATAATTATAAGAATTGTGTTCTTCAATTCTGCTCCCTTCCAATCATGAAAATGTTCAATATGTAAGAGAAACATGTAAACATGTAAACATTTGAACATCAATTTTCATGAAAGGAACAAATAAATAAATGAAAATGAAAAAATGAAATTGTCATGAATAAATGTGCTAAATTGAATGTGCAGAGACAAAAATGTATTTGATTACATTTTATTGACAGAAAAAAATATTTTTTTGGTAAAGAAAGCCAAACGGCCACATTTCTAAATCTGCTGAGTTCTTGGGTCTGAACAGACTGCCAATCTAAAACAGTACTCTCTCCCTACCCTTCAGTGCTGTGACTGGCAGTGACAGCTATACGTTTCAGCCTTTTCCACGCCGTAGGAGTGGCAATTTAGAGCAATGAGGTAAAACATTTCCCGATACAGTTCCTGCTTTGACTCCCTCCCTTCCACCGCAGATGCTGTTCCTTAATAATTTACGTTTCTGTCATTCTCTCTTTGAGCCACAACTGCATCACGTGTCGGTGTGTCCACATCAGAGGCTGCAAATCCCGCTGCTGCAACCTCCCACTTTGCCCATCCTTGTTCCGCAGCAGTTTTCCACCGAGCTTCGATCGCCTTTAATTAAATCCAGAAGCCTTAACACGATCATGAATTTCAAAGTGTGTGAGTCTGTGTGTCTGCATATGCCAAAAAATTACTTAGGCTTGGTCCCCACAATTAAACGTTTGATCATTATTAGTTGATATTCATGCAGTGCACACCAGAGGTCCTAAAATTGAGTCTCACATTATTCATTATTCCTATGTACATCAGCATGCATATTAATCATAGAGGTTTTATTATGAGCTGATTTGGGGAGTACGGCACAACATTATCAGCTTCCTTAATTTTCCTTTCTCCTCTCAGGTGCTCATAAGCCGACGCGGGACCGCTAATTAATTCACTTACTTTGCACCAGACGAGGCCTTTGGTCAATGCAGGAGACAGAAAGATTAATTTTACCTTTTTATATTGATGACTGGAGCTTAATATTGATGCATTAGATAAACTGTTTAAAAGCACTGAGACGGCTTGTGTATAATAAATGACTTCTGGTAAAAGGAGAGCATGTATTATTTCTATTTCTCCTCAAAACAAGCAGGATAGTGGTATGTATGCAGGCTTTATTGAAACTCCCTTTTATACCAAAGCTGGAGAAGATCATTTTCCTGAAGCCTCCCCCCCTTTCAGCCTTGGGAAGTTTCATCCATCCCTGTGCTGACTTGTAAAAGGAAGGAGTGATTTTAAGCTCAGTCATGCCGAACACTAATTACATTTTTCAGCTTTTTTACTGTGGTTTACATTAAGTCTTGCCACGACCATAAAGGAAGTGGAGGTACCTTACTTTCATTAGGAGGATCTGTGAAGCGGAGAACGTTTTTACACATAAACTGTAGGTTGTGGTTTATTTGTGGTCTTCTAATGTACAGCTTTGGGTGAGAGTGCTGTAGTAACTGGTTTACTAGAGTGTCAGGGATTATTGGAGGCTGATCTATGCTTGCCATCATGAGGAAATGTGAACTTTCTATCCTGAAGAATCTGGCCTGTCCTTTGTTGAAGGTTGCTTTTTGCACAGTTGCAGTCCTGGGATGCCTTGACGCTTTAACACTGGAGCTTTGATGCTATTTGAATTTCGATAAGTCTTCAAACGTTTGCACAATTAACTGATTCTTAAGCTGCGTTCACACAAGCTATTCCCGTGGCAGAGGTGGCCAGTTTCAATGTTAATGTCAATGGTACAGATGCAATCTGAGGTCCTGCTGCGCAATTTGAGTGGCGGGCGCAAATATCTGGCAGCAGCACGATTTGAGCAGTGTGGCCAGAGTTTGAATATTTGAATTCTGTCTAGGTTGCCCGGTCACGTCTACCAATCAGGGACACAGCTTTGATCATGTGACGCTTTCAGTGAGTAGTCGTTCAGCGAGTAGAACACTCATCCAATGCGAGCGTTTTTGTCCTGAACTTCTATCTACTTTGTTAACCTGCTGGGGCTGCGGGGTTTGCTACAGCCCATTCCGGCTGCTGCTGGGCGAAGGTGGGATAAACCCTGGACAGGTTGCCGGCCTGTCGCACCAGCTATCACTAAGTTCAGGAGGCCCGAGCAGGCAGCCAGAAAGCTGGTTTGTATTTGTTTTAGTGAGTAGAAATATAAGTGTACCTGCCAGGATTTGTGTTTGCTTTACGCCATCTTACCAATTTAATCAAGCAAAACATTTCTGAGTTTGTCTTGGAGCACAATTTTTAAGCATACTACAACATGCATTCATCAGCTGGCTGCATGTTGACTTTAGCGTTGTGTGGCACAAAGGTGGGGCTTGTTTTGAACATTTTACTCCATGAAGATTTCAGTGGTTGAACAGTGAAAGAAGCTGTAAAGAAAAATGGAAAAGATGTAATAGAGAATGAAAAAACAACAAAAAAAGTGGTAAAATAAAGAAAAAGAGGCGTTTCACCCAGAACAGCTTTCCGGTCATCAGTGGCTGGAATTAGAGCAAGAAAACAACAGCTTTTATTGTGAGGAAAATGTGAAAGGAAAATCAAACTGTTTAGTTTTTTTCTGGACCTTTAAATTGGAAAGAAGGAAAGACCGTAAAACTGTACATGAACACCAGTAAAGATTGTGTAGTGGGTCTGAAAAAAATGGCTGTAATGCCACTATTATGGGCAATTGTTCTTGAAGAGTTATTTTATTTTATTTATTTTTTATTTATTATTATTTTTTTTACTTTTAATGTCCAACAGCTGAGCAAACAGATAAAGCCTCTTGTGTTAGACATATTTTACCGTTCCAATAGGGGTTTGACACACAAGGTGTATATTTGAATTCACACCTTTTGTAATTTATGCTAAACTTTATTCATCTTAGTTATATTTGTAACATTTTTGTGTTGGAGCAGACTGGAAAAGGGGCGGGGCCTGTTCACACACACACACGCACTCAAATTTTATATAAATGCCTTTTGGCTCCAAAAATGTTAACACACAGACAAGTCCCCATGTACACATTACAACTCATTATAGTTTTATTTTAAACTTCGACTCATATTTTAGTTATGTGTACATAGAATGAAATTTTCAAAATTCAAAGTTCAAACAAGAAAGACAAAGCAAACTTTCCGAATAGTTTATTTCTAAAGTCTCAACAACGAAAATTACTTGGAATCTCTACAAAATAGGATTTATTTTTCCTCAAATACGTTTTATTACAGTTTTTCTCAGTCGCTTTAGTACAATTCTCAGATCAGAATGAAATTCCCAAAACTATTTGTTCAATCTTCACATCATGATGTCACTTGTGCACATCATATAAGCAGTTTCTCACTTCTTTGAACAAGTTGCAATTGCTTTGGTACATGCATGCAAATGATTATGTACAATTCTCTGCTCTTTGCTACATTATCAATTGTTTATGTCATGTTGATCAAAATGTATTATATAGTTCACTGTGCAATAGTATTACTCCTCAAAACACCTAGTCATTAGTTCATCGTGTCAGTCATTAACTGCAAAATGGTTGACCAAGTTGTCACAATGTGACAAACATATTTCACTGCATTGCAAGAGAGGATATTCACTGTGATGTGGATGAGAATTTGTGGCCTAACATACAGGAACGACAAGAGGTGTAGGAAGACCACACCAATTCCTACTGCACTGCCTGTACTGTTGGACAGAATATTGTCCTATCTTTTTTCCCTTTGAGTTGCTGTTTGCAGTGGGTTTTTTCTATGTTGGTATGACATGGTCTGTCAACAAATTACAATATGAACAATAAAAGTGTAAATGTGAATCTTGTCCAGTCTGATGCAATCAAACAAAAAAGGTGTAACTTCCATATTACAATAATTGTCATCAAAACTTTAGCCATAGTTTTCATCAGAACCTCCCTCTAAAATACACAGTCATATTGACAACATGACTAAGTAATTTGAATGTCTTGTTCGTAGACAATGACACAAGGACTTGACATTCTGATGGCACTGACATGTTCAATGACATAAAGACTTAGTTTTGAGAGATGAACTAAAGATTTTGAGCAAGTTACAGGCTTTTGCAAGAAATCCATGGTGTTTTGCTGTTTGTACTAATTGTTTTGAGAAATGCACACACGTATTTGCAAACTTCAATTCTGATCTGAGAATTGTACTAAAGCGACTGAGAAAAACTGTAGTAGAAATTTACAAGTGGTCAATAGCTTTAAGAATTTATCATCAACATTTTTCCGGACAAGAACATTTTGGAGGAAATAACACTTTTTAAGAACTGAGCACTGTATGATTATTTACTGCAAGATGTACCGCAACATTTGAAGTTAAAACAGACATAAAAAGCTTTCGATGGATTGTTGGAGCATTGTAGGTACTGTAGTGAGAAGCCTTGCGCAGTGATGTGTACTGTGCTTCAATATAATGAACTGAAAAAGTGGGAGTGTTATTTTGTGTTTTATGCGTTACAACTGAAAAATGTTGAGTTAATGTGAAATAAAGTTTGACTTATGTGTTGTGTTGCTCTCTCTGCAAAGGCTGATTATTGCAGATAAAAGAGGCAAACATGAATAACAACATAGTTTGCCAGAAAAAACTTCCCATCTTCTTTGCCCTGCAAGGCATTTTGGGTATCCATACTGCATAAATACTGCATGTTTGTTTATTTCTTTACTTATTGCTTATTTATTTATTTTTACAGTTACATAGTGAAGGGTGCGTTGGGTTTTTACTGTAATATTGTGTTTTCTTTTTTTAATGTTAAAGCGCTTCGAGCTGCACAAATGCATGAGAAACGGTATTTTATAAATAAAGTTTGATTTGATTTGACAATCAGAATGTTTTGTCTTACTTAATGAAAATCCTATAAACCTATATATATATATATATATATATATATATATATATATATATATATATATATATATATATTTTTTTTTACCACTTATTTATAATCTGTTGATACTGTACCTTACACAGTGAACATTGTAATCCAAATAATGACAACAATAATTCAGATAAAATTGGCAAATCCCACTTTTCTACAGAAATGAAGAACGAGTGCAGTTCTGGTAAAATCAATTCAATAAAGTCTGGACAGATACTTAAAATCTATTAGATCAGGAAATCCACTGTCTGGAGGTTTTAGGATGATCATCACATCATCGGCAAAGAGGTGAACAATACGCTTCTGTCGCCCTTTTCAAACCTTCTAGATTAGTTTTTTTGGTTCCAGTCCTAGCAGAAATGGTGTGATGTCAAAGTGAACAGGATTATATCTACAACAATATACTTTTTTAATTCCTCACTTTTGTTAACACTTGATTTTAAATATGTGTTTATGTGTAGCAATAATTACTGTTGCTTGTGTAAGTGCATAATAATCTAATCAGATTTTTCATACTTAGATTGTGATAGTGTCTTCTTTTGGTGGTAAAATATTGTTGTGAGAGCTCCATAACAAATTTATTGTAGTAAATCCAACATTAAAGGTGATAAACAGCTGAAATGAGGTTTCTTGCTGACACATTGCATATCCATCACATGCTAACGTGAACTTTCCATCAAAGATACTGGTCTTTTTCTGATGTATGTAATTGACTCGTCTTTTGCCTTTGATCAGTAAAATGCTTTGAGGCCACACTTGTTCTTTAAATCTTTATGAGGCCATTGACAGCCCGTGTTCTTAAAAGCATTGTTTTTTTAAGGGTTCATCACTTTCTGATACGTGTGCAGAACAGGTGAATCCAGATAGAGGTCCTGATCAGAGTTTTCTTCAAATATTAAGAGACAGGTGTAATTTGCAGACTCTCCACTTTGATTTGAGGCTATTAACATCTGAAGAAACTGTGTTACTGGGGGGTTTGGTATAAATGATTATCTGTGTAGAGGTAGAGCTCAGTGGTGGACTGACCAATTTTTCAGGCAGTTCTGCTGAAGCTTGATGTCTTCCCACTCTGACAAAAAAAAATTGAAAGCAACTCAAATCATTAGACTCAAAAAAGGTCATTCTTAATTTTTGGCCTCTTTTAAAAGATTTTAAAAGAAAAGTTGCCCGCAGCAAAAAGTGACAACACTCAACTTGGCGGGCATTGAATTGCCACAGTTTCAAATGTGTGGACACTTAATGGCAAGTATTAAAGCATCGCTCCAATAAAAAAACATGTTCTTGTATAGCATTTCTTCTAAAATATGAAGAAAAATAATGTTTCAAATATAGTAATTCTTTATTCAAATTATTGATAATCAGGAGCAAATGAAAAAATGCAGGTAAAAAAAAGTTTGTCGCTGTTACAATCGCGGGCCACCAGCTCCTTAAGACTCACAATAAGGATATGAACTGCCAGATAGGAAGAGCTGAAAGGAAAATAGAAATGCACCGATGTGCTTATAGGTGAGTCAAAACACAGTGTATCATTTCTTCATGAACTTCATAACTTTCCTTGTTACCTGTACGTTCTGTTCAGTTGTTCATGAATCATGATGTGAGAAGAGGTCTCCAGGCATCAACCAACGAGCAGAAATGGTTGTAAGTAATATAAAAAACAAATTTTCGTTTTTTTAGCTTCATTTCTCCCCCTTGCCCTCACATCGATGTTTGCGCTTTAGCACTTAACCTGCTGAGATTCTCTTACTATTTGCAGATGCCTCTCCTGGCTTTACTATATGAGAAGAAGGCCAGCTTCAAAGGCTTCTCCTGCAGGGTCGAACATTTTTGTTTCAATGAAGGAGTGTTGCATGTTTCATAAGATGATACGTTTTATTAGAAAATAGTTCACTTAAGCCCAGCAGATATTTGTAATTCTGCTGCAAAAATATCAACACATCCTTGAATTGACTTGTCATAACGAATAACGTTACGTCTCATACAATGGCGTATTCACTTTAGCTGTCTGTGTTGATTAGGAGCAACTTCTGATAACTCTTGAACAAAGACAATCAGCCATGACTGCTGGTATTAAACTAAAAATGACAAGGCTGTTGTCATCCTCCATCAGATGCCAAAGCTTCGTCAACACACATTGAAGGAGCTCTTTTGCCTTTGGTCGTAATGCAGCACTAATAATATTGGCTGCTTAGACTTTAGAAGACATTCATGACACAAGATGTAACTTTGAGTTTCAACAAGTTTGTGGAACAGCTTTTTTTCCTTGTCATAATATTACAATTACCAGTAGAAAAGTCTCATATCCAACCCCTTTAGAGCTATGAGCTGCGATCATGAACATCCTTAGAAATCCATTTAGTGACTTTATGAATTTAAATCATCCTCTCTGGCATTGACAGGCAAATATGGAAGTTAGTCTTTATTAGGAACAAACCAAGCAGTTGGTTCAACACTCTTCGATCTGAAGGAAACTCTTCTGCTTAACTTTTAGACCATGAGATTCTTAATAGAACTCAGGACCTGCGACTTCAACACCACCCTTAGCAAAAAATACACCTCTTAAGTGTACTAAAAATGAGGCAGTGTGCTTGAAGTTGACTTTGTATACACTATTTATATATTGTAGACTTAAAATGCTCCAATTATTCTGAAGTATTCAGTCAATATTTACAGATTTACAAACAAATGAGGGTCCTGTAGAGTTGGAGAACATTTTATGTCCCACCTATCATATTTCCAATAATCCACAAACGAAATGGTAAAGCATTTGGTTTCTGACTGAATGTACATGTCTTTAGACCAAAATCTAGAGAAAGTAAGAGAAAAGATTGCTTGAAAAGAGTTTTTAAAATACATAATCAGTCTGGAGTACCCCCCAAAATGTAATTTTTCTTCCCCTCATATGCTATGCATGTTTTCCTTGTGCATGCATGACTTTTCTATGAGAACCCTGGCAAAAGAGCATACTTCATAGGGGAATTGGTATCTCTAAATTGTTTCCATAGGTGTAAAGGTGAGTCTCTGGAAGGGACTGGTGGCCTGTCCAGGCTGCCTGCGCTCAAAGTCGGATAAGACAGGCTCCAGCAACCATTTGATCCTGAAAGGGATTCAACAGGTTTGGAAAAGGGATAGATGTCTTTACATCTAAACTTAAAGACCTTCTGGAGCTACATTTTTCTAAAAGAGTCTTTTACTCCTCAGTTTTTTTAAAGAGTTTTCTAAAGTGCGGTTTCTTGTTATGCAGCTTCTAGTTGTCCAACAGTTAGAACCCACTGCAATGATGCTTCCACTGTTTTCTTTAGCTTTTTCTTTCTATACTCCTACTTGTAAGTGCCACTGTTGCATCCATTTATTTGACACTTCCTCTCTTTCTCGTCTCCTGACTCCTGCCAGTCATTGGTTTAATCAATGGCAGGGCTTTCCCAATGTGGTTCTGCTCTGTGTCTCTTTCGGAGAGAGGGGTGTGGAACCTTTAAGCGTGCACGGTGTTGAAAACAAATATCAGTGAAATTCATAAAGCAGGATTTACAACTATTTTAAAGCTAAAATTAACTTTATTTTGTTTGATTTCTTTGTTATTTTTATTTTGTAGCTCCCTGGAAAGAAACACTTTTAGATCTTTGCACCTCCACAGACCAAAGTGAACTGTCTTCCTTCTGTGTTCAGCCTTGGTTCCTGGTTGAGAGGCAGTAACAGATTAAACAGGTGCTGAGTGAACAAAGAAGTTGTAAATGACAGTGTGGGCAACCCAAATAATGAATCACCTAGGAGTTAGAATTGACTGAGGCCCAGGTAAATGTGTAAGGAGATGCCGTTCACTTAAACAAAAAAGGTGGCTGCAGCCACACCTGATCACTCCTACAGGATCACTGAGCCCCAGAGGAGGACACAGTCAGGTTATAGTGCACATAGTAATCAGGAAATGCCTGTCTGACTGTGCTGATTACTTTTGAATAGTCTGGGGGACTCTCTAAAAGAACTGCATGCTGGGAGGTAGATTAATGATGGCAGATGAAAACAGAAAAGTGTGGAGAGTTTTCTTGTTTCTTTTTTATTCTCCAACTTCTTTTTTGCTATCCACTTTCTTCTCTGAAAGAAAATGACTTAAAAATCAGATTATTAATGAACATGGTCATTCACATGAATTTATCCTACTTGTTACTGAGGGGCTGTAAGACAGCAGAAGAGAGTGTAAGCAGATGGATAACGGGAAGGGTGGTTACTCCACACCAATGGTTCCCCTCCAACACTCAGAGATGAATTTCTAATGAACTACTGCCACTTTGCAGAAACTATGTCCAAGAAAATGACACAGTTTTTTTTTTTTTTTTTTGCTAAAAAAAAAAAAGTCCTAATCATGAATAAAACACCACTAGAATTGATTATCAAAACATTTTTGGAGTGGGTCTTTAAATTAAATAAATAATGGACTATTTATTATCTAAATGTATTTTATTATTTAATCCAAAGCTTTATTTCCCCTTCAAAGAAAATCTAACCCCTTCCGATCCACAAAAACGAGTGGGTTCTCACATTTATATGTATGAAAGTGAGGAACAGCCCCTTCCAGGAAGACTCTGCACTGTCAGCACTATCCTCCAGCTAACACACGCACCCACTTTCCCCGCAGAGCTCGCGGTGATCGTTTTCTTTTATATAAACAATATTCACATCCATCTCTGCAAAAGTTCTTATACTGTTTGTTTTCGTGGGTGAAATGCAGACACGCTGTTGAGGCCGACTCTAGGATGACATCATGAAATGGGCAGCATCCACAAGGAGTGAAAGGCGGTGCCTCAGAAATTGAGTCGTCTTACTTCCCGGTAATAAAACGAACTGCGAAAATAAATAGTATTTAATTTAAAAAATCTTTCTTTTTGCCAAAGGTTATATATTATCAAATCTATGGATGTAGTTTACTCTGAAAGGCTTAAGAAAAGCATGATATGGGCCCCATAATATAACATGGCTCAATTTAAAACAAAATAAAAATGTGACTTTTAAAAACCAAGTTAAAATTGTTTTCAGGCTCCAAATGACACCAACAGGTAAACAGGTAAACCACCCTGTGCTTCACAGTACAATGAACACACTCTTTCATGGAGATCTAAAATCTGACCAGCAAAACTAAAAGGCAAAGAGGGTTGAGCTGTCCTGCACTGAGTAAAGTCGCACCTAACCTGCACAGAGGATACTGTCTCTTTGTATGGTTTCTGGTCGGGGTTTCGGCGCATTTGTCAGCCTACTAGTGTGATTTCCAATATGTGTATCTTGTTTTGCTGTGTACACTGCATAATTCTGTTGTTGGTCATTAATAAAAAATGGCACCATCTGCTCCCTGCCTGTGCCAGAGCTCTGCACTGAATATCTGTCTACTCCAGCTTCGAAATGACTGACAGCAACTCAATAATCAACCGCAGAATAAGCGCTTGCAGCCCAGCAACAGGAGGTGCCTCCTCCTTCCACTGACACATTGTTCCTGCCTCGCGTCAGTCCAACATCATGCAATCGATAGTATCACAGGAACATCTAAAACCGACTTCTGGTCTGCTGGGTTTAACTTAGACTTCAATTACTCAGCATGCCAGTAAATTGATTTGCCATAATATGCTAAACAGGTGAATGGAGTTGTTCTTTTGGAAATGATTTGTTAGTTCAGAGGAAGAACTGAATTTATTTGAAAAACAGGTTAAAAACAAAGACGTGGAGCAAGTGGGTCATTCACTTCAATGCAGACCTCCATGACAGGAGGCCTCATGTCTTATACCCAGCTGTCCTCGCCAATGAAAAGTGTCTTTCTTCCGTTTTAGTGACACATTTCCCATTTCCGTGCTGGACATCCC
Organism: Oryzias latipes; assembly: GCF_053564925.1. NCBI lineage: Eukaryota > Metazoa > Chordata > Actinopteri > Beloniformes > Adrianichthyidae > Oryzias > Oryzias latipes. The sequence continues at coordinate 28,078,196 of NC_136248.1, read as the reverse complement.
AGTGTTTAACAGCGACCTGACATTTGACAGTACACTGCTGTGAGAGAATATCGACCTCCAACACTCAACATCAGGCCTGAGTGAAAACAGCCACATAAAAATACAGTGTCATCAGTGTCAGCCACAACAAACTCATAAGTGATGCCATCTTGGAGCTGCATTGAAAGATTGTTTTAGTTGTCTTTAAATCTATTTCTGAGGCTTTTGTTTTTTTTTTGTTTAAGGGCACCACAAAAAGCTGTTTCTGTTTTTATTTTAACAGAGGTAGTATCAAAGCTGCTGCAAAAACTCTGTTACAACTATTTTTTTTCAACTAACTAAAAATAAAATGTTCCGAAATGAACCTGAAACAATATTTGGTCCTCTTATTTGAAATGAAGGGAATTTACAATTATCGGATGGTAAAATATTCAAACAATAAACTTCTTTCGAATTTCTTTCTTTCTTTCTTTTTTGTAAACATAAAGTTTTGTTAGTATTTTGTTTCTTTCATACAACCCCCTTAAGCTGAGGTCAAATTTATACTGGTAGCAGAAATAATGGTCACATGCAACAATAAATAATTATGTAAGATTTATGAATTAAGACAATATGTCCGTGGTCTAGATAGAGATAGAGATGGAGATAGAGATAGAGATAGATAGATACTTCATTAATCTCCCAAGGGAGAAATTCAGGACAATTAGGACAAATTCATAAAAATAAAAAAAGAAATTTGAAATGGTGGCTTTTCTGTGGATTTTATCTCCATTTATCTTAATTTTTGTCCCCTGAGGATGACAAACGGTTTCATGCAGTTTTTAGAAGAATTGCCAAACATTTAATTTTTGAATTTCCTTGGAACCAGAGACTTGTTGTTAGCCATGCCCACATTCCAAATATTTTTCATATTGTATGTCATATTGTTTGAATTTTTCACAATATTCCTATAAAAAATGTGCAAGCAAAAGGGAAATGTAACTTTTGTGAGTTCTCCAATCTAATATCGTTAAAAATCTACAAACTTTAAAACCAACATGTTTCCCAAGGACTTTCCCAAGGATGCTCAAAAAAGGAAGAAGCAACACATCAAAATCCCTAAGAGGAGTTTAAGTTTTAAAAAGTACTGAAGGTACTGAAGGTGAGAGGAAAATTGAAAATAGTAGTCTCTTCCGTAGGTCAAAGGCCAACAAAGTTTTGATTGTTGTTGTACACTTTTGTAGCAGTGTGTGTGTGTGAAACTTTGAGAAAAACTGCTTGAACAAAAGTTTTGATTTCCCATGTTGTCAGGAAAAAGTGAAAATAGCCAAATTTCACAGTTAGCAGCAACATGGCAGCTAAGCCGTAGGTACTGTGGTCTTTGCATAAGAATTCCAGAACTTTATTTGGATATCCCTGACATGTGTGTTTTGGTTCAGTTACTTGATTTTCAGTATTTTTCATCCCCAAAAGAGATTTTGGATCCATTCATTTTTTTTAACCGTTTTTTATGCTGTGATCTAATCATTTTTGGGGGATGGGGTCCTTCACTATGCCCAAAATTCAAATTTGCAAATTTGGGTGAGTTTTTGAGAATGTGGCGGGGGAGGGGGGGGGGGGGGGGGTCTTTGCCCAAATTTACAGTAAGAAAGAAGAATTGCAAAAACAATTTGGTCCTTGTTCAGGGCTGCTGCGTGACGCGACAAACAAAAACTGTTTCTCCATGACGTGTGTGTTTAGAAAACAGGGTTTAATGATACTATGCATCAACACACAAAGTCCTCATTGACACATTTTTATTATTTATGCATTTAATTTCAACTAATCATAGCAACCTTAAAGAAATCAACAACGCACTCCATCATAATCACTAATGAGTAGTTTAAGATGGCAAACGTATGTTTAATAGAGATTATGAAAAGGTATTTCCCTCACAAATGAGCTGATACATGCACGTTTCTGACTAGCGCATGCAGTTAAGCATCCTGTTTTACTCCTAGTATATTTTCTGATTTCTCACTGTGCAAAAAAACATCCTTTTTTTTTACCCATCTCACACTCACAACAGGAAATAAGTTAGCTATAAAGTCATAAACATTCATGTGCATGACACAAAATGTACATAAATTCCTCCTTACTTTATCTGTATTCTTTTGAGCATACACATGCGCCACCATGCTGTGCACCATCTGTCTCTGTAAGGCATTTTAAAAAATGTAAATGCTTCAAGACAAGTTTTCACCTTAATTAAGTCGGTTTTAACCACGTTATGAAGCTCTTTCGGTTTTGTTGGGAGCAAATGGATCCCTTTTAAAGTGTCGGTTCATGTCAGGTTATCAAGAAACGTATGATTTGTTTACTTGAGTGAATATTTAATCCCATAATAGCAATCTGACCTAGCTTTGCCTTTGACAACACCTTGAACTGTAAATCAGAAGCTCTAGCTTTATAAACCTTTTTATTGAAAAGTTTTTTCAATAAATATCCTCCTCCGACTACAATCACACGTGCACACCGCTTTGTGACCACAGAGGTTTTAGGAAAAGGTTAAAGTTTTGCAGCGACCAAATGATCTTTTGACATTGGTCGGTGGCCGCCCTGGCACATTTAGAGGCAGTCCAGTGATAAGCGGGTGGCAGGACGGCAGAATTGTGATGAGTGACTGATAGGAGGATTATGGCCGATTTCAGACTGCCACCCTCCGGCCACCTCCCTGCCTCCATGCTGCCATCCCACTGCTATCGTCCGAATGTTAGAAATCGTACTGTAGCAGCTCTATCCCTCGATGCGGGCTGTTGACATGGATGACCAGACCTCAATCTGGTGATCCCAGCCACCATGGGTCAAAATGGGGACATGGCATTGATGCTTCACGAAACCCATCATGTCGTTGATAGATAGCACCACAGTGACTCCAAGACCGAAGTAACGACAAAGTGCGTTAGTTGCGTTAGAAGAATACGAAGAAGAAAGAACATTATGCTTTTTTGCACTACTCATGGAAGAGCAACGTGCACAAGGTCAAAGAAAAAGAAGAAGAATCAAATGACCAGTGGTGTAGAATGGCACGCTTTTTATATACCCCTGGGCTATCTGGTGGATGACGGCCGGTGGCACTTGATATGAACAGCCACCATCCAGAGACATTTACACATCATCCAATCCAGCTCTGACCGCCCAGCTGTCGCCCGATTTCGTAATGTGTCATCCCTGCTTGACTGCCGCCATCTACATTCATGATCACGGCGGCATGAAATCTTGAAGATTCTGCCTATACCTCCCCATTACACGGGTGTAGTTGTAGTTGTGACCATAGCATCACACGGAAGAAACTAGGCGCAAACCTCTATCTTTCCATGAGCAGTTTTCTGATTATTGGTGTTTATAAGCTCAAACCCAAGAAAATGCATGAAAGTCATTTATTTTTCTTTGTGTGCTTCTTTTGCACCATTTCTTCACTGTTTGCTTTAGGTAGCGGGGCTGCCGTGCCACTTCACATTAACATGAGATACCTGAAAGACCTGTTGTTTTGTTTGCACATTGTACAGACAGAATACACTGACAAATACCCTAAAATTTGCTAGCAAAGCATTATGCTAAATCAGCATTGTGTGTTTGCCAGGAAGTCACTGTTGTGTTAAGCATAATTATGGAGCTGCCGGGACTCACTGCAGTGCTGGGCTGCCACCCTGTAAAATATCAAGTTATCTCAAATGATTTATGTGCTGATCTCTTCATAACTCCACGCTATCAACTTCCTGTGTGCCTCCACATTCATCTGCATGTAATTTCAAGCTTCTTAGGTCTTCCTGTCTCTCCCTGCTGCACACGTTCAGCATCATATCTGAAAATACAAATTCTCCCATGGGGCTTTGGGGATGTCTTCACCCAAAAAAGCTTTGATATTTAAGGGGTTAGGCTTTATAAGAATGACTTTACTCGTCCTTTGAACATCATTCAATGAAAAAAAGACCTCTGCAGTACAGGCTGTTGACCTCAATATCAAAGAATGTCTGAAAATAGAATTAATTATGTGGTGTTGCTTCCAAATAAATTGAATTACATTACATTTAAGGCAGAACATCTGTGACTTATTTGGTTACTTTTGCCAAATCAAAGATGTTTTGATAAAAACAACAAGCTTTTGCAGAATTATTTTTGACACACGCTTCTACTCAGCAAAATCACAAAGAAGTATTTTGTCTAGAGTAGTTCAGGACCTTAATACTAAAAGAGATTTGGACTCGTTTCTCACTGATCAAAACTAAGAAGGAGCTGAAAAATCTTAAGTCACCCATTTGAAAAAGTTGATACTGGTTTGCATTTATCTCGTCATTACTGTTAAAATAAATATAAATTGTTTCTTTTTTTTGGCATGGATAAAAGCAGAAAGACACAGGTAAAAACCCTTTTTTTCAAATGCGAACGTTTTTTTAACTTCAAAACAGGGTAAATAACAGACATCCTGTGTAATTCTACGAAAGGTTTCGAACAACGGGAATGAAAAATGTCCTTTACTCTTGTAAATATGTGAATATCTTAGGTCTACTTCGGTGGGCTGTCATTCTTTTACCTTCTTACTACCATTGTTAGCCTGAACTGGTTGAAGATTCAACAGAAATACTATAAACAAAATAAAAATGGATTTTCTTAGCAACTCCTTTCTGAGAAGCAAATAAACATTGTTGTCCTGAATAAATGAATGTGCTTGAAATTCATAAATTCAAAAGAGCAAACTGATGCTTTTTTTTTCAAACTATCTTGACGATCAGCATATGCATCGCTTTCCTTTGCCACTGCAGTCGTGGTCGGTGCCTGCTCAGCGCATTATGTTACCGTGACAACATGCTGCACCACGTATCAAATTAGTCTGTTTTTTGTGAAAAAAGTTATTTAAGTACTAAGTAAAAATGATTGACTATTTATTTCTTTTGTAAGTGACCATAACCTTACCGGGTTAATGGCTGACAAAGTGTGCATTATCAGAAATCAACCGCCGGACGCAAGGCTTCCATGCCGTGCATTGGTATCTGATAATGCACACTTCATCGGCCATCAACCTATACATAACTGATAGTAAGATTTTACGTCATTGCTTTATTTTGCTGACAATTTATTAAATTCAGAGAATTTTCTGGTTTGATTGGGTTCAGTCGCAGAAGGAGATGCTGCTGTTTGCAATATTGTGCTGATGCTAAATGAGCCCCAGACCATCACACCACCACCACCACATTTTACTGTTTTCATCTATTTCTTATGGCTGAATCTAAAAAGTGCTAGCAGCTGAATTCAACGTTTAATGTCATTTCTTTGGCTGCTTTTGCCTCTGAAAGTCAGTGAAATAGTATTTAGTTGTACCTGTACTTGTAGTTGTTGTAGTGATAGTAAAGGCAATTAATTCAGTCTAAGCTGATGTTCATCTATGCACTTTCAAAATATTTCATAAATACCCTCTTTTAGGTACTATTATATAAAGTCAGATTTTTCCAGAGTATGTTAAATGTATGTGGGTGTTCGTGGAGAAGACCTCGTCCATTAATCAGCAAGACAGCCTCTAAAAGAAAAGCTGTTCAGCATCTGGCTAGTCCAGCAGTTGATGCTTAACACCTCCTTCCAGCAGGCATGGGGGTGGGGGCTTGTGAAGGTCTTTAATGATAATGAGGCTCCACCGTTCTGTTTTCGTGTTCTGGTTCTTTTAACATCTTCTTGAAAAAATGGAAAGGATCATCACTCTTTCAAGTTTTTTTTTATTTGGGGGAGAATGAGTTTCAGGAGAACCGCAATGAGAATCAGAGCCTCAAAAAGGTCTTGAACCCTTACAGGACACAATCCTGTGTGGTTGGATTGTTTAGATAGGAGCACAGTTTTTTTAATTTATTTTTGTATTGCTTCTGATGAAGAAGTTTCTTGATTTTAGCAGGCTTGAGCCGCGGATGGAAGTGGCAGAGGACCCAAATGAAAGAAATCCACGGAACCCCTAAAGGGACATGGGAGTTAAAAAAAAATATATATATATATATATATATATATATATATACATATATAGTACCGATTTCACGAGAAAGCATCTGATGCGGGCAAAAGAAGAACAAGAAACTAAGGCCAAATCCAAATTGCTTCCCTACACCTACGGCTTCTCCCTACCCCTACATTTATCCCTCTAAGTGTAGATAAAGATATGACAAAAATAGTGTCTTCAAATCCGGACGTTACTACCACTTTATGACGTCATCAATAGTCAGTAGTGAGCTACGTTAGCTGCGTAGCTGCCAGCACACAGAAAATACACAACATCAGTTTTAGAACTTTAAAAATTCATGCATGCCAAGGCAAAAACTCAATATATAGTACATTGAAGTGTAAACTTCTGTGCTTCAGAGCACACTCACGTAAAGAAATCAGTTTCTACTTGGTCACCCAATTGGCAGAGGGTTAGCCAGCCTTAACCCTTGTGCTATCTTAGATGACCCCACCCTTACATTGACGTGTTCTCCCTACCATGACAAAGGATAAAGAAAGATTTCATGTAATCCATGTACACCAGTGAAGATCACAAGTCATTGAAGAAAAAAGGTTCAGCGCACTGTCTAGTGGGTCTAAATGACCCAACTCCCTATGTTAAAGTGCCTAGGATAGCACAAGGGTTACGATGCTATGGCTCCTCCCTGAAAAAACACTTTCGGACACCACTACAGCTTCAAATGCTCCCCCTCTCAATTGGGTCAATAGGGCCAGAGGGGCAGGGAAGCAATTTGGAACAGAAGATCTTTTTTTATCTTTATCTGAAAATGACAGTACATGAGCTGATCAACTTTTATTTTATATTCAGACTCACCTACAAAGACAGTGCAGCTATGCTTGCACAGCATAACTGCAGTAGATACTTGGTGCACGAGAAGCAAACTGGTGCGCTGTGCATGAGCTTCCATCTCGTGCACACGACTTAATTTCTGGTGCCCACCAGATACTTTCTCATTAGAAACCAGTACTCTTTTTCTTTTAAACTTCTATGTCTCTTTAGGGGCTCCGTAGAAACCCACTATTTTGAATAGAAACTATTTAATAAATCTAAAACAACACAATGAAAGATGCAAACTCATAAGTGAAAAACCCAGAAACCTGAAGATGACAAAGCAAAGGGATGAAGAAAGAAGAAACATGGTCATGAATATACAGTAGGATGAATAACCATGATAAACTAAAACCTGGAGTGGGGGAAAAACAGAAAATAACTAAACAAAATGCATGAATTAATAAAAAGCAACTAAACAGCACCAACTCTCACCGTCTGTCAGCAGTAGTGAGGTCTGGCTCTTTCCAAAAAGTGTTGCTGATGGTGATAAATTTGCAAAAAAGAAGCACAGAGTTTTTTTTAAACTACTGTATTAGAGGGTTCTGCCTTACGGTTGCATATTTTTCTTGCTGACCTCTAGAAACATTAGTATTTCAACATCTTTTATTTCAAAGGTACACTTACTTTAAAAGTTTTAGGCTATTTATTGAGCATCGATTGTCAAATGTTGTGGTTTGTGTGGAACCCAAGTGTAAAGATATAAGATGAAAAATTTGAAGGAAATGTAAATAACCAGAAATCTGAATTTAAAAGACAGATTTCAAAGATGACAGAACTTAAAATTGTGGAAGGAAGAGGTGATATGCAAGGATTGCGACAGAAACCATGAACCTAAACACACTGTGGAAAATGTTTAAGCTGAAACCGCTGTGGTGACTAGTACTGCCATCATCTTATCCTTTCTCCTTCTTTATCTTTTTATTCATCTGTTCTTCTCCTTGACTGTGCACTCCAACCATCCATTCATCCCTTATACTATATCTTTCTACACAAACCTTCCTTTTTATCTACTCTTTCTTTAATGCTTTTGTTTCCCTCATGTGCTTTGCTTCTTCCACCCTTTCCAGTTGCTCTTAGCCAACACTCATCCCTCATAATCCATTATTCCATTCCTTCCTCCAACCCTATCATTCTTTCATCACATCCATGCCGTCTCTCTGTCCATTTTTATTTCTCTCTCATTTTTCTAAAGATTCCGAATTAAGTTAAAGGAAAGAACCTCCCTTAATCGGAGTCCATTACCATTCACTGCATGTACATTTTGCACATTTTCCACATCTGGAACATCTGTAATTCTGTAATATTATATTTGTAATTCAAAAGTGTTTCTTGTGTATATTGATGTGCACAGATGTCAGTCAAGGGTTTGGCTCCATAGGTCTTTAAGTGAATTTGGTTTTGAGCTGTTCAAAATTTTCGGTCAGTTGAGAATTATGCAGTCTATGCGTATTTTACACAGCTTATACGCTCATGAATATCTTACACAATTGTGCGTAATTTTTGCAAGGAGCATCCTTTTGCATGAGCTGGTCAGACAGTTCAGTTGTGCAGTTGGAGATGGCGGTGGAAATGAGTGACCTGCGGTAACGCTCGTTTCTACACTGCGGGCAACTGAGTCTTTTGCTGAACTAACTTCTCTTGGCCACAGTGGGTGACAGATGGATCTGAGCTTGGTCAACATCCTTCTCTTACCCACCTCCTCCACAGAGTCTAATGAGCATCCCGGGACAGAGCTGGCCCTCCCGGTAGCGGAGGGCAAGCCGGAGGCTACCACAGAGTCATGTAAAGTTCTGAGCAGAGGTCTGCACACTCAATAATACCTCAGTCTCCTCAGAAGATGGAGGTGGTTTTGGCACTTCCTGTTTTCTTCCGTGTTGCGGGACCAGTTTTTTGTTGACGTCAACGTCACTTCCCTGGATGTTCACCTGTCCGTGGGCCACCGTTTTTCGTCTTTGGAAGTCTATCACCATCTCCCTTGGTCTTGCTGGTGTTATAGCACAGGTGATTGATCTCACTCCAACTCACAAAGTTCCTGATGGTTGACCGGTACTCCACATCTTCTCCTTCAGACACACAGCCCTCAGTGGCTGAGTCATCTGAGCTGCAGACACACATACTGTGGACAGTTGATGGACCACCCCACTAAAGACCATCCACTCCTGCTCCTTCCAGCTTCCCTCACCACAGTCCCACAGTAAAACGCATCCTGATGGTGTTTAACATGCTGAAGAAGTCAAAAAATGTGACTTCTCCAGGGGCATGATGAGTAGAGAGCTGTTAGACAATCTCTCTTGAGATCGCAATAACTCAATGAGAAACGCTGGCTGATAATCACTTCAAAATCCTGAATCAACATTACCAGAGCATTTATAAATGAAGGAAGACATCTTACATAAATACCATGAAACAGATTATGCTTTAGGGATTAGGTCTGTATAGAAACAGTTCAGGAAATCTTGTTACCCTCTCCACACACACATACTGAAGAGTCTACGTTGAATTTATGTTTATTTGAGGCTAAGTGGACACACAGGTTAAAAAACCATGAAGTGAGCACTCTGAAATGAGCTTGCACTGCCAAGTCCTCCTTATTGTTTTTCCAGATTTGCATGCCGGCTTCTCCGATTGCTATGAATAACTAATTCTCCTATGTGTGAATATTTTAACGCAGATTAATATGTCAGGATTTAATTGCAAGCGCTCAATAATTTGTGTCAAGGATGTTTTAAAACGCATCCGCGACACGAGCATAAATGTCCTCATGAAAGGACGTTTTAATTGATGTGGGAAATAATCACAGGCGGTCATTAGTTTGTAATTCCTGTGTGTTCATTCAACTGTGTGTCATTTCAAAGAGCTACGACTAAGACTTCATCACTGGACAAGAGGACTATTAAAAGAAATGTCAGCCACACAAAAAGTGCTTTTAATGTTCACATCATCCATGTGTCCATGTCAGACGGACTTTTTCCCTTCCTCTTTTTCCTTTTTTCTCCAGTCTTTATTTCGGGCTAATGGTACATTGAGGTTAGGGATCATTAATCCGCTCCCTGGACTATAGCAGCACCTATTTTAGTCCTACAGTACAGATTTTTTTTTTCTTTTCAATTGCCCAACCCTACTTTATCACTGCTTACTAAAGACCTTTCCCGGAAGGTCAGGCTTTTCTAATGGCTCGTGACTTGAGTCATGAAGACGTGAGAAAAAGCGAATGAGGGGAAGTGCCCGCTGAGAGAGAAAGAATAGACGGGACAAGAATAAAAAGTAAAAAAGAGAAATAGAGGGGGAGCAAGGAAAAGGTTATTGGGGGTGAAGGACATATCACAGTGCCAATAACAGGTCTAATCTACACACAGGTTGGTAAGAATGCGTTATCACACAATCGATGACTCACCTGTGCTCATTTTTTCTCTATTTCTCATTGTATAATCAAATCAACATTTGTAAAATGTTTATTTACAGAACAAATTTTTATAATTTCTTACAATTGTAAATTAGAAATTACATAAAACAAGTTTTTACCCCACAGAAATTTATTGATCACAACGATTTAATACAAACCAGTGCAATACAATACCAGGAAAAGAACAAGCCAGGGGGACATTTTCACATTTTACACAAAGACATTAAAACTGATGCACAGATCGAGTGTTTAATCGTTTTCTTATTGACAGAATGTTTTATAGTATTTATGTAATTTTTGACCTCATTGATAAAGATAGAGATAAAGATAAAGATACATTTGGATTCATGAATATACCATTTGCATAAAGACTGTATGAGATTAATTATGTGTATTTGTTCTTTTTTATGAGATGGACAATGGGTGAGGCCAAACAGTACATGTTGTAAGCACAAGCGGAAGTCTGAGTGTGCGAAAATTAATTTACTAAACTTTAGATCAGAGTTTAGTAGAAAACGGGCTTAACCATATAAATGTATAGCATCTTCAGGGTGTTCTTGACAAAAGGGCAGGCCAATGACTTTTTTACATAAAACAAGTTGCGAATTCTTCACAATTTGATTTACGTTTTGTCTTCAGAGGTTGTTTCATTCATTTGTAGCAGAAAATGGAGACATTTGTGGAAAATGTACCAAAATAATGTTTATGCCCAGTGAAAATTGCAGTTTCTATTGGTTTGCATGAGAGCAGGTCTCCAGGGTAGGATATGTGGAGTTCACAGACTGTTATTTTGCTGCAAAATGGTTGTTTGTGATTTTCTGTGTAGAGTTTCCAACCCCCACCCCCCACCCCCCACTCCTATTTGGATCTGTATGTCACTGCAACAGTTTGCAACCAGCCGAAGATCCAAAATTATAGGAAAACATTTATAGTAGTGTGTCGATTTGAACTTTGAGATACACTTAAGCGCACAAATGTTGCACAGACTTTTAGTCGACGTTCAGCTGATGCAGCTATCAGATGTCAAGAGTGTCAAATTAAATCATTTTCTTTTACTTTTGAAGATTGCTAGCTTCTCACAAGTTCTGTCACACTTTTTTTGTGCTAAATCTAACTCATACAAACGTGATGAGAAATTGTTGGAGATGTACGGTGGTCCAGAAGAGCAAATCACACAAACAAATCGCTCCACGCAAAAACAGTAAAGATCCCAACAAATAATAAAAAAACGACATTACATTTTGGAAATCTAAACATTAAAAAATTAAAAACAATAAGAAACTGAAAACGTTACTATGGACATCACTTATTGGATGAGGTGTTATTTTTAAGTTTGAGCTTTTTCAAATGCGTCTTTGGTGTCCGCAGACAGATTTATGATCAATGCGGAGAATATCCAGGATGCCAAATAACGTTTGGTTGAAATGATGAACAAGCCTCATCATCCAATCAGTGATGTTTCATAAACCTACCTTTTTCAGATTTCTTTTTGTTTTCGTTTTGATTTCTGGAAATTACTTTTGTTTTCTAAAATGTTTCATTTTTGTGGAATTGTGTTTTGATTTCTAAAATGTAACGTTTTATTTGTTTTACTTTTTTATTTTTGGTTTTGATCTTTAATATGGTTTTGCGCTGAATGATTTGCTGGTGTGATTTGGACTTCTGGGCCTCTGTCGAGATACGTCCTGAACATATTCATAACAAATTGGAATTCATACAATTTCTTAACCATAGGAATAAAATCGAGAGGAAAAAAGTTTGATTTCAATGACAAAGTTGTCTGGTACTTATTGCACTGTTTCAAAGAAACTAAATTGAGCTTAATTTGAGATGGGTTCCAGAGAATATATGTTACCAAAACATTTTTATCACATCTTCACAGCTGAACCTTCGAATGAAGTGTTGCAAAAGCAAAAAAAAAAAAAAAAAAGTGAGAGGGAGAAGTTAAAGGGTGATTTTAAAGTCAGCATAAATGTGCAAAGTTATCAGTTTGAGTCCAGTTTATGACCCCCTGAACGTTGGAATGAATTCCAGCCCCAACCTGACCCTGAACAGGATAAAACAGCTGAGGGGAATAAATGAATAAATACTTTCAAAGAGCTTACATTTCATAGTCAAGTTTTACAAGATGTGAGTTATCAGTTTTGGCAGGCTTGCTAGTCTTGGCTCTTGCTGAGGTTGATCAGAATTTGCTGCCTTCATTCTCTTGCTTATGGGTTTATTTTTTTCACTGTCTCCATAGGGTGTTCAGGTTGCTGCTGTGTCAAGACTTAATTTCAGGGCCCCTAAAGTGAACTTGCAGCATCAGGTCTGCCTAATAAAACAGCATGCTTTTCTTTAATTGTGAATGTGAGAAGACTGATCCACCCTGAGAAATGCTTTCATGTTTATTAAAAATGATTATACTGATAGAAATGAGCCTTTATTTCTTTATAATTGAAAATTAAGCTGCACGCCTGTCACTAAATAGCAACATTTGACAAATAGAAGTGCAATGTTAATGCTGCACTTCAGTTTTGCAGTCCACGAATCAATATATGCGTATTTATAAGCCCTTATAGCATGTTCTAAGTGAATAAACCAACTCATAATGCAAACATAAAATATGCATCAATATTAACCAAGTAAACTGTATTTATTTCTTCTGTTTGTTTCTTCTTTGTCTTTGAGTTTTTCTCTTTAGGGATCGCCCCGACCAATCCTCTGCCTCTATCTAATCTTCCTCCTTATTCACACCAGACCTCCTTCTTTACATTCATAAATCTCCTTTTTCCTGGTAGCTCCAACCTCAGCATCCTTCTACCCATGTCATGACTGTTCCCCCTCATCAAACCTCTTCATCTTCATCTCTGCTCCCTCCAGCTCTGCCTCCTGTCTGTTTCTCTGAGTCTCTAAACCAACAACATGGCTGCTCTCAGCATAGTCTTCTTCACCCTTCCTTTCATTCTTGCTGACTCTCTTTGGTCACACATCACACCTGAAACGTTCTTCCACCCGCTCCACCCATTGGTACAGAATTATTCCCAATTGAATTTATTTAAAGTAAAAATTATTAAATGGCTTGAGTCACAGGTCCACCTACCTGTCAATCAAAAAACGACCCCTCTAATCATGCAAAATACTACCTGTTCTCATAAATGCAAAGAACAACAAAACAAAGTAAATAAATTAGGTTTATTTTAGTGTTATGTTGGGGGTTATTAGAATTGAGGTGATCCAAAAAAAAAACAGGACCAAGAAATAAAACAATATTTTACTAAATAATATTCCATGCAACTTCAGTGTGACAACATTTATATTTTCTTGCACTAGTTTAATTGGTTTGAAGTCTGTTTTTTTAGCTATGAGCGGCCGCATCATTACATAAGACAGGTCTTTCCCAAAAATGTTAAAAAGAAATTACAATTAAAAAATGGGAGGGTTATAGGAAAAACATACATGGGGCTGTGAAAATGCAAAGGTTTTCACAGTGACCTCTCAGTCAAAAACCACATCCCAGTTTGTGGAAAAAATAACTATTAAATATATAGAAAATTAAACAACTTACTAAACAAAGGTGTTTTTTTGTGTATTTACCAAACATTACATTTTTTATTAATTTTATGTTAAAGTTTAGCCATTTTACCTTGAAGTAATTGAAAACTTGCCTTTCTTATGTTAAAAGCCACCTAGTGGTAACTTAGCAAAACTGCATCTGGCTTCAGTTAGTTTTACATTTGAATTATTAGAAGTTCTGACAGTGTGACATGAATCCGATGAACCGAATAAAAATATATTCACTATTGTTGCGTTAAGGGAAGCATAGAAAATGACACACTTTGTCACAGTTTTTAGCAAATTATGGCAAATATGTCATAAATTATGTCAAATAAATGATGGATTTTCTAAATGAACACAAATATATAAAACAAAATTTTATATAAGTGAAATGTTATTTTTGACAAAGGCTTTAGAACTAACTTAATGCGACTTCGAATGAATCCTGTCACCTTTTAGATTTTAAATCCTTGCAGCTCTGCAGTCTCAATCAAGCTCTTCAGCCTCATCCAAATTCAAACCCACACGCTGCACTTCTTCAGAAAAGTCTGGGATTTTTCTTGGCAAAATGCCTCTTATCATTTTCTTGTTTAAATGGAAACCTTTGCCTGGGAGACCGCTCAAACTAAAAGAGGTTTAATGACAGAAATATCCAAACTTTTCCCCATTCATCTTTTCGATGACTTCCACACCCGCCAAAGATCCAGAGAGAATGATGGTGCTGTCACCATGTTTGACTTGAAGGATGACCAAAGTGACGTGATAACAGATAAATAGAAGACACGCTCATTTTTATCAAATCAGAGGTCTCTACTTCCCCTTCAAGGAGAGTCATTCCACTGATTTTAGACACTTTTAACGGTCATGGGCTTTTTTTTTTTAGAGGAATTGCTTCTCTCAGGCTCTTCTACCATGAAGGCCAAAGTGATGGACTGCTGCATTAATGCCTATCCTTTCGCAATGTTCCTCCATCTCCGCAAAGTAACAGAAGAGCTTATTCAGAATGACGACTTGCTTTGTGGAAAGTCTGCTCTTTCCAAAGAAAAAAAGTCTGCCAACGTAATGGCTTTGTTTTCACTTCACAGGTCAGCCTTTAAACCACAATAACATGGCAGAACAACCGTGCACTTAGAGATCTTTCTCACCGGAAGAATCAAGCTACTTGAATTCATCAAGAGACAGACAAAGAAAAAATACAGAACTGTATTTTAACATCCTGAGTAGAATGAAAACAAAAAAATGTACATATTCAAGTTTTAAATTTTGCAGAAAGGCATGTAAAGTTAAAGCTAGGAGGCTAATGTGAACCTAATTGAAATTTGCTTTTAACCAGAAATAACTTTTCTGTTGCTAGCTGAGTTTGCTGGTAACAAAACTTACCAGCCAGATTAGATTTCTACTAAACAAACATTTCCCAGGAAAAATAAATGAAATATTTGAAAGCAAAACAGTTATTTACGTCATTCATAATGTTTCACTTGATTATTCTCTAACAAAAACATCACTTATTATAATTGAAAGTGTCGTCTCAAGTCAGCTTTTATAACATTACAGAACTGTAATGCTATTTCAACAAAAGACACTCCTGATCTCTGAACCTTTTTAGGACTTTTCATCAAAGCCCTAATGTTTATTTTTAGTCATGGTCATTAACGACTTAATTTTTTTTTTAACAAATTAAATTTGTTCAAATCACAAATATTTTTTGTTTTTTCTCAACGCAGAAGAGAGTAAAAATTAGAACTAGTGATAAACAATAAAATATTTACTATACTTGTTTTTCTTCCAAAAATGTTATGCATAGAAAAAGCATTCAAGAGTCTCCCAGGGAAAAATAAAATTGAATATTCTATTTAGAATATTTCTTTCATAAAAGCCAGCCCGAAAACCCCGAACAGATGTTTACCCGATTTTAGTCACAGAAGCAGCACTTTAGGGTGCCCTGTCCTCCTTGGAGGACATTGAGATGTCCTGGCCAGCTGACAGGATTTAAGCTCCAGCATGTCTGGGGTTTGCTACAGGGCCTGCTCCCAGTGTCTGGCTTCATTTTACCAGATGTCTGAACCACCTCAACTTGCTTCACTGGATCTGGAGTAACGGTTTTACTCTCAGTAAAGCTGAACATCCCCCCAAAAGGACTTTTTGGATCTGAGATCCTAGCTGTTTGATGGTAAACCCTGGCTCATGGCCGAAGGTGAGGCTACAAACAGCACAAAGTCTTTATGAACACAGATGCGGCATTCATGCGTTATCTTCCCCTCACTATTGAATAAAACAACCCGATGCTGAATATCCAATCATTTTTTTCAGCTGAGGACTGGACTTTTGATGCTAACGTGGAAAAACATTCATCTTCTTAAACAGGTAGGCAGCACTTTAGAAACTAACAGCATTTTTAGAACTGATCCGCAGGTTTGTAGAAGTGAGTACAGCCGGAAAGGACCAGCAAACACACACTGTTCACACAACCACGATGCTGTCGAGCCAAACGAATTAATAAAAAACCTTATCACCCAATTAGTAATGAGCTCGCAGAGCGCCAGTGAGGGAACTTGACAACCACAGCATCTCCTTTTCATAGCAACCCTCCCTAGGCTCAAGCTTGAACAGACATGATAGCCTCTGATGCAAAATACTCCACTAGCAGGGTTTAGGTGGGAACGATTTACAATCAAATGGATACAAACTGTGAAAGGGTGGGTGTTGTGTTTGACAGATGAGAGAGCTTGAAACGTTTGCAAACAAATTGCAAGTGAACCTTGGTGCGCTTTGTTACAGTGTGAATTGATAAAAAGTGATCCGAAAAGAATAAGTAGCTGAACTCAGGCTGTTATAAATGAAGAAAATAAATACCAGCTGTCAGTAAGAATCATCAATGGTTTAAAAAACATTACATGTGTAAATGTTGTGTAGTGAGAAGTTGAAAAACCTTTATCGATAGGATGATCAAAAGATGCTGTATAAATTTCTGATGTTTTGTTAACTGTGTCTCATTTTGAAAGGTTAGATTTAATATGATTTACACCAAACCAAATGAAAGTGTGAACACTTTCTGTAGACTACTTGTTTATCTATAATCACCAGAAATAAAGCAGTTGGAAGACAACAGGACACAAAATATTAGCCCCCATATTGTCATTATGATAGTACCGGTAAATGAATACATTTTTTCTTGATTCAAATCACAGTGAATTAAATAAATGTTGAATTTGTGACATAGAAAATATGCTGGCTGGGCCACAAGCTCCCCGCTCCTCTTTGTTCTGATGCCTCCACTTGCAGATGACTAGATCCATACGTGTCTCCGTATTACTCGTCTGAGATGGCAACTGGCTCAAAGCTGTACGTCTGGATTGCTCCAATATTGCTCTCCATTTTTGTTGCACCACTAATGTTAGGTCGGGAGTATGAAGGGCTGTAAGCTATTGGGAGAAAGTGTAAACAGAGAACTAAGAGGAAGTGGGGGCGGGGTTGCTTTGTGCCAAAGGTCACTTTGCAGAAACTACATTCTAGAAAACAACATAGTTTTGTTTTTTGTTTTTTTTATCTTGGCTAATAAATAGCATGATCATAATATAAAGGCCACTGGGAATGCTTTGAAAATAGCTCCAAAGATGATTGAAGCAGCTTTTTGAAGCTTCAGGAAAAGCTGAAAACCAGCAAAGTGAACCTGTCTTTTCCATAGACTTAATGATGGCATTGCACAAATGAACTGCAACAAGGCCGTGCGGAAGCAAATACCCTGGGAGTTTGGGGCAAAGCTCGGAGGGATAAAACCTATGCAGAACCCACAACTGAATGGATGCTTGTTATATTCACTTGTGGAGGATCTCTGCCTGAACCCGACTTTCTCTTTTTCTTTTTTTGCAGAGTAGTTTCACAACTTTCACCGGAGACTCAGCAGGGATAAACGGACCCACGGCTGCCACAGTTAATCATCTCTGGATTGGGTCCCTTCTTCCTTCTCTAACCTTCTCACCCTGTCAACAGCTGAGCTGCCTCGTTGGCAAGAAACTCGCGACACAAATGTGTAGGTAGCACAGTTCAGGGATGATAGCAGAAAGACAGCTGGAAGATGACTGAAATATTTGTTATTTCAGATCTAAGCAATGTGGTTGGCAAAAAATAAAAAATAAAAAGAAGTGTCTCCTGTCAGTGTACTTGTGGTGTTAACTGGCCTGCCATCTGTCAGCCAGCTTTTTCTGCACTGACACTCTTTTATTCATCATTTTAGAAACAAATGCTTTAAATCTGCCAGGAGTTTTAATCACTCAGCTTTGCAGAAGGACATTTGTGATTTGTAGCACAAGCAAGAATAAATTAAAAAAAGAAATGACAAAAGGTTTAAAGAAAAAGATGGAGCTAAAGAATACATTTAAACAGATAAACAGGAAAAAGGTGCAAAAGATGGATAAATAGTCTTTGAAGACCAAGTTTGTTGTCAGGTCAGCCAGACTGTGGGAGTACGGATATGAAAGGAAGGTAAAAGCCAATTTTTCCCTGAAGGTAAAGAGATGGGAATTGGTTTTTGTAAATGCTGGTTTTTTTTTTGCAAGAATATACAAACATGAGGTGAAAAGGTTCCTCTCTAACTTTTACTGCATACGTCTGAAAATTTCCATATATAGATCAGAAAAAACACAGCTTTAGAAAAGATAACATAAGACAACATATATGTTTATGGATTATGTGTTTATTTCCACTCTGCAGGAATGTGCCTATAAGAAGATGCAATTCTCATTCATAACATCGATTTGGTTTTAATGCAGTGACTCACATTATTACTAGAAAAAAATAAAATCACATGTCATGTAAAAACAGATTGACAGCATCAGAATCTATTGATTTTAGAATAACAGACAAAACTGCATTAAATCAGAGATCATGGAAAACTATGAACTAACTCAGCGTGGAATGAAAACTTGACAAACAAATTGAAATTCATTTGAGAAAGTAATTTGAGAGTGATACCAAATCTAGCTACTTAGTATGGATGAGTTCTCAAAAGTTTTTTTTTTAAACCGGGCAGCAGTGGATGCAGCTTATTTTCCCAGAACAAAAACCTACTTTTGGAGCAGGGGTAGGCCACCTACGGCCTGGGGGCCATAGGTGGCCCTTTTAACTTTTTAATCTGGCCCTCCAAACAGGAACAAATTAAATTTATTATTATTATTTTACTGTTTTTATGTCCCCTTTAATTCTAGATAGTGCAGTGTAAATACATTGACCTTGCAGAAAGTTATTTTGCATTCATGTGGTGTTGCAGCATTTGTTGTTTTCCTGAAATTCATGCGAGTTTTCCTTAGACAGAAAGTCATTTTTCCGATGATTCCAGCGGCACACGAATCCAGCAATTCTCTAAGTTTTTGTTTTTCCCAGAGTGACATCATTCCAATTGGCACTAAAATGATAAAAAAGCCTCAGTTTAGGATTGAAAAACTCCAAATTTTTCTGTTTCAATACCCAATATATTTAAAAAAGATATCAATTTTTTATCAAATTTACAGCATTTTTTCGTTGAGATTTCATGTTATTTCTTTCTTATTCAAGTTGGGTTACCAAAACACTAGAGGCATCTGCTCCCTTCGGTCAAATTTTAGAACCCTTTGTGGCCCGCAAATCAAAAAAGTTTGGTATAGGGGGTTTGTTTCTTTGTGCCAATTCATATTAATAATTAAAAAACAGCCTTTTAACATTATTTTTTTACATAATTTAGATTTGACTGAAAAGAAACTTAGAGTATTTGGAAGAATAGGTAAAAAAACCACATCAGGACACATTAGAAAAAGCACAATTATTGTGGTGCACTGTAGTTTTATTTCATAGAATATTCATCTTATAAGGCCTTTTCCAATTCATTGCAACCTCCATAACTGTCATTTTTTACTATATGTCACTTTTGTCTCTCTTGGGATTAAACGGAAGCTATTACTAGGTGTTAGCTACACAGAGCATAAAAAAAAGATAAGAGCAGGAGACAGATCAGGAAAATGAAAATAAAGAAATATGAAACCACCTGTAAAAAACATGGAGTCGACTTGACTGCTTTAGTCATTTGATGTCGTAAAACTCAGATCTCTGTGTTTAGAAATTGTAATGATAAAATAATAAATCATAAAATATAAAATTCAGGGCCTTATTGGTCCATATTTTCTTTTTATAAACCAATACTTTTTGGTGACTTGCTCATTATCAATTATTTTTGGCTTCAATCTAATTCCTTTTAACGCATTGTAATCTTTCTCAAATTGAAAATTTACCGTTTTTATGGCTACACCAAAACAGTTTTAGTAAAGAATCTATGAGAAGAGTATTAAACCTCTTTAACCTGACTTATTTTTTGCTGACATCTCTTGTCAGTTAGGAGTCAATATTGGGAAGATAAAGTATGAGGATTTAATCCCCAGGTCTAATTTACATACATGTTTTAGAGTGGATTATCTGAGTTACATCAGTGAGTCTCCTAGAGGATGAGCTGAGACATGAAGGTGACAAAAGCCAAACTGAGGTGCAGATGTTACAATGTTTAAGAGATGGGGCACAGGCATCAAAACTGAACAAGCACAAAGATTTGCTGAAAACCGGTCATGAACGTCTGGAATCAGTGGACATGAGACTCTAAATGCAAACTCAGAGCTTGACAAAACCATAAGCCAAAGCAAGAAACTAAACCTAATGACAAAGCAGAACACCAACAAGCCAGACACTTAAATACACCGATGAGAAGTCAAGTTAGAACAGCTGTGGATAATTAGAAACTTAAACCTGGTTTGATTGTGACAGGGAGAAATACAGGAACCAAGAAAACTGAAACCAAGCCAAACTTAAAGATACGGTCCTCACAAAAGGGCATTTCTACTGGCTTTTATGTAACTAGATGAAGAATCTGCTGTAGCCTTTAAGAGTCTTCCTGAAGGAAGCTCCTGTGGAATATTTAAATCTTCAGAAAGCTGAAATCATGTTACTAGTTTGAGTTAAAGTATTTTTCTCCATCTTAATAATATCTCTCTGCAAAACAATCGCTTTTTTTTTAGATGATTTACATAGGTGTACTGTACAGCTGTCGAGGGTTATGAAATAAGGAAAGCAAAGCAGAACAAAAGTGCAAACAAAAGTTAAAAAAAATAAAATGGAATGAAGTCGGGGATGCTGTCATTGCTGGTTGATGAATTCTCCATGGTAGAAAAAGCAATTACTTTGATTTTATTGAGCAAATAGGGATAGGCTCCCCCTGGAAAGGGAAAGGAGTGTTTAGCATCATTTTACGTGCAAAATAACACAAGAGCCAACTCAACAGTTAATTTCTTCCCCTTTTTTAATGCATATTGCATAGGTTTGAGGTTTACAAAAAAATAAATAAAGATAATACTGGATGATACAAATTTGATGTTAGCTCACAAATTTACATACACTACAGACCAAAGTTATGGACATACCTTCTCATTCAGAGAATTTTCTTTATTTTCATGACTATGAAAATAGCAGATTCACACTGAGGGCATAAAAACTCTGAATTAACACATGTGGAATTGTATACATAACAAAAAATGTGTGAAACAATGCCAAGAATCAAAGCAAAAGGTGGCTACTATGAAGAACCTACAATGTGACAAATTTTCAGTCGTTTCATACTTTTTTGTTATGTATATAATTCCACATGTGTTCATTCAGATTTTTGATGCCTTTAGTGTGAATCTATTATTTTCATAGTCATGAAAAAAAAAGAAAACTCTTTGAATGAGAAGGTGTGTCCCCAAAGCTTTTTAGCATGTGAGCTACTTTTGAGACAACAATGTCTTAAAGATCTGCCTATAAACACACACACACATGAGGTCTTTCCAGGTATCTGTTGTAGCCACTCCTCCAGCTTGGGGGTTACTGCCCCGAGTGCTCCAATTATCACAGGCACCACTGTTACCTTCACTTTCCAGGCTTTCTCCAGTTCTTCTCTGAGTCCCTGGTATTTCTCCAGTTTCTCATGTTCTTTCTTCCTGATGTTCCCATCGCTTGGCACTGCCACATCCACCACAACGGCTTTCCTCTGTTCTTTATCCACCACTACAATGTCTGGTTTGTTTGCCATTACCATCCTATCAGCTTGGATCTGGAAGTCCCACAGGATCTTTGCCCTCTCATTCTCTACCACCTTCGGAGGTGTTTCCCATTTTGACCTTGGGGTTTCCAGTCCATATTCTGCACACATGTTCCTGTATATTATTCCAGCCACTTGATTGTGGCGCACCATGTATGCTTTCCCTGCCAGCATCTTCCACGCTGGAGTTATGTGCTGGATTGTTTCAGGCGCCCCTTTGTACAGCCTACACCTTGGGTCTTGTCTGGTGTGGTAGATCTGAGCCTCTATCGCTCTGGTGCTCAGGGCTTGTTCCTGAGCTACCAGGATGAGCGGCTGCATTTCTCGAGCCCGAATGACATCCCAATGTCAGTACTGTAGATCCTGGTGGTGTGGATCAGGGAGTCAATGTCACGCTCGCTCTTAGCATATAGCTTGATGTCATCCATGTAGAGGAGGTGACTGATGTTGGCCCAATTTCTGAGTCGGTATCCATAGCCAGTCTTGTTGATTATTTGGCTGAGGGGGTTCAGACCTATGCAGAACAGCTGTGGGGACAGAGCATCACCTTGGTATATCCCACATTTGATGGACACTTGTGCAAGTGGCTTCCCATTGGCTTCAAGGGTGGTTTTCCACAGCTTCATTGAGTTTCCTATGAAGGCTCTTAGAGTCCTGTTGATGTTGTACAGCTCCAAGCATTCAGTGATCCACGTGTGTGGCATTGAGTCATAGGCTTTCTTGTAATCAATCCAGGCTGTGCACAGGTTGGTGTGTCGTGACTTGCAGTCTTGAGCGATTGTTCTGTCAACCAGGAGTTGGTGTTTGGCTCCTCTGGAGTCTCTACCAATGCCCTTCTGTGTGTTGCTCATGTATTGATCCATGTGCCTATTTATCTTGGTTCCAATAATGACATAATCTTCATTGTTGTGGACAGACAGGTTATTGGCCGGTAGTTGGATGGAACTGCACCCTTGGTGGGATCCTTCTGGATTAGGATCGTTCGCCCTTCCGTTAGCCATTCGGGGTGAGTCCCATCTCTTAAATAGCGTATACTTGTACTTATATAGCGGTTTTTCTACCTACAAGGCCCAAAGTGCTTTACAGTCACAGACCCATTCACCCAGTCACACACACATTCACACACTGGTGGCGGCTCCGCTGCCGAACACAGGTGCCAACCTACCACCAGAGGCAAAGTGGGGTTCGGTGTGCACATGGGTGTGCAAGGTCGGAATCGAACCTGCAATCTTATAATCATGGGTCGACCGCCCTACCGCTGCACCACGGAATATATATACATACATATATATATATATATATATATATATATATATATATATATATATATATATATATATATATATATATATATATATATATATATATATATATATATATATTCATGTACAGAAGTAGCTTAAAAATGTAGATTAATTCAACAAAATTTGTAGCCTTAACCTTATATCTCCGTTGTAAACAAAACAGTGCAGCCAAAACCAATAAAAAAAGCAACAGAAAAGGGAAATAAAACAAGAAATAGAATGAACCTACAGTGAAAGAGTACATAAAATTAACGATTTAATTCCAAATTAACACAATTAGGGATAGACAATAGAAGTTTGCTCCGTGTTTTGCAGAAGCTGGTGAAACCTGTGCACATCTAATCCAGTCTTCGTGACTCTGGACGACTGCCAGAGTAGGACGTCAGGTCATCTATCCATAACTTGCTGCCACCACAACACAGACCTAGATAATCGCTGGAAAATACAGTGGAAGGATAAAAAATAGATTCAGCTACATAAAAAAACAAGTGAGGGTGGCCAGCTCTGGCTTATCAGCCATGAAGCATTGGGGCCATGGTGTCTCATAAACCTCTGTATTTGGGCAAACAGGACAGAAATAGCAGCCAGATAAGCAAAAAAGGTGCACAGAATGAGATACAGCGTCATTGTTGGCATATTGCCTTCAGAGGTGTGGTTTATACAGGCTTGATAATGTCAACCTGAGACTGGAAAGTAATTGCTTTCTAATGAATTTCACTCTTCCCCCAAAATACTGTCTCACCTGTTGCTTTGGGGATATGAAAATCTGCTCCTGTTCTGGCTTAAATAGCAGAAAAGAAATCATTTTAACCAGTTGGTGTTTATTATGCATTCAGGCGGAATTATTTTTGCAGAATTCTCGTCTTTGTCTGGCAGTTATGGAGCATTATCATGAAAACAGTGGGGAAGATTTACACACACTTTGGGGTGCTGTTTTTTTTGTATTGTTTTTAAAGCAGAATAGACTTTTCTTTATTATTATTCCACAGTGTAAGATTATTGTGCATATTAAAGAATGAAGGATGGGGTCAGACCTGTTTTTTATTTTTGCCATTAGTGTTTCCAGAGCGCTGAAGTTTATGCCCCAAAAAAAGTCCCCAATTTGATTATTACCTCTTTTTTTCGAGAAACAATGCTGCTAAATCCTTGCCTTATACAGTCATTAGTCGATTATTATGAGGTAAACAATTCAGAACAACATTTTTTTCACAAAAAAGTGGGTCCAAATAACACTACACACTATTAAAGCACATTAAGTAGGCGTGTGTGTTTATTAAACAAATGTTTGCTTTTTTTCAAGTTTAAACAACATTTTGAGGTTCAAATTTAGTTTTTTTTGCCCTCACCCTTAGAGCACTACTATGCAAACCAATACAATTAATCTAGAAACTCGAGCAAAACCAACTATTCAAGGTCCATCCCTCCAGAGATGCACAAAACAAAGCTCATCAAACTGACATCCTTAAAGACCCACTCTAAAGAAAATTGCCTTTTTGATGTTTTTAACATGTTCTTGTGGCATCTCTCTGATGATATAAGACATGTTTTGAGAAAATTAAGCTTAAAATGGCATTTTTGAACAATTTTTACATAAATCGTTATCAGGAGCGATGAAGAATTGCTGTTGGACAAAGCTTAGAGGTGTCGTAGGGCCCACAGCTGCAAGCCACACAGTAAAAACAGAAGTGTTAATGCAACACATGAAGAGTTGATTTTAACTCTGAGCCAGATAACATATGGTCTTTATCTACACAGTGTTAAAGTGACACTGAATATAGTGTTGAATTTTCAAAGTTAACATAACTCTTTTGGGTGTTAATAACTGCTACTATCTGTTGAAAAACCCCAACAGAGTCATTTTTACTCCGAGCATCAACACCAACACTTGGAAAATGGCGGTGGGGCCTTACACTTTGACTAAGAACATTTGACTCTGGTGAATTGCCTTTGTACTAGCTCCATTCTGATACATCCACTTGAAGACAAATAGATCCAGGTGCGTCTTGGTTTTCCTCATCCTAGCTGGCACCTGGCTTTAAACTATATGTCTTGAAAGCTCTACTATTGGTTGCCATTTTTGTTGGGTCGGGGTTGTAAATAGTGGCATAGAACGAAAAACATAGAGATGATGGGAAATTGGGATAGAATTACTCTGTTTCAAAGGTCCATCCCACAACCCAGAGGTGAATTTCTCATCAATTACTGCCGCTCTGCCAAATCTACTGTATGTCCTAGAAAACAACACAGATTTGTTTGATTTTCGCTAAAAACTGCATAATCATAATTAAAAGACCACTGGAAATGCTATGAAAGTAGATCTGAAGAGGATTGGAGTGGGTCCTTAAGTCCAAGATCAAATTCTTGGACAAGCAGAATGGCAAAATTAGCATTAAACGTACTTATTTCTTCGAAGGAGATTTCATTGAAAAATATGTTTGCTGTTTTTTTCTAAAATGTGAGAGAAAATAACCTATTTCAAGACAAGTTTGTCCTTGTCAAGTTATGCTTGCACCAGCAATGAAGCTTCCTAATAGAGTCATGGTTGTGTGTTTGTCTGTGTTGATTTTTTTTTGTTCAAAGCTTTCGGAAAAAAAGCTGATTAAAGTGTGAATGAGGAGGCTGATTTCCACCCACTGTGGGCCAACAATGCACAGGATTAATCAGACCCGGCCCCAAACCATACAGGTTAATTAGGGTTAAATGATAATTAGGACACCATTAAAAAGGCAAACAGCCACCGAGGACCCTTAATCCGCACAATGCTGAGCTGCTGCAGGGAAGTTTGTTTGTTGGTGTGGGGGAGTGTTTGCAGACAGAAGGGGGTTTAGGAAA
This sequence comes from Oryzias latipes, assembly GCF_053564925.1. Lineage (NCBI taxonomy): Eukaryota > Metazoa > Chordata > Actinopteri > Beloniformes > Adrianichthyidae > Oryzias > Oryzias latipes. The sequence goes on along the minus strand of NC_136248.1, from coordinate 28,052,217 downwards.
ATTGTTGGTTTGCACGCTGACATGTCTGTGAAAAAGCAAATGAACGGGTTTCTATTCTAGAGAGATATTCTTTTATCATTTCATTTTAGAAGCATGACTAGAAACTTCATTTTGAACTTTAAGAAAAGGACGTTTGTGTTTCTTTTCGGGGACAGAATGACAGTGCCCCGTGTGATTTTATGTCTTTGATTTAGCCCAAAAACATCACTTCCAAGAAATACCACATCTTAATATCTCCTGGAAAGTTTACTGTGGAAAAAAAGCAGAATTGGACACTAATCTTCAAAATCTTTTGCGCCAAAGAAAATCCTCTGTATTTTCTGTGCAATCTTGATATTTGCTCCCAGTTTGTCTTTGGTGATGTGACACAAGGAAAGATTGGGGTTTATCAGATGCGTGGCTAAAAAGTATCAGGATGTGACCGCTTAGGCTTTGAAGTATTTCCCACTATTAGTATTCTGCACCTCACAGCTTCCACCTTGCAGTCAAGCATCTAGAACATCAATGTGGCTCTGCAGATGTCCAGATTTGTCAACTTGTTTTAGTTATTTATTACTATTTTTTGTGTTTACGCAATGCAATGCATAGATAGTTCCTGTTTTTGTAGTTGTATCTTGCCTACTGAGTTCAGCTAATTATTCTTGTATTGGTTTTTTTATTTACTTCAGATTTACACTGGACTTTCTGGTCTTGTGAAACTGATGTGGAATCTTCACAGCTGTTTCTGGACGTCCAATATTCCTATGTAGTTCTCAAGTTTCGGAAGCTCTCTGAGTTTCCTGTTTGTGTAAATATGGTGCTGCTCTCTGGGGCCTTTTTTAAATACCCACTTCGATAAACACGCAGTTTTTGTTGCTTTTAACCCTGTTTAACCCTCCTATGGGGTCAAGATGACCATTGATGTGTAGTTCCTATCATGACAAAGGTGGATAAAGGTGGAGAGGATTTCATGTAAATCATGGGCACCAGTGAAGATCACAAATCATTGAAGAAAAAAGGTTCAGCGCACTGTCTAGTGGGGTCTAGATGACCCCACTCCCAATGTTAAAGTGCCTAGGATAGCACAAGGGTTAACATGTTCTTGGGGCATTTTTCTGATGATGAAGAACATATGTAAAGAAAATTCAGATTAAAAGTGCATTTCTGAGTATTTCTTTGTCCAAATCATTGTAAATCAGGAGCAGAAAAAGAAGAATGCTGTCTGAAAAAGAGCTTTTTTACCTCCTAGAAAGAAAAAGCGCCCTGCTCTCAGCAATAGGGGGAGGGGAAGGGGGACGGGGTTGCGACACGTCAACATCCTGCTCACAACTCAGAGGTGAATTTCTGTCCTGGAAAACAACAAAGGCTTTTTTAATTTTGTGAATAAATATGTTTCAACAATTCAATTCATATCATAATTAGCGGTTCATGATACAATTCCTTATTTGATATTAGTTCATTTTGAACGATTCTATTCACCAACCTTACAGTGCAGTTCGACTGGACTTGATTCAACAACTTGCTGCGGACAGATCATGGATTGGATATATGGATTCATCCATGAATCGTGACACCCAACCAAAAATGACAGATTTTAAAGATTAATATAATTTTACTGTTCATGAAAGGTGCATTATGGTGGCCTCACAGCAATAGGGTCTGCATGTTCTTTTAATGCATGAAAAAAATTCTGAAAAAAGACTTTTGATCTGTCCAATAGGTTTACCCCATCTACACACAATAGTAGCTGGAATAGGCTCCAGCAACCCCGAACAGGAACAAAGCGGGTTTAGAAAATAAATGCATGATGTTTATGATGTTGGTGTAGAGGAATAGATTTACATCAGAACGACTCATCTGGAAGTGCTGCTTTCTCTGACCGAACTCTCATTTCCTGTTTCCAGGATTCTCCCTAATCGACATGTTATTACACTATTTCTTATCAGTTTGGAAACAATCATAAACGTTCTTTTAGCAATTCTGATCATCACTTTATAAAAATTTGATCTGCATTGGCTTGAATGAGAAAAGGTGTTTTATGGTTTGTTTTGTTTTTTAAATTGAGTCTGTTGTTTAAAGAATCTGTTTCTACAAACTTCAGATTAATATATATAAACCTCAGATTTTGCAAATGCAAAATTAAAATTATGGTTGTTAGAAAACAAAATAAAGATGCAAAAGATGATCAAAGTTGATTTTTGGATTTAGTAATTTACACTTTGCAAGGTTTAGTGTCATAGTCTGCACACATCCTCATCACTCTGAATGTTAGTGAAAAAGACTACAAAAATGTGCAGATAAGCATTTTTTATACATAAAAAAGTAAAAATAATGTCTTCTGTTAGATCTGTGATGTGGTTCATCGACATGTGAGGCTGAAAGCACTGACTCTCAGAAAAGACACATTTGTTGTCTATTCAGTTCTTCTGAATGATGATAATTAAATCTTAAATTGTGAATACAAGTTAAAAATATATGTTGTAAACATAAAATCTTTGGAAATAATATTTATTCTTGGGTTATACACGAGATTTACAATGTTTTTATAGAATCTGTAATTACAGCAAAAAACTGGATCCACATTTTTAATATTTTCAATGAGGAATTTGCCATAAAGAAAACTTTAATCTGTTCAAATGCATATTGATTTTTCTTTTTTTTATCATAATCAGGAACAGATACAATTTCAAAAATAAAAAAAGGTCATTTTTTGATGATTATATTTTTTTTACTATACTCACATAAAGCATTACCTTAGTTGTTACGTTCTTGCAGTCTCCTTAATAGAAAGCTGCAACAGCTGTGCTTCTGGTCTGTTGGACTGTGTCTATTTCAAGTAACAGCATGTAGAATATTTATTTTTGTATTCAATCCCATGAGCTCATTTAAGCAACAACGTCTGCCTCCATGTTCCGTTTTTCTTGTTGCCTTATTTTTCCTTTAGTTTAGACAAATCTAATCACATTTAGTGTAAAAGAATGTATTCTTTCACTGAAGTGCTGTTTTTTTTTAACCTATTGCTATGGAGAATCCTTCCCTTTCAGCTTGGCAGATGAAGCCTGCTCGAGTGACAAACTCAGAGTATTCCTGGTCAGGTTGACCATGATGGGCCTTTTCTGAAACTGAAAACTTACTAACTTTTCCAGCTGAGTTTATCTTTGAAAAGGTCCTCTGATTGAGGTTGTTAAGGTTTTTGTCGTGGTCCTCCTAAAAACGTCCTGGTTCTTTAATTGGAGCTTGTGTCAGAATTCCTTTACTACTCACTACTTAGTGCACTATGGAGGGCATTTGCCTGTGCCTGAATCTACAATTCCGAAATATCCAAGAAATTTCCCATAAGTCTTTGGAAAAAACTGGAGTGCATGGATGCTCACCGGATTGCCGACTGTAGACCTTTTGAACAATTGTCATTAAAAAAATAGATGTCATCATGTTTGCTGTTTAAAACTATTTTTAATCATTTACGTTAAAATCCAGGGCACTATATAGCCCCACTCTATATAGACTTGTAGGAATGAGGGAGTAGTGAGAGAATTGGAACACCACCTGAAGGTTGTTCTTTTGTGAAGAAACTGAGATAAACAAGTGATTTTTGTTTGATCTTTCTTTTAGTGGTGACTTGATGCATGTTTGTCGAGGTATGTAGTGTCTTGTGCCACACCTGAGTCTGGTTTGTTTTCGCCCCAGCTGTGGCACAGTCCACTTTGTTTTCAAAAGGAAGTTTCCTGGTTTCAGTTTTTTTTTTATCTGTTGTGGCCCCTCACCCCATCCATCTGTACTCCAAGTCACATTTGTTGTTTTTGGTTTGTAGAAACATGAGAGACATGTGAGTTGAGTGGTACTAAAACGTTTGATTTCTACTTCCTTTATTTTGTTAAATTGTTTTTTCTGATCTGGGGATACTCTATAAACGCTTTACACCTTAGGCATAACTGTTCTTACGGGTGGATACGGTTCTCTGCAGGCAAAAAATGGTCAAACCATGTGACATGTACGAAATATCAAGATTCAAAGACAGTTGGGTAATCTCATAGAGCGGAAAATGTTAATGCTAATTTTTTTGGGCAAGCTTGCTGACCTCAAGTGGTATACTTGGGGTGTGTCCAAACTCCCACCCCACTCCCTAACTGCAAAAAGCTACAGTGTGGGACTATCTAGTGCCTTGAATTTTAAAAGGCAATTCGGACACCATGCTCACTTTTTTTTTCTAACTGACAAATATGATGTCACCAATTCCATAAGTGAAAATCTAATCAATACGAGCATTTTAGGACTATTGAGGAATCCACTGTGTTCTGATGATACAAATAAATTAATTAATTAAAATTAAAAAAATCCGCAAAAAAACTGTTCAAACAAATTTGGATTGTAGTCTATTTTTAACAATCTAGTGCACATCAATGCACACTCTTTTTTCGCAGAGACGTCTGGGAAATTTCAAGGACTGGATTTTGGAATTTTAGATTTGGACACCACTATAAAATGAAGAATGCACTATATAGTACACTAAGAAGTAAGTACTGGTTTGTTTAACCTTACACAAAACATTTGCACTGTTCACATGATAAGTGTTCACTCATTGTGTAGCCTGACTGTTAGAAATTAATCCACTAATCTTCCAAAAATGTCGTGAGACATTTACCTCACTCTCAACGAGGGTATTTTCCATTTTTAATCCTTTCTGATGGCTTTACAAGCCTCAAGGGAATGCAAGACACATCTGCGCTTCTCTTAAGATGTGGTCGTTCCTATGACCCTCTACGAGTTTGCACAACAGGGCTCGTACAGGTCAACTGCCTGCACGACTATCATGTTTATATGCAGTCTGTCCAACTTCTCAGAAGTTAATTACCTCTCTGTATTTATGTCTCAGTTTTGCCGGTTTAGCTCGTGCTGGTTTGCGGCGCCTTCCGTCCGTGAAACCAGAGTTCGACTCTGTGCTGCTCCCTCTTCCCTTCTCTACTTCTGTGCCGGTCCCAAGCCCGGTTGCTTTGAGAGGGTTGCGTCAGGAAGGGCATCCGGCGTAAAACATTGCCAAGTGTACCGTGCGACTCATTCGCTGTGGCGACCCCTGATGGGAAAAGCCGAAAGGGAAAATAAAAATTTATGTCTCTGTTTCATTTACTCTCTTCTATTTCTTGTTTTATTCATTTATGCACTAAATGAGTTCATTCGGTACGATCACAACCTCAAATAATATCAGAAGTCAGCAATTAAGAACGTGTGACCTCAAAATCAGGTTACTGTAACTTCATCGTTTCGATAATCTGCGGTGAGTTTCACCATCTAGTCGCCTTTCTACATTCATTTATTCATAGCATTTCTATATCCTTGGCCGTGGTCTTGCAATCCCCTTCTGGATCTTTTAGCATCCGGACTTTTTTTTTTTTTCCATGCTGCACCCATATGTACGCTGGGTACATTTATCAGCGCAGAACACCCTCTGCGAACTTGAGAGAAAGCCAAAGCCCAGATTGGATGGCTGTACAATAGCGGAGGGCATTTTACTCCATCTTCCTTTAATTTCATTCCTTTCATGGAGAGCTATATCTGGGGTCTCCTGTGATCCGACTGCAAGCAGACTGAGTAATTCCTGAGCCACGATAAGGGCTTGGATAAGCATAATGATGTTTGGAAGTGCAAAGTTTTCGCTCCCTTTAAATAGAGATGGTGATTTTCTCCTTACACCTCTGAGCTTACTTAGAGCCTTGACTGTGGCTCAGAATTTCAATTCAAGTTCTGATTCACCGACGGCTTTTTCTTGTGTGTCAGTGTGAAGGCGCACGTTGGCCCGCGTGTGTGACCTGCATTCTTGACAAGGCTTACCACCCAAAGGTGCAGAATCCTCCAGATGAGTGTCGAACAGGCAGCATGTTATTCCTCTGTGGAGTCGATGGGGTCACTTCTGTTTACTTGTTTCTGTAGTCAGCTGTTTTAACTCAGGCTGTGTGTGTGCTGTATACCTTGCATATCCATAGAAGCACTGACCAATTTATGACTAAATAAAACCATTCAAGTGAAATAGCTGTACTGTTATTGCAATACAATGTTAAAAACAAAAAAATAATCAAATTTTATACGGAAAGACAACACTGATACATTAAACAATCCATGGTAAAAACATACGACATACATAAAATGTGCACTATTCAGTCACTAAAAACAGGAGATAATAATTAATTTGTTGCCAGATAAAAGACCTGGAAAAAAATCCAAGATACAGGGTTGATAAGTATTAACATTGTTAAAACCAGAAAAAAAAATAAAAAAAAAAATAAAAAATCCACCGTTGCACAATTCAGTTATTCTAATAAAAGACGTTCAGGTTTAAATTGAACATAGTACAACCTTTGATTTGGTAGTGACATATGGGTGCCGTTTGAAAATTGGTCATAAAGGAGAAATTAATTATTGCGGTTTGTGTGCGACCGGAACTAAATGACACCGAGTCTTTCACGTATTGGAATATAGCTGTGAAAGATAAAAGCATCCAGATTTACACCGCTTTGACATTTCACACCTAGCCTTTTGTAACTGTGAGTACATGCGCTAGTATCAGGTAGCGACAGTCCCGTGTGAACACCGTTTACTAAAAGTGCTCTAGGGAACCCGCGTTCACCACGTTCTTGCATCACATGCCCAATGAATACATAGCATTAGACCCTAGAAGACACGAGTTTAAAACAAGTAAAAATGAGAGAAACTCTAAAATAACATCTAAAAATGATTCTGCAGTGGCTACAAAGTTAAGAATAAAAAACTACAACATGGTACTCAAATTAAAATCAGGTGAAAGCAGACTCTAGGATAAATCGATAGATATTTATAACCTTGTAACATAATTCTGTATTTTAATTGAGAAATGAAAAAGATGGTGTCTTTTTTAAAATCTCCCCGGAACAACATTTCCTGAGATCCAGGTGGACGCCGATCCACATAATAGGGACATCAAGATCAAGACATTAAGGTTGTAGTCAAAGGGCAGGTCAGATATAACACAGCCAAATATCGGTTTGACCTTCCTTCCAGCAACTGCATTCATCTTCACCACATCTGTGGGGGGGTTTTCTGAATGTTTAAATATTAAAACCTTCTGTGAAAAAAGGAACCCAAGGGCAGATTCCTGTTTTTTTCTTTAAGCTCTTGTTGAGATTTAGATGATTGATGGGTCAATGTTCTCTAATGGTGCCCAGCTGTTGGAGGACAATAGTTAAAAACTGAGCAATTAAGCTGTGAAACTTAATTAGGGGTTTGTTACAGAGCTATACTGGAAGTGCCCAGCAGTCGTTCATATGCAGACAGCATCATTTAGTGTCGTTCGGTTGGATTGTTGTAAATTTTATGTTTTTATCCACTTGTTCTCCAAAAGTGTATTAACGGTTATTTTGTTTTCAGTTTTTCACCTTTTCTTTTAAAGCATCAATTTAAGGAAAACACAGGAAGTTGCTTTTTAATGATATTCTGATCTGTCAACAGAGTCATCTGCTTCACACCAGGGTTTCACACCGAATGCGATTTGTGTGTCAAATTTGCATCTGGCGTCTGTCTTTTAAATGCATTGAGAATTCACTACTTGATGCTAACATGTGTTCATAAGCTACTGCCAATTGTTTTTGCCTGATCGCTACATGTGGCTGTGTCTGTGTCTATCTCATTTACAATGCGTGGAAGACAGATATTTTATTGAGAGATCAGGTTCACTTATTTTAAAGAGTTCTACAAAAACCTTAGTAATTACGCCTCTATGTCTGGGTTCATGAGATCATTCAGAGACTCTCGCAGTACGTTGAGTTTCACCATGTACTGAAGGAGCTGTGTCTGAATCCCGGCTGCTTTTTATGGTTCTTTTGTTTCTCTGTGGCCCGCTTTGACGAGATTTTGTCCATCATTAGTCCAAGAGGAGAGGAAAAACCTAAAAAAGAATAAAATTAGAGGATCTTTTTATTATTTTCTTGATGAAAAGAAGAAAAATATCAAAAGTTGAGGATGAAAAAGATAGGATTCTCCCTGTGTTGGATTTGGATTCCACTCCAGTCACTGAACACGTCTTGTGCCCGAAGCTGAGTCCCTGATTGGTTGACAGGAGACGTCGTCCACAAAAAAGGGCAGATTGGAATTTTGGATGCACTGTGACGCTCAAATTGTGCCGCAGGATGCCTCTGCAGCGAGAATTAATGTCTGTGTGAACACACCTTCATAGATTAATGGACTCCTAAATTACCACCAACCAACTTGTAAACCTGTTTTGATGGGCTGTCCACATTTTTAATAATTTTTCAAATTTAAGTAAATATGGCTTATTATTTATCGGGAGCCGGTTTAGCTCGTGCTGGTTTGCGGCGCCTTCCGTCCGTGAAACCAGGGTTCGAATCCGGGCTGCTCCCTGTTCCCTTCCCTACCTCTGTGCCGGTCCCAAGCCCGGTTGCTTTGAGAAGGTTGCGTGAGGAAGGGCGTCCGGCGTAAAACATTGCCAAGTTTACTTGTTCGCTGTGGCGACCCCTGATGGGAAAAGCCGAAAGAGAAAAAAGAAGATGGCTTATTATTTATCGACAGCTCACTGTCTATCCAATCTCATGTTAATAACATCACCCGTTCTGCTTACTTTCATCTCCCCAATATTTCTCGTCTCCGCCCTTCTCTCACTCCTCATACAACTGCTGTACTTGTTCATAGTCTCGTCACTTCTCGAATCGATTATTGTAATTCCCTCCTGTTTGGTTTGCCCAATAAAACTCTCAAAAAACTGCAGCTTCTCCAAAATTCTGCAGCCCGCATCATCTCCAGGACCCCATTCTCCCACCACATCACACCGGTTCTCCAAAACTTACACTGGCTTCCCATAAAACAATGGATTAGCTTCAAGATTCTCCTCATAACCTTCAAAGCACTCCATAACCTGGCTCCACCCAACATTTCTGATCTTCTTCACATTTCCATTCCCTCCCGTTCTCTCCGCTCCACTTCCTCTCTCCAACTCCATGTCCCAGCTGCCCGTCTTGCCACCATGGGGGGCAGAGCTTTCAGTCGCTCCGCCCCCCAGCTATGGAATTCTCTTCCTCCAGATCTACGCAACACCGACTCGCTGCCACTGTTCAAATCCAAACTCAAAACTCATCTCTTCCAACAATCACACAGTAATCCATTTAGTTAACACAACCTCATTTGTCTGATTTTGTATCCTGTTTTTATGTATTTATGTTTATCCATGTTTGACTCTGATAATTTCTTATTGATGTTTTATTCTGTTTTTCTTATTTTTAACCTTGTACAGCGACCTTGGGTCACCTGAAAGGCGCTTGAAATAAAATGTATTATTATTATTACAAATACCTTTAGTTGTAAAATGAATCATTGAAAACTACATGTTTAAACAGTTGTGACATGACAATAATCACATATTACAGGTAACTTCAACGTGGACTGCAGCTTTGGAGGACAAAGGAACAATGAGCAAAATAGAAAAATGTGAGTAAAAAAAAAAAAGAGGTATAAAACACAGGCAGGAAACTGGAAATCATCCCACGGATGGCTGTCACTGAGATAACTGCCTCCTCTGACATGAGGCTTCATCAGCAGAGTTTAAGCTTCCAGATGCTGTCAATTCCTCCACCAAAGTTGTCACACTCTCTTTTGTTCATGAATAATATCATTCTATTTGGTCCAATTGAGTTTCAGCTAATGACTCATTAGGATTCTTATTTTAATATTAAAGTTTTATTCTCAGGCCAGTTTCTAAAACAACGTAAACATTGTCAGAATTTCCTAGTGCCCTGGATTTGAATGCAATTGGCAGACATGCTCACTACTTTCTTTTTTAAATGGGAAATATGACGTCAATCATTTGCCAAAGTAAAAAAGTAAAAAATATGAAAATTTTACAAAGCTCATTTAATGAACAGTTGGATGAATTGTAAGAAATATAGACATTTTTTTTTCAAATGGCAAATTGTTTAAACACAATGCATTGTGGTACATTTTTGCCAATATAGTGAGCATTGATGCACCGGACTTTGAATTTGTATATTCGGACACCTTGAAAAATGGCCAACGCACCATAATATGGTGCACTAACAGGGGAGTAGTGAGGACAAAACTATTGCATGACTCTTTGTGCACATCTTCAAAGACACAAAAGCAAAAAAAGACAAATAAAGAAATCTTACAGAAAAAATTGATTTTAATATGTGCCACAAGATTTGTGTTAAGATGTCGTGTAACAGTTGTTGAACAAGTAGTAACGACTGTTACCTGGTGGTGTTAGTTTTTCTTTTCTTTTTTTTTGATAAGTAAAAATGAATTTAGTCTGAGGTCTTATTATAACTGCAGCATTTCAAGTGCTTAACCTCTGAATGACCAAAGAAAAAAATGGTTGTTCAGTAAATTGTTTAAAATACAGCAAAAACTACAATTCTCAGAGACCCACTCCTATATGTTAGGTATCTCTGAAAAACCCAGACATCCTTTGTAGATACCAATAGGAGTTAATTCACTAGTATGCAGTGGTTGGGAGTTATTCAGATTTATAAATGTCATCTACAGAGGACATATAGGAGTTTAACAAGAAAATGATTTGGTCAGCAAAGAGACTCAGATCAAAATGTTTTTTTTTTTGTCAGATAAATTTCCAAATATGCTTACACATTGAAAAAAGTAAGTAGGAATAAAGAGGACGCCGCAAAAGGCTGATCGTGTAACAACTATTATTTTATTGCTGGACATAGAAAGTGGTGATACATCTCTTCCCGTGGTACAACCATCTCTAATCTCCTCTACTTTATGGTGGTTCAAACTGAACAAAGATGATCCCTCAAAGTTTAGTTTTTAAAACTTTGCTCTCAAGAGGAAGAAAGGTTCGATTTTTCAGGGATCAGTGAAACAGTCGGAGCTCCCTGGAAGACTCAGGTGTAAGTTTAAAGCAAATGTTTGGTCCTTATTCAAAGTTTGGTTTGTATTTCAACAGAATCTTAATATTTTTGATTATTCATCCTCAGTTTTTCTTTCACAGTGGGCTTGAGACATCAAGGTTCTTAATAATGACAAGCTGTTATCGTGTTGAGTATTTTTATTGGGTCAAACTATATTTATTTTATTCTTTATGGGCTAGTTAAGCCTTTCATGCTTTTTTAATTATATTAATCCTTGTTTTGTTTTAATATTTTTTTACTAAGTAAGGTTAATTTGTTTTTCCTTTGAAAACCAACTTCGATCATCTTTTAAACAATTTTTAATATGGTCCCAGTGGTCTTTTAATTAGGATTATTCCATTTTAAACCAAAATTTAAAAAAACCTGTATCGTTTTCTGGGACAGTGTTTTTCAACCAGTGTGCCGCGGCACACTAGTGTGCTGTGGGAGATGGTCAAGTGTGCCGTGAGAAATTGCCCTTATTAACTGATCTGAAAACATTTTCCATCTCCAGGATATCAGCTCTGTGTTCATCCAAACAGGCCCTGATACAACAATGAGTAGTTAGGGGGTCTGGGTGTGGGGGTGGCTGGGCGCTCCTCCTCCTTCTTTTCACATTCCACCATCCATTTTAGAAGAACATAAATACTCACTTGAGCACAGGTGTTAGCTCACCTTTGCACTAATAGTTTGCATGATTGAATGAATGAAAGATTTCACACTAGTTGGTTTAAAGGCATAGGTATGCGTTCGTGAACACTATCTGTTTTGTGTGCATGTTGACATGTGGACATTTTTGCGGCTAGCAGGTGTGTTGATAATATTTGAGTGTGTGTGAACAGGCCCCGCCCTTTCTGTACTACATTTGAACCGTACCGTAACGATAAACAACCAGTAAACCTGTCTGCTCTATGCTGCTTCATGGTCTTACCCCCCTTCCCCTCCTATTATCACCCTCCTACCCCCCCCCCCCCCCCCCCCCCCTCTCTAACGTCCCTCTCTCTTCTTCCCCTCTTTCCTTTTCCGTCCGGTCCAACACCAAAGATTTTCAAACATGATTGAAATTAATAAAGTTTGGCCTCAATTACAAGAGGGGTTTATTCAGACATACCTTTGGTTTGTCTGAAGATGAATAAGCCCTCTTGTTAAAATAAAATATGTCCAACACAAGAGGCCCTCAGCTCTCATCTGTTTGCCTAGCTGTTGGACAGGACAAGTTAAAAAAAAAAAAAAAAAAAAAAAAAAAAAAACAATGAGTAGTTAGGAATATAAAAGATCGTAAAAGACTTTGTCTTTGTGTTCATTTGATTCTATTAAAGACATTTTGATAAGAATTACGGTACCGCGATTTAGCCGTGGCATCAGCTGTTTTGGGAAAAGTCCCGCCCCTTTAAATGTCTCTACCAATCATTCATGGAGGCTTAATCATACGTCATCAGTCTGACCAATCAGAAGTGGTTAAAGTCTTCACTTCCTTGTTTCCATTCTGCTCATAAAATTGCTTAGTTCCAACAAAAAGACCAGCTAAAGCTCGTCTTTAATGGTGTAGCGTTCCACAGAATCCGGCATCAGACCGTGGAAAAAGTGAACAAAACAATGAAGCTCAGAGACGTGAGTCTGTCTGGCGTTCGGCGGCTGTTTGCACTACATCTCCCATGAGGCATTGGGTTAAAGTCATGAGGCATTGGGTTAAAGTGATAGCATCTCAGCACACAATGAGTCTTCCTTTGACGTCTTGAAACCGCAACACACATCAGACAGTTTTTAAATCTTCTAACTTAACTTTTATTACATCTTTTACAAAAAAAAACAGCTTCCAGCTTTTTCTGCCATAATTATTACAAAATGCATGTGAGATTGCAAAGGGGCTGTAGATCAATACAGACTATGAGTTTCTCCTTTTTTTTTTTTTTTTTTTTTGATGCTGGTGTGCCGCGGGATTTTTGTCAAGGTTAAAGTGCGCCGTGGCTCAAAAAAGGTTGAAAAACACTGTTCTAGGACATAGTTTCAGCAGTGCGGCAGGAGGTCATCTGAAATTCATCTCTGAGTTGTAGGCGGGACTTTTGGCGCCAAATATATATATAAAGAACAAGACCCATCAGAACCCATGGAAAATGCCTTACTTCCGGCTCTAGTCACCATTTCTCTGCATGAAAAACGGCATGTTTGAGCTAGACGACGGTGATTGGTCCGAGTCAACTGTCGCCACGCCCCATCCACTAAAAGCAAGCTTGGAAAAAATCTGTCAATCAAACGTTTGAGACGGGGGCCAACAGGCACCACATGCTTTAACAGATGTACCTGATAGTTTACAACTAGAACAACTTGCAATCAAGAAAAAATAAATGCGTTCCTATTTGGAATGCAAATGGGGAGGGGTCAATGAGTCCAATTCTCTACATACAGTCTCTGTTTACATCCTTTCCCAGGTGTTGTCTCCTGAGCCTGCTAGGCAGGCATTGAGAATGAGAAAAATAACTCGACAGACGTCCACAGATTTAGTTGTCTACTAGTGGTTGCATCATAATGGGGCGAAGCAGGGAGTTTGTGGCCTGCCCAGCACGTCACAAATACAATCTTTTTCCATTGGCATTTTTTTTTCAACCCTTACCCTAACCCTGTTCATTCACAACTATTTAAAATACTCAGAATTGCAATTTTAGGCCAATGTTTCTATATATATATATATATATATGTCCTTTATCATCAGAAAAATGCCACAACAACATGTTAGAAACAGAGTGGATCTTTAAAGAAACTCATGTTCTAAGAAAAAGAAATAATGACCTGCAACAGCAATGCAGATGTGAATACTTTCAGGAGCCTGTTGTGCAAAAAAAAAAAAACACTGCAGCTGCACACCCTGGAGTCAGATAGCTTTTCATCGGAGAAACACCTTAATGTCAATAAAACATCTGGAGCGATAAAAGCAGAAAAGCAAGGGAGAGGCTATAGAAGCCATTATAATGCTGAGGTGCAAAGGAAAACACAATTACTGGCCGAGGAGCGTTTGAGAAGCGCTGAGTGATGTGCATCGCTGAGAATGTTTGCCCCCTTTTCACTGGGCTGACACAGAGGCTGAAGCAGGCAGGAGTGATTACAGCAGATAAATTGAAAGCATGCCTCACAGTAACAACTGTCACTTACTGGTCTTTGTATCTGCTCTTATAATTAAAAGTGAAACTTTAGGAGCACAGTTGTTCCAAATGTTCCTCGGGCTTTCATGCAATATGTGCCATTAAAATGCAAATGTGAAGTATTGGTTGGTCTTTTGTTTTTTATGCAATTAGTTCACAAACCTTTAGGCTAAATAAACTTTCAGACAGGTTATAATGACACTATCACTGCTGACCACAGCTTCTGTGAGCAGCCAAAGTATCTTAGCTTAATTTAGAGTTTTTTTGTTCCAATATGGCTCTTGACGTTAATCTTTTTAGTTTATTCCTCTTCAAAGATCATCTACCTACATCTACACATGTATTCTTCTTCTAGAAAGATAGAAAGACCTTTGCAACTCTGACAGGAGCTGAACCGCTTTAACTGAATAACTGGAAAAAGAGAGAACGGCTAAGGTTTGTGGGAATCTTTTTAGGAGAATGTGTGATCCATGTGATACCAGTGAGTCTGAGAATGTAGTCACTTAACCCTTGTGCCATCCTATGACCCCACCCTTACATTGACGTGTTCTCCCTACCATGACAAAGGTGGATAAAGGTGAAGAGGATTTCATGTAATCCATGGACACCAGTGAAGATCACAAATCATTGAAGAAAAAAGGTTCAGAGCACTGTCTAGTGGGTCTAGATGACCCCACTCCCAATGTGAAAGTGCCTAGGATAGCACAAGGGTTACAGACCCACTCCAATTAAAATTACGTTTATGGTGTTGTTAGCATGTTCTTGATGCATTTTTCTGATGATGGAGGACATATATTAAGAAAATTAAGCTCCAAAATGCATTTCTGAGTATTTCTTTATTGAAATTAAAAATTCTAATAAACTACTGCCACTCTGCAGAAACTATAGAAATGAGAGTTTTTTTTATTTTTTATTATGGCTAAAAACGGCATAATCATAATTCTAAGAACACTGGAAACAAAAGATGATCAGAGTGGGGCTTTAAATTGATATTTTTCCAAATTAATTTCATTTTTCTTTTTATTGCAATTACTGTCATGTTCAATAAGATCTATAACAATAATTATGTTAATTATGACATCTTTAATAAAGGTTTACATGTTTTTTGTGTGGTGAACTGGAATATGTTTTTACAGAAACATTAAGTTAACGTTTCTCATTCTTTTGTCTTATTGTATTTTTTTCCTGATGGCTTTTAAAACAACTGCAATTCTTTGGAATAAAACAATCCAGCATTTTCTTGCTTTCCACTAAATTAGACCACGGGTCAATCGGGCTGCATTTGCTGTCGGAATCGCTTCTCTTTGATTCACCGCATTCAGAGCATCCACTCAGGGTACATTGAATGCCCTAAAGTATTGATTGAATTAGACAAAGAACCCTCATGAGGAGAAGGAAGACAGAATGCAATCATATTCCCATTAGCAGCAGGCTGGATGGGAGAAGCGTGTGATGGCCTTTTCTTCCAACCTTCCTTGTTCGTCATTAATTACAGTTCATTTCACACGTTATGTTCTCCCACTTTCCTGCGCCGCACACCGTTTTTAACCCCTGGCACATCCGGTCGGTCAGCCTCCACTCATCTGAATTAAAGCCTGAACGAGGCATCAGTCAGCGACAAGAATTGTTTAATCTGAAGCTTCTTGAATCTCGATCTTGAATTACAACAGGAAGTCAGAAATTAAAGTACAAAAGGTTGACGTTATTTGATGCCTAATGCACATCATAAATCCAAAATCAAAGATCTGAAGTGGTTTCTATAAAAGTTGAAAATTACAACAGGTACCTCTTAAGAATTTTAGCAAACACCGGTTTATTTGATTTTTAAAGCTGCCGTTTTAAAGCATTTTGGCAACAGACAGGCTGGCTAAAATTGGACATAAAAAAAAAAACTTTTGGTCAGATGAGTCCCAATTCCTGGTGCGACATTCACATGGTAGGTTTAGAATTTGCTTTATTGCCATGACATAATAAGTTCATCCTGCCTTGTATCAATGGTTTCAGCTGGTGGTGGTGGTATAATGGTGTGGGAGATATTTTCTTATAATAATTTAGACTTCTTAGTGCCACTGAGCATGGTGAAAACACCACAGTCTACCTGAGTATTGTTGCTGACCATGTCCATCCCTTTATGACCACAGTGTACCATCTTCTGATGGCTACTTCCAGCAGGATCATAAAGTTGGAATCATTTCACACTGGTCCTTTTAACATGACAATGAATTCCCTTAAATGGCCCCCAGTCACCAGATCTCAGCCCAATAGATCACCTTTGGGATGTGGTGAAACGGGAGATTGGCATCATTGATGTTCAGCCGACAAATCTGCAGCAACTGCGTTATGCTATCATATCAATATGGACCAAAAGCTATTAGGAATGTTTCCAGTACCTTGTTGAATCTCTGACACCAAGGGTTGAGGCAGTGTTGCAGCCAAAACATGGTGCTAGCAAGGTGTAGCTGAAAGTGGCCAGTGTCTGTAGAGCTTCAAAAAATATATATTGTTTTGACACATCACTCAGAAGTCTTTTGTGTTGCTGTTAGATCTTGCTAAATTTTTCTCCAAACCATATGTCTACTAAATGGTAAATGGTGTAAACTTTTACACAGTAATTTTCTACCTTCTCAGAAGGCACAAAGCCCTTTACAATCCCAGTCCCATTCATTCACACTACGACCACCCCTAAAAATAGAACAATGTGAAATATCCAAACTTAATAAAGTTTTTCAGTTAGATATTCTCTGATTTAGGAATTTTTGGTAAATCTGCTTGATAATGACCTTCAAGTTCTCTTCTGTAAAACAGGAAAAACATCCAAAACAGATCTTTTAAATAAATAAATAAAAAACTGCATCCACTGCTGCATTTTGCAAGTACTCTTTCATAATATAAGCCTTCATTGAGACTAATGCACTCCTTCGCATCTTAAAGAATCCAAAACATGAAGGTTTTTCCTCCTAAACAATAAAGCAGAGACAAGTTTTAGTTGGTAAACAATGGGAAAACAAATCAAGCTATATAATGTTCAACCCCCCCGTGGCTTGGTTACAGTCTGACAGGTAATCAGTCACAACTTGATCATTTAGCCTGTTATAAGATATTGTAAGTTTTCTCAATTATTTTAAACTTATAACATTATGGCCAGGTATTCAGCAAGTCTCTTTTTTTAATGACAATAATGTTTTTTAAAAATGTCTTTTGCAGGTTTTGTTCTTTAAGTGAGTTACAAGTGGCAAACTATATGCCGGCAAAGGGGTGACAGCTAAAGATGGCCGCTTTACCTTAAATTTTGTAGTTATTCTTTGTCTTTATTGGATCCAGAGTCTCTTAATTTCCCACCTGAATTGTACAAGAGTTGCACTGAAATAGGGATAGTAGAATTTGCTTTCCAATACCCAATTGACTAAGTATCAAAGTATGGTAAACTTTGCCACACTGCGCTACACCGAGATGGCTCTAACAGTGTACAAACTGACTAAGGATTGAGTTGGAGCTTATTTGTTGCGTTTATAAACACAGTTCATTCTGCTGCTATCTCAATGCCACTTAGCAGTTGTTCGGCGGTGTCAATCACCTGAAGCTTTTCACTGCATGCTCAAGAGTGGTGGCTTGATTTCATTTGTCATTTATCCAGCCACAAGTCGGGAAGCTCCCTCAGTGAAGTGAGGAGGTCTTTAGACACTTGAGATCTAATACAGCTCTCTGCAATTCAGTCATTTGGCTTTCTATAACCTTCTTTCCCTGAACTTCCCTCAAGGATTATGTCAAACTTATTTTTCTGGTGTAATTCAAACCACCTCTTTGTACTTGTCATGTCGCCGTTTTAGGGGACATGATGATTAATCTACTTAATCGAGGAATCGTTTTATATTCTTTGGATCCAACCAGATTGATCCGTCTGAGGCAAATAATTAATTTAATCTAATCAACTAAAAATATTGTAAAAATGTTTCGAAATGAAAAAAAAAATTATATTTGAAAACACCATTTGGATTGAAGCATATGTTTAATTTTTTTTTTTTTTTTTTTTTTTTTTTTTTAACTTGTTCTGCATATGTTTAATTTTACTTAGTGTTGTCATGTGATTGATTTTCTTTTGCAATTATTTAAATATTACCTGTAAGTAATTAATTTATTAATCTATTTAATTTTAACCTAATAATTGGGGTGAAAAGCCTCATTTTGAGGTATTTAAATTTGTTATATTGCCACAGTAAAAGATTAAAACGCAATTTTGAAAATTCATTTTATGGCCTCCAACCTTTTCTTTTACACCACCGAGGGGAATCCCAAGCAATTAAGAAATAAAATAACATCTGGTCCAGAGCGCTATCAGACTGTAGGAACATCTTTGCGATCAATCCAAAAAATTTTGATCACAAACTTCCTATTATTCCATAACACACATGTTAACATTCTTTATTTCAGTTTATCGTGCAATCAGTACTCCCCATATCCCAATATGCTATGATAACAAACACCTCCTAAGGTTTCGTCCCATACATCATAGTTAATAGTATTAAAGGGATTCTAGCGTTTTGAGTTAATTCTGTCATGAACTACAATGTCCCATTAACGGGCTAAGGCTGCTTTCAGGGAAACCAAGAGTGATGTTTTCAACTGAGTTCAAATGAAACGGTCATGGCGGGTAAACAGTTGGACCTTTATTTTATACCTAAGAACGTGACACTAGTTATAGATTTAAAATAAGATCAACTCGATTAAAATGTTACATATAATTGACTAGTATATGCTCCCTGTAAACTTCTACATTTACATCATGTAAGCAGGAAAATAGTTATTGTTATTCAGAAGTACAAACAATTGTGGTTTTCATCACAAAAACAGATACGTTTGTTTTTCTCGTTTGGCCTTTGGAACTCTGAAGGTCAACTATTGGTGGTTGCCACAGGTTTACAACGGCTTATAACGCAATTTTGCAAGACACAATCAAGAAATTGTACACACAGTTCTTAGAAAGTGCTGCATATTATGGATTTTATGGCAGGAACCTGCGGGCCGGATTTGACCCCCTGACCGGACTTTGGACACGCTTGTTCTAAAGCCTACAATCGCTAAGAACCTTCCTAGTTTGTATGGGGCAATAAAACTCAGTCTTGCTCAAAGACATTTGGACATGTAGACTGCACAACCAGCTATCTCATGTACTCTCATCTACGAGGCACACCTCACAAACCTCCATTGGATGGATGGCCAGCAGCTGTACTCATTTTGGCAATGACAGTTGATAAAATCCTTAGTGTCAAAAGAGATGACAGTCTGCAAAGAAGCACCTCCTAATGGACAATTTTCTCACCATGACAAACAGTAAGCTGCAAAATTAGTTTCCAAGAACTGTAAGGAAGTCACCACAATTAGTATGGATATTATGTTTGTGTGTGGGTGTTTTTTTTTTTGTCAAGGTTTGTCGTCATTATCGTTGCCATGAGGCTTTTCATCTCAGGAATGAGACATCTGCTGTTTCAGCTTTCACTCCAACTGGAAATTATCCACAGTAAAATGTTTCAAACCAACATTTTTCATGCAAATGCTTTTACCCATCATGGCACATTTATCATTGCTACAAGTTTATTGGGGCCGTATATCAGCACAATGCCACAGATGTCAGTAAAATAAAGCATGTGTTTGATTGTTTTATCTCTTTTGATTTGGCACTCCTGCACAATTCAAACGGCTCTGATGGCTCATGTGGCAGTTTTATGGTAAACAGCAGAGTGATTTGCAAAAGACTTTAATGACTGAGAATCTCATTACAGTAAATTCAAATTTGTGTTAGCAAATGTGACAAATAGACTCATGATTATGCCAGGAGCTCATGTTAGCTAAAAATGTGACCCAGCATTGTGACGTCTTTCAGTTTTTTTTAAATTGTACAAAACTTTAAGAAATCTTCAACCACCATACATTTAACTTGTATTTTTAAGGTCACTTTTCTTTTCTTTTTTTTTCTTGTCATCACACCAACCCTCATTAAATCATTCAGTGACCCTTTGCGGCCTACTTCCAGAGACATTGCCATTCTGAGAAAGCCCATTAGGATACTAATGCACGGGATCAAAATGACATTTCATTGATTTGTAGTGACCCCTCTCTTCAAAGAACAAGTGGGAACAAACCATGTCAGGAAATGTCGCTCACAGAGCAATCAAACCATATCCACGACTCAGGATTCTTTCGTTGTTTTTTTTTTTGTACTTGTCACCTTCTTTATATAGCTGAGTGAGCTGTGTGAATTTGGGGGATTTCATAAGCATTTAATGATAAGATTGACCGGAAACGAAATAACTTTTTTTTAAAAATTTGGTTGTAAGTATCCTTCTCCAGAAATACCATCAGTAAACTACAAAGTCAGGTTTGGAAACATACTGAATTTAGAAAACTGTCATTATCTTTTATTGTTCAACAGTAAGGTTTAGATACAGTGTATGTGTGGGTCCTTCAAGAATAAAAATAGTCACTAAAATAATTATTTTTAAAAAATACTCAAGTATTTAATTGTATTTATTATTGCTTAAAAACCCGCAATGGCAGGAAAAAAAATTAATAACCGAAGATGTTTTTCAATTTTTTCATGGTTTTTGGTCATCAGAACCTGAGTTTATTATTTGATTTAGTCAGCTTATGTGAAAACCAATTAATGCAGACTAAGGGTGTATTCAGACTGGAAACATTTGGTTTGCTTTAACCCTTGTGCTATCTTAGATGACCCCCACCCTTACATTGACGTGTTCTCCCTACCATGACAAAGGTGGATAAAGGTGGAAAGATTTCATGTAATCCATGGACACCTGTGAAGATCACAAATCATTGAAGAAAAAAGGTTCAGAGCACTGTCTAGTGGGTCTAGATGACCCAACTCCCAACGTTAAAGTGCCTAGGATAGCACAAGGTTTACAGTGAACCAGAGTTCATTTCCCCTGAAAATCTGTAACAATTTTTCTGCATGAATATACCCTGGTCAGAGACCAGGAACCACTCTCAGACCCATCTTTCAAGGTGGTCTCGGTTCATTCACTATCAGACTGAGCTCCAGTTTGCTCTGAGTTTCCTCAGTCTGAATAGGCTCCATGCTTGGAGCGGGTGAACTGAACCAAACGTCCACCACAGCAAAGCATTTGGGGTTGTAATCAGATTAGCTGCGGAACACAGGAGGAGCAACAAGGAGTTAGAGCAACTCATTGAAATGTGTCGGATGAATGCAGGCTCATTAAAACGAGTTTTAACGTGATACACATTGCTTCTCAAACCATTTTCATGTCAATCCATATATCATAAACACTTATCAGCATACCGTCTTAGCCGCCGCCTTACAGCATGCCTTCATCCTACCAAAGTAGCAAGTAAAATGTGTTGTACTAAATGTTCAGAATTGATCAGCTAAATATAATGTTTAAATCAGTGAACAATCCTGAAAAGGATTGCAAACCATAGGACTTTGATCATTCTCTCACTCGTTTCTATGACCCAACTTCATAATTCCTGGCCAATGAATGAAGAGATCTTTAATCATGTGGTTTTGTTAACAAGCTTTAACTTGTAACAGGAAAGTCTACAGACCAAACGCAAGGTTCAGGACTCGATTTAGATCAAATTAAGCAGAATAGGGTCCGGACCAACAAACTTTTCCAGTCTGAATTCACCCTAAACAAGCAAACTCTGGTCCACCCATAGAATACACTAAATTCAACTTAGTAACTGCATTAACTGGAGTGATAAACTCAAATATTGCATACATTTGACATTCAAAGCCTGATTGTTTATGGCCACAAAAAGTTGGTGGGTGATGTAAAATGGTAAAAGTGGTTAATGTTGTATACTTAAATAGGGCTTTTCTACTCATTTTTTCACTACTCACTCATTTAGTGTCTTCATCATTTTGTAAAAAATTCTAGAAATCTCCCAGAAGTCAGTGTGCTTACTAAATTGGGGAATAATGATCAAACATTATTTTTTTTTTAATAAAGCAACATTTTCATCATCAGAACACAGTTGTTTCATAAATAGTCATCGTAAAATGCTCGTATTGATTAGGTTTTCGCTTTCGTGAAATCGGTGACGTCATATTTGATGTTTTAAAAAAATAAAAAGGTTTTGGTCTGAATTGCTTTTAAAATTCAGGGAACTAGATGTTTTTTTTTTTAGTAGTTAGGAAGCAGGGAGGAAATTTGGACATAGCCAATGAAAATTTGCATTCTGAAACCAACCCCAGTGGCGATCTGAGGACCTGCAACATTTGGTGCTTCCAGAGGGGCTTTAACCCTTGTGCTATCCTAGGCACTTTAACATTGGGAGTTGGGTCATCTAGACCCCCATTAGACAGTGTGCTGAACCTTTTTTCTTCAATGATTTGTGATCTTCACTGGTGTCTATGGATTACATGAAATCCTCTCCACCTTTATCCACCTTTGTCATGGTAGGGAGAACACGTCAATGGTCGTCTTGACCCTGTAGGATAGCACAAGGGTTAAGGGGGTTGGTTCACTTGCAAATTAACTCTGGTGTAATTTACCGCAGTCTTAATAAAGATTTTAAATCCAGTGGACGAGAAGAAAGTCAAAGAAAAGAAGTGACATGGTGATGTGCAGGTGAAAAAAGCGTGGCACAATTCCATCAGAATTTGTCTCGGAAGGGTTAAATGTGTATCTTTTTTTTCCCTTTTTTTTTGGTAATCGAGCCCCTAAAGAAGAAGTAGTAACCGCACTACATTTCTAGTTGGTTTGTTTCACTCAAACTGAAGGCAACCAATCAAAAAGAAAGGTGTGAAATTCTTTGGCATTCAGTGTCAGTTCAAACTAAGTCTTCCAGACTGCAGTGTGGAATCACCCTGAAGGTTGGAAATGTCGACTCCAGTCTGAGACTTGGACTTGGGTTGCATTGATTTAAAACTTGACAAACAGATGTGAAGTCCAAAACTTTTGGTTCTAAAAAAGTGGGTTGTGATCCTGGTGTGTATTTTTTTTCCCCAAGGTTGCCCCACAAAAAAGCAACATTAAAAAAATGTTACGAGTACGTTTATGGCACTTACGTAAAGGGCAGGTTTCTAAAGTTTCTATATCTTTGCAGCCTGGAAACTCATAAGTTTGTGAAAAAAGTGCAAAATGAGAAATTAAAATGGTTTTATTTCAGGTTTTAGTACCTCTTAATTGATGGATGCTATTGGCAAATTGACGTTTCAGACTTGCTTTCACTCATGAAAAGGACAGAAAACACTTTTGACCAAAAGGGCACTTTGGGCATCTGGGCAAAAGGGGCCTATGGTTATTTTAACCTTTCTATGGTTGTGTTGGTTGCATTCTATGTGCCACACAAGGACTTTTCTTTTTTAGAGATTGTCAAATTACACACAAAAAAACAACAAAAAACAATTGCAAGGTAATGAAAAACAAACCCAAATCCAGCAGTTCCCTTAAAGAGAGCACCTGGCAATATTGGTGTAGGAAAAAAACAGTAAAGCAGACTCAGTAGGGGCAGTTATCTGCTTTGACCAGTCAGGGTGAAAGAAAAACAACAGAGACAAGGACAGTAAATCAGAGGGATGGAGGAAGAGACGAAATAAACACAAACGCTGGGCCAGTAAGTGCAGCGCTCGGAGAGATAGCACGGACTACAGGACTGAGACAAGCCAAGTCAATGACATGTAACAGTGGTGCACAAACACAGGCCTGGCTTGTTCCAGATGAACTGCAGATGAGAATAGGCTGACAGTGGAAGCTGAAGTTAAGATGGATGCTTTCCAGCAGCATTGAATCAGTGGAGGAACTTGACTGAAGCCCACCTGTCCGTACATTCACAGTTCTGAATAAGGATTTTCTATTCAAAAGCACAGTCAGAAAAACTCTGTTTAACTACACTTTTTTTTCTGTCACAAAGCTATCCTTGTGACCAAGTAACTAATTATTATACCATGAATACCAGACTCGCATTGAAAGCAGGGTGTGGATTAAAAAGGATCTATCACAGTAGCTGCATTTCCATGCGCAAATTGGATTTGTGATAATAAATTCACACAACAATTTTGAAAAAATTGTGCATTTGTCGGGAAAAAAAAGCTTTTGTGCTTGGAGTTGGGTGGTTTTTGAGGCGTGTCAAAATTGATATATTTTGTAAAACAGCAATGGAAACACCTTTTTTCAAATGAAATGAGTCATGTGACCAGTAACCTGATGGCGATGCGCTTCTTGGTAGGAACTGGCTGCCTTAGGCACAGCACAGCGGGCACCGCAAGATGTCCCACAACATCACACCGCTCATCAAAAAGTGAGCATGTCATTTGGAATTGTTAGATCCACAGCTCCCCTGTAAAATCAGCGACCGCCATTTCCCAAAATGACTTCATCCGTTTTGCCAGGTGTAAGGAGCTCATCCAATGGTCAGAATAAGACGCCGCTGTCTTTTTTGATAGATGATGAGTACTAATGCCTCGATGATGAGCGCGTCGCATCACATATCAAATAGTCCGCTTTTTTGTGAAAAACCGATTTATACCTCAAAAATAACAGGAACAAAGTACTAAAAATAGATTGAATACAAATTTCTTTAGTAGGTGACCCTGACAAAAATCCTTGCCAAACAAAAAAAAAATCATCATCATTATTTGGATCAAGTTTTCCTCATATTTTTGATTTGTTAAATCAGAGCACAACTGATTTATTTCTTGTAGGTTTTTTTTTTGTTGCCTAATCGTTTGAGATTGAAAAAAAAAAAAAACCTGGTGGTTAAAGTAAAGATTAAACTTCATAAAGCCAATTCTTTAATTGTATTTTGAGCTTTTACTGTAGGATAATATCACAAAACACTCCTGATTCACCATGAATTGAAGAAAAACGTAAAAAAAAAAAAATTGTATATGTCCTCCATCATCAGAAAAAGGCCACCAAACACGATAAACGTGAGTTTTATTAGAGTTGGCCTTGATCTGCAAGTCAAACGTTTGCCACTTAGGTGAAATTGAAATTACTAAACAGACTTTGAAAAAACAAAGAAATTGCATTATTCAGAAACATCCATCATAACTATCAGCATCGTTGCAACATATCTATTCCCTGAACAAAGTTGAATCATACATCCAAATGATTGACAGCATGCAATGAGTTTCAGGTTATTTGGCGTCATAAATTTCATAAATTGCTCAAGTTATGAAGTTTAGTATTCCAAAAGATTACACAGATGAAAAAAAGAGCTTTTTGTCACGTTGCTGTATAGCTGAAGAATGACGATCCCGCTTCACAGTGAAATGCTTTAAATTTCAGGATGATAACAGAGTGGAACCTGGACTGCTTTTTCTTGTAGAAAATTATCTCTTGCCTGTGTCTAATGTGTAGTGTAATGTTAAAGGATATCTCTAACTAGGAGATAATTGTGCTTTTGAATGATGAGGGCACCCAGGAATAAATGAAACGTGCTTCTGCTATTTTTACGCTTGCCGGTTATGTGATCTTAAGTTCCCTGGGACTCGGGCGGCTTGTGTGACAGTTGAGCTAACTGCTGGTAAAAAGGAGAGTCGTTTTACTTCCATAACAGCCCTCAACTTTTATGACAGCCAATTTCGGTTCCAGACTTTGACCTTACGTCATGTCATCAATGTGTTTGTTTGTGTATGTACTGGTAAGTATGTAAAAGTGCATGCAGAAGGCACAGACACTTGGAATGGTTTTGACACCCGTCTGGTGCAATCTAAGATGTCAATAAAAGGTTTGTGCTCGTATTTTAAGAAGAAGGTGACTTGTACATGTGTAAAAATAAACTGAACATGGAGTATTTTTGTACTGCTCAATTTACTGCAGCAGGAATAGCTTTGAGTCACGCTTGTACTAGCTATTAGTAGTAGGCTTTGTGATGATTCTCCAATCTGAGTAACCAGTTTTTATTTAAAGCAAAGAGTAAATGCTACAATCTGATACTGAATACAGCACTTTCTGTTGACTTCCTCCTTGCGTGTTAAATGTCACGCAACTCAACTGCAGCTTCAAGTGCATGTTTACCAAGAGGGCGCTGCTTACATAAGGTTTAAAGATCTTCTCTAACATGAGCGGTGCTGTGCAACCCACTCCCTCGAAATCACAAACATGACCTTGTGAAGTCCAGGGTGACTCAGCCTAAAGTTCCCATCAACCACCTGCTGACTGCACTCCACCGCCTGCATTAATACGCTCCTACGAGATCATGCCTCAACTCCATGCGGGCACAAATTCGCAAATATCCTTTTTCCCCACCAGTGGAGTCTAATCATCTTTTTTTTTTCTTTTGTGAAAAAAAGAGCGCCTACATTTGAGCCACACTAAAAGCTTTGTGTTAAAGGAAGGTATTCGATTCTTGAGGAGTCAGTGGTTCTTTATTAGGAGAATAATTAAACTGTGATCAACCAGAGACTTGAAATCTATTTCTGGGATGTCTGCTTTACTTCTGATGTTAGGGAGGCAAAAGAAGTAACACCTATTCGTCTAGGTTTTTTCTGTAAAACAAGATGGAGTGTTGTCTTGTAATGTTTTTGAAATTATTTATGGTGAGTTACTGAGAAACTGCTACTGTTTGTCTGGGGTGTTTTTGTGTACTTTATTGATGGTCCCTTCCTGCCTCTGCAGCTTCACATCGAGGCAAACGCCAGCTGTAACTCGTTTTCTGCATCACCACAGACAAAAATAAACAGTCAGGTCAATGGTGCTACATCCAACAGTACGGTTCATTAAACACGAGGGTTAAAAATGTAGAAAACTATATATATCATGCAAATTTTTTACAGTACAAATAATATATAGAAAAGACTCCGTTTTTCTGAAGGTCTTTTCTCTCAGGAATCAGTGATTTCTTACAAATATCAGAATGAAAATCACAAAAGATATTAGAATGAATATCACTTTTTTTTTATTGAATGCAGAAGGTTTTCATACGCTACTGCAGTTTCCTCTATACCAACAGAAATGGCCGTTGATACAGCGGCTGCAATCTTAATGGCAACCCAGACAAACTTGTATGTATCAATATCTCTTGGTTTGATTTAGCTGCACCGACTACAGTAGTCTGACTCAAATGTGTTTATTTTTGGTTTTGGCCATTCAGTGAAAAGTTATGGAAAACCATTGCTAAAAAAGTATACAAACCCTGTATAAAATTCTCATTTTGCTGCACAAAGCAGTTTAAATTGGCACAGACCGTGTAATGATGAGCACAAGCACACAGAGTCTGTAATAATAAACCCACACATGGTAGAAGGTGCAGGATTTTCAAAACTCCGGAGAGGAAAACGTTCAGGATTCGAGTAGGTTTCAAAAGAGGGAATCTTGCTGAACCGGCTTTTTTTCTGGACTTGATTTTTATTTTTTTCCATGACTCAGCTGAAAGTTTCCATCACCCACCTGCTGGTTGTGCTGCAACACCTGCATCAATACACTGCCGCAGGATTTTGGCATGACTTCAGGTTGAAGTATATATTATAGAAGCAGCCTTATAAGTCATTGCAGGAAAAAAAACAAAAGTTTATTTTGATCAGTTGGATGCCAGACCTTTATTCTCCTGAGAAAGCATAGAAAGTTGCATATTTTCTATGCCTGGAAAAACACACATATGGTCTGAATTGAACAATACAGTTCTGACCACTTACAGTTGTACAGAACTGCATAACAGGTCTGTGATTTTGGCTAAATACTGCATAATTTTAATCCATAATTCTCTTCTCCCGCACCTGCGCTGATGTGCATGCTGGACGGGGCAAATTAGAGTGTTTGTGCAATGCACATGTGAATTATGTGCTTAATTTAAACAGTGTATTTGCAAAAGTTTGATTGACAGCGATTTAAAAAGGAGAAATACTTAGAAATGCAAAAATGAAATTATCTTTTAATAACATGTGTTGTCGTTCATAAGAAAAAGGCCACATGATTTTCATGGGAGGGGCACTTTGATCAATAAATCGAATCATGTTCCTACGATCCAACCTGATCGATCAGTCTTGATGCAATTTGTTAATCTTACATTTAAATATTTGTTTCAAAATGAAATAAATCGATTTTTATCGATCTTGGAAAATATCATTTGGATTGAGGCACAGTAAATTTATTTTACTATAACTTCAAAACAACCATCCCAGCAAACATGTGATGGGTTGTGATGTGATGTGTACAAAAACAGATCAGTCCATCATTCCAGTCCAATGTGTGGAAACACTTTGAATTTAGCAAAGACATGTCCATACAGTGTGCTAGAATGTTCCAATAATTTGTATTATTTGGATGTGGAAATACAACAGTGGGCTGAACTTTAGGAAACTAAAATGTGAATGGATTTGGCATTAATTCTTGTTCACTTGTTCGTACTGTACACTTATTTAATTTACACTTGATTATCTAACCAGACATGGTCCTGCATTTTTATCTCTGAGTCACACTGGTTGAAGCTTTGGCTAAAGATGTCCAGGATCAATTTCTGGTAAGTGAATTTTATCGCTCAAAGTGAACCAACATCAACTATGAATCGTGTCATCGAATCGTTGTTCTGCAGAATCCTCACACCCTAAAACCCTTGTGCTATTCTAGGCACTTTAACATTGGGAGTTGGGTCATCTAGACCCACTAGACGGTGCGGTGAACCTTTTTTCTTCAATGATTTGTGATCTTCACTGGTGTCCATGGATTACATGAAATCTTTCCACCTTTATCCACCTTTGTCATGGTAGGGAGAACATGTCAATGTAAGGGTGGGGTCATCTATGATAGCACAAGGGATAAATTACAGATTAACGTTTGTACCCCTCACAAATGTCATGCAGTTAGGGAACTGAGACCATTTGTTTTCTGGGTCAGAGAAAAGGGCACTGAAAGATGATAAGTCATGCACAAACTAGAGGAAAAGTTGAAGAACACAAACCGTAGCGCCTCTCTGCATCAGTTTTAGTGTGAAGCGTTTGCGTAACGGCTTCTTCCTACTGTTTTTGTGCTTCTCTGACAAAACCTTTGTTCAGTTTCAAGCTTTCGCTCAGCAGCCGTGTTCCATAAGTGTATTAATAGCCTCGACTCGCTGAATGTCATCTCTCACGTTCAAATTCCAGTCTCCGGTCTCTGCCAGATTTGTAATGAGGAACATCCTAGCATTTCCCTGTCATTTTCCATTATTCCCCTCTTTTTTTTCTACATTGGCTGTTTCTGGTTCTTGTTATTTTTGCCTTCACCCTGCCCGTCAGGCGCACCCTGCTGACTTTGACCGTGTTTTCTGGACGTAAACCTCTGGACTTGTCAGTCTTTGTTGTTTGGCGTTGGAGCTTTCCCCGGTCATCCTGGCAGCAACACGAGCTAGGACAGGTTTCCTCCTTCTTCCTGCGGACACAGCATCAGAGCTGAAAGCTCTGTCCAAACATGATGGGCTTTCTAATGTAATTTCACTGAAGATAAAAGCTCATAATGTATCCTCAACTTCACCGAGGTCAGTTTAACACAATAGACTTTTTCATTTGCTCCCCTCTCTGTTTGGTGTCAGTGAAAGCCTGTGAAACGTCACATAATGAAGCCATGCTGAATACTTTTCAAGGCCCTGACATTGGGTTCCTCTCTTCATTTCCAACGCTTTCTAGTTGTATAAAAGGCTTTTCATTGCCCTACTCATTCTAAAATCTCTAGGATTTTGATGGAATTCTATGAAGCTATTCATGGGTGTTATAACCCTCCACATTTCATTTATTCTGTTCATTTTGGATCCTTTTATTACTTTTCAAGTTATTCTTCCCTTTTTTTTCTTTCTGATTTAATTTTTTTGTCTTAAAATAGATATGTGCTTTTTAAATAGGAACTTCAGGCACACAGAGGTCCATTAAAGGCTGCAAACACTTACTGATATAAAGCATGTGTCTTTGTCCTCTTCTCTATTATTACCTAAATGCACACCTCATTAAATGTCACATTTATTTTTACAGTTACTTTTTCAAAACAGTTTTTAGATGTGGTTTGTGAGGATAAGACTTATCGGGGAGAAATTCTGTCAACATACTTCAAAGCACTGTGAAGATCTCCAACATTTGAGGTTTTTTGGTTCCCTTCACTAAGGGTGCTCATGAACATTCTTCTCTTTTTACTGTACATGTTTGTTCTGCAGAGGTCCCACTCTGACACTGAAATAAAGCACACAAAATAGAATATAAAGAAAAACAAAACGAATGTGACCACAGCCGTAACACTGATGGATAAGACATGTACAATGCTCTGAAAAAAGACAAATGTCGTGGCAATGAGCAGTGAAATACGTGTTTACTTTGCAGGCCGTAAAAAAGAATGAAATAAACTGATTTAGAGACATTCAAGTGCTCTACTTTTTCACCCTGTGATGCTGCTTTATCATACTTCATTTTTTATTTATTGACATGTCTTTTTTTCTTTTTAAAGCACTAGTTGAAGGACTATTAAGGCCAGGGATGGCAAACTCCAGATCTGGAGGCCCGGCTTCCTGCTGGTTTTCCACAAATCATCCCTTTATCTACTGATGATTACCTGGATCAGGTATGTTTAGCCAATAAAGGAGCTTTAATGACCGGTTGGTTTGAAAACATGTTGGACGACAACCCTCGAGGCCTGGATTCTGATACCCGTAGTTTAGGCACTAGAACCGGTCCGGCACCGGATAAAATCTAAACGATACCCATCACTATTGGTTTGGCCAGGCACAACAGGATGATCCCAGCACCTTAAAAGGTACGCCAGGACTGCTGTCATTAGCTGGAGTGAAGGAAGCCCCACAAAAAGGCAGGAGGCGGGGTAGGCGGGGTAGGGAAGCATGTAGAACCTTTCTGGACCTCCTGTAGGCGGATCCCACACATGCAGCCACAATTAAACAAACAGAAACGCTCCACAAGAATAACAGCTAACACTCCAGGCCCGTAACAGTTTCCTCCAGTGAAGTTCTCCTTCCAGCCCGACTCCTGTACAGTTGTTTTCTGTCATTTTCCTCTGTATGAGACAGGCAGTGATGGCACGCACTGATGAATTGGCAAAGACAGATCAAACACTGGCTGTCAAGAGAGACGCCTTGCTCTGCAGAAGAACATCTATGTAATCCTCCAGCTTTTTGCCTCAGCCAATTCCACCGGTTAGAAAGGATCAAACCTCTAATTGACTTCAGTTAGTGCAAAGACATGTTCAGGCTGCGTTTGATTATTAGAATGCAGACAAACTCTGACACCCAGACACTTACAGTGCCATAAAATCTGTTGGATGGCTTTCAGAAAGGAATCATTTCTCTGGCCCTGTGCCGTTAGCTAGCAGCTGGCCAGCTGTGACAGGGCACCAAACGAGAACCATGTGGCTGTGTTTACCTTTAAAAGTCTGCATATGCTAAAATATGCTCAGAACAACTGAAATGCGCAAAGGAATTGTGGATGAAGCGCACAGTCGACAGCAAGAAATATTTCACAATTTAATCCATGACTAGGTATGCAGTTATCAAAAAATAATGGACCATGCTATTCAATGCAGAGCAGGGCTTCCATCCAAAGACTGGTTGAATAATAATAACTCTCGTTATCGCTTTTCTTTGTCCTCAGGAAGCAAGGAAAATCGGGCTTTAACAGCAGAGTTGTGCTGTGACCTGAAAATAATGCATTTCTTCTAGCCAATCAAATCCATCTGTTCTCTGTTGCCATGGCAAAAATTTGAGATGCTATTAAAGCCTTCTATTATTACAGCCCCTTATTTTACCTCTTTCTGCCATCACATTATTCACTCAAAGGTGTAAATGTATTGTTTTGTTTTTAAAGTTTATTTTCTCTTTTTTTTAAAAACACCTATTGTTCAAAAAGAAACTAATCTTTATTTTTCTTTTTTTTTAGATTTAAGAAATTAAAAGCTAAGATTGCACCATCCATCTGAGAAATTCTCCAACATACACAGTTAATGTTGAAAGAGTCTCCTTCCTATCATATTATTGAGATTGACTGTGATCCAAACCAAATGCTTCAGTGATTTCTTGAAAGAAAATACACTTATGGTGTAGCGGTATCGACATCCTGTCACTCGAAGCGGGGAAACGATATTCCCCAGAACGCCTGACCATTTCTTCCAAGTCTCAAATTTTTCTCTTAGGCTTTATAAATAGGAAGCTTTTTGATATGTGAGATATATTATTAAAGTAGTGCACACATCAAACAGGATAAAACAGGATATACTCCACCAGCCCAGGCACTGCATTAGAGGACCTTTTTATTGAACAACATTGGATATTACCACATGAAAATTACATAAAAAGTTAGTTTTTTTTTTTTTTTTTTAAATCTGCAGGCTTCAGTTCCACATAAAAAAAAGATCAGCTGAGTGTTTGACAAAAATAAAACAATGCATAAATCTATAAAACAGCTGGAATACAGTTATAATCAAAGGGAGGAGATGTAGTCAATAAAGAAAGGGATGAGAAATCCATTACCTTTTATTACAAAAAGAACAAGCGGGTTCTCGTGAGCTGACGTAGACCAGTGAGGAACAGCCCCTCAAAGAACATTCTGGTTGAGGAATCTGCACGACATTTAGGGGTGGATCCTAAACGTATAAGAGAATGGCGCAGGCAGATGGATGATATTAAGAAGACGGCTGCAGACAAAAGAGCAGACGATTTCCTGGTGCACAGAAAGCGAGCAACAAATTAGAAGAATTGGTTTTAACGTGGATTATTGAGCAAAGCCGGAAATGTGAGCGTGCCTCCAGGAAAATGAAAGCAAAGAGGATCTTTGATACGGAGAAGGATGCTACAAAGAGAAAAGAAACGTTTGCAGCCAGGGCTAATCAGAACATAATACAATGATTTTATCATTTCAATAAATCCTGAAATGTTTGTGATCAGATTTCATCACAAAATGAACCCATTAACCATCACCATTCTGTCTGTAATGGAATAAATGCAGAGGCTGTTAAAGGCACAAATACAGTTTGCACATCCACCTTTGCAAAAGTTTGGATGTTGGTTGTTTGCGTGGGATAAACGCAGACACGCTGACGTCATGAAATGGGCGGCACCCACCAGGACCGAAAGAGCCTCAGAGATCGGGTCATCTTACTTCCGGATGGGAAGAGTTCATCAAAATTACATTTCCTAATTAATTTGTTCTTTATTGTGCGAAAGATAATATATGATTATATATATGGATATAGTTCACTCTGAAAGGCTGAAGACAAGCATGAAATGAGCCTTTTAAATAACTTGCGAACATTACACTTGCTGTCTTTAACATATCATAGACATTGAGTTATTTTGAAAAATGCAATCAAACTTTTTAGTTTAGTTTAATTCAAACATATCAAAACAACAATAAATACATTTATACACATTTATAACTATATATACAGTCATTCAAAAGAGACTATTTGACAGAACAAAAAGGATTCTGATGTGTTGTAAAAGTTAAATCCACTTTCTCTGAAAATGTAACTCACCTTTTTAAATAGCATGTCTTCTAAAATTTCCTTTTTTACTTTGAATCCAAATGGGTGACCATGATGAGGTTTTCCGCACAGCTCACTGCTTACAGTAGGTTATGTAAAAACCAAAGAAAATGGTGATAAAGGGCTTCAAGGGAGACGAGAAACCACAGAAGACGCCTGACATTCACCAATGACATTTGGTGGTACACCATCTGAAGAACCAAAACCACAACAAGCCTGGAAAACATTCTAATGTACTCTAGACAGACAGCCCTAAGAATGCTAAGCAATGAACGCCGGCAGTCGGTAGACAATGTTGCACAGCTGCTGTCAGACAAGTTTGTTGATTCTTTCAGGCAGTGAAATAAGCCGACATGTCAAGCACTGCCCCAAAACACAGCCGAATGGAAATGTTATACCCATTATCTGCTAGTATTTAGGATTTGAAACTGCTGGCTGTTGCAACACAGCTCTTTAATACTGCAATCGTGGTATCCATGTCCACAGGTTTTAACAAGCAGAACTTGTGCTTATGGACTTCAATTGTTCT
Source organism: Oryzias latipes (assembly GCF_053564925.1). Taxonomy (NCBI): domain Eukaryota; kingdom Metazoa; phylum Chordata; class Actinopteri; order Beloniformes; family Adrianichthyidae; genus Oryzias; species Oryzias latipes. The sequence continues at coordinate 28,018,241 of NC_136248.1, read as the reverse complement.
GGAGAGCAGCGTCTGTGCAGTGACAAGTTTAAACAATACAACTTTAGAGGGACTTTTTGCATACCACTTATGATAATTGTTTTGCAACTTTTTCTAATTATTGGAGGCAAAGAAGTTCTTTTGTATACTATGCAGCCTTTGAGTGCTTGGAATGGTACCTGCAACTGCAATCAGACTCGAAAACATTCACAGTGCGTCCAGATAACAGTAATCTTTTACTTAAGTAAAGATTTGTGTGTGTACAATATCACCACGGGCTAATCCTGATTTGAGTGAATTGAAATTGATGAGCTGCAGTTTTACTTAAAGCGACTTCTATATTGTGTATACCGGAGAACCCAAAAGTAGAGCCCCCCCCCCAGAAAATGTATAATTTAAAGCCTTCCGAAGTGAAAAAGCTAACTCTGTGATGTTCAATTGTCAGTTTTAGTCGCAGAAACTGTGGTAATACAATGAGAAATACTAAATGCTACTTTTACAAAGTTACATGTTGAGTTGAGCTCACACTAGAAGACGAATCAGTAACGTAAAGTGAGTGTTCAGTATATAAAGACATCGATTAAAAAATGTATTAACAACTATTATACTAGTAAGATACATGTAATAGAACTTATAAGAGTAACCTCTAAAAAACAAAAAAGGTCAGCAATCTAAACCATTGTCTTCATTAACCAATGTAAAACTTATTTTTGAAGCATTTGGTGGCTTTTTAAACATTTTTACTGTATTGTGACTTGTGTTCTTCACAAGATAACAACTTCATATTTAACATGTTTTATGATCTAAACTAACAAGTATTTTTAGTTAATTTAAATACTAAATAGACATTTATTTAAAATTCTTTTTTTTGTTTTTTTTTGTTGTTGTTTCATTATTTACCGTTAAATTATGTTGGCATTTCACAGCATTGTGCTGTATATTTTACTGACATTAACTTCGTAAGAATGAAAAAGCTGTTTTTAACCGAAACTTTGGCCAAATGCTTGATATTTCTTGGATAAAAATAAAACCTACTTTATTACGCTTTACAGTTTCTTTAAATCTTTATGTCGGTTAGAAACCTACACTCTTTCCCCTGCAGAATCACCTTCATGAGTTTAAACATGAAGTTTAAACAAAAACAAAACAAAGTCCCAAAAATGATTTCTGACAATCTGCATCAGTGATCAAAAAAAGGCACATGTGGTGATATTTACTTTGCCTTCAATATAAAAACCAAAGTAAAAATAAAATTAAAAAGTGCCTTTTATTATAAACAACAAAGAATCAATGCAGAATCATAAATATGTAAAATAGATATTGTATTGCTCACTTCTCAAAGGCCTAATGTTATCAGTGCCTTTATGGGAAATATATTATTGGAGAAAAATATATTAGATATTCTTTTAAAAAATATAAAAAAATATAAAAGGTCAGTGGTTTTTAGTGTTTAAATATTCGGTAGATTGTTTTGTTCCACTAATGGTTAACTTTGTCTGAAAATCTATATCTGAAAAACTTTTCAAAAGTTTTATTATATTAATTTATTTTTTTTACCTCTCCAATGTGGACTGAATCTTTTCCTGAGAGTAATTGCAATTACATCACTTAATTAATATCTAGTTTTAACATTTTAATCAAATGTTTAAAGGGAAGTATTACTTCCATCACAAACTGCAAAAAGTATATCCTTAAAACAAAAATCCTAATAGAATATATTGTTGATATATAAAAAAATGTCACATGTTGACATGTCTAAATATTAATTAATTGTAACTTTTTAAATATATATAATTTACTCTTGTTAAGATAATAAAAACAATCATTTTTCTAAAGTTCTAAAATCAAGTTCTACTGAACTGAGTTTTCCTAACGACTTATTTTACAGATTGTTGTGCATTCACATATAAGTGAGTTCACAATATGTGTTTGAAACAGTTTAGCTTTCACTAAACAATTAAAAAATGGCTCAACATTTACACTTTCAAACATAAACCTCCAACTGTTTTTTTTGTTTGTTTTTTTTGCATGTCGATGAAGACTCTCACTCATCCAGGTTGATTCCATCATAGAAGTAATAGGTTTAGGGGCTGTCATCTGGACTAGTTTTTACAGTTAGAAGACGTTTCACCTCTTATCCAAAGGATTTGTCAATTCTAGGAACCAGCCGGAACTTTTACTTTTTGCATTTGATGTGAACATTAGTATCCCTTGTGCTATCCTAGGCACTTTAACGTTGGGAGTTGGGTCATCTAGACCCACTAGACAGTGATCTGAACCTTTTTTCTTCAATGATTTGTGATCTTCACTGGTGTCCATGGATTACATGAAATCTTTCCACCTTTATCCACCTTTGTCATGGTAGGGACAACACCTCAAGGGTGGGGTCATCTAAGATAGCACAAGGGTTATATGAAGTAAACACAACTTTTGTATATTTCTCTTGTACTGTCCATACATTTTACTGGTTTTTGACATCAACAGCAGGAACCCACAGGTGAAAATAGCTAAATCTGTTTTTATGTGTATTATGAAATTACATCTAAAAGAATAAATCTAACTCAAAGCTGTGTTTACACTAAGCGCGATTTGCATGTCAAATTCCCGTTGGCCGTCTGTATTTGGACGTGTGGCGATTTCGCTGCTCAGTGCTTGTCCACAAATTTCTTTATAAGCTTGACACCCCAGATTTATGTGGGAGGAGCTACCGCCAAATGTGTCTGTAAATGTGTCTCTCATGTACAGTGCTTGGAAGACACAGAGGATGTTGAAAGATCAGTTTATCTATTTTGAATAGTTCTATAAAAACATTGGTAATCAAGTCTCCATGTTTGGGTTCATGAGCACATTGCGATGCTTAAATTGCACTGTTGCCAAAGCGACATGCAGCACCCTGCCGCAGGTCTTCAGATCGTGTCCCTTTTGACCTAACATTGAAGCTGGACAACTCACGTTTAGTGTGAATGCGGCCTTACGCACACCGAAACCACTAGCGGTCATGACCGCATAAAAATCATATGATTTTAATTTTTGTAAAAGTGAAAAAATGGCTTTTTTTTGTTATCAACAAAAAAAATAAAAAAAAATAATGATAGAATTATAAAACTTCCTCATAAAAGAAAAACCCTAAATTTCTTTTCAATAAACCTCATTTTCCAAATCAAACAAAGCACGCTGCAGCTGAGCTACAAACAGTACCTGTTGATAAAAGTCCTTACTTATACTTTACAAGATGCATTACCATCAGGCCTTCCTGCGAATATGCGCGCTCGTTACAATCTTGTTTCAGCCTTTGCTCGAACATAATGTGCCCCCGTGGGCAGTGCATATGTTCTTTAATTCCATCAGAGTGTGACTGCTGCACATACAGTATGATGTAGACTGGGGTGATTGGTGATATTACCAGGCACCTGTATATTTCAGATGCAGAGAGCCACACTGATGCCACACCAGGAATACTGATGAGCTCTATCCGAGAATGGAAGCTTGACACGGATGCAAATCCAGTGCTACTCTTGACTGTGTCCACGCTCTCTTAGCACCTTGCAGAATTACCCGTGAAGTCCCATTGATAATAGAAGCTCTTTTTATTCAGCTAAAGTAATGATGGACAGCATCCATAACCATCAATGTTTAAGTAATAAGCATACTCACCTTGTCTCTAACCCAGAGAAGCACATTAGATTTGGCTTTTGGTTTTGTTTAAACCAGACGATAATGCATTCATCCAAATTGACGGGTTCCAAAAAAATACATAAACATACGTGGGATTGTTTTGTCAAGCTTTTAACATTTTTCTTGAGAAAAGGCTAGTCTGATTTAAATCACCTCTTGGACAAGCTAAGAGTTTCTCTAGGTCATTCTCCCTGTTCTAAAATTCAAACGAAGCTGCTCATGTGAGAAATTTAGCTGCATTACATTTGAGCGATGATCCTGGAGCTTACCTGTTTGGAGATGGCTGAAGAAATGCAAATGCGCACATGCAGAAACATACACCAAGTGTCAGACTAAGGTGAAAACACACGTATGATACTTTAGTTCGCTTGGTAAAAATTTTTACGTGTACATAAATAAACTTAGTGATCTATACAGTGACTTGTGACCACATTAATGTTGTTTCGCTTCGGCTAACCCTGTCTTTTCTTTAAGGTAAGAAAGTGTGATTTTCAGACTATAAGTTACCATGGAGAGAGTTGTAGCTGCCAAAAATTGCATAAAAAAGAATATAAAAACCTAAAAGTCGCTCTGGAGAATAAGTTGCACTATTGGGAGAAAAGTGCAACCCTTCTGAACAAATCTGCGAAGCTTGATATATCTCTGCGTTCACACTGACCGGGATTCACTTGTCATATTTGGGTCCGCAGCCTCTTTTTTGAAGTAACATCAAATTTGATGCTCAATCCTTTTCTAAAAATGTGTTTAGAACATTCAGATTCTCCTCCATGTTTGTTTTGGTCTGTTCTTCTTCTGTGTTGCTGTCAGTAGCAAATACTGATACTGATATGATATTGTCAGTAAAAATTACCTTAGCCTATTTACGTTTTTTTTTTTTTTAATTTAAATCACATATATGTCGCTTTTGAGTAAAAGTTGCAAATCTGGCCAAACTATGTGAAAAACTGCAGCTTATTCTCTGAATAATACACAATGTGCTGTATATGTGTGTGTCTTTATCCTCTTTTACTTTTTTTACTTTTATTTTCCAAGCCATTCATGACTAATTATTTTACGTTTGATATGTCTATGTACAATTCTGTTTGCCTTCTATAGATTTTTTGTTGTTGTTGCTTTGATGGCTTGAAATAAACAATTTTTTATCCCAAATTCCAGGTGTTTTGAGCTGTTTTTTCCCTCTCAAGCTTAAAGCAGAGTTCCATCTATTTTCAAAAATGCTTTTCTCTCAAAATCTTCTGTTCAGCAGCAACCCATTTACAATAAAAGCAAGGGTTCGACTTCCCACTTTAAATTCACTTATTCTTATTTCAGCGAAGGCTGGCAGTTATTTTAAAAAAGGGGAAAAAGCCTTGAGAATTTCAATGACTTATTTGAGCAAAACCTTGGGCGTTAATAGGCTACAGTGGAGTGCTTTCAGTACAGTACAGGGAAAGTCAACACGTGTCCTCTTCTGTAACTTAACTGTGCTTTAAAAACAACCACAGCTTTAGATGAGACTTCACATACAAAACCATGACATTAAGGTTGAGCAAAAAATGAAAGATGAATCACAATTCCTTTTTTTTCTTTTAAAGGGCCTATGTCATGCTTTTCTTCAGCCTTACAGGGTAGACTATATCCATATATATGATAATGTATTACCTTTGACACACTAAAAAAACATTTTTTAATTTAATATGAGTTGTTTTTTTGCTTTTCCTACCCAGAAATAAGACAACTCGATCCCTGAGGCACCGGCTTTCGCAACTTGAGGCTTGCCCATTTCATGACTTCAGCCTAGAGCTGGCCTTGGCGTCTCTGTTTTGCTCACGAAAAAAAATAACATCTGAACTTTTGCAAAGATGGACGTGCATAATGTAGAGGGACAGTGTTTTGCTGATCACCGCTCCCTCCTTGTGAGGAATAAACATTAAGATACACTTAAAAGCTCAAAAATGTTGATTGTGCATGATATAGGAGCTTTAACTTAGCAAAGAGATGAGGAAATGAATGTGTAAGGAGGAACATTAGGCTACTGGAAGGAATCTGAAGACAAGGAAACACCACCAAATGACGGTACTGTGTATTTATAAACTAAAAAATCTCAGACAGGGAGACTGGTGTCTTTACTTTGACCATTTTCTCCACGAATCAAAAATATAATCCTGTTTTTTTTTATTCTTTACTATGTTATTTGAATTAGCTGCACTTAGTTTTAACTTTATTAACTTGTATCTTTACAGTTTATGTGTAATCCTTTTTAAAAAAACAAAACAAAAAAACACTTACCGTAGGTATTTGTCTTATCAGGAAGTCTCCCAGATGGAAATTTTACTATTGTTTTTTTTTGTTTGAGTAACATGATTTCCTGCCAAGAGATGACAGATAAAAATAAAAATAAACATAAAAAAACTGGTTTTGGCTGTCAGAGCGGCTTCTGGTTGTCGTAACCCTTCCTGTAAAGTACATAGAAGACGTACTTGTTGATGAGCAGCGCAGGGGGCTTGTGGTGTAAAAAACACTATGTATTTTTTACGTAAACAAATTTTCAAACAGCTTTTTTTTTCATCTGCTTCTGATTCACAACAATTTGAATAAAGAAATAATCGGAAAGACAATTATAAACTTAATATTTATTAATCATGTCCTTCATAATCAGAAAAATGCTACAAGAACATGATAAAATCACTCATTTCATCAGAGTGGGTAGCTTTATAGCTAAGATCACTTAATAACCCGGTGATGATGACACGGCTTTGTATAACAAGGACAACATCGGTATCCAGTGACAGCTAGCAGCAGCATGCAAAGCCTGCACACCCAAAGCTCAAACCTCCATATTTTGTAAATCAGACATCTTGCAAATTAGAAAATCAACCCCGTTGCAGAGTTTGGATCTTGTAAAATGACCCTTCTTGTGTTTAGACATATAAAGGATATTATTTATTTTTTGACTTTGAGACGCTTCATGCTACTGCCTAACTATGTAGTCACATGGGGGCCCAGGTCTGGGTCTCCCTGTGCCAGTCCCCAGCCCGGATACAATACAGGGTTTGTGTCAGGAAGGGCATCCGGCCTATGACTCTCTAACAAACCACCTTAATGTAACAGTAGCTATGTTTCCATTAACTATGATATTGGATTTGCCGTCATAAATTTGCCGAATGGAAATGGAATTTGGAAAAAGCTCGTATTTATCAAAAAATGGTTTTTACACTTGGAGGAGGTGGCACATCGATATTGACATATTTTGCAAAACTGCAATGGAAAGACTTTTGGAATTAAATGAGTCACGTGACCAACAAGCGGATGACAATGCGCTTCTTGGTTGCCTTGGTCACTGCACAGCGAGCACCGCAACCGCAAGATGTCCCACAGCATCACACCGCTCATCAAAAGTTGAGTGTGTCTTGCAGACTTGGTGGATCCACAGCTCATCTGTAAAATCACCAACTATCATTTCCCAAAATTGTTTCATCCAAAGGCGCCACCACGTGTAAGGAGCATGGCGTTCCATGGCCTAAATAAGATGCAGACGTCTCCTTTGATGGATGATGATGAGCGCTGGTGCCGTGGCAGAAATTTGAATGAATCTGCTGTAAATCACAGTAGTGTTCACATCCGTCACCATGCTTTTGAAAGACGTATCACGTGAGTTGGTTTGTGTTTATTCCCATAATGACGATTTAATGGAAACAGTGTAATTGCAAAATAGTGTTTTTTAAACCTCTCTAGAATTTTCTATAGAGTTTTGCTCCAATGTGTAAGGGAAACACAGCTAGTGGAAGCTGATTGGCTGTGGCGAACCCTGTAGGGATATCCTGAAAGGTGAACAAGTATTTTTCTTACTTTCGATTTGAAGATAAAACAATTTTGAAACATTTTAAACTGCTGTAAACCACGAGTAAAAGAGAATGCAGAAGCAAATAAACCCAAATCTGCCTAGATAACATTTGTTTTTAAACTAATGTCATATTTACAAAAAATGGCTTTGTGCCAAGCCTTTGAAAATTATATTTTGAGTCATATTGTTAAGAAACTTTATATATTTATTCTGTATTACAATGTTTTGATTGAATTTGAATCCACACCTGAAAGCTTCATACATGCTGAATTTAAATCACACCGGGAAGCAAAAATGATTCATTAAAATGCAAACAAATGTTTTTTTCTTTGTCACTGCAGCCTGCAGACAACAAAGAGTCTGGAAGCAAAAACTTTGATGAAATCATAGAGCCATTTATTATTCTGCTTTCTGACTGTGACTGCTCTGTTGATTCCAGGAGACCTTTCCCTCTGCTACTAATCAGGTCTTCTCTGTGGTCAGAGGTGGGTTTCTGCAGAGGACTGCTCTGCAGGTGGAGGCAGGCAACAGACCAGCGTCCACAGCCCCACACAAAGAACAGTCAAATAAAAAAACAGGAGGTACGTGACATGTGAGGTCAGAGAGATGCACCCTGGATAAGACAAAAACAAGGCTCAGCTGGACACTTGATTTAAGGTCACGCCACGGAAGGGAGTTTATTATGCTCTGAAGTTTATCCACTGCTCTCTGTCAAGGAACTACATCAGGACTCTTTTTCTTCACCTGACAGCTTATTTCTTGTTGGATCTCTAAATGGTCTGTTTGGGAGAAAACACCCCCACCCCCTCATATTAGGGTGAGGGGGTGGGGGGTCTAGCCTGCGATGCGCCTTGGGGGGGGGCTACTTGGGAGTGGCCCCCCTCCTATGGTTGCCGTATGGAGTGGGCCCCCCCTCTTTCGGTTTTATTTGCACCTTAGACATGTAGGGTCCTTGGTAGGGGGGGTGCTTGGACATCACTGCAAGCAAGCAGCAGATGTCCTCCTGGCACCCTACCCGCCAATTTTAACCGCACCTTAGACATTTAGGGCCCCTTGGTGTGGAGGGTGAGGGGACATCACTGTGAGTAATCAGGAGATGTCCCCTTAGTGCCCTACTCGCCAATTTTAACTGCACCCCCCTTAGTACACACACCCCTCCCTCTTCAATATATACATTCAAACATAAACACACACACATGCACACAAACACCCTCTCAAACACCCATACACGCACACACATTTTACAAGGAAGGTGGGACCTGGGTCCATCTGTCCCCTACCCCTTCCCTGGTGGGGGGTGCGGGCCCCTTGGCGATGGCGGCCGTGTCCCTTGGGTGCCGGCTCCCTGGGCCCGGCGGTGCTCTCTCCGTACGGTGGGGAGGTTCATATTACACCTGAGCCGGGGGTGTTCGTGTCCCTGGGGGGTGGGTCCTGGTCCTTGCCCCTGGGCGCTGGGCCCCGCCAAACTTCCAACATGGCCGAGCCTGGTCGGGCCATATTTATAACATCCCTTGTGGGCCGCCCTTTTTTCCCCGGGGTTCCCCCCTCCTGGGCGGGGGCGGCGGGCCCCTGCCTTGCTCCTACCTGGACCAACCGTGGGCCGGGTGGGTGGCTGCCTGGAGTGCGGAGCGGGTCTCCCTTGGGGGGTCCTGGCTCGTACCTGGGGTCGGGGCGGGGGGATGCCCGGAACTCCTGGGTGGTGGTGGGGTGCTCGTCTGGGGCTGTGGGCGTCCCTCTCCGGTGGGGCCCTGCGTTGGGCTCTTCCGGCGCGGCGGGGGGCTGCTTTCCTGGCTGGGCTGGGGCGGCGCTCTCTTTCCCTCTGCGCCTCCCTGCTCTCTGGCTCTGGTCTTACCCCCCTTCCCCTCCTATTATCACCCTCCTACCCCCCCCCCTCTCTCTAACGTCCCTCTCTCTTCTTCCCCTCTTTCCTTTTCCGTCCGGTCCAACACCAAAGATTTTCAAACATGATTGAAATTAATAAATTTTGGCCTCAATTACAAAAGGGGTTTATTCAGACATACCTTTGGTTTGTCTGAAAATGAATAACCCCTCTTGTTAAAATAAAATATGTCCAACACAAGAGGCCCTCAGCTCTCATCTGTTTGCCTAGCTGTTGGACAGGACAAGTTGGAAAAAAAAAAAAAAAAAAAAAAAAAAAAAAAAAAAATATTAAGTAGACATAAAAGTTAAAAATATTTTTGGAGTGCAGCCCTGAAAGGTTTCCCCTCGCCTTCCTCTGTGGATGATTGGTTGAGCCGCAGGTGGTGGCGCGGTCCACACAGTTAGTTCCTGCTTTTACTGTAATGTTTGGCGTCCCAGCGGGGGCCGCAAAAAGCCAAAATGAGGATGCATCATGTTTCAAAAGGTTTTAGGTGCTTCAGTGTGTCCAAGAAACATCTCAAGGTTACTCAGGGGCTTCAGGGCTTAAAAAACAAAAAAAAATCTGTAAAAGGAAATGCATTAGAAAATTATTTTGTCACCTGGACATGTAGCCTAAACTCAGAAGTAACTTTCTAGGTTGAAATATTTTGACTTTACTTGATTTTTTTTCTTTATTTCAAGCATTTAAACACTACAATAAAAAAAGTGTTTCAAACCTATTTCAGATATAAAGTAACAAATAGATTAGAAAATAAAGAACATACTAATGAGAATAATAGAAGATGATGCCATCTTTTCAACTGTCAACAAAGATTTAAAACCTTGTTTGTGTTTGTGTTTAAAACCTTGGGTTGATGGCTGGTGAGGCACTGACTCCTCTGGAGTCAGATTTACAATTGCAAGAATGAAAATTACACCATTCATCCAACAGCAGCTAGCAGCATATATAAGATACACACATGAACATATTTGTCCTACATAGAATATTTATTTTATAGACATGGATAAGAACACTCTTCTTGTATATAAAATTATTAATATGTACAGTAAACAAATTAAAGCATACAGATGTGTTCAGCACACATTTGACCCTCAGTAACTATTTCTGGTATTTTTCCAACTTCAAATTCTGGAGCTTTAATCAGTGTTATCAAATGTTGTCTGTAAAAATGATCATAAAAAGAAAATAAACGATTTTACTTACATTTTTATCCACTTACTCCCATGTTATTTTAAAAAAACAATCATAGTAAAACGTGTTTGGCCTTACTTTTTGCGTCCATTTGTCGATCTTTCTCCAGAAAAATCTCTATGATCTGTTGAAAAAGTCTTCCTTATTCTTATTTTCCTTTATTTTCTTTGAGTTTCTCCCTCTCAGTCTTTTTCTACGGCAGCAGCGTAGCTACAAAGCAGCTGTCAGCTCACTTCTGCACCCTGCAGGTGAGGCATGCCTCACCTGCGAGCCTACAGCAGGGCTTCCACCGCACCTCTCTGTTAACATTGAGCCCTGCCTTCAGATGTGAAGCACAGCGCTCCCGAGCCTCACCAAGAGTTTCCGCTCCGTTGTGCGCAACACTCAAATCCGGCGATTTTAACCTCAGAAACTGTGGAAACGTGTTGATTTGACTGAAAATGTATATTTAACACAGATCAGTGGAAAATAATATTTACCTAATTTACCTTTTTCTATTTTATTACAATTATGAAAGGTGAAGCTCTGCCTCACTTGCCTCACCTGACCGCACGTCACTGGTCTATAGTGTGCCAAAATGTATTATGATGTTTTACTGGAGGTCTGTTTTAGTGCCAGTTTCTGCATTAATATTCCAGTTAGTAAACAAATCTGAACCATTTCCTGGACTTCCACATTTTTCTATGGGATTTCCTTATGGTCATTTTTAGTCCTTTAGGCTAAAAACCTCATTCAGCTGCGGAAAATCTTTGTTTTAACTCGCACTTCTATGAGGTACCAACGTAAATGTGAGAATTCCAGGAGGTGGGGTGGAAAAAACCTGCAGTCAATCATCCTGTGGTGTACTGGCATGACCAATTTTCTTTCAATGGCAATACTCATTAATAAATAACAGAAATATCACAGCAACAACGGTTTCCCCCCTGTTTTTGTACCAATTAGGTAACATACACACATTTTCTAGACTTAAAACTGTGCAACAAAAACACTTCTGAGGTTCACAGCAGCCTGTGATTGCTGTTATCCACTCCAATTATTTGGCTCGTAATAATAAATGACTCAACATTTATGGTTGCTGTTGGATCATGAACTGTGACAAAATAATACTACCAAATGAGATTGCAGTCAAACTGAACGTGGATGTAACGCTCATCTGCAGTCTGTTTATGAGACAGATTATGTGGTCTGTGTGTTGCTACAGAAACGGTGTCCTGGTTTTCAGCCGGTCTGCTGGCTTCCTCTAATCTGCTTCTGGTGGTCACTGTCATACAGACATGATTTCAACAAGGTGAGAAAATCTGCCCATTTGCTTTCCTGTAGTCTGCTCAATTATCTTAACAGGCTGTTTTTATTGGACTTGTATTTATTTTTATTAGGAATAAAGTAGGCCGTTAATAAGTGAGACTTCAGAACACGGATAACCAAAACATTTACAAAAAAATACAATGAAATAAACTGCAGAATGATGTAAAACATGAGTTGTCGGGTTGTTTTCCTGGTGCAAAAACTACAGACACTTGTTAAATTGTGTGGACAGATTTGGCAAAGCAGAAAAATATGAAATTAAAAGAATTGAAGAAAAGGGAGCAGTAGTAGGCATTTTTTCCTCATAAAAGCCCTTACAAATAAAATACAAATGCAGAATTTAGCGACAATCATGGCCAGGAAGTAATAGTGGAAAATAAAACTCAGGCTATGTGAGAATTTCCTCTTTACTCCCTAACTACTAAAAACCTGCATAGTGCCAGACTATATGTTGCCCTGGATTTAAAAAATAATAATAATACAGACACCATGCTCTTCTTTTTTTTTAAAATAGCAAATATGACAACACCGATTTCCCAAAGTAAATACCTAATAACAATGCTGATATTTTATGAAGACTTATGAATCCACTGTGTTCTTACAATAAAAATTAAGATTGTTTATAGTAAAAAAAAAAAAGAAAAACTTTTTTTAAATGAAAAATCATTGAAACGCAATAAATTTTGGTCTATATTCACCAATCTAGTGGAACATTAACGCTCACTGGTTTCTCGCGGAGACTTCTGGGAAATTTCAAGAGCGCTTGATTTTGGGATTGTAAATTTCCGACACCCCTAAAATCTTATAAAAATGTACAAAGTAGGCAGACAACCTCAGTTTTGTGGGATTTTTTTATTGTGAAGACCTTTCATTGTATTTTTCTAATAAATAAACTTGAATCTTTTTGGAAAAAAAAAATTCTAGGCCAACATCTGAACCAGTTTGCTTATCCTCCCTTACTGCTGCAACACCTGCACACCTGTTGTGATTACTGGCCATGTTTGGGAACCCAAGGGAGGCCCGAAATGGTTGGTTTGGGTGACCTGCTTTTGACAAAACAAAACCCTTATTTAAGAAAAAGCTAAGTTATTCTCAGTGTGGATCATATATTTGCCTGAATTCATAATTTATTCTTTATGTATTTCTCTTCTAAATATTTCCATCTGCTTTACTACACTGAAAAAAACTGAACAAGACTCTTGTTTCAAGAAAAAATGTCTTTTTCTGAAAATCTTATGAAGAAAGTTTTTCAATAGCAAAATAATCTGATTTTGAATAAACATGTCTTAGTGACTAGAATGCTTTTTCGTAAATCAAGAATACTTGGTAAGACCATTTTTCTTACCTCATTTGCTTATTTAAAAAGAAAATCTACCACTGGGGGAATCTACCATTTGACATATCTATAATAATGACAAAGAGCCAATGGAAAAAAAGTTGGTCATTTTCAGCTAACTGTTTATTTGACTACCGTAAACTCTCTGCTACCATCTCAATAAAAGCATGCAGCCAGTAACAACTGTTGTTTTTAGTGTTAAACTCCAGTGAATGGACACAATTGCCTGCAATAGACTTGATGACGGGTGAAATCTGCCGGGTGAGGAAACTCTCCCCAAAACGACCAGACGTTTAGCTGAGCTCACAGGGTCAGTGTGACAATTCCAGCCCATTTCCCACCTCCCTTTTTCCCTCAATTTCTGCACCCACAATCAGAAAGTTTACCTTGACCCAACCTTGCAGCATAATCTCCTCAAATTACGGTGAAAATTACTGCAAAAAAATTGGTCAAAGCTTGGCATCCAAGGTCCAGTTTGACGCTACAGAGAAGGAGATAAGCCTTGATTTTAGGCTGCAGTACCAAGTTTAAACTCTGCTAGTCACACATAGCTCCTTAAAGTCAGTTAGAAATTATTTTAAAAAGCAAATCTTGATCCTCAGGTTTGATTATCTTTCTAGGAAATAATCAATGGGTGAGGTAACTGTCAAAAAAAATGCATGTAGACAAAACAGTCCTGGGCCGTGTGGGTGTGTTCCTGGTGCCTGCCGCTTTTTCTCCTCCTGCAAAGGCAATTGCAGAATTAGAGGGTGGGAATAAAAGCCCTGGGAGCTTTTTGGGGGACCCTGCCATGTCCAGATCACTGCTGCAGCCCTGCGTCGTATCATCAGGCTGCTCATCTACTCCCATGCATGCACTCTTCAGTTTGGCTCCAAACACCAACCCTCCCAGACACTCATGCAAAACAATACCGTCACCCTTCTTGTTGTTTATTATTCTTTCTTCATTCATTTGTCTTTTAATCCATTTTGTCCCTTTCAGGGTCACTGGGCTGCCGGATCCTATCCTGGCTACTTGCGGGCGAAGGCAGGGGACATCCTGGACAGCTCGCCTGTCTGTCGCAGGGCCACAATCACACACCCACGCACACTCACATTCACACCTATGGACAATTTGGAGTGACCAATTAACCTATGAAGCATGTTTTTGGACAGTGGGAGGAAGCTGGAAACCCAGGAGAAAACCCACACATGCACCGGGAGAACATGCAAACTCCACACAGAAAGGTCCCCCATTGGTGTTCTGTTTGACGTCCCCCAGCTTCTGGTTCTGAACCAGGGGCCCTCTTGCTGTGAGGCAAGAGCTGCGCCACTGTGCAGCCCTATTATTCTTTATATTATTCTAAATGTATTTTTTATATTTGTATTATACTAATATGTTCTTTATTTTTATATCATATATACATATTATTCTTCATATTTATCAAAATACTATCCATGCTAAAACCGGCTTCTTTTTTCGTCTTTATGCGGTCAAGAGCCAATCGGATTAGTGCACATATGAATACTGTCTCACGGTGATGAAGTCCGTCTTTGTTTTGGGGGATTTGGTTCTGGTCGGCGCCGACCTTGTGGAGAGAGAAGGAAGCAGAACGACCTCCAGGAAGAAGCAGCTGGACTCTGAGGCTGAAGCTCGCTGCCATTGCCACCAGAGACCTGTCCCAACTCCAAAGAACCTGCACTTCCTGGAGTTTACTTTTTGTTTTGTTTTTAAACACTGTTATCTGTTCATAATATGGCACTTTGTTATCATAAGATAAAGCTTTTCCAACACTTCCATTAAGCCATTATTTCTGACGGCTTGACAGGTAGCAAAAGGTATCGGCAGTCATCTGAAGTGTTTATCGCACCGATTGCAAAACGAACGACTGTAGATACAAAACATCAAGCAAGTAGTGAACAGAAAATGCAAAGATTAAAAGACACACAGGAAGAAAAAGCTTTTCCCTTAGTCGAGAAACTGTGTGGGACCTAATTTAAAGAAATGTAAGGTAATGTAAATCTGGATTCAAGACGTTTTTTTCACAAAGAGGCTCTGCAGATCACTCACTCACTTCCTTAACACCTTCATAATGGGTCTAACCCTCTCCAATAGGCATCGCATATGAGAAAATAAACCCTTATAATTAGATAACTCCAGCTCTGATGCAGTGAAGGTGTAGAAGCGGGTCAGAGCTTGCAGCTCTTCTCCCTTTCAAACTTCTCTGGATCTTTTCATCCATTTAATTTAATTTGTCTCACTTAAACCTTCTGTCCTCAAAAAACGACCAAGACTTCAGTCACTGGGTGTAAGTTTTATCAATTTAAAGGGCTCATCTACACACCTGAAAATTACATTTTTATTTTTGTTGTTTTTTATTTTAAATTGTACTTATTATTTTGGAGCATCTATTCAAAAAGAGAGGGCAAAATAATGACCAAAAAGAGCATTAATTATGTGTTACAATGATATCTGAAGTGATTGGTTTTTCCTATTTAATATCCATCTTAAATAGTAATTCCACATTACTACAAAAGATTGTTTATTTCTAACAATACGAAAATTGAGCACAGCTGGATTTTTTAACCAAACATCTAAAATTGAAATTTCACAATAAAACACATCAATTAAAGGATTAGTTATGGACACAGAGAAATTAAGGACATTGGGGGAGAGAAGTTTGTTCCAGAAAAAGCTTAGCCTGATTTAATTCAACAAGTCAAAGCATAAACAAAACTAAACCCGATTCCCGTTTCTTGGATAAGATTGTTTAGTTTGTAAAAAAGCAGAGTTATTGTGGGATTTAAAAAAAACAGGCCAAAGTCAGGGGAAGATAATAAATGGCCATGTTTTTATCTGTGGACAGCTTTTGAAGACAAGATTGTGGAGGTCTAGGCTTAGAAAGATGACGTCTAAATCGTTTTGTGCTTTAAAAGTTAGCAATAAGGAAACATTTAGTAGAACGATTCATCCCAGTTGCTGTTCACTGGTGCCTGGCTACAATATTGTCAAGTTGGAAACTAAAATCCAAAACTTCAGGTCACTTTCCTTAACATCCCAATAAAATGAATCAAAAACTAAATCACATCCAAGAGCATAATCTACAAAAAGATTTTTTTTTTACTGCAGACGTTTGCTATTTTCATAAAGCATTGACAGCAGTAAAATCTACCTCTTCTGAACAGATAGTTTGCAAATCTACCAAAACTCTATTTTCTTTCATGTGCTAAATTTATGCAGTTTTTAGCCAAAATTAAAAACAAAACAAAAAAAATGTTGTTTCTGCAGAAATTCACCTTTGAGTTGTGGGCAGAACTGCTGACACGGAACAACCCCGCCCCCCCTTTCCCATCACACATAACTGAGCCATCTCTTCACGCACTCTGCAGGTAGCTTTACTGCCCCTCATACCCCCCAAACTTACATTGGTTGGAGCAATACTGGAGCAGTACAGTTTTGTGCCAGGACGAGGAAAGTGAAGACATTCATGGATCCATTTGTCTGCAAGTGGATTTATCAGAATGGAGGAGAGCGGGCATGTGGCCCACCCAGTGTATTTTCTACGTACCAAATAAACTTATCCCAAAAGCATTTTTTTTCTGTCTTGATTTGAAACAATTTAAATAAAGAAATACTCAGAATTTTAGTTTTGAGCTTAATTTTCTTTATATAGGTCTTCCATCATCAGCAAAATGCAACATGAACATGTTAAAAAAAACAAAAAAACACCATTATCTTCAGAATGGATCTTTAAAGGAAGCTTTAAAATGATCAGAATTGGTAATTGTGAAATTGAGAAAAAACAGAGAGAACATAAAGTTGGGTTTCTGTCCTTAAAGAGCTGCAGCAGAGGCTGTACATCACTTACAGGCACATATGCAGCACTGCCTTACAGCTGCAGAGCACATTTCAATTCCCCATGTCCAGATAATATCAGTCTTTCATCCAAAGTAAAATTTTTCCCCTCTTACAACCTTAATTCTCTCTTTTGTTCACACTTACATGTAAATCAACAAGCTATGATGCCAGCTACTAACATTCAGCACAGCTAAAACTGCTGTTCTCAGAAAGAAGCCAATGGATCACCAAAGTGTTCAAACCTGCAGCTGCATGATTTTCCTTTTACTTAACACACATTTGCATCAAACTGGTATAGTCTTTCTCCTGTATTTGGAGTTTTCTGTGCTTATGGAGAGCAATATGCAGTATTCATAAAATGCATCATCATAAAAATCCAAATTTTATGCATTTGGGAGTGTTTTTTATGGTGCATTTTCTATTTTCACTGTCAGCTTTTTATATACACATTTTACAAGCTGATTCTCTGAATCCCAAGTGGAAATGCCCATTTTTAGCTTCTTTCTATGACCTAGCATAAATACTAAAGCACATTTTCAGTCTCTCAATGAAATCTAAGTCATCTGTAATTTATTTAACAATTATTGTTTCACCCCATTGTTCATAAGACTTAGATGATTTTTTTTTAAAAATGCAACACAGAAGGAAATCGAAATTGTCTGCTGGTTTCCAAGAAGCAACCAGATTGGGTCCACATTCCTCTAAGATCTGTCTGCAACTAGACCTATAAAAAAACAGAATAGCAACGTGTACAGAGAAGACAGATAAAAACAGAGGAACAAGGAAAAAAAATAACTTCCTAAAGTCATTCCAGAAAGCAACCAAAGAAAACACGTTGGATGCCATTCATAACAGAACAGAAAACATTGTCATAAAAACAAGGAAACAACAAATCAATTTTTGATTGGAAACTGTCATCGATACAGTTTAGCTGATCAAAAAAAATAATACAAACAAACATTACCAGTTTGCTCGAATATTAAAATGATCATCTTCTTTTTTTATATTTTCAGTTTCTTCTGCCTCCTGCCTCAAAGAAGCGACAGCAAACTTCAATGAATGATTGAGGTCAGTGTAACTGCCGCTTGGCTTCAGTTTGTCGGCTCAAATGGCTGCGAAACCATTAACAAATCCGAGCCGTATTACTGCTCAGCCTCCTGCAGCATTTGCCAAGCTTTAATCAGCAGCACACAGGGCGGATAATAATTATATGATAATGTGGCTGAACACCAGCTAAAAACACCTCAGAAAAAAAAAAATCCTCTTAACTCAGAATCAGCAAACTGGCAGAAATATTGTTGATCACATGAACCAAATCGGCATTCAGGGGTTTAAAAAAAAGAGAACACAAGTTTAAAAAAAAAAAAACATCTTCATTCTATGCTCCCAATTCTACAACTGAATCTCAAGAAGGGCCTCGCAGAGAAGGAAACTTTTCCACTCTTTTGCAGCTCACTTGCATCATCTAATAATGCTGCATTTGCAGGAAGACACGGCCAGCAGAGAGTGCTCCTGCTGCACGTTTGCAAACAATGATGCTGCAAAGTCTGGACCTGCAATCACTTAGTAAATAGAACTCCAAACATCCGCGTGTGGCCTATGCAACCTTTAACCCTTGGGCTATCTTAGATGACCCCACCCTTGCATTGACGTGTTCTCCCTACCATGACAAAGGTGGATAAAGGTGGAAAGATTTCATGTAATCCATGGACACCAGTGAAGATCACAAATCATTGAAGAAAAAAGGTTCAGCGCACTGTCTAGTGGGTCTAGATGACCCAACTCCCAATGTTAAAGTGCCTAGGATAGCACAAGGGTTACTGCTGAAAGAGCCATGTACCCCAGTTTCAGTAAAAGTTCCTATTCATATTTTGATTGATACAATTGATTCATGTTCGTGTGACTATTAAGCCTTTAATTGAAAAGAAATGTCGCTTTTATACTTTTACAATAATAGAATTGTATTAGTGTTGTGTTTTTTTTCTTTTTTTAATTTTTGATAGCACATACAAGTTCCTTTCAAAATAAAATACATCCTGTGTCAAATTAAATCCTCCTGCTGCAGCACATTTACTTTAATTAAAAATACAGTAAAGTCAAGCCAAAGGTGGTATTTTTATCAACATGGTGCGCTGTCATCTGTTATCTCTGAATATTTTCACGACATTAGTGTAGAATTTAATTTATTTTGAAAAAAAAAATCTATGTGTTACATGGAAATGCAATTAACTTTGCCTCTAAACAGCATCTACACAGTTGTGCAGCAGAAAATATACAGGCAAATGAGCTTTAAGCTTATTCTACTAATAAACTCCTCTGACAATAGATTAAAACCCTTAACTATTATTTCTGCTCAGTTATCTGACATGTTAAAAATCCAAACAGGGATGATCAAATGTAGTTAACCGAAACAAAAAACGAAAAACCTATTGTTTATTTAAAATGTATTAACATTAAAAAATTTCTGAAAGCCAAAGAGCCACAACAGAGGAATTGAAGAGCCAAATGTGGCTATAGAGTCTCAGGTTGCAGACTCCTGGTATATGGGAACAACATTTGTCTTCTATCCAGTTTCCAGATTTGACACTACTCAGTTTGTTTTTAATATTACACTTTCTTCAACTCAAGATTTGGTTAATTTTTCTTTTGTTCTTCAAAGGTCAATTTTCTTTATGTATTTATTTTTTTACATACTTTCCTTTTTTAAATCCTTACTGCACTAAAGAAGTTCTTAGGAGTGAAGAAAGACATCTCACACATGTAAATTATCAGCCTAACACAGAGCTTCTTCTGGTTAAAAAAGGATCAAATCTAACAGTGCATAAGTGAAACATTATTACAAAAAAAGGTGCTGTGTTCACTACTTTTTTCCTGAGCTGTGTTTCGTGGTTGTCTGGAAAACAATCACATCATTCAGGTTCTTTGCTTATCGATAGCCTGGATTTTATCCCTGCATTTTATTTCCACATGGACTTTTGACCTGTTAACAAATTTAGATTTTATGTTAACATTCATCCTTTTGTTTCAGTGAGTCTATTATTTACTCCACAGAGTTTCATATCTTGAAGTATAATCCCCCCTTTCTGCTTGTTAGTTTTATTTAAAAGCGAGCAAAAAAAAAAACAGTGCTGTTTCTTTAATTACTGAAACACATTTTTGGTAAAAATTCAAAACAACTCTGCAGAACAGATGGTTATTTATATTTGTGAACAATGTGAATACATCCTTATGAATATGCCATTTCTAAGCCTTCACTGAAACAAATAGCAAACATTGAGTTAAAAAGTGCCGTTTGAAAGAGTGTGGATGGAGTACAAAGCATCTAAAAGCATCTTGTACGTCTTAATATGTTATGGAAAGGTTTAAATGATTTGTAAACTGCAAGCCAGATAAGAGATTCTGAAATAATTCCTAAAACGTAGGGAAAAAAAGACATTCTAACACCTTAGTAAAAAAAATCCTGGTTTGATTGAATATTTTAAGTCAGGGGATGGCTTTTTTTTCTTTTATCAAAGCTGTTATTTTTTCCACACACCATCTTGTTTTGTTGTTAATTTTAGACTTTAGTGGAAACCTTTTCTTTTGTGGTTTGGTGTTACATGCACAAGCTGTGTTTACCACCCAAATATAGCCAAAAACAACAAAAAAAAAAAGGAAAATTGTTTTAGGATCTTTATTCAATTGTCATGTGACTTCATGACAAATATACTGATTGCATGGAACTTAGTTTCAATAACTAATATGCAAATTCAATACATTACCAAATTTTAAGAGCCCCCACACCCCCACAATTCTTTTTCTTTTTTTTTACAGATCAGATTTAGGTGGCCTTGGGGATGTTGAGGGAACTTCCTGGTTCCAAACAACTAGAGAAAACAGTCAAATAAAAGTGTTTTCAATTAAAAACAAGCTTCATAGATGGCTCCAAGTGATTGAGCTTCTTTGGTCAAGACAGGTGCAGTCACCATGTTCACCTCCTTTAATCTGTAGTAGAAAGAACTCTAACAGCTTAATATTCAGATCCTCTGTGTTTATCCTCTAAACACCGGCAAAAATTTTGGTTGACATGTTATCTTATTCTCTGACCCCCAGCATCACTTATGCACCTAAATAATGTGAGCAGTGGCTGATAAGATTTGTCAACAATTATCGCTATTCACTTCTGTTCTGCTTCCAATGTTCATTATATTTTCTGAACCGGTTTAGTTTTCCCTCTTTGCCAAGGCGAAACCAGAGAAAACATTCTTTTAGGTAGGGAACTCAAATGCCAGAACTAAAAAGATGGAATAGAAACACAGACTTAAAAAAAAATTCAAACCAAATGCACAATGAAAGGACCCCTTCAGATAATAACTATAGCAATAAGCAACCAGTGAGGAAGTCATTGTAAGTAATGTCATGACTCATGGCTGGGGTGACATGAAGTGAGGGCCTTTATAATGTCTTCAGTGAAGCTCCAATGAGAGGCAGGTGTGGCGCGTCACTGACATGACTCTCACCTGAGTCAAGAACAGGGAGAGCACCCGACAACAGCCAAATCTAAAAAACAGACTCAGTGACTCAAAATTATCTATAGGCCAAATTTTCTGAGACTTGAGAGTTTTTGTGCTTGGAGAAGGTGGTTTTTGAGGCGTATCGAAATTGAAATATTTTTATTTTGCAAAACTGCAATGGAAACACTTTTTTTCTAATTAAATGAGTCACATGACTAACTTCTTGGTAGGAATTGGCTGTTTTGGCCACTGCACAGCGGGCGCCACAAGAGGTCCCACAGCATCACACCCCTCATCAAAAGTTGAGTGTGTCTTGCAGAATTGTTAAATCCACAGCTCCTTGGTAAAATCACCAACCACCATCTCCCAAATTCTCTTCATCTGTAGATGCTCCCACATGTAAGGAGCTCACCGCTCCATGGCCTGAAGAAGACGTCAGTATCTCTTTACATAAATGATGATGAGCGCTAGTGCCGTGGCAGAAATTTGAATGTATCCGCAATAAATCAAAGTTTTGTTAACATCCTGTGCTATGTTTTAAATGGCCTATTGATTTGCATCTTGGGGGGGGGGGTTGTTGACATCTAGTAGAAGTGTGTATTGGCAAGAGTCTGGCGATACAATACGTATCATGATATGTGAAACATATCAAGTGTCACTGGTTCATATCTGGAGCCCACGACAAAGCACCACAAGCCGCTTCTTTTTATGGTACTGGCAGCAACGTGGCACAGAGTTTTAGTTCAGTACCCATCTCAAGCAAAAACTAAGTAATACATGTCTGATAACAAAAACTGCGAGGCTGACTTAACATTTACCAATTAACAAGCTGATTCTCGTGAGATCTTGTTTTTCGTGTAGAGCTGCTCAAAAAGGCTCAGTTTGTT
The DNA here is from genome assembly GCF_053564925.1 of Oryzias latipes. Taxonomy (NCBI): domain Eukaryota; kingdom Metazoa; phylum Chordata; class Actinopteri; order Beloniformes; family Adrianichthyidae; genus Oryzias; species Oryzias latipes. Next base: position 27,995,833 of record NC_136248.1, on the reverse strand, counting down.
GTGCTGCCAACAAGCGGTCGGGGATTTAAGAAGAAGCCAAGAGTCAAATGCTGAAGGACGCTCATCAATATATAACTGAATATTGTCTTGACAGCATTTAAATCAATCATTTTCAATCTTTTTTTCCTCTACTTCCCGAATTTCTAGAATTTCAATCACGTTTTGTGCATATGTGTAATGGAAACGCAGCTAGTTGTGCCCATGGTAATCAGAGCAGTCGGGGTAGTAACCCCCAAACTGGAGGAGTGGCTACATCCAATCCCTGGAGAAACTTCAGACATCTCTGTCCAGAAAAGCACAGTGCTAGGAACAGCTGATGCTGCTCAGTACATTAAGCTCCCAACCCTCTGGTAGAGGACCGAGTTTGACAGATTTTTTTATTTATGTTTGACTCTAAGTTTATTTATCACAAAATTTCTTGAACACTGGGGGCAAAAATCTTGATGAAATTCAGAAGAGAAAGAAATAAAAAGATGCAATCATACGTCAGAAGCACCAAAAACGCACAAGCTTCATTCGAAAATTCTCTCTGAAAATGTCTCTCAGTGTGACAGTCTGCAAAATTGTTTTCCTGTAAATTGGGAATCATTTTAGCAACAATACATTTCTGCTAACAAGCACAGATTATATTTCATTGCAATATATCAGAAGACACTCTTCCACAGTGTCTTCTAATGTATGGAAACACTTTGTGATTGTATTTGTTCATTCATTTTCATTGGCCTCAAATTAAGTAAGTGCTTTCATTTGTAGGGGAAGGACAAAACGTTTTTCTGCCTGCTGTTCTGAGGAAAAAAATGGATCGACTCTGAGAAAAGCTGAATAAAATACAATGTATTATTGCACGGTGTCTTCTTAAGTCCTGTATGCCGATGAGGAAACCTTCAAGCCCCAATTGAAAACACTCTCTCCTTTTTGTAAAGTGATTTCTGTGGTTTTACATTTGCCCATTTGTTAGCAGCTTCGCAGGTGGCGACGCATTTTTCTCTGACAAACACGGAAACGCAGACATGCGCCATAAATTAAAGTTGCGCTACAACCTGTCTGCTATGCAACCAACCAGATCAGACTGGTCATTTACGTTCTCACTTAGCAGATGCCAGATTGATGTTTAGCTCATTAAAAAATAATCTATAAAGCACGAAAGCATTTACAAACACTAGAAAGTATTTCCCCAAATTGCTGTTTTGCTTGTGAGCCACAGTCTTTTCCACCACGCCTGTCTGTCTTGCAAACCGACCTGTCTCAGGTTTACAAAGGTTTGGTTCTCTTGCTTAAAACCTGCTTGTTTGGTTTCCATTGCTCTAATTTAAGATCTGGCTCAGCTCCAGCTCATGATGGGTCATAACAACAGATGGTTTTAAATTGAGGTAAAATGGTCAGCACCTATTTATGCATGTGTAGTCATTTTTTTTTCTAATGGATGACTGTATCATTACCCCAATTAGGTGAGCCCTTCGAGACGTCAGGGGGAAAGCGTCGACGTCCTTTCAAATGAAAAGCTTAAGAAATGCTCTTTTATTGGCAGGCTGGCTCAGAGACTCACCGCCACCCAAAGAGTGACATTTGCCATATTACACATCCCTTCCCAGCTGTTAATATACCCTTTTTGTCTGTATAGGGTCTCAGGTGGTTATCACTGTTAGAATTGAGGTTGCGGTTTGAAAGAGCACCAAGGGCATAAAAAGGTCAGTGGTATTTGCTCAAAATAACTCTTTCATTGGAAGACAGTGCAAACAAAGAGGTGCAGTGGAGCAGGAGGGCCAATAAGGAGAAGGAAAGTTAGCCTCATCTCTATAGAGTCAAATGTATTGTCTGTTTTGCACTAGTTCTGCTCAGGAACCAGAGTCTGTTCTGATTCGTCGCCCTACTATAAATGCTAGTTACAACAACCGTTGAAAGGTTCATGTGGATATTATCATAAGATGATTACGTATCAGAAATCTATTTTTGGCAATGCTCTATTAATGTTTAATGGATAAATGGTCCACGCCTTTTTCCTACTGCCGGGCAAAGCCTCTGAAAGCAAACTTGCTTTTATTTTATTTTTTTTCTCAGGTAAGGATCTCTCTTGCTTGCAACTAGTTAAAGAGCCAAAATTGAAGGAAATATACAGTTTTAGTTGAGGCTGCTTTAAACTTTTAACACTAAAAATATAGATGTACAACTGTAACTCTTGAATAGTGTATGCAAATAATGTAATTCCAGGGAAAAGCAGCTTTGCGCAAACATACGACACTGTACAACAGAGATGTGTTTACACAATCCACATAAATCAGCTGTTTCTGTCCCGGATAAAGGGTTGCATGACGGCACAAAGCCAATATGAAGCCGCATTTCTCTACGTCAGAATCAGTGGATTTATGTTGAGCGGCTGGTCGAAGAGCTATGTTATTTTAAAGAGTGTGTGTTCTTTAAGGTGTTGCCGGCGACATCTCCAGAGTTAAAAAGTAAAAAAAAGTAATCATCAAAACCTAACTTTCCAATTGACATGTTTTTATTTTATTTAAGCTTTATTTAATAGGGACAGTGCACATTAATGAACATCTATCAAACAATGATAGGCGTAAACATGCTGGATCATAGCAATGATGCTAATTTGCATCCATAGTCCCCAGGCAGGAAACATAAAACAGGACAAAAAAAAAAGACAGAGTCACAGATACAATAAGAACACAAAAAGGTGGTACATTATGAGAGTTAAAAGTCAGTGGCTACAGGACTGGTTTGCCTTGTGTGACTGTTTCAGAAAGATTGAGGGTTGAAGTCTTATCTGGCCAACATGGTGCTGACCACAAACCAACGAGTGACATCCAAGAGACCTGGATTTGAGTTGTACTTAAGTCTCTATATGTTCACATCGGGCAAGAATGCGCTAAACGCACAGTCTTGAACCTGTGCAGTTGGTGTTCACACTGAACAAGCAAGGAGGGGCTTCTTCTTCTTTTTTTTTACTACTGTTTACTAGCAAATGTCCGCCACCTAGAGTTGGAAGAGGTTTGGTGTAAAATGTCAAATCTGTGCAAATCCTGCTCTAGGCTTTTTCTTTTGTAGCTCTATTATGATATTTGACAAATTTTGGTGTTGTATAATAGGCCTGAAACATGAGTTTACATAGATTTTCACATTTGAAATGGTCGCTTGTAAAAATTACAGAGGGTGGAGTGTAGTTAAACATAGCTTTGCTCATGGAGACTCAACCTAAAGGACTTGAGGCTTAAGGTTCAAGACACGTAAACCACGATTATGAGTTTATTCCCATATGTTATTTCCAGGACACTTAGGGTGAGTTCTAAAAATCTCTGTCTGAAAGCTCTGTCTTTGTGAATCTTTTGCATTGGTAATACAGAAACCTCCTGCTATGGTTTCCCGACAAGTTGCCTGAAATAATATCTTGACAATTTTCTGAAAATGTAATACTAATTTTAACTATGAACGATAAGGCTCAACTTCAAGTTCAACTAAAGAAATGAGGGTTGAATTGGACTCCTCCAAAGACCTGGGACTTCACTTGAACTGAAATCCAAAGATTTCAGACTTGACCTAGACTTACAAAAAAGGACTTGGGAGCATCTTTGGTCCCTTGACATAGTAAAAGTAAAGTGAAAAAAAGAAAAAAACTTTTCACTTGTAAAAATACTGAATTGGTGGCGAATGAATGCTACTTAAACTCCCTGTCACAAATGTGTTTGCAAACTCATGTACCTGTCACTGAAAATGTATGCTCCCAGAATTCTTCCTGAATTAGAAATTGTTTTGTTGGAAGGCTTCACATTTCTTGTTGTTGAAGTGGTGCTGCACTATTTTGTACATTTTTTAACCTCAAGACGTCAAAGCAAGAATACTTTGACCTTGGAACTGGACATTTTTTTGGAACATAAACATGTTGATATAAAATGTATTGGGTTTTTTTTGTTTTGGATGTGGTCAAAGACTCCATGACTACATTTAATCATCCTTTATTTATTGTTTAAAAGTTTCCTGAAAAAAAACCTTTTGGAAACTTTGTCGTTTGTCTCAAAAAGTTGCCAATCCTGACAACATTAATTAGAGGTGTCCAAATCCCACCCTCGAAGGCCAATCTCCATATGTTTCCCTACTGACCTGACACTGTACCATGTTTATGGCAAAACATACCTGATCCAGGTATTCAGCAGCAGATAGTGCGGGATTTCTGAAAAACCAGGAGGAAGTCTGCCCTCGAAGCCTGGAACCGTTCTGGACACGTTGACCTGCAAGTCATGACATCCACCAACCAGACCAACTTCAGCCGTGTAAACTATTTTCAGTTTAGAGTGCTAAAAAAGTGAAGCATTACAGTAAAGTCATTGCAAATGAGACTTTTTTCTAAAATGCCATTGCTGATCATAAAAAGGGAACAGTGAGAAGACAGTTGCAGCAAGTTGTACAAGTAGTTTGATGCAAGGTCAAGTAGATCCATCATTATTTGTGGCATAATTGTTCAGTTCTTTGGTTTCACAGACTCAAGAGCTAAAGCCTTAGTCACATGCACCCATACGGGTAAATAACCACATTTTACCGTAATCCACCCCACTTGGATCATCTGTGATTCTTCTTGTAATCTTTTGCATTGTCTGTGACTATTTGAGTGAAGGTAATTCAAAAGTATTGCATTACAGTCATTTTACTTACAATTCTGAGTAAGTAAAAAAATAAGATAATGTTTTTCTTTTTTTTGTTGTTGCACAACACATATTTTTGGCTAACATGTATTCTTTTTTACGTTGAATCGGATCTCTGTTTACATGGTTTGTATCTAACTGGGCTCGGACTGTTTCTAACTAATATGCAGAAAACATTCAAGAGGGAGTTTGTAGACATTCTAGAGTATTTTGATATCTTGGCGATCTGCTGTTTCCTCTCTTAAGTCCAAGTGCCTCCCAATAGAGTCACTGGAATTTTAACAAGCATTTTTTTCAAACATGTCCACAATAAACTCATCTCACAGACGTCTTATTTCCGTTTCTGCAACACAAATTTTTGGGACATGAGTCACAACTTGTAAAAGGTTGATAACCTTTGGTAAACAGTGTTTACCTTTATAGCGCTGTACCTTCTCAGAAGGCCAAAAGCGCTTTACAGTCACAGTCCCATACACCCATGCACACACACATACACCCACTAATGGCGGCTCTGTTGTTGAACACAGGCACCAGCCAATAACCATCAGGAGCAACGTGGGGTTCAGTGTCTTGCCTAAGGCACTTGGCCACATGGGCGGGCAGGGTGGGAATCTTCACATCAGAGGTTGACCGCTTTACTATGGCTGCCCCGAATATGAATAGGCACTGCCTGTGAAAAGTTTGGTATGTATCGAGGAAAGTCTGTTGGCTTGATGCAAATGTCCGAATTTAGTGGGGCTTTTCATTTGGTTTGGTTCCTTTACTCGTTGCACTTTTTGCAAGTCGACTAATACCCTAACGACCTAAAGACCCCACGCCCAAAGTAAAAAGAAGAAGGGCAGTAAAGAATGCTCAGATATATACACTGGAAAAAAAACAGCTATTACACAAGAGGATGTACCAACACATGAAAAACAACACCTCAGGACCGGTTTTGGTGGTTAATTCACACTTGAAAGACAAAGGACACTCGCTTGAAGACAAAATGTGCAGATTCTAGACAGAGAAGACAAATAGTGTGATAGAGGGGTCAGAAAAGCATTACATGTATGTTTCAATAACCGTTCCCTTGACAGAGGAGAAGGCAGCAGATACAATTTGTCTACTATTTACCATGCTGCCCTTTTATTAGTTCCTAAATTCCGTGCAACCACACCCAACAATCCTGTGATGGGACTAGAGGGGATTACAAGGGGACAGGCGTATATTCTGGTTTATCTTTTTTGTTTCCCTTTAATGAGTCACCCAATTGCAGGAAAGTGGGTGTTCCACCTGGAAGATACAAATGTGGACTGACCCCTGTACCACTCAGACTGATAAAACCACTTGGATAAGTGGCAAAATGTTTCAAGGAAGAAGATTTTAGTCCCATTGCCATAAATCAACTTTAAAACAAGTGGACTGGCATTTGTACATAGCAGCATGTGTGTGTTATGGTCTCCGCACCCATTGGCCATAAATCATGATTTTAGGGGAAAACAACCTCAGAAAAACAAACATGAACCTATTTGGTGTTCTTCACTTGTCAGGTTAATTATTCCCTTGTCACAATAACATATTTCTAAAAATAATTTAAAAATTTCGAAGCAGCTGTTTTAACACGTTCTGCTTGTTTAGAATTTTCCTTTAGGGCTTAGCTTGAGTATGAGTTCAAAATAGGGCAATGACATCTCTAGATGGGCCGGATTGAGGCCAGTTCATTTTCACACTAAAAGCCAACAGGACCATAGTCGGTTTGGAAGCAAATCAAGAACACATCTTCAGGCTGGTCTCAGTACGCCTTTTTGATCCCCACCCAGACGCTGAGCTACAGGGGGGCAGCCACACCCCCAGCAAAAAGCCTTGCCCCACAATATATGAGTCAATATTATTGTCATCTCTGACAAAGATTAAGAAATCTTCAATTGAAGCTTTGTTGAGCATTGCAAAAATAACAGAATCCAATGAAATCTTGAGCCCCTCAAATTATTTGCTTTAATAATAAAACGTGATCCTTTAATCCATAATGGTTTGCCACTCTGGTGTTGCTATTTGCCACCCTTCCAAAGTCCTCTGCCCTCCCCCAAAATAAAATGTTCTGGCAACACCAGAGTGGCCTTGAGGACTGGTGTGACTGCATGATTTCTAGATATCCAAGCCTTCCTCATAACTGATTACCTGGTTCAGGTGTTTCCAGCCAATTAAAACATCCCAGTGCAAGGTATTTTGGAAAACGTGCAGGAAAGTGGGCCTCGAGGCCCGGAGTTGCCCATCCCTGGAACTAACAAGGAGAACAAACTGAATCACACAACACTATGTCAATACAACTAATTTTACCAGTTCCTTTTAAAAAATTGTATTTTTACTCTTTCTAAACCAAACATTATTATACAGTGGACCCTCGCTTCATCAAATTCTTGTTGTTTCATGGTTTTTTTTTGCTGCCTTTTTGTTGCTTTTCGGAATGTGTCCAGCAAGAATATTTGATCATTAGCAGATCTTTTTTTATTCCGTAATACTGGACTTATTTTTCTATGAAAGTTTGAATTTTGTAAGTTTAGAGTGTGAAAAGTGTAGAAACGTTTTTGTCTGAGAAAAGTGTATCCAATGAGTAGGGAGGGGTTTTTAAAGTTTTAAAGCAACTTCAATATTTATAAATAAAAAAGTTGAAAAAAAGTTAATCTATTGTGGGTTAGTTTTAGAACGTAACTCCTGCGATAAAGATGGGACAGCTGCTTATATTGAAGTGCTCTAAGGTTCAGGATTATTTGCATTTAATGTTGTTCTCTCAAACAATGTCTAAAATCACGTGTCCAAACCATGAATGTAACTTTAAAAGCTCCGGTTCTGCTGGAATGCTACACCTTGGCAGACATGATGAGTCATCTTGTAAACAGCATAAGACGTCAATGGTATGGTGTGTAATTACTACTTCAGTTAACACTTGGCAAGTGACTGAGACAATGGCATCTCTTGTTGCAGTAAAAATACACGTGTCTAATGTTAGCTTTATTAAACAGTTTGAAAAGAAGTATGGTATAAAAATTCATTCAAAGAGTTAAATGCCTATATATTTTTTAGTGTACAAATGATGTACAAGCAAATTTATGTAAAAAATGCAATTTTATTGGGAAATGTATCAATTCAGTGGGATTATTTTTTGCTAACCAATTCCACATCTACTTCATTGTAAACTGTTTCAATCCAGAAACCCTCAGACTTGTTCCACAGGTCAAATCAAGTTTTTCTCTAAAGATTCAGCAAACTATGGAATAATGTGCCTTCAAAATGCTTTTTAAGTGGAATAAAAATATAGTAATCCTAAAAAAAGCCAATGACAATATTAAACAATGAGTATACTTTCAATATTGCATGACCAGTCGGTCTCAGGCTACTCAGAGTTCCAACAAAAAAGCCCACTGGAAGTCCTGAACAAACAAGCAAAGTTATGGATAAAAAAGTAAGGCACTATCTTCACTGTGTCATTTAAAAAAAATATTGTTTTTTAAACTGGGACAGATGTCACACATTTACAAACATAAAAATGATTTATGAAGTACTCCATCAACTGGCTCCATATCCTCTGGCAGAGTTTGTCAGTCAAAGAAACAGCTTTGCGTGTGTTTCTCAAGGCTCTGTCAGAGGTAACAGTCGCATTGCTGTGTGCAGGAGCCCTTTCAGTAAGTCGGCCTGGTCAGTAAAGAGCGCGAGAGCGTGGATCTCAGTAGCTAAGGAGGTTAGGTTGCCAACAACACACACAAAAAATTAAATTGTGGCTTAACAACGACAAATGCCAAAAATTATACATAAAGGCCTGTTTTGATGCTGTGATTAAATGATATGCTACGTTGTGATGTTTTATTATATCAATTTGTAATATATGTGTGTATTTTGTATTTTATTGTATATACATGTATATATGTGTGCTTTTTCACATCATGGCCAGGGTCTAAAGTTAAAAACTATCCTTTGGCTAATTCTGGATTCTTGAACCATGTGTAACCCTTCTGCTATCCTAGGCACTTTACTCTTGGGAGTTGGGTCATCTAGACCCACTAGACAGTGCTCTGAACCTTTTTACTTCAATGATTTGTGAACCTCACTTGTGTCCATGGATTACATGAAATCTTTCCACCTTTATCCACCTTTGTCATGGTAGGGAGAAGAAATCAATGCAAGGGTGGGGTCATCTAAGATAGCACAAGGGTTAATGTTTTCTTTAAAGGGCCTATATCACGGTATCCTTTAGCCTTTCAGAATAAACTCTATCCATATATATATGATAATATATTACCTTTGGCACAATAAAGAACACTTTTTTTAACATAGTTATTTTCAGAGCTCATTTTGCTGTACAGTGATCCCTCGCTATAATGCAACTTACTTTTTACGGTTTCGCTACTTCACGGATTTGCATCGTGCATTGTGTTCTGCATTCTGATTGGCTAAAAAGTCACTCCGTTTCTTCTCTGCCTGTGCGTCAATAACGTTGCAGTTTAATATGTACATGTATGTAAATCAGCTTGCCAAATTTACAACACGTACGTGTAAATCATCTTGCAATTTCGATTTTCTCTAAAACCCATAGAAAAAAGAGCGACAACAACTGCCCATCACTATGTTCTTCTCCTGAACAAACACAGCTGCACCACGGGCTTCAGAAGAAGAAAATACTGCAGAGCGGAGTCAGGATACAGCGGCTCATTCTGAAGAGCAGTGAAATACACCTGAGTCACTATTTGTCCCACTGTACTTTGTATTTTTTTCATGATCATTGTAAATTTTCTCCCGTTTAATCCACTTACTCAGGTCGTGTTGAGCGGGGTTTAATCTCCGCAATTTGAAGCCTTCTGTCACATTGAAGATTAAGATTATTATTTGACAGTACAGCGTTATTTGTTGAAAAAAACGTTTCTAAAGTACTTTTATTTGTGAAACAAATGCTTGAGCCTGTAAAATGGTTTGTTCTTTCTTTTCAATGTATGATAGAGTATTTAATTGTATAATAATTGTAAAAAAAAATAGAGGTTTCTACTTCACGGATTTTGCCTATCACGGGTTCTTTTTGGAACGTAACCCCCGCGAAAAACAAGGGTTTACTGTATCAGAAGTAAGACGACTCGACCTCTAAGGCGCCTCCTTTCACCCCTTGTGGGTGCCGCCCATTTCATGACATCTACCCTTTGCCGGCCTCAGTAGCGTGTCTAGTTTCACCCATGAAAACAAACAGCATCCAATCTTTTGCAAAGATGGATGTTTATAATGTGCAGGAAAAGTGAAAGTGTTTAGCAAATCACCGCTAGCTCCATGGAGAAAGTTGGTGTTTGTGTTAATCTGGGGGCGGTGCTGGCAGCGCAGACTCTTCCTGAAAGGGCGTGTTCTTCACTTTGTGATGTCACAATGTGAGGACCAGCTTGTTTTCCTGGATTAGGAGGGGCTGGTGCTCAGAGAGCAGGGTTTTAGAGGAATACTCAGAGATTAGTGAATGGATCAAAATATCACTTTGGGGGTGTTTTGTGTGAGGAATTAAAAATATAATACACTTAAAAAACTCAAAAGTTGATTTTTCATGATAAAGACCCTTTAAATTGCACAGTCTCCTTTTCAATATACTAAAGAACTAGACATAGCAGCAGCTTATTTTGACATTACTTTTACATTCTTTTAATTTTTTAATTTAATAAGGAAGTTTCACACCTTTTGAGAAAAAAATTTAGTGAGCTATGAAAAGAATTAACACTGCACAGCACAATTAAATTCTTAGGCTACCTCCTAGATCAATCATAAGTGGTTTCAAACCAGGATATAATGCAGGCTCTTTCATCGTCAAATGATGACGTGACTTTTCACACGTCTTTCAGAAAAGATAGTTATAGAAGGACAAAACTCAAGACTCCATTTTTTCCTTTTTAAAACTAAGATGTTTCTCTTAACGTCTCTGTGTCACAACCTACGTAAATATAAAAGATTAGTAAAGTAATTTACCTTTAGTGTGTTCCAGGTTCTGCCTGGACCCCAACACAAATCAATCACATTTCAAAACCTTGTGTTTTGCACATTGCTTCCGAGGTTTAATGTCAGCGGCTATTACAGAGAGGAAATGCATGTTCTGCATCAAAATATCAGTAATGACATTTTTGAATTCTGGAAAATAAAATCAATTCATCAGACGGAGGCTTAAACTTCACAGATCCGTGTTTGACATTTGGAGCCCCTCTTTGGCTTGACCTTTGCAGCCGCTCACCAAACATATCTGAGTGTCAATCTCACGTTTCGTCTCTAAAATTTTCATTTATATTCTTGCTGACACGGAGAAGGAAAGCGGAGCCGGGTGTTGTGTTTGTGATCAGCTTTTTAAGATGTTGCAGCACAACAAAAGCCCGGAAAGTTTGTTATTACAGAAAGTTTCGACAATAACATGGCGAAATCTGTTGACATGACTCAGAATGTGATCTTACATTTGAATTTCAACATATGCTTGTGTCAGTGACCTTTCAATGATCCTTGATAAAAAAAAAAAGCGTGTGAAACGTTTGCCTTGATAAGAAGGAACAGTCAGACACGTTGTGCAAGAGTTTCTGCATCATCATCATGGCTGTTTGCATGATTACCATTTTACTTCAAATTAAATCTGGAAACACAGACCTTGTAGGAGGTTTTCTCTTAAGATTCAGCAAATCTGTGCAGATTACTGTACATTCTACATCCATTGAAGGAAAGGCAGTACAGAACCACAGCTCCACTGTCTGGTCAAGTTGTGAATTACTAAAAAACCTGACCTTCCAGCAAATCAAGCAACAACCAACCTCATTTGTAACGTTCTTTTAAAAAAATAATCCAGAAAAAGAAGGAGAAGAATATGACTTACTGCACCATCTATTCTTTAATGCCTTGACTGCGACTGCCAAGTTGCTGTGACGTGGAAAAGAAAACATTTTGGCATTCAACATTGCAACCTCATATAATGGAATTTCCTACAACCTTTAGCACATGACGTGTACCAGGAAAAATCTGTTGCATGCACAGCGAGCCATCAGCCAAGTTATCACCTCCGTAGAGTCTTGTATCAGTGTCACAGCAAGAATTTGATTATTTTATTTTACGTATTTAGCCTTTTTTTTATATGAATGTGAGCTGCATCCCAACAGTAACTGGAAATCACAATGTTTCCATGGCAATGCTTGAGCGTTTTTTTTTAACCATTGTTTGTTCCATTTGCTCATAAATGATCTGCATGTACACGTAATCAGGCAGGTGTTTCTCACACATTCCTGCAAAAGGGTTTTGTGCAATCACGCATCAGGAAGAGCAACCAAAATACAAAGAAAAGCAAAAATAGAACCAAAAAAAGGAGACAGTCAGTAAATACGCATGCATTTGTTTTGTTTTTTTGCACAACCTAAAAAGATACAATCCAGAATTATACCTAAACAAACTTGATAATTACACCTAAATATGAGTTTCGATCAAACCTTTGTGCATGGTTCACCACTTTTAATTAACAAAAGAACATAATTTTGACTTTATGTATGTACGTGCATACATATATACATATATACGTTCATACGTATGTATATATATATATATATATATATATATATATATATATATATATGTACGTATGTATGTACGTACATACATACATATAGACAGACAGACAGACAGTCAGGACCCTAAATATTTGTACAGAGACACATTCTTTCTCATTTAGTTTCTGTACATTACCACAGTCAATTTTTAATAAAACAACTCCGATGCCATTGAAGTGCAGACTTTTAGCTTTTAATCCATGGGTTGAACAAAAAGATTGCATAAAAATGTTAAAAACTAAAGCATTTTATAAACACAATCCCTTCATTTCATGGGCTGGTAAGTAATTGGACAAATGAAATAACTGAAAACAGAATGGTCTTTACTAATATCTGGTTGAAAAGCCTTTGTTGGCAATGACAGCCTGAAGTCTTGAACTCATGGACATCACCAGATGCTGGGTTTTCTCCTTCTGAATGCTCTGCCAGGCCTTTACTACAGCAGCTTTCAGTTGCTGTTTGTCTGTGGGCCTTTCTGTCTGATGTTTAGTCTTTAACAAGTGAAATGCTGCTCAATTGGGTTAAGATCAGGTGACTGACTTGGCCATTCAAGAATATTCCCCTTCTTTGCTTTAATAATCTCCTGAGTTGCTTTGGCTGTATGTTTTGGGTCGTTGTCTATCTTTATTATTAAACGCCGCCCAATCAGTCTGACTGCATTCACCTGGATCTGCGCAGACAGTATGTCTCTGAACACCTCAGAATTCATTGGGCTGGTTCTGTCCTGTGTCACGTCATCAATAAACACTAGTGTCCCAGTGCCACTAGCAGCCATGCACGCCCAGACCATCAGACTGCCTCCACAGTGTTTTACTGATGATGTAGTGTGCTTTGGACCAGGAGCTTCTCCATACTTTTCTCTTGCCATCATTCTGGTAGAGGTTGATTTTGATTTCATCTCTCCAAAGAATGTTTTTCCAGAACTGTGCTGGCTTTTTTAGATGCTTTTTAGCAAAGTCCAATCTAGTTCTTGAGACTTATGAGTGGCTTGCATCTTGCAGTGTACCCTCTGTATCTACTTTCATGCAGTCTTCTTTTTATGGTAGACTTGGATATTGATATGCCTACTGGAGAGTGTTGTTCACTTGGTTGGCTGTTGTGAACGGGTTCCTCTTCACCATGGAAAATGATGCTGCGATCATCCACCACTGTTGTCTTCCGTGGACGTCCAGGTCTTTTTGCGTATTGAGTTCACCAGTACTTTCTTTCTTTCTCAGGATGTACCACACTGTTGATTTTGCCACTCCTTATACTGTAGCAATTTCTGGCATGTTTTTTTTTTCCTGTTTATTCAGCTTAATGATGGCTCCTTTCACCTGCATGGAGAGCTCCTTTGACCGCATGTTGTCTGTTCACAGCAAAATCTTCCAAATGCGAGCACGAGTCCTCTACTCCAGGCCATTTATCTACTACACTCATCATGACATAACAATGGAATTGCCCACACCTGCCCATGCAATAGCATGGAAGTCAATTGTCCAATTACTTATGAGCCCATGAAATGAAGGGATTGTGTTTAGTGTCTAGTGTCTTTGTCTTTAGTTTTTCCCATTTTATGCAATCTGATATGGTGCCTCTGTCAGACTCCTCCCCCTCTCCTCTCCGCTTGGCTGCTGATTCTCAACACCTGCGACCACTTACCTCATCACCTCATCCGCCTTCATAAGGAGCCACAGGATCATCAGTCTTCGCCAGTCCGTTGCCCCTGATGGTGCATAGTTGGTCTTCAAGTCAAGCTATAGTTCGTTTGCTACGTCAAGTCTATGACTAAATCTGTCTCTCTCTACTCACCTTCAGGAATCCAGTACCACGAGTGGTCGCCTGAATCAGCTTCCAGCCGGTCTCGCCAATCTGTCCTCCCCTGCGGTCCCACCACGAGCCTCTGCCACCTCAAGTATCCCAACCTTCGCCAGCATCTGCCTACGGAGAAATCCACCAGTGACGCCGCTAACCTCTGTCTCCAGTTTGGAACCGACATCCAGTCCTGCTCACGCTCTGCTCTCTGCTCCACGTATTAAACCTCTTACCTGCCACGCTTGCCTCCCGCTGTGTTTCTTCTGGGTTTCAGCATCTGGGTTCGAAAAGTGTTCTGTAGCCATGACACAATCTTTTTGTTCAACCCATGGAATAAAAGCTGAAAGTCTGCACTTCAATGGCATCTGAGTTGTTTTATTTAAAATTCACTGTGGTAATGTACAGAAACAAAATTAGAAAGAATGTGTCCAAATATTTATGCTCCTGGCTGTACGTACATATGTATATTTAATGATGAGGTAAGAGCGCAAATATTGATTCGGAAATAATCTAAACCAATTTGCATCAATGGAAACACCTGAAGAAAGTGAGAGAGGACAGCTGCAGCAAGTTTAGGTGATTTTGTGATTGTGGTGTTAATGGCACTCCTTTGCACCCACATGCATCAAACGCAACTTCTATTTGAGAAATAATTGCCTTTGGCAAAGCACGGGGAGAGTGGCCATTGCGGCTGGGTAGCTCGGTTGGTAAGGTGGGAAGCTACCATGCAGGAAACCAGGGTTCGATTCCCGGAGGGGAATGAGCAATGGTACTGGGGGCAATTACCATATCAATGGCGAGCAGTTAACATCACCCAGTGAGGGTCCTTAGGCAAGACCCTTAACGCTACTGCCTCCCGAGCGCGGTTTCGGCTGCAGCTCACCGCTCCCCAAGGGGATGGGTCAAATGCGGAGAAAGAATTTCCCTTCGTGGGATAAAATACAGTGTATAAAAAAAAAAAGAAATCTGTTTCATCAGGCGGGGGCTGGGGGCATTCTGCCAAAACAAATGACATACCGGCTTTTAGATCAGTATGAAGGAAGTTGCTGATGAAATTTTTTTACAGTTTTTCTTCAAAATCTGTGACAAAAATAGTGTATCTATTAGCTAAACACTTCACGTGTGGATTACGTCTCGTTTGAAACAGAGATGTCGTCTCTGATCGTGTACCAGCACAAAGTTAGGATTTGTAAACACAATCCTCCTCATGAGTCTTCAAAACGTTCAAACTGGTTATGCGAGCTTCCACTACTGACAGTCAGAAAGGCATTACATGGCTGTACTTAACTGTTGTTCATTTTTACTGGTGTTTATCCACCCGTACATTCTGTCTATTTCAAAATACCATCTGCGTTTCTACTGTGAAAAATGTCACATCTTCAACACAATGGAGCTAAGAGGAAGAAGCAGGACCACACCCAACACAGCTACGTCAGATGTGTGCTTTGCATTCATGTATGAATAGGTACATTGTCAAGATTTAAGAGTAACTTTGCAGGATGGTAATCTATTTTGGGCTTCAAAAGTCCTCACACAGCTTAAATAAAAGCAAACTGAAAATTTTCAAGACAATAGCAAATATGTTCTGGAGTCAAAGCCACTATAATATCCTTTTTAAATGACATAATTTAGCCTCCCTTCCTTTCTGTGTGTCTCCTGTGACGAAATCAAAAACACCCTTTCTGTATTAATACTTTTGTTAGTTGCACTTCAAGTGAGTTTCATGTTTCTCGTCATTTTATAATTACACCTGTTTAGCACATCAATATGACACAGAACTGAGCCACAGAAGGACGAAATGTAAGATATGTTGACACTAATATGTAAACATTGTTCGTCGTGTTAAGAGCTTTACATTCAAGATGCACGATCCCCACCACCTCCAAAGGCTTATACCAGAATAGTCAGGTATGTAAATTGTGGAATTTATTACCTTCGAGTGCATTTTACTCATAGATTTAGTCAATTCTAAATTACAACTCCAGGGTAGTACTTTACCTGTCAACGTCTTTTTTTCACTTTTAAAAATCTAAGTCTCACGCATATAATATTTCCTCAGGGAAGCACACAGGTGGAGTTGTAGTGGTATGGTATAAAAAAGACTTTTGAATTAGATTTTTCCTAAAATGGAACATTAGTTTTACGTCACTATGTTTTGGTTTGGTTATTTATAGCTCTCCTTTCGAAGGTTGTGAACTGTCACATCTGTAAAGAGCATGGGGGACATCTCTATTAGAATAAAATACCTTCATTGTCATTCATATCATACAACAGAATTGAGGACTCTTTGGCTACGTTCACACCGCAATTTGAAACGACCCAATTCCGATCTTTTTGCCCCTATGCGACCTGTATCTGATCTTTTCATGGCAGTCTAAACGACACAGATCCGATCTTTTCAAATGCGACCCCGGCCACTTGGGGATGTGGTCCTGAATCCGAGACGTATCCGATCTTTTGAAATGCGATCGCCGTCTGACTGGCCAGGCCACATGAATCCGACCCGAACGTCATTGATATGCTACCAAAGTCATAATTCTTGAATCGTTGAAGTAGGCAGGAACGAGAACACAAACATCAACCGTGGTGACGATGCTGCTGAGACCAGTCAGTGGAAGGGAAGCGAGGTCACCGATTTGATAAATATTTGGGGTGACAGCTCTGTTCAGGCCAAACTCGAGGGCTCTTATTGCAACCGGGCGATTTTTAAAAATCTTTACAGCGAAATGGCTGGGCGTGGTGTTGAACCTTTCCTGCGATTACTTTTTTTTTTTCTCCCTTTCCTTTTTTTTTTTTTTTCTTTTTTTTTCTTTTTTAACTTGTTCTGTCCTACGACGGAGTATTAGGGCCACCAAAAAAAAAAAAATTAGAGCCACCAAAAAAAAAAAGTAAAATTACGAGATTTTATCTGGTAAATTTAGGAGATAAAAACTCGTAAATTTACGACTTTTTATCTCATAAATTTACGACTTAAAATCTCATAAATTTACGAGAAAAAAGTCGTAGATTGAGGAAAAAACACAGAAGTTGTCCGTTTATTGGAGCCTAGCTTGAAGATGAAGTATGTGGAGCCTTTTGTGAAGCTTCATTTCCGGATTATTATAGGTTTAAAACAAAGAGATTCTGAACCTTTTGGCGACTCAAAATCAGATTATTTTCCGTGTAGCAGTCTTTCCGGGGTTCAGTGTCAGTAAAGCGGAGTTTAATATGTAAAATAAGGAGCTCAGAGACACTTTTGGGTGTAGACAATCGCTGCAGCCTTTATTCTCCTTTTCATTCACATATCCTGAAGTTTATTTGTATCATTACGTCATGAACCTGTCATCCCAACACCAATGCGGAAGTAAACAGTGTTACAAACGCCCCCTCCTGCAGATGAAATGTCCCGTTTCAGCATAAAACAATAAAGAGGAATGAAAATAGTGTTTTATATTAGCTTTGGAACGTTGAAAATGCCCAAAAAAAAGTGCTCCTCCTTTTGTGTGACGGAAGCGTCACACAGACGTAGAGTCTTGTCTTTGGTGGAGGAAGAAAGGATTCAAGCGAACAGCTGCAGGGACACCGACGACGGCTTCATCGGGCTGCAGAGATCCTGCAAACCAACCATCAATAAATAAAACTTTAATGAATCGGAAATCAAACAAATGACCTTCCAGACATTTGAAACGTTATCAATAAACATTCAGCTCACCTGTTCAACAAAGTTTACTCGGTCTTCTCTGCGGCTGCACGGCGTTCACCTGCTGCTCTGCATGCTCACTTCCACTGTAATCTCCTAAAATTACGAGTTTTTTTCTCCTAAATTTACGAGATAAAATCTCGTAATTTTACTTTTTTTTTTGGTGGCTCTAAATTTTTTTTTTTGGTGGCCCTAATACTCCGTCGTACTGTCCAACAGCTGAGCAAACAGATTAGAGCTGAAGGCTTTTTGTGTTGGACAGGTTTTACTATCACAAAAAGAGGTTATATAGCTTCAAGAAACTAGAGTGTAGATTTGTATAAACCCCTTTTTGTCGTATTATTATTTATTTATTTGTTACATTTAGTGTGTGTGGGGAGGGAGAGGGGAAGAATGTGAGGGGAGGGTGGAAGAGAGTAAAAGGAAGAAAGGTGAAAAGGTGGGGGATACAAGCACTGATTTGACTAAGTTATTAATTTAAGCTGTAACAATTATACCAGATCTGCTGGAAAGACGAATGTTACATCAAAGGTGAAAATCTGACACTAAGATGAGCGAAAAAAAAATCTGTCCATCAATACACTGTAGGTAAGGAGGAGGGATGAAGCAGACAGGGAGTGTGGCAGTGTGCACGTGCACGTGGGGGTGGAGATACATGCATGCTGCCGACGTGAACCGTGTGTTCATAAAGGGAGCCAGAACCTACCCAGCCAGACCAGCCAGACCAGGAAAGGGGAGGAGAGCCCCCCAGGCCAGAAGCCCCCCCAGCATCCGGACCCAGGCAGCCCGGGAGGGGAGGAGGAGGGGACCGCCCACCCCACCAGCCAGGCACAGAGAGGGCCCCCCTACAGGGGCCCCCCCAATGCCCAGAGGCACCAGCGAACCCAGTGTCCGGCCCCAGGCCACAAGACAGGAGCGCTTAGCCGTACCAGGCGGCAGCCATGGGGGCCACCGGGCGCCGGACACCGAGACAAAGGCCAGGGACGAAGCCAGGGCCCCCGGAACCCATGAGCCAGCCACCACCCGACCGGCCCCCCTTTCCCGCAAGCCAGCCCAGGCACGCGACCTTAGCAACCCAGGGATCGCCACGCACCCACAGCCACAGCCACCCCCTTAAAACCCTACGCACTACAACGCCCCCCCGCCATAATATCTGACCCCCCCCTCCCCAACCCTCTCAGTGCCCTCCCCTCTCTGTGATGGGGAGGGAAAGCCCCAGAGGGTCCCAGCGAGCCAGCCCCCAGGTCGGTCCTACCCATGCACTCACACACACATACTCACAATCATCTGGTTACCCTCCCTACCCCCGCCGCCACGCAGTAACCCCCCCCCCAGCCGGCCGACCCCCAGCGCTGCATGCCCGACCCTTCCCGCAGCAGACAAGAAGGGATTTTTTTCCCTTTCCAAACGTGGTCAGAAGCACCACGGGACCCAAGGCAGATCCAAGGCAGATCCTCCTTCGGGGTTCACTTCCCCATTCAGACCCTTAGATTCTCCAGAACGGGTTGATAAAGAGTCCATAGCATTTATTCTAGGGGAAGCCTTCTTTTATTATCGTTCTCCCTCCTCGCTAACACTCAACATGACTGCGCGCCCACACTGTCCCCCTCATTCTCTACCTTGCTGCACGTGCTCTCCTGTTTCTTACACACACGCGCGTGCGGCCCCAGCACATACACATCCCCATTCCACAACCGTGGGTCCAGACGATCCTGGCTCCAATGCCATTTTAAAATGAGAAGATTGTAATTGTGCTGGCTCCTTTGTGAAAATGAATGTAATAATGCAAGAAGAGCTCCGCTGTAGACAACACTGTTGACATCCATTGTTAACGTTAGCTACTTCCGCAAACAACAGTGACGTCATTCACCGTTGAGTACTCTTCTGCGCATGCGGGCCACTTCTGGGTCATTTCACAGTCACACAGAAGATCACAAAAGTTCGCATTGAATTGCAAATGTGAACATCCTTGCAAAAATTTTTGATTTTTTCTAAAAATCGGAATTGAGGATTAGGCCCTGCAGTGTGAACGTAGCCTTAAATACAAGTGGGGGAAAAAAGATCATAAAAAAGGAAAAGTATTTTAACCAAACAAGGATTAAATCAGGTAAGTAAGGGAAAGTAAGAAAATAAAAAATAGAAGTAAAAGTCATAACACACTGTGATAAATGAACTGGCACTCCGAAACAGTACACACATTGCACAAGGTTGACTCTTGCACTGGAAGAGCAAGTTGAAGCGTTAAGGATGTTCTATTAAATGTTGGGGTCATGGAAGACATGTTGCATATTGGAGTTATAAAAAAAGAGGTGATGTATTCCAATGGTGGAGCCTCGAGTCATTGCGCTGGAAGTGAGGAATTTAATGCATGTGTGTGTCAGGATTTTATTCTTTGTAGAATATTAAATTCGCATTTCTCCATGTGAAGTTGACACCAGAGAAATATTTGGGGCTCAGAATGGCGTGCCACAAAGAAAAACATCGCCCACAGCCTTGAAAACAAACTGGCCTCACCTAACATTTTGACTTGGGTATAAAGAACCCCGTCTCTCTGCAGAGCAAGTCATAGCACATCACAATTAAAAGACCACTGGGAACCGTTTGACAATAGGTCAAGAGATGATCGCATGTGGCGCTACATTTTTAATATCTGAATTGATGTCACAGAAAGGTTTGTCTTTGAGTTTGCATGTTTATCACCTCAAGGCAGTTTGGTTTAGGGCAAAATTTCTGGATGATGACACATGAATACGACAAATATTCTGGTATGGCAAAAACTATGCTTGAGCGAAAGCTCCTAAGGTGAAACTCTTTTGTCCTTTAACTTCTTAGTTAAGATAAAAAAAATAAGCGTTATCATTTTAGTGTAGATTGTTGTCAACCAAAGCTCTTTTTGTGGGGAGCGACAGTCACACCAACTTTTATTTAAATAAGCAGGGAGCCTAATTTTCTGCAGATGTTGGACTGGACCAATCCACATGTTTCTCATGTTTCATATATGTGATGAGGATAACTAATATTACCTAAACAAAAAAAGGAAAGTAAGTTTATTAAGACAATTGTCATTTAGATTCAAACTAAAATGACTTTTTAGAAGTTTTGTTGAATTTTTCCATAGGGTAAACTAATTTTCCTGAGCATAATTTTCTTTTCCTTTTCTGCTTGTTGACAAACTATATGATTACTTCTCAGAAACACTTTGCAGTTGATTAAAGGAGAATGGCAGACAGCCAGCAGAGCAGGTAGAGTGTAAAAAGGTTGGATGTGGAGCTTCAGTGGCTGAGCGGATGGCAGGAGCAGCAGGGTGGTGTGATGAAGAGCAAACCAAGCAGATTTGATGAGTTGTGTGTCAGCAGCATAAGAAGTTACAGGTGGAGGGAAAGCAAAACAACAAAGCTGCAGCTTTCTGGCACTGATGAGATATCTTATTACTTAAAGTACGTAATCTGTTAGAAGGCGGAGAAGAACGAAGGACACAACAACAACAAACACGCACACAAACATGAAGAAATGCAAAAAAAAGAAGGAAGAGGGAAACTCGCCAGACAAGAAAGTTAAGGAGTGACGTTAGATTATAGTCAGTCCCCACCCTCTGATGTAAAGCCATTGGATTTCAGGTACTGGTACAAACATAACTTTCTTTCAATGATTTTATTCTCAAGAGGAAGTAAAAAATAGAAAAATTTCGGCCATTGCTTTTTATTTTTGGCTTATTTTAAAGCAATTTAAAATTTTCCTTGTATTGTTTTTGTGGTATGGTTTACTATTAGCACAAATATGGTAATTGGAGAGCAGGGATAGAAATCAGACAAAGACAGTAAATTCAAAGTATTTTTAAACAACAAGGTCATTTAGACTCTTCTTCTGAATGAAGAAGAGAAAATGTACAGTACATTTTGATACAAAGTAAAGAAAAACGTCTATAAATCAGACATCAAATTACATTTTTTGAAAAATCTTCTAGAATAATGTAACATGTATGTATTTTACAGGTTCTTAACATAAAGAATACTCTACGAACAAAAAGTTCTGACTGGAAACTCAATCATTTTAACTTATCTTCAGTAAATTGCTTGAAACCTAAAATATTATCTAGTTCTTATTTATTTACCCACAAATATTTCATTTACTGTCAGGAGGTTTCCATAAACATGACCGAAACACTTTAAAGTAGTCTAAAAGAAACACACGTGACCATTAAGAAACAGGTTCTGATCTGGAAGATACCACTTTTAGAAAGAGGCGGAGCCAAAGACAGGGCCTGAACGAACACATTTTTAAGTCGTAAATATGTAATTCTTCATTTCCCATAAAATCACATTATCTACTGTAAGATGAACAACAAATAATGTACCAATAAAAACTGCTCACCCTTTAACATTTTCTAAAGTAACCATTTATAACTACAGGGCTACAAGTGCAATGTTGTCTTTACTTTTAGTTGTTTGTGTTTTTTGCTTGATTTATTATATTTTTACATTAGATTTTTCCCCAGTTTGACAGGCTTTACTTTGCTGCTCAGTTTTGGAATAGTAAACTCTATCCATTCACCATCTTTATTCTCTTTTGCTAGTAGTGAAACACCATTAACTAAATCACAATGCTGACTCCAATGCATTTCAATCTGCGGTCATTACTGAAACAACAGGTTTTTGTGCACTAAGCTTTAGTAACTGGTATTGTGTACAAACCACCTGAAGGAATCTCACATATGCTATCGTGTCATGTCCAATTCCAGCAGTAAAGTGTTGAAATCAGAAACATGTTGTAGCTTGAGTTTTTTTTTTCTCAGAGCAAACTTGAAAGTATTTTTTAATGAGTTCTTTCATTTACATACATTTCTCTTTCGTATTACTTGTGATTTTTATTTTTCTTCTTTCTTACAACCTTAAATGTTGCCACTACTACAAGACAGTTTTCTTTTAAGTCTTGAAAGATCCCCAACATAGTGGAGACTTTTATTTTGAAATTCAAACTTCATTACCAAGTACACAGAGATGATGTCCTTTGTCGATTCTGATAATTGACCCTTGGAAAGTGTGATCTAAAAATACTATTTTAATAAAATTAAACAAGTAATGAAAAATATAAGATCACAAACAAATCAAACCTTATTTATGTAGCACTTTTCATATAGAACAAAACACAAAGTACTTAACACAAGAAGAAAAACATAGAACAACAACAACAAAATAACAATTAAAATAAAGCCCCCTTTCCCACCCCCCAAAACCTCCAACTTACACAGAACCCCAGTCCCATTCATGACTCCCACCCCTTAAATGATGGAGACAAACATTTAGGAAAGAGGTTGAGCACGGAAAAAGTTTGTTAGTGTAAAAATTGATATTTACAACCTCCCTCTCTATGAAAGCTGCATAGACTACAAGACTACAATCACTTGTGTGGAAAAGAATTCCAATTGGCTAAACATAGTTGTGAAAGAGGTGACTTGGATGAAAGTTGTGTTTAATCTTCATTTGCAGATGAACCACATTCTCATCCACTATTATTGTTTTATTTATCCTCTGTAATATTTTAATTATTCTTGTTGCAATATTCCTATTTATCCAACACATTTAAGCATGTTAATGTTAGAATATTGTCTAATAATATTCTCCTCATTTAGGTCATTGGGTTCAATATCTTTGTGACAGGAAATGTTTAAACTTGATTTTAAAGTTCTCTTAATGGTTTAGAAATGCTTTAATGGTCTTGAGCCATCATATTTAACCGATTTGCTTTTGAAGATATGAACCCTGCAGTCCTCTGGCACTGGCTTCTTAAGGTGAGGACCAAAACACAGGGTGAGGCCTCATTCCACCATTACGACCCTCAACTGTGGAACAGCCTGCTGGAGAGCCTCAGAGACTGTAGAGATTTTTAAGAAGAGGTACAAGACCCAACTTTTTAATATATCTTTCACATGACTTTTGTATTTGCTTGATTATTTTATTCTTTATGTATTTATGAATTTCTCTACTTTCTCTACTTATGACACTGTTTTAATTATGTAAGGACTATTTTTATTTAAAATACTACCCTTTTTCTAATTATTAGATTCATGATATTCAAGATTATGTTTTAATCATTTCTAATGCCTTTATTTTTTTATCGGTTGAGTTCTATAAAGCATTGAAGGCTTTTGGCACTTTACTCCTTCTACAATTTTTCAGCTATTTTAACCATTCAGCTATCAGAATTTTCAGCTCTTTCAGCTTTTTCCAGCTGTGACATTTGCTCCTTCAAATCCTTGTACTTATCAAGATATTCCAGGATTTCCAGGATTTTTTCCTCCATTGAAATACATGGCGAATCCATGGTGCAGAAGCTCGCCGGTTCGATACCCGGTGTACGCATTTTTAACAAACATATCTTTTTTGTTATTGTGCTGTGTTCACTTTATTTATGGTCAACTTTGGCCATTTCTTTATTTATATACTTATTTACTTTTTGCCAATTATTACCCTATAAGTTTCATTTTAATTCAGCAGTATAGCATTAAACCCTGCATTTTCTTCTGGAAATGCAGCTCCTTCTAGTTTATTTGATCTTTTCCATTATTGTTATATCCTATTTTAATATTTTATTATTATTATTTATATACTGAAGTATTTTCTCACTCCAGTGCTTCCTCTCCGGGATCCATTGTTCTGGGGCACTACCGGCTCCGCCTGTAGGGGGTGCTGTTGTTGCGGTGCCCGTTCTCATCAGGCCAGCTGAGGTCCTGCTCTGTGGTCTGATAGTCGTAAAGCGGGCCCTGAGCTGTTGAGCGTTCCCTGTGGCAATGGCCCCCATGGTCGGGCTGAGGTTTGGAATAAATGGATCCCCATTACATCGTACCAAGCCAGACTGGGGCTTCACTGTGGCGCAGTGGTTAAGCTCTCTTGCCTCACAGAAAGAAGGCCCTTATAAGTCCCGGCTGGGGGACCTGAAACAAAAGATAATTTTAAAAAATTATGTTACCGACTTTGCAGTTTATTTGAACAATACATCTCTATGTGAATGTAATGCATATTACTCATTCAGAAAGAAAGTTGCACAGCGGCATACCTATGCTTCATTGTTCAACACCTCCTCAAACACACAGAGCACTTCCTTCATTTTCAAGGTAAAATGCGGCCCTATTGTCTCGATTTGGGAGACTGATTCTTTATTTCTAGGACAGTTTTTGTTTCATTGTCCACAACTGATCACTGGGTTTCAGGTCTTCAGTGCAGATGGCCAGTTTTTTGCAGAAAGTTTTGCGTCTTCCCGATGAGTCGTGTCAGGCAACCTAGCTTGGCATTGTTTTGTTGAAATAGCCAAGCCCTTCTTTGAAGAAGTCATTGTTTGGATACAGACAGAGCTTTTTTCTCAAACAGGTATTTATTGTTCACCAATGCTAGTGATCTCACTGATGCGTAGAAAAATACTATGAGTTCTGACATGTTTGCATTCAACCTATTGTGGAGCATGTGTGATGCTGATATCACTCGATGATCATTTTGTAGAAAAGCTGCGAATAATAACAGGTAAATCACAGGCTGCAGAGTAGACAGGTTAGATATACAGTAGCTGCAAAACAAGCAGATTGATAGATCTTGCGGGGTCAGATGGAGAGCAAAGTCAGATGTTCTCCTCTGAATGCTCAGCGTTTCTGTTTACTGACTACCTGGAATGCAAAGGCTGTTGTGAAAGCAAGGAGACCATGTCATGAATGGCGACATTGTCTTATTAAGGAATGTTTTTTCTCTCCCTCACTGTCATGCTTTGGTCGTGTAAGGGCCCTCCTTTAGAAGATCCAACAAGCGTTACCGTTTCTGATGACGTTTGATCCTTTTCTGAATTAGGCTGAAGAGCCTCGACTCTGAGCTCAGAGACAAAAGCTTGTTCAATTTACACTTTACTGACCCATAAAGGAGCCACCTGTTTTAAAAAATATGTCTGACTTAACCATTCTTCAGATTATTTTGTTTGAATATCATTCGGGGAAAAAAACAAAATAGCTCTCTGTTTCAATAACCTACTTCCTTTGTGTGAAGCTTTTTTCAAAGAGGGGATTTGCTAAGACAAAGTGACATACCTTTACAATCCTTCAGGATTAACCCGTGATTGTTAATGTTGCACTGTACACATTGTATAATATATCATATTCACCTTTTGTTTGAATTTGAGTTCTACATGTTTATGTGTTGAGTCAAGGAATACACATATATAAAGGGACTTTTGTATGTCTGTGGGATAAAAGGTAGCACTCCTTTTGAGGAATATGTGTCAATGTGGGCATATTAGGATAACTTTAAATGTTTTTTGTGTACACCAGCATAGGTGTCCTTTTTGTTTACTGCTATGCTTCCTGGAAGAAAAGATTTTGCAATCCGGAAACCTAAATCACGTGAGTGCTGATGAGCTACGTAAACAATTTGGAACTATCGGTGATTCAAGTAATTTTTTCAGGCCATGAAATGCAACTGTCTAAGTTCATCATAGCTGGCACAAAACGAATAGAATATTAAAGCGGCTATTTTGGGACTTTACATTTAGATAAAAAAAATAAACTGTATAATTTAGATGGTTATGAACACACTTCTTGCTAAGTTTCTTTGAAGAGGTCTGGGATCATTACCAAGAAAGAACCGTCATTCCTCACATGAAACCCGAGGCTTGGTGACAAATGTCTTGGACGTGATTCAATGGGTTTCATGTTCAAAGATCTGTAGTGATAAAATGCCTAAATCCAAGTTTGACTGTGTGTAAAAATGTAACAGCTGCGTGTGTCCTCTGGGTCCAGACGGTTGTCATGGGGGATCTTTGGGTTGACCTGTGGCCCAAGTGTAGTCTCTGTTGTAAGAGACTCCACGTAATTCAGAGGTGCAAATCCTGCAGGGAAGAACTGTTGCTTCATTAGGTTTGTATTGTATAGTTTTGTGTGGTGCAGTTTGCGGGTTTGGCTACTTGGGTGTGGGTTCCTCCAGGCTAGGTTGCTGCTGGGAGGCGGCTCTGTGCTGCCTCCCAGCCTTGTTTCAATAGCCCAGTAGGCATATAGTGCTATTTGATGGGGCCGTTTGGACACCACTGCAAAGAAACAGGAGATGTCCTCACACTGCTCCATCCACCTGTTTTTACTGAAAACTCTCCTTACTCCAGCACACTATACACACTTACAATCCAATAATTTGTAAATGATGTACACTTAGACAACCTTCTTAAAAGATCCAAGACTATTTACAGTCACAGTCCCGTTTACGCATGCAAGCACACATTCACCGGAGCTAACCCCCACCAAGAGCAATACAGGGTTCTGTACCTTTCCCAAGGACACTTCTTTGACAAATAGGTGGACAGGGTGGGAAAGTAAACTTGCGATCTACCAATTAGATATCAACCACTGTACTTCTGCAACATGGCTGCCAATACAAATTACATGAGATGGTGATTGCTATTGATCCTCTGTCTCCTACCCTATTCCTTCTTTGGGGAAACCAGTTGCTGTGGTGGTTGTGACCTTTGGACATTGGCTTCATGGGCCAGGGGATCCATGAGTATGTTTTAAGCTGGGGATCACATCACATTTTTCAACATCACTAAATCAAGAGAGCCTGGTCGGTCCTCGCTTATCATCCAATTTTCAGGGATCCCCATTTTGCCCTACCTCTGGGCAGGGGATTGTGACCTACCTCTGCTATCAGTTGGACTCCACGGAGAGAGCTGGCGGTCTACCTGGAATAATGTGAATGCATGGTAATGTAGTGTCACCACTCTAAGCTCACAGGGAGAAGGCCCTATTTTAAATCCTAGCTTTGTCCTTTCTTTGTTTCAGTTTGCATGTATTCCTTGTACATGTTGTCTTACTGTTGTCTCACTCCAAAAATCCTGCTTCACAGGTTCATTGGTGACCAAACTTTCCCTTAGGAGTGAATGTGAGGGTGTTTGGCTCTCGGACAGACTGACAAACTATCTAGGGTGCCCCCTCTCTTTATCCAACAGTAGTTGGGAAAAGGCTCCAGCAACCCTGGGACCCCAGAAAGAATTAAGTGGGTTTAGAAAATTGATTTATAGATACTTTAATAACCGACTACAACAGTTGTTTTCCTAAAGCGAGGAGATAAGGAGGCGCTCACAACTTGCATTCCTCGAACATGCTGGTTCACTCTAGAGTTATGACATTAGGGATTTCTGTTGAGGTTTTTTTTACAATAATGAGTACTCTTGATGTTGTTGAGATGATTTAGGGTGAGTTACTGAGAAACTGCTATTGTTTGTTTGGGGTGTTTTCATGTACGGCGACATTGGGTTCCTAGAAAGGTGCCTAACAAATAAAATCTATTATTATTACTTTATTGATGGTCCCTGCCTTCTTCTACAGCTTCACTACGAGGCACACTCTGGATGTTACTCGTTTTCTGCATCACCAGAGACAAAAACAAACAGTTCATACTGGTCAATACAACTACGTACATTTTGCTCTTTAATGTTTGTGGATAAAGTAAGTAAGAAGAACAAAACATACTGGCAATATTGTGAAGAGTGCATAAGCAAAACAAGGCTAATACTTCTTCCACTTTCGGCTTCTCCCATCAGGGGTCGCCACAGCGAACGAGTCGCATGGTAGATTTGGCAATGTTTTACGCCGGATGCCCTTCCTGACGCAACCTTCTCAAACCGGGCTTGGAACCGGCAGAGGTAGAGAAGGGAACAGGGAGCAGCCCGGAGTCGAACTCGGGTTTCACGGATGGAAGGCGCCGCAAACCAGCACGAGCTAAACTGGCTCAAAACAAGGCTAATAAAGTTTAATGAATTGATTATTTCTAATACCATTCATTCCCATTAAAATACTTATGGAGATAAAAAAAAATAATAATAATTTGGATCTGAAAACATTTGCCCATAACTTCCAGGATCGCACTCCTGTGTTCTCCAATGTTTAAAATTTGCAAAAAGTTGTTTTCTCAAAACGTTCTCAACTTAAATCCATGTGTCAGAAATGAAGAGAAACATTTTTTTAAAATGCAGCCTTTGAGGCTGATCAATGACGATGTATTCTGCAAACCGTATGCACACAGTCCAGTCACCAGTGACGTGCGGAGAGGGTCACGGCTGGTGAGGCACTGACGTCAGTCAGATTTACAAATTTGATTTGCAACAGTTAAATGTTTCCAAGTTTTATAAAGAAAAAGTCTGTTGTATAAAATTTAATTCATAAAATGTCATTTCAACATTTTCTTTTTTATGCTATAAACTGTAGCTTAGAAAAAAAATCTCCCAAAATTATCTTTACTTAAAAAACAAGCCCATGAAAATCTCCTTCTGAAAAAATACATGGATAACCTGTTTGTAGAAATCTTCTTTATCTTTTAAAAATCTCTCTGTCTCAGTGGAGATCACTGCAGCAACATGTCTCCACAAATTCCAGAGTTTAGACAAGTAATACTCCATTTAGAATATAAAGCTAAACAATATTAAAGAATAGCTGGACAGTTTCACTTAACCCTTGTGCTTTAATATTGGGAGTTGGGTCATTTAGACCCACTAGACAGTGCGCTGAACCTTTTTTCTTCGATGATTTGTGATCTTCACTGGTGTCCATGGATTACATGAAATCTTTCCACCTTTATCCACCTTTGTCATGGTAGGAAGAACACGTCAATGTAAGGGTGGGGTCATCTAAGATAGCACAAGGGTTAAATTGCTACAGCAAATACTATATGATTCTTTAGCCACGGTGTCATACTCTCCTGGATCACCAGCACCCTCTGAGCAGATAAAAAAGACTAAATGAGTCACAAACTGGCACCAATGTACGGTAATCAGAAAGTCGGTGAGAAATTTAAAAAATGAAGTAATTAAAAATAAAGCATCTTTAATGACAATAGAAAGACAATTAAAAGTAATCCTAGAATAAACTTGTCTAAAAAATTGATATTCATTTAATTTAATTCATTTCTTTTTTAAACTAAATTTTGCAGGTGAATCTGGGCAGGTGAGACTGCTCAAAAAGCTAACTGCTGAAACAGTTGCAAACTTTTTCACCAGTTAGCAATCTATGATACAACATTGTGACAAAAGGATTTGGCATGCATGTCCAGCAGCAAACAACTGGTTCGTATGATAAATGACACTTATGTAACTTCTGGCAAATGAGATTTTAAGAGGTAGTCATCTTAGTCGCTTTTTCATTAAGCGTTCACTGTCTATAACAGTTTGTAACCCTTGTGCTATCCTAGGCACTTTAACATTGGGAGTTGGGTCATCTAGACCCACTAGACAGTGCTCTGAACCTTTTTTCTTCAATGATTTGTGATCTTCACTGATTTCCATGGATTACATGAAATCTTTCCACCTTTATCCACCTTTGTCATGGTAGGGAGAACACGTCAATGTAAGGATGGGGTCATCTAAGATAGCGCAAGGTTTAAAAAGATACAACTTTTAGAGTCCAATCTACCCAACTTAGCAGTTTTTTTGCAAACACTGATCCTGGAAACATGCATACATAAAACTTTGCATTGCCGATAAGAACTCCATTCAATATTTCTGACTCCAGACTGTGAACCAAGTCAGACTAGGCTTGTGGGTTTTTTACTGATCTTGTCGACACATTTTTATCCAAACGTCATGGTTTGACCATTCTAATGGTTCAAAAATTGACTTACTAAAAATCAGCTTTTACTCCACAGAAAGAGTTTTATGGCCACATATTGGATTGAAATATTTTATTTCTCTTATTTCTAAGATGACATATTTTAGATGAGCTGCAGTTATTTCTAGATGGTATTGTAATGCAATGTGCCCTTTTTCACATTAGTGATGTCTGATAGACTGGGACAATTCTGGGACATTTTTACCCTTGTTTGGTTGTCCTGAAATACAATTTCTGCAGGTGTTGTTTTAATAAAGATGGTGCCATTCAAATTCTTGTTGCCAAGGCTGTGAATGACAGACAAAAACGAATGTTGTTGCAGACAGGGAAAAATTTCACAAAGTGCATGCGGGAATGCATGCCTAAAAAAGCAAAGCATCTCATCACTCAACAGCAATTTAGGTTTTCAGGTATTGGTCCTGACTGTAGGAATTTAAAGTCACACCCTCATATTACACTTCGCTTAGTTTCCAGACGTCCTTTGTTTAAGCAGAAATTTTAAAAACTACATTTCTGAATACAATGATAGGTTTTATGGATCTGATGATGGAGGTTAGTGAAGGACAGAAGCACGTCTTCCTTGAATGCACATCTTTTTTTAAGGGAAAAAAAAAGCAAATGTCAGGACAAAACAAATGTACAGATCACTTTCTTAAAAAATGAGAGAGAACTGAAACTGAGGTGTTTATATGCAGGCTGAAGATAATCAAAATCCAGCATCACCTGCAAACTCACACCAGGTGTGGACATGACAGGTTAAAAACTGAATGGATGAATGAAAATCACTGCTCCTACAAGTTATGATTTATTTTTATTTTTTTAGAATAATAGGCATATTAACTGATACAGGGCACAAAACCCCACCTCTACCCTGCTTTACACTGCCAACTCGCCTTGAGGTATTAAAATAAAAATGTTACTGTTTGTGGAAGGCCTAAATTAGGAGAACTAGATCATTTTATGGTAAAGTAAACCTATTTAAAGACCCACTCCAATGAAAATTGTGTTTTTGTTGTTTTCAACACATTCTTGTAGAATTATTCTGATAATTGAGGACATATATATATATATATATACACTCACTAGTCCTCTGCCTCCTTCCTTGCGGCTAGCATACAGTCTCAGGGTGCTGGATTTGGGATGGAACCCTCCATGCATGGTGAGGAGCTTTCGTGTCTTAACATCCGTGGTCTGTATCTCTTCCTTTGGCTATCTTATTATTCCTGCAGGGTATATGATTACTGGCAGTGCATAGCTGTTTATTTCCTGGGTCTTGTTCTTGCCATTGAGCTGGCTTCTCAGGACTTGCCTTACTCGTTGGAGGTATTTAGCTGTTGCAGCTTTCCTTGTATTCTATTTTCTCACACTCTTGCAATGTTTCTGTGTATCTTGGCAGTAACGTTTATTTGTGGTTCGCCTGGAATTTTATATGTTTTCCTCTCTGATGCATGCTGTACGCTCGAAACACAAAGTAATGTCTCCCTGCTAACTGAGGATTCTAGTTAAGTTATTTACATCATTTCATGACTATAACTACTTAACTAACAATTATAAGTATTTCTTTCTGATTAAAACCTTTTGTTCTGAAATGAAACTCTTTGATTTTAGTTGGATTCAATTTAAAACAGATACATCTTTTCTTTAAGAACCCAAGAATTTATAAACTTGACTAATTTTTATTACACTAAAACGAATAAAGATTCAAATAAGATTTGGGAATTTTTTTCTTTTACTTATTTTATGTTTCCTATTTAAGAAAAAAACTTACATTCAATAATAATACCTTTAAATACTACACTTTTTTATTTATTTAAAAGCTTTAGAATGCATCATGGAATCGAGACTGCCCTTCCTAAAGTGCTAAACAGCATCAGTGTCAACAGTGACTCAGGAAAAACATCAATCTTGGCGTTTTTAGAATCAGTGCAGCCTTTGTTACTGTGGACCATAAAATACTTCTTGACAGGCTGGGAAGTGGGCGGGATTATTTCACAGAGTCCACAGTTGGGTCAGATCCTATTATGCAGACAGTGGTTCGGTTGTTTTCTAATGGTGATCATAAATCTGGGTTCTTGTGACTCTGCTAAGCAACCCGTACACACTCCCTCTGAGTCAAATCCTGAACACTACAGGTGCACAGGCGAGTTCTGACACCAAACCACAATGGACCATTCACCTTTGCTAAGAGCTAAACTTCCTTCAGTTAAACAAGAAAAGGATAAAAGTCATTGTTTGGAAACAAGAAGAATGGAGTAAAGAACAGATTGATTCAAAGAGGTTCATTGTGTCTATAAGATTATACTGCGTGTTTAATTTATTTTTTATCAGACACTGGTTTGTTTTGTAATGTAAAACGTACCGACAAACGTACCGAATGTAAAACGGACATCAAGGGGCGGAGTCACTTGTCAAAGTTTGACAGGTGATTCCGCCTCAGTTACAATCAGCTGTTTTTTAAAGACGTCACACACTACCACCTGATGACGACCCTGATGAAGGTGGAAGACATTCCACCGAAACATGTCGGTACGTTTTACATTACAAAACAAACCAGTGTCTGATAAAAAATAAATTAAACACGCAAAGAACAGATTGCTAGAGAAATACAGATATCAGCACTGACTGTGTTAGACCAAAAATGTAGGATACTCTAACAAATAAATGCATTTAAGCATAAGCAATCTGAACAAAAAGGTATATTGAAGGTCAAATATAGTTTGGACTTCCTTTTAGCTGTTTTTGCTCCTTTGGCTGAAATCATCATTGAGACACCTTTTTTGTGGCATCTACCAGTCCCTTAAATGTGTCTTACGTGTGAAATGTCTAAACCTAAACAAAAACAAAAACTACATTCTTCTGAAACTACATTTCAAAGAAAGTTTAAAAATAGGCTTAAAAACATTTCTAATGTTAAATTATATCACTTGGGTCACTTAGTGATGTTAAAATTGATTTTAAATGTGTATGCATCCCGATACCGACATGTGTGAAAATGTACAGACCTTATAGGATCTCCTAATTTTCTTTAAATGACTACATCACACTGCAAAGTGGCATGTTGTATTGCATCGTCAATGAAGCTGCCTGTTGAGATAAGAATGAAGACATGACTTTGCTGACAACGTGACACTTAAATACACAGAAGATGATCAACTTCAGTAAAGACAGCTGCGGATGCTGAGAAACACGAACCTGGTGTCACTGTGACAGAAGAAAACAAAAACAGAATGTCAACAAAAAAAATACAATCCTCAAAAATATATGGCTGTTAGTTTATAAATTTTTCAACTGTCACCTTGCTGCACACAGATGGAAGCAGCTTCCTGATGATGTCTATTTATATTTTAACTTAAACCGTTGCTGTTTTCTGACTATTTTATTCAAGGGATTTTTCAGTCTAGTATTCTATTTGTCCTGCCTGCTGCAAAGCAATTTGAATAGCTTATAAAAGGTGCTACATATGAAACCTTTCTGCCTGAATGAAACACTTTGGATGGCGTTAACCCTTGTGCTATCCTAGGCACTTTAACATTGGGAGTTGGGTCATCTAGACCCACTAGACAGTGCTCTGAACCTTTTTTCTTCGATGATTTGTGATCTTCACTGGTGTCCATGGATTACATGAAATCTTTCCACCTTTATCCACCTTTGTCATGGTAGGGAGAACACGTCAAAGTAAGGGTGGGGTCATCTAAGATAGCACAAGGGTTAAACGTGCAGAACTTTGGGCAAAATCTTGATGTAGGGGGACGTGTCATCACTCCAATAAACATTTATTTTATTTTAAAGAAAAACATTTCTGATAAACTATTTAATGTCATTACGTATTTATAACTTCAAGCAACCAAAAAAAATTAGAACCATCGACATAGTAATTAGAAAATAATAATGTGTTTTCTGCTAAATAGTAATTAAAAAAGGCATTAAAAATGCATAACAAATGTTTTTATGTCTGTAAGAATGCAAATTGACATTTTGAAGAAATCCCGCCTCTTTTGGCTGAACGGCTCAAATACTTTGGCCCAAGAAACCGCAAAAGCATTGAGAAAAAAAATAATGAAAGGTAAACAGTGACTCATTAGCAGCCATAAATAAAGAGGAGGAAACTATCAAGAATAGATCAAATTCTTTCCTGATTACTTCTGGATTTACGAGAAACACAGTAAAAGATAAAAAAATATATATGATAATTTTAGTTAGGATGGTGCTATAGTCCAGACTGCTGCTCTTTCACCTAGTTTTCTGTCTGTCTGTCTGTTTCTAAAGTGTCTTTGAACAGATGATGTCAGAGTTTCAGTGTTTTCTGACTCTTATTAATTTGGGCAGGTGGTCACTCTTACAGAGTCTTGTTCTGCTGGAGGTTTCCTCCCCTTATAAGTTTTCTTCTCCAGTCGCCCAAATTCCTGCTCCTTGCCTGGTTTGACAATTTTTCTTAAAACAACCTATTTTGTCAATTTTTGCCATAAATTGGATCAGAAATTCAGATTTACTTTAAAACAGTTTAAAACAAGTTGCGTCTTTGGGTTAAATGATTACCATGCGATCAAATTAACAGTTTTTGAGGTTGACTACATAAAAAAAAACTTTAAAAATGGATCTGAACAATCCGAAAGACAGCAGTTGTCATTTAATATTCCTGCTCAAACTGTGTTTCTTTGCATTTTTCTAATTTGCGGGGGTGTGTCTTACCGTTTTCCTGTAGATGCTGGAAGCAAGTTGAACTGGTTCTGCCATATAAAATTCTGGGTAGGATGTCGTGACAATAAACACACAGCCTGTGCAGGTTTCTCTCATTGTTGCAAAGATACCAGCGGGGAGAAAGTGTCTGAAGTGGTGGGGCTGCAGGAATTTTTGTCTTTCTTAAAAACTCAGACTTGTGCGTTTTTTTTGTAATTACCCATCAAGCAATGCGATAATTGGATCCACTTTTATCATCTCAGAGGTGAGGAGTCATTTTTTTTTAAATCGGGTTGATCCTTTTTTATTGAATTTTGGTTTTACACAGGTTGTAAAAGTACCAAGAAAAAGTACTTTTCTTGTAATTTTACCTTTACAAAATAGAGATAGTGAGGGGGAACTTTTTACTTATAAATTTGAGATAAATTTTAAATAAAAGACAATACTTTATTACTTTGTATATCAAGTATAGCGACAGGTGGGTTTCTGTTTTGAATTGTATGTCATTGTATGTCATTCCATCAGGCTAATTACAGATAAAACAAGAAAAAAATATGTTTTTATTTTTTTTATTTAGAAAAAAAATGGAGCAGACAAAACTTCCAGAAGACGAAACCAGAGACCAGATGGAGGACATCACAGAGGAAAAGTTCCTCAAAGATCTCTACATTTTCATGAAGAAGAGAGACACTCCAATAGAGAGGATCCCTAACCTGGGCTTTAAGCAAAGTATGATTTTTATTTTTTTTTATTTTGGAGAACATTTGTGTTTTAACATTCACATCTTATTATTGTTGTTGTTGAAACCAAAAGGAGTAAAACAAATATTGTTATTTATCATCTATGCTGTTTTTAATAGAGCTATGGTAACACGATAAAAAAAATACCTTGGTGGAACCACTACATTTTTATTCTGTTCTTAAATCCACAACCACATTTTATTGAATTATGTCACTGTTCTTCAAAAAAAACCATAAAAGTGGCATGTGTTAAAGCTAAAATATTATTTTGGATTATCTCAGGTACCCATAAGGCTTTTCCTTTTTGCCAGCTGTCAACATAAACAGAAAACTGTGATTTGAATAATTGTAAATTGTGATCTAAATCCTTCTAATGTTTTCTTTTTAAGAAAACAAGTGAAAAATAGAAGAGAATTAACGTAAAACTCTTGTGTGTTTTTGCAGTTGATTTATTTGTGATGTTCAAGACCGTCAATGACTTGGGGGGCTACCACAAGGTAAACAGCATGTCTGAACATCCGTGTTGACTTCACGTGACTAATTGAAATGTTTTAAATTCCAGGTCAAAATGTTTGACAGGTTTAGATTGTTCTTTGCACTTTTGCAACACAGAAATCGTAAACTGTCCTGCTTTGCCTTAGGTCACTTCCCATCAGCTGTGGAAGCAAGTCTACAACATTCTGGGCGGAAACCCGCGGAGCACGAGCGCTGCGACCTGCACTCGCAGGCACTATGAGCGGTAAGCAGGACCACGCATGCTCCTATTCCAGCCTGTGGAGTTTTCTGTGAGCGCCGTGTCTCATTCACTTGCTGTTATTTTAGGCTCCTCTTACCATATGAGTGCCACTTGAAGGGCATTTTAATAAACGCTGTGCCTCAGCCAAAACCCTTTCATGACAAGGACAGCTCCAGTGGGCAGAGGCCGTCGAAGCGCAGGCTACTGTCCCCTCAGGTGGGTTTCCATTTCCACACTGAGAATGATGGGAAATGTAGCTTTTTTGTATTTAGATTTAAATTTTAATGATAATTTTTGTGTTTTTTTTTAGGGACCTTACAGTTTCCAATTCGATCCCTACCTCCACTCTTTGCCTCTACACTTCCCGCAGTTCTATCCACCAAGTCAGCCATTTCTACCCCCTATCTTTCCCCTTACTCCCTCAGTGTTACTCCCTCAACACCCTGCCCTCAAACCCACCCACCAGTTTCAGCCACCAACTGTTGACCAGCACACCAACCAGTCACTGATGGACTTGCGGCGACTGGCAGAGCAGTACATGTCCTTGTTTAGACCGAATGAACCCCTGAATCTGAGCACAAAGGCATCCAGCTGCGACTCTGAGAGTCCGGCGTCATCGTTTTCCCCGCCGGCTTCCAACAAGGGTCCAAAGTTTTTGAACCAACCCTCCCCACTCTATGCCCCATGTCATTCAGGGGTAGTTAGAAATGAAGACGCTAGTGACTCTAGTGAAGAAGACACAGCTTTTTCATACCCTCCAAAAGCAAAGAAAGCCCGTGTTGTGAAAGCTTGCACACCGCCACACAGCCCCAAAGGCAGCTCTGCCCTTACAACGGAAGCTGACAAGGGGGCCCGAAAACCGAGCTCTCCAAAATCAAGCTCTTTGCTCGAACAAGCAGAAGACAAACAGACAGTTCAGGAAGAATGGAAGCCTTTTGCCAGCGACATTCAGTGCAGGCTTCCTCAACCAGGAGAAGGAAGGATGGAATTTGAAGTACCACTGTCTGTCTTTTATAAATTGATCAAATCGTGTGGCCCCTCTGCCATGTTGCGCCCTTCCCTCAATCCCGAGGATTCCTCTGGACAGAAGAGCTGCTCTGACGTTGACGCTCTTCCCTCAGGCGAGATATTTTACATGAAACGGCAGAACTCAGCCGAGGATTTAAGCCAGAAGGACGAGGCGAACAGTTCCAGCCGGAGCCAAAACTACAAAAACTACAAACCCTTCCCTTCGAGCAGCAACATGAAGAGTGTCTGGCCTCTGCAGGATGCCCATCGTCACCGGGACGTCACACAGACCAGAGTGTCCTCTCACGCTTCCTCCAGACTCTGTGAAGTTCAGGAGGAGGAGCAGAGAGGCGAGAGAAAGCCTCCAGGCCGGCTGATGAACCCCAGCTCTGAGCTGGAGCTCTCCAGCGAGGAGCTCGTGAAGCTGAGGAAAATCATCTTGAGCACTTCGTGAAGCTAAGATGGAAAGAACCAACACCACGCTGAAGCTAATTCTTAAAAACTTGATTAGTGAAGTTACACTTGCAGTACAGCAGAGGAGTTTCGCACATTGAGAGCAATAAATCAACGTTTAACTTCAGTATTAGTGCCAGGTACAGAACATGAACATGAACATAAGCTTTAAGTCTAAACCAAAGACTTCATTTTCAAAATAAAATTGGCTCTTGCTGCCAAAAAAAGTTTGTATTTGAAAGGAAGCTATTCCATATTTGAAGCTATTTTCCAAACTCCTTATTCTTGAGGATTAAGGACTTTATTCCTGGTCACATAATCTGAATTTATGTGGCTTCTAAAGTGAAACTTTCGTCCTCAAAATAATGCACCAAAAACACTTTTAGAAAAAAAGAAACAAAGAAAGGAAGTATCTGAAAAGCTCTTTTCTCTTTTTTAAATTTTTTTTATCGTGACGTTTAACTTGATATTGTAAAGCTAACAAAAGTAAATCCATTTTACAAAAAACTAAATGTAGCAGATATTTGAGGGGAAAAAATTAAATATGTATTATGAAGTGATTTTTATCTAATTAAAGTGCACATAAGTGTCATTTGCTGATCCTGTAAATATTCTGTAATGATTTAAATATTAATAAATGTGTTAAAATGCATGAATCGTGTTTTTTGTGTATTACTCACTTTGGAACACATCACAAATTAACAATAGGTTTTGTCAAATAAAAATAATTATATTTTGATATATATATATATCTATCTATATTATTTTATTCTTCACAGTGACCTAAAAATATAATCTTTTTGTTCTAACTGTGGGACTTATTGGACAGAGAAAAACACCAAAATGTTAAAAAAAAAAACATTTTTTAAAAAGCCTAAAATATTAGGCTATATTATTAAAAATCAGTGAATACGTAAAATATATTAATATTAAAACTCCCACATGTATGAAAGCCTTCTATAGAGTTTTTTTTTTTTTTTTCAAATCTTCCCTTTGGTTGACAGCTATTCTGTAAAATGACATTAATCTAAAGTATATTTTAAAAAGACACACTCAGAATATTTAAACTGCTTTTGGAATAAATGGTGGAAGTCCAAACTATAATTATTTTAATTTTTACCCTTTGAATCAAAGCGTGCAATGCATTTTTTTTTTCCTTTGAAATGACGGCAGCATAAAAACAGCAGACACTCCCACCAGACGCTGAATGCTTTGCGCAAATTATATATATATATATAATAGTAATTATAGTTCGTGGGATTTAAAAGGCCATTAAAGAAGGAACAATGTGGGACGGATCATCAGCACAAATGCGGAATTCTGTTTCTGGATTTTTGTGGTAGACGTGTTATGTTTTTTCAATCTCCTGATGTTGACAGCAGGACAATTATCAAAGTGATGACGCCCTGAAGCTTGAAGCTATACTGCATCTCACACATGTGTTTCGCAATGACATTCAAGCCCAGAAATGCTTTAACAAATTCATTTTGACAGATCCAGGGAGCAGTTAAAACCCCTATTATCCCTTTAGTTTTCTTATTTGTTAGCTGTGATCATAGAAATCCTCTTTTGTTGTCTTTGTTGATAAAGTTGGCACCCGTGTGGCAAATTCAGAAATAAAGGTCGGCCGCAGGCAAGCATTAAACCGGAATGAGAACAAGTGTTTATTTGACTTTAGTTTTATTATGTACATCTTTTGCAACTATAACTATAACTTAAGTATAGTTACGTTTTTTTTTTCCCACTTTGATTGTTTTTCTCATGAAAAAAACAAAAAAACAGAGGTTGAAGGTTCAACACCACACATCTTGTGATCCCTTAGTGACGGCAGTTCTTCATCATTTCCGTTTCCATTTGGAGTTGTCTTGTCGGGAAATTAATGACTGTAAAATGAAGAAAAGCGTCAATCAAACTTAAAGACAACAATAACAGTGTCATTCAACAGCGTGTCAACCGTCCTGGCTCTCTTCCCAATTATTTTAGCAGGTGACAATGCAAAAAATTCACTTCCACCCTGTTTCTGATAAACGCTCTCTGGAAAATGCCTCCATTAAACATTCCCGGCTTCAAGAGACAGTTAAAACCGTTTTTATTTAACAATCCTCGCCCCAATAAAAGCCGGCATGACGATGTTATTTTTGGAGGAACACAAGAGTAAAAGTTACTGGAAGCAATCGTACAACTGGTGATTCCAGACCGGCACCAAAAAAATGCACAGGCTTTATCAGCTATCTGCTGAAAGGTTGCAGTGTTTAACACACTTTGCAGGATTAGTTATTTTTTTGTTCAAAAGATTTTTAAAGACACTTGAGTGTTTTTCTTGAGATTCAAAGATGATCTCTCTGCTCAAAATAACGTCATTTGAGTTGTATTTATCTATAAAAAAGATTGGGCAATGACAGGTGTATTGATGGCACACGGTCACACAGTTTGAGACAATAGGACTCTGCTTAAGGAAACCACAAACCTGCGCAAACAACAGGTTTTTAAGTAAAACAAAGATTGTATTGTAAGAGTGGAATTCTGCTGAGATGCCAGGCTGCTGGTTTCTATTTATCAGCTATCAAAGCAGGCTGCAAAACCTGTTCCCATGTCCGCTCTGTGGCCTTTCCTTGTACACAGACACACGCTTGAACAAAAGCAGCTATTAGTGCAAACTTAAACTTGCAACCTTTGTTTGCTCGTTGGCAAAAGAGGTCAAATTGCATACAGTTGTCTCACGGTAAAGCCTGTTTTGTACAAATGGACCATTATGTGATTTAGTCTCAGTAGGGCTTGTCCAAAAGCTGTTACATCATGTGTTCAGTCATGAATGACATTGTTGTGATTCATTCTGCTGTCGACTGTGATTTGTTTGGTTTCTTAAAAGTTAAACGTGTGCCCTACATATCCTTTATTGTAAGCTAAAAAAAAGGAAATTTTTTATGCATTATACTTTAGAAACAGGAATCTAAAATGAGAACAGACGGAAACTGACATAAATAGAGTGTGCATGGAGCAGATGCTGGTTGACCTTGATATCAGCGGGATGCACATGTAAGGATGCAAAATACTTTAAAATGACCTCAAAAATACACATCAGGGAACACAGACATGGGCGTCCAGCTTCCAGCTTTTACAAGTCCAAGCTGATCTTTGCCTTCTTTTTGAGACCCACACTGATGAAAATTGTGTTTTTTGGTGTTTTTATTTATTTATTTATTTTTTTACTTGTCCTGTCTAACAGCTGGGCAGGCAGATGAGAACTGAGGGCCTCTTGTGTTGGACATATTTTACTTTAACAATAGGGGTTATTAATCTTCAGACAAACCAAAGGTATGTCTGAATAAACCCCTTTTGTAATTGAGGCCAAACTTTATTGATTTCGATCATGTTTGAAAATCTCTGGTGTTGGACCGGACGGAAAAGGAAAGAAGGGAAGAAGAGAGAGGGATGTTAGGGGGGGGGGGGGTAGGAGGGTGATAGTAGGAGGGGGGGGATAAAACCATGAAGCAGCGTAGAGCAGCAAGTTTACTGGTTGTTTATCATTACGGCAAGGTTCAAATGTAGTATAAAAAGGGCGGGGCCTGTCCACACACACACTCCAATGTTATCAACACACCTGCTAGCTGCAAAAATGTCCACATGTCGACATGTACACAAAACAGATAGTGTTCACACGCATACTTATGCCTTAAAACCAACTAGTGTGAAATATTTCATTCATTCAATCATGCAAACTATTAGTGCAAAGGTGAGCTAACACCTGTGCTCAGGTGAGTGTTTATGTTCTTCTAAAATGGATGGTGGAATGTGAAAAGAAGGAGGGGGAGTGCCCAGCCACCCCCACACCAAGACCCCCGCCGCAGCAGCAGCGGCAGCCGGAACCCCCCAACGCCACACGGCAGCAGGCAGGGAACAACTGCCCCCCGGGCGACCAAATCCGCCACCCAGGCCAGGGCCAGCAGGACCGCTGCGAGGCCCCCAGAACCAGAGAGCAACGAGGTATGGGGGGAGAGAGACTGCCGCCCCAGCCCAACCAGGAGAGCAGCCCCCCCGCCGCGCCGGAAGACCCCAACGCAGGGCCCCACCCGAGAAGGGCACCCACAGCCCCAGACGAGCACCCCATCACCACCCAGGAGTTCCGGGCATCCCCCCGCCCCAACCCCAGGTGCGAGCCAGGACCCCCCAAGAGAGACCCACTCCGCACTCCAGGTAGCCACCCACCCGGCCCACGGTTGGTCCAGGGAGGAGCAAGGCAGGGGCCAGACGCCCCCGCCCAGGAGGGGAGCACCCCGGGGAAAAAAGGGGGCCCACAAGGGGTGTTGTAAACATGGCCCGACAAGGCTCGGCCACAGTTGGAAATTTGGCGGGGCCCAGCGCCCAGGGGCAAGGACCAGAACCCACCCGCCAGGGACACGGACACCCCCAGCCCAGGTGTAATGTGACCCCCCCGCGCGCGCGGAGAGAGTACCGCTGGGGCCAGGAAACCGGCACCCAGGGGACACGGCCGCCGTTGCCAGGGGCCCCGTACCCCCCACCAGGGAAGGGGTAAGGGGCAGATGGTCCTAGGTCCCCACTTCCTTGCAAAATGTGTGTGCGTGTATGTTGGAATGTATATTTTGAGGGGGGAGGGGTGTGTGTACTAAGTGGGGTGCAGTTAAAAGTAGCGGGTAGGGCACTGAGGGGACATCTCCTGATTACTCACAGTGATGTCCCCTCACCCTCCCCACCAAGGGGCCCTAAATGTCTAAGGTGCGGTTAAAATTGGCGGGTAGGGTGCTAGGAGGACATCTGCTGCTTGCTGGCAGTGATGTCCAAGCATCACTGCCGGGCTTACTCCGCACCAACAGTCCTGGCTAAAACTCAGAGGGGAATTTTCTAATTAACTACTGCATTAGAAACTACATCCAAAACGTGACTTTTTAAAAATGATTTTGACTAAAATCGAAATAATCATTTTTAAAAGACCACTAGGAATGCTTTTACAGTAGATCAAAATATGATCGGAGTGAGACTTTAGCTCAATGTTTGACATTTTTTGACTATAATAAATCTTCAATGGTTTACGCAATTACCCAAATTCCAGTGGAGAAAAGCAGCTTTGTGCTGATATGCAAGACTTTACAACAGTGAAGTCATTTTATCAACATAATTCATCTGATTCTGTCGTGGTGCAAAGCAGCATTGAACCTTTAAAAATTAGCTTCTCTCCACGTCAGAATCAGCGGATAGACTTTGATCGGGTAAACCAGGGGTGTCCATATCCAGGCCTCGAGGGCTGATGTCCTACAAGTTTTCCAACCATCCTGCCATTAAAGCTCTTTATTGGCTAAACATGATCTAGGTAATCAACAGCAGACAAGGCAGGGCTTCCGGGAAACTAGCAGGAGGCCGGCCCTCGAGGCCTGGAATTGGGCACCCGTGGCGTAAACGGTCAAAGTGTTACAGTATGTCGGAGAGCTTGTGGTATCTATAGTTATTACCTGCAACATCTCCGCTGGTAACCCTTGTGCTATCTTAGATGACCCCACCCTTACATTGACGTGTTCTCCCTACCATGACAAAGGTGGATAAAGGTGGAAAGATTTCATGTAATCCATGGACACCGGTGAAGATCACAAATCATTGAAGAAAAAAGGTTCAGAGCACTGTCTAGTGGGTCTAGATGACCCAACTCCCAACGTTAAAGTGCCTAGGATAGCACAAGGGTTAAAGGGTTAAGAAAAACAGCCGCACCACACCTCATCTTTGCTAACGGGATCCATGACCATCTTTTCTCTCGGCCAAAAGATGATGGGCATAGATGGTCTTTTTCTGTCCTAAACTTGGTGAGACGCTGAGTCAAATTGTATCCTCACAAAAGCCCTTTTTAATAAGGACAACCTTGTATCAGTCAGACATAGTGGAAGTGATATGATGGTATGATCTGCTTTGACCTTGGGATTTTAACAATTATTCTGCGCTGTATCGTAAAATCCATTTGAGAGAATCTTGTTCTGGAGCAAA
Organism: Oryzias latipes; assembly: GCF_053564925.1. Taxonomy (NCBI): domain Eukaryota; kingdom Metazoa; phylum Chordata; class Actinopteri; order Beloniformes; family Adrianichthyidae; genus Oryzias; species Oryzias latipes. Next base: position 27,951,925 of record NC_136248.1, on the reverse strand, counting down.
ACACTTATCTACACCAATTATTCTTTAGATTGTTTAAATTTGTGTGAAGTGTGATAAACACTAAAAACAAAACAAAAAAGAAAGGCTCAATAGTTTTTTTAAAGTACTGGGAATGAATGGTGCATGACACAAGGGGAAAAATTAAATATTTGCGTGCATTGGCCTGAATTTTGTCAAAGAATTTCTTCAACCGATTTTCACACTGACCGCATTCAACGGACAACAAACAGATCTAAAACCTGATCACATGGGATCTACCTTATCTTCCTCCCACACAAAAATTTAACTAACCAGCTTCAAAAACGTGTTTGTGTTTCAAGAAATTATGAAACGAAAGTTAAACAATTACTTTTTCTACAAAGAATGTACTGTTAAAACACCCACTTAACTTAGAATATAGAGGAAAACATTATATCTAGGTCCAATAATGAATTTCTCATGCGGTTTTGGAAAGTGAGTCCGACTATGATTCATGTTTTTAGATCTAAAGCTTCATTTTTATTGATCTGAGAGTTTTTGTGAGTCTTTCTTGTTGGTCCTCTGACTGTTGTAATAACCTGCAACTGTATTAAAACCCATTAGCCAAAGGGAGAACCCTTTCTTTATTGTTACTTCTTTGAATTATGCCCGTGTTCTTCTTCTTTTCTTTTTAAATTGAAATATGAACTACTACCATGACTAATTGTCTTACTCTACTTTCATAACTGCTCCAGGGGTTAGAGTGAAAAAGGAAAAGGCACTGCTTAATGATATCTGAAGAGGAATGGGAGCTCACACCCCCTGACCTGAAGCAGACATGTTGTTGATGGTAAAACATACAAAAGAAAATGTAAAATACGAAGGAACTGTCTCTTGCAATCCTTTATTTCCTCCCAAAATGCAGGAATAATGGTTGTCGAAAGAATGTCAACACTGTGGTTAAACAGTGAGCAACCATGTTCACACCGGTTGCAGCAACTAAGATTCAAGCAGCCACTTCTAAAGAAACATTTTTGTAAATGCCTGTTTTGGCCTTCCGTGTTCAGGACTCTTGCTTTGACATGTCACTTCTTACGTTTTTAAGTCCGCTTTCGGGCTTTACGTACTATGTCATTGAACATGGGTTGAAAGTTGACCAATCAGGAACTCAGATTTGGTAGTGACTTATGGATAGCGTCCTTTTAACTTACAGAGGTGCCAACTGTTGATCAGAGAAGAAATTAATAGTTGCAGTATTTGCCAAGCCAAAATTACATGACACCAAGTCTTTCATGAATCGGTATGAAGGAAAAAGCCATGTGCAACATTCACAAGATTTTCCCTGCTTCGACTGTTCACACCAAGCCTCTTTCAACTCTAGGTACATACGCTAGTATCGGGTAGCGATTGTATGCGAAAATCCAAGAACGTGTTCGGCGTGTTACTGGACGCGTGACACATGCCCACCATGTACGTGGCATGACAGGGGAAACAGGCAAACTCAAAATATTGACACAAAACTATTTTGGATTTCTTAAAATACAACATATCTCAAAGAGGTAAAAATCCCAAAACAATTCAAAATAATTTTTGTAGTATTTTCCATGCATAATTTGACACATTGTTCATACACCTAATTTTTAGGTAAACTTATCTGCATAGCACAGAGGACATGATAGCAAGGGATTGTCTATTCGTCAGAGCTGCACACATCAGCTGTGGACAATGACGTGTGTATCCCTTCCACCTCCATGAATAAAGGAGGTAGAAGTGCCAGTTACACGTATAATGATCATGTAACTGCAGAAATATTCCTGTACTTGATGAAACATTTGCTCTGACATGACGTAAGCAAAGCCATTGTGTAAAGATCATAGTAGTAGGTTTAGGGGTTGTCATCCGGACTTACGTACGTTGTAAGACATTTCACCTCTTATCCAAAAGGCTTTGTCAATTCAGAATTGACAAGACAACCCCTAAACCTACTACTATGATGGAATCAACCTGGATGAATGTGAGTCTTCAGCGACATATTTCTTCTAATTGAGTGAGGTTTTTTTTATTCTTTTCTTGAAACAGTACGTATAGATATTTTTGTTGACTGGTTAGAACTGATGCAACTAAGTTTGAAACATAATGTTTTGCACATTACAACTTCCCAAATTTAAGTTTGTGAAGCCTCAAGTGCTAAAAGTCCTACCTTTCCTTGTAGTAGGAGGAGAGCAATGTGCGGATCTCACTTGACAGATCTGGATTCACAGGGCCCTTTCTCGGGGAAGACGGCGTTACTGGTAATGAAGAGGAAATAAACGGATTTTCATAGACCATTTGCGTTATCACAGCATTCATCAGAGGTTTTGTGAAATTTGAGAAGACTGACGGGTGAAGTCGGTGGCATGTATTTTCTTTTTTGATTCCTTGTTTTCTTTTTCTTTTTGTTCAGTTTCATTGCCCATGTAATTGATGAAATATTTGGTAATACAATGCCAACATTTACCTACTGGGAATTTTTAACCTTTGGTTGTGAAATCTATTTATTCTGCGTGCCTCACGTGTTGTTCCTTGGTGCAGAAAATTAAACAGTGACAGCTTCTGGTTCGTTGTTCTTTAGGTTCTGTGATGTTTTCGACTGTTTGCTGAACAAGTTTGACTGCTTTCCGGGATCGTTGCCTCTTCAGATTAATGCAGATAAACATAATATTCAAATTTGGGAAATTGTGGCAGCAGGTGTTGACAAGTGCACAGGTTTTGATGAATGTGCTGGTAGGGAAGGTAAAGGCCTAACATTCTTCACTCTTTTGGTTCTATGTTATTTCTAAGTAACAGGTGTATTGGTATAAATGTTGCAAAGTCATAAAGCCAGAAACTGACATTTTCTTGATATTGATCTGTTTTATGATATAGTTGTTTCACATCACAAGTTTTATTGTCATCTTTAGTTTGCAGATTTATTGAAGCTTATTGGTTTTGTTTTATGACAAACCACTACAAATAAAAAATAAATGTTTCCTTTACACAACAAAATAAAACAATTAAATAATGTAGATAGGGGGGCTAATACGTCGATCTCGATTGCCCAGTCGGTTGCAAAGACAGTGTGGGGAGATTGCCAACAGTTTTCATGGTCATGAATGTAGGCGCGGCAGTCAAGTTTCAGTCAGTTGGGCAGGGATGACGTCACTATGAAATCGGGTAGCAGCCAGATCGCTGGCCGGCCGATGTGTAAATGTCTCCGGATGAACGCCAGTGTCACTGGCCAGCCACCCGGTAGCCCCGGGGTACAAAAAAAGTGGCACATATTTTATTTTGTAGACAATATGCCTCCCAAGAAACCCAGCAAGTGTAACCGTCTCTCTCGTTAGTGCTCTGCGTTGTGTTGTGAAAACCTCAGGAAGCCACGAGACACCGGATGAACTTTCTTGGAGCAGTCTGGTTTATTATCTGTTCATAACATAATATGGCGTCAACACGTGCTGCGCTCAGATAATGCCCAAAACTCTTCCCGATTAGAAAACAGCAGAAAGGGAAGGGGGGGGGGGGGGGGCATCAACTTCTTATACCCAGGTCTGAAGGACCCTAATGGCATACAACTCAATTGCCAGATATAAAATAAATAAAATAAAATTGTGTGTAATTATACAATACATTGTGAACCCGTTACATTCACCCCGCTAGAATTACACAAAATAAAGCATGTATAAAGGAACCCAAACACACCGGTCCCAACACTCTGAGGAATAGATACAATACAATTACAGTTTCAAATCCCAGTTTAAAAAGTATTTTAAAGGATCAGCGTGAAGAAAGGAATGGCCTAAACCCGTCCAACACATGGGGAAAAGAATATGCCCACTTACATATCACATACAAATGCAACTGTAATACATGACTCCAGGAAAAAAACAATGGCAACAAAAAGACAGCATTACGAAAGTGTTGCAAACACTTTTAACATCAAACAAGAAAAACTCAATCACACTCCTACATTCAAAAGGCCAACGAGGATCTCTGGAGCAAGTTTAGCCTCTGCTCACACGCATCCAGACAAGCTTTGGACAAAATATAAGTTAATGGGTTATTATCCATCCACACGGTGAACTGATGACCCTTTAACCAATAGTGAAATATATTACACACTGCCCACTTAAATGTGAAAAACTCCAATCTACGCAAAGGATATTTCGACTGAACAAAACTGAGGGACTTGCTTGCAAATGCTATAGGTCTGGCTATCGTAGCACCTACAGGAACTTTGACTGCCGCCTCTTAATTATAAATGCTGCCCCATGGACACCAGTTGGATTTGCAGAATAGTGGCATTTAGGGATATGTGACCCAGGTTTTAGTGTGCCTCATTTTTTTCTCAACTTGCCTGAGGTCATTCACTCGAAAGAACCCAGAAGAGAATGCACGCAGATTGCACGCAGAACATTTCTGATGTCTGAACACTGTACGCTCTGGCGTCATTGAGAAGGCAACTAGAAACAAACTGGTCCAATTCAACAAACTGTTCAAAAGACTTGCAGTCTAAGCTACAAGCTGTGTTCTCCAAGAACCATTGCACTTGGGTTGAATATTTCAATAACCTTTTGATCAACTCCACAGGTTTTTTCCCTGCCAGGTTATCAACCCCTTATCCACCAAAAACAGTCAGGGTCCTGCAGCACTCCTCAAGCAACGCAGACACACCTGGAGAGGTTTCTCAATTAGCTACAGCAAGGAGAGGTTCATCACAAAAGCTAATCAACATAGGATCGCTATTCCCAAGTACATAGTGGGGGAACAGGATGTGGCTTACCTCTGCAGAGGCGCCCCTATGTTGTTGTAAATGATCAACCTTGTAACAGTTAAATCGTGCCCCCACCGCACTTTGAGGATCAATTCAGTCTTTCATGCGAGTAAACTTAAACCAGTGAAAGAGAGTCATCTGTTATCAGCATTGGACAGTTGCCCTGCATTCTGTTTTGTGGATGACGGTCTGGTTTGTATTTAGGGAACTATTTCTTAGTCATCAGTGTCTCTGTATTTTCTCTAGGTGTTTTTCTCGTCCTTTGTATTGTTTGTTGTTGTATATTTTCCAAACTCTGTGTGGACTTTACTTATTAAACTTATAGGACTTGCTTTCTGGCTTTTGTTGAGTTCCTCTTTTATTTTAGGCATGATATGAACAGGCCTGCAGCAGTACTTCTCAGGTTTCCTTACTAAACAAAAAAAACAAAAGACTTGCTCCAAAGGAAACAGCTGGTTCCGTATTATTTTCTATAAATGCTCTAAAATGGGGTTACTGTTCTATGAAAATACAGTGTTCTCCCGCTTATTTGCATTTCAATATTCACTTTTTCACGTATTTGTGGATTCCTCCAGTTCATCACAAAAACTCATACAACTCAAGACGCTTGTGTGAGACTTTTGAAGGAAGGAAGGAAGTGCTGTGGGAATTTCTGAGGAGAGAAGAGATGAAGAGCACGCCGGCCCGACGGCTTCCTTGCCCATTGCTAAACAATATTTCACAGAGAGCAAGAGACCAGGTCCTGAATCGCTACCAACCGAAGTTTGTGCCCCTGCATGGAAAGATCGCATCAGAAGCAGACGGAAAATATCCTGATACACTGAGGAAGATAATTGCGGAGAATAATTATAATCTGGTTAAAGGAATGATGGATGAATCCGGCCTCTTCTGGAAGAAGATACCCTCTCGCACTTAATTGATGATGGAGGAAGCACAGGCTCCGGTCTTTAAGGCATGTTTGGTAAAGTATGCAACGGTAAAGTCAATTGCTCTGAATAAAAAAAAACCTTGAAGTTGAGCAATATTCCAATGTTCTTGAATAAATCTATTACAAAGCATCAGAAATTTTTCAGAAAGGTTTTTGATAAGTAACATTCTTCATTCTGACATTCTTCGGCAGTGGGCGTGGGGGTTGGGGTTCTCCGTATTCACGGATTCTGCCTATTTGCAGATGGTCCCTAACACCCGTGAATATGGGGGTTAAGGGCAGATATGGAAGGGGTATACTGTATGCTCCGAGAGTTCCCAAAGCTGGAATAGGTTTTACCTGAAAATGCATACTAATTCATGAGCTAAAGACTTTTGTGAGTTTACAGCCGCTCCAAATTAATATTGAGACTAATTAAAGGCAGCCAACATTAACCTTTTGAAAAGTTTGCAGTTTATAAAAATACTTTTGCGTAAATAAGGATCTGAAACCATGTAAAAAGAAAAATAAACTAGTTCCCAGGTAGTCCATAATTTATTGCCAAGAAGTAATGTTTTACAAAGTTATCAATCAAGCAATCATTTCCTTTTGGATCTAAATTTAGTGTCTTCATCTGCTGATCTATTTCCGATCAAGGAAAACATTGTCTATTAATTGTTAAACCTCGAAGGTGCCAACAATATTACGTAATACTAAGCCCTTTAATATCACATAAATGCTATGAAATTCTCCTGAACACAAACAGACCTATCAGCACAAAATGAACAGAATGGTGATTGGTAACATCACGATGCATGTGGTACAAATAGGTGCTTCTCTTCAAGAAGATTATGTACACAAGCATTGCTATCCTTTTACTTCTAGCTCTAGCCAGGGTCAAAAACTCTTTCTGTTCCTCCTGTGTTATTTCCTTACCGCTGTCTTATTCCTCTGAGAATCTGTGCCTGCATGTTCCAATCTTTTTGCACCCTAACTGGCCTTTCTCACTCGGAAAAGGGATTTGGTAAGTTGGTCTTTGATTTCGATGAACAATCCCTTCTCTATGTGCCTTGTTTGACTGGGACTTTTGCGGCTGGATACACCAATGATCCACGGTGCAAGTGGGGGCTGATGTGTCTATCCCAGCTCCCTGTGAAAGATGTTGCACCTATTCAGATTATTGATAATAACTTTTCTGACAACTGGGACTAAAGAATTTCTGGCAGTTTCAAAGCTGATAACTGTGAAGTGGGGTGTTGGATCTTTGCTTAGAGACAAACAGTCCACACCAAGCCTGCGATGTGATGGTTTTAGCATATGGAGTTCATACTGGACTGTCGCTAATCTAAACTAGCTTGTGTATTCCTAGTTGCCCAACAGGGGCAGAGTGCTTGCGGTCTTTTAGGTGGTACGCAAACAGGACGACAATTTGGAGAAACGTTCTGCTCGAATCGGAGGAATCTGAAATCCAATTAAACAGTTTTTTTGGACCTAAAAGCCTCGTCATACAGTCAGTCAGACCAATCAACAATACAGCTAGTAGATAAAAAACAAGTGCCAAGAATTATTACTATGTAATCAGACTCTCCTTTGCTGAGGGCACAATGCCCTTAGGGCTCCCAGAAATTCTGCGCTCCAGTGGGTAAAATATTCAGTCTGACGTGCGCTGGCTTGCAGAACACAGACAAGTTGCTTCACTATCTTGTCGCCGGTTCTTCTACACCTACCCCCTAACCACCCAATCCCACATAATGTGTACCATGTTCTGTATTGAGATTTTTCTGTACTACTCCTGAGTATCAATTCAACAAGTAGTGCTGATGTATGGTTTTTTTTTTCTGCCTCCATGGTATGCTCCTTCCTCATGTAATCTCCCCCTTTAAAGACCAACTCTAATGAAAATTGTGTTTTGGTGTTTTTAACACGTTCTTGTGGCATTTTTCCAACATATCTTGAGACAATTAAGCTTAAAATTGCACTACAGAGTATTCCTTTATTTAAATTGTTGTGAATCAGGAGGCGGCGAAAAAAATTTTTTTTAAAAAGATTGCATTTGTGTGGTACAAATACAGTGGGTGGGCCACAAGCTCCCTGCTCATTCCGATGCATCCAATCGTAGACGATTAGATTTATGTACATAATTGTTTTCCTCATCTGAACTGCCATCTGACTCAACACTGTGCAGCTGGATAGCAACAAAATTGCTCGCCATTTTCATTGGACCGCTAATGTTAATTTGGGGGTGTGAGGAGACCTAAGCCAGTGGGGGGCATGTAAACAGAGCCACAATAGCAATGGAAAGGGGAAGGGGGGCGGGGTTGCTGTGCACCAATGGTCCCACCAACACTTCAGAGGCAAGTGTGGCTCTGCAGAAACTTTGTCCTAGAAAACGACACAGGTTTTTAGATTTGGTCTAAAGACGGCATAATAATAATTGAAAGACTACTGGGGACAATTTGAAAATAGATTAAAAGAGTTCAGATTGGAGTGACACTTTAACTGGTGCTGGCAAGGTCGACTGCCGTAAAAGAATTTTACTTTCAGGGATAAATAAAGTATGTATTTTCATTTTCTATCCAAAAAGTATGAGCTGCGTGGTTATAGACTACCAAGGCTGTTTTCCTTTCACATGTGGTACACGGGAGATCGTTATCCTAGCTTTGTCATATTCCTTTCCAAGCAACAGCACATATAGCTTTCTCAGGATTTAAACATTGAAATGTCTGACTTCAAAACATCCTTTTGTTCGGAATGAACAAACACCAGAACCTCATTGAATAGAATGGGATTGAATGGAATGCAATACTAAAAGAGCCTGAAGGAAAGTTATGCATGGTGGTTTGTTGATTGATGGTAAGCCTGGGAGTTGTGTTCTGATTGGCATGCATCAACAAAGAAATGAAGTGCAAGTTGTCACTCTGCTTGTCATTACCTATTTCATGAAAAAGAGATCCTTGCAGTAGCGGGCTGGGTTTCTTTGATTTCGGCACTTCGATCTTCATGAGCTGGTCACAGGAGTGCTTCCACTGTTCTGGAAAATTCAATTTACAAGTCAATTTCTATAGCAGGAAAAGGAAAAGAGGCAGACTTAATAACAGCAATTAAGCTGTCAAAATTTCCAGTAAGCAACTGGCATTAAAGTGGCATTCGAAAGCCAAAAATATTATTCAAATGCTCAGAGAGAATGAGGCACCTGTTTTGCCACATGTCAGTCTCAAGGAGGTGAAAGCCCAATCAGATATTTGGTTTCATTTGAATATTTTGTTTTTGGTCCTTGGCAGTTTTATATCCTTTAAAGCTACTTTGTTATTCTGAGAAGGTGTTTGACAGGCACTGTATAATTAAAAACTGATTTGAAAAGTAGAGTTGGCTGGATAAAGAATGTTTCTTTTAAGCAAAACAAACCAAATATCCCATCAGAACAATACTGAAATGTGAAATGATAATGAAATTACAAATCAAATCTGTTACTAAAACTGGGAGACTACTTGTATTGCCCTAAATACAACAAGTATTAAGCTTGACAGGATAGATTTTTACAATTACAGTTTTACAAATATAACAATATACAAGGAAAGAAGGATTGGCTTTTCTATTGTCAGTCTTGGCTCCGGTAGTTGAGCTGGTCGGCGAATGATTGATGGGTCGATTGTTCGATCCCCACTACCCCCAGTCAACTGTCATTATGTCCTTTGGCAAGATATTAAAATTCATTCGTTTGTAATAAATACCCAACACATTCAAAGTGAAAGGGAATTTGACTCTTGACACAGAGTAGTCATGCAAAAATGTTTATATCAGGGTGAATATCTGAATTCCTTCTGCATGGTTACGGTTTACATGTTTTGAATGGTTTCTGCACAAAACACACACTTTCCCATCGGGGCTTTAAAAAGGAGCAAAACTGTGACATTCACCTTGAAGCAGGTTTAAAACTACAAGCAGCTGAGGACATAAGTTAGAGACAAATTCACTCAGCAAAAAAAACAATAAACTTGGAGAATTTTTTTTTACACTGTCTTCAGATTTAATATCCACGGCAGCAAAGATCAAGTTTACACTTAATCTGGGGGATGATGTTTTGATTGACATGATATCGGGTAGAAATCACCCGGCAAAAGTGATGGTGTAACCTTTTATAGCGAAAATGTTCTAGGTTTAAGGAACAGATTTCTTATTTTTCTTCTCTCAACATCAATTGTTAGTGTGTTCGAACCCTGTTGCAAATGCAGGGTCGTATTCTAATTGGTTCATTGGTTCAAAGGTCAATCTTTGTTCACTAAAAGTTACACAATTTATACCAAAACATTCTTTAGGTCTATTCTACAACAGTCAGACAAAGTGATGTACAAGTTTTTTTTAAGGTCCATTAGTGGCTTTAAACTTGGACCTTTCTCATGGGAATAAATGCAAAATTGCTTCTGAAACCAGCTCCTGGTGGTCACATGAGGAACTGCAATTTCTATGCTTTTGGTTCTGCCCGACATTAGGGAATAGGTGGATGTTTAGCATGTTCAGCATGTTTGCCACCAGCTAATCAGTTTTTAAAGTATAAACATGCTAACACTGTCTGTCCACCCACCTTTATTTTTTTTATGTTACATTGCTCATACATCCGCCATCTTTATTTTTAAACAAACAGATAATGCTTTCATTTACGAATGAAAGTAACAACAAAAAGTGTCACTCAACTCTCAGTTAAACCCTTTAACAAAAATGCTTATTGCTTCGTGAGATGTCAAAATTATTTAGAGCCTCTGTGAAAGGGTTCAATTTCACAAACTACTGTATAGACGTTATCAACTAACTGCTATAGTGTTCCCTTGTTTATTGTGGGGGTCATGTTCTTAAAAATAACCTAAGTTGAACTAAGTAGGACTACAGATACTTTAAGGCTGTACAACTCTTCACTACACACTTTCTATACTTTTCTCAGACAAACCAGAACTTTTTACACTTGTCTCTCTTGGTGAAACTCTCAATGTTCACATTGAAATAAAAATTATTATAGAATGAAAACAAAGATCTCCTCGAGATCAAAGATTTGTTTAGATTTGGCAAACTGAATACATTCTGTACGGACAGCACAGGCAAGATTAAGAAGCAAATCAGCCAATCAGGATGCAGAAAACAGTGTCTAGTTGCTGTCCGGAGGCTTAAGTATAAAGTTGTATTTGCATGCATTTAGTTGGATTCTACATCAATGTTGTCATGTTTATATTTTATAGTAAAAACAAAAAAAGGATGAAGCCACAATGAAGTCATAATGATAGAAAACGTCAAGTTCAACTTGGCTTTCTTGCATTTTAACTCTGTAAATCTGCTGCAGCACAAAAAGAGACTTATTTTGACCCAAGGTTTATTTTATTTTGAAAGGAACTTGTGCTTCTGTCAAGAATAAAAGAAGTTAAAATTTTAACTTTATTACTGCATTTTTATATCATATTCATTTATTTAAATGTAAGCATTTAAAAGTCCTATTTTATAAACAAATATTGTATTTTTCTTTTTTAATCAGTTGTCAATCCATAAAAGCTAAATGCAGGACAAGAAAACAAATCTGCAAAATAAAACCGAAAATAAAACATCGGATTGCAACGGCTCAACAGGTTGTTTTTTTAACATTCTCCAAGTTCTTATGATATTGTCTTTGTGCAGATTGTCCATTTCTTTGACAAAGTTCTTCCTGAATGCATATCTACAGTGGCCCTTAAGGGCAAACCACATCAACAAATTTTGCTGTTCCGTAACGTATCACCTTCACACATTTTTTCAATTCCTGCTGAGCTGATGAGTGAATCTGTTATGTCTTTGTCTTGTAATTGTTTTCTTGCACGCGGCTAGGAAATTTTGACTAAAAATATTTTGCAATTTTTAAAAACTTTTGATTTTCTAGCCCAGGGTCCTGGTAATAACCTGAAGGATAATCTTCAAAAAGGGAATAACTTTGGGGCAAAACCAAAAGATATGCTGGTGCCCCATCCATGTTGGTGCCCCAACATGGATGGGGCACCAACATGGATGGGGCACCAACATGTGCTTGTTTGAAATTTGGGGTTTTATAAAATCTCCGTTCGTATTTTTTCAACAATGGTATTCTTGGTTTGCCAAAAAACGAAGCCAATTATCTCTTGATATGTTTACACCCAGACACCTTTCTCATTTCTTTTACATCTGTGGTGTTTTATCCTTTTTCCATGAGAGTTGCTAAATTTTAACAATAGCACTAGGTGTTCCATTTTCATTTCAATTTGTCTTCTTATTTATTTGTCAGTGCAATCTGCAAAACCTCAAACTATCATGTTTAAAGTGGGTTTTTCTTCTCTAAATGGTCAGGTGGGACTTTGTGGCTCTTGCTGGATTTTGGTCAGTAAGAAACTGGACCAAATGGCTCTTTTAGTATTCAGCCCCGCAGCAGAGCCCCCCTTTTCTAAAAAATGTTGTTTCAAGCCACTTTCCGTTAGGGTTCATAAGAAAACATATGAATTTACAAATTTTTGGCTTTCGAATGCCACTTTAATGCCAATTTACAACTAAGAAACCTAAAGAGCCATTTGACAACAACCAAGTCTTCCTTCAAAATAAAACATTGCTTTGTATCAATGTTATCATGATAAATATAGATGAGCTGTTTTTTTTTTATAAATAAACTTAAATAGGAAACAGCGTCTTTTCAAAATATGATCTAGTTTATAACTTGAGAGAGGGTCAAATGACTTCTTTCCAAAATAAAAGACACCCTGTTCCATAAAATCATCTCTATGTATTCTATGTAGTCTGGTGTCAGCAGTGACTAAAAAAAAAAAACTATGCACAACTTTTCCCATACTGTCTGGTGCATCTTGGACAGAAATTTGTAAATCTCATTAACCAATATTGAATCAGAGCTAATTAAGGGAAACTTACTGTATTTTCTGAACCACAGAACACACTTAAAATCTTTGAATTTGTTTAACAATAGAAAATCTGCCTTCTAATCCAGTGCACCTAAATTCTGGTTGTGCTTCCTGACCTCCAATTGATTTTCTGTGGTACACGGTGCTCAAAAGTCTGCAAAATGTTTTAGTTTGACTTATGACATGTCCTTCTACTGTTTGTCTATGGATTGAATTACGTTTAAATTTTTGTCTTTTAACTTTACTACTAACTTTTTACTTTACAGCTACTTTTTAAATTTCTTTCCCTAAATGGAGAGGTAAAAGAGATACATGTGGCTCTGGAGCCGAGGCAACAGACCCCTGAACTAGCCCAATGTTGCCATTTACTTGCACATATCTGCTACAACTCTGTCTATTCTATTTTATCGGGTTGCGAGGATAAATTCTGGCACTTTGAGGCTAAAGACAGGGTCACAGCAAAAATTATGTAAAGTCATAGAAAAACTCAAGATCCCTTCAGGCCTTATTTGTCTGATCAGTTACTGATGTCAGCGAGGATGCAGCACGCCTGACTGATGAGTTGTCCTCGTTTTTCCTGGCAAACACAGACTTCCTTATGGGTTTTGCTGTAAACTGACACCAAATATTTGCCGCTGAGTCATGAATATAATAATTCATAAGTCATTGTTTTATATGTGCATTCCTGTGTATGTGGGTGCTACAGCTCTCATATGGAGGCAGGTTATTATAAAGTACCACCAGGGTGAAAATAAACATGCAGGAATGACGTTGGAGTGCGCTCTGGCACTCTGCTTGCATATGCATTAAATAAAAACTCTGATTAAAAACAGTGTGGCAGCTTTTTTAACTTACAAAGTTCTGAATCAGACAAGTGGCGCGAGATCTTTGCTAGAATTTTATAGTGATTCTTACTGACTTTTATTCGTGTTAAATAACTTTAGTGTTCAGTTGTTCTGTGTTTTTGTTTGTCTATGTAATTTGACTCTATTTTAACTTGCTGTACAGGAAAAACAAAACTCCTCTGTATTAACTGGAATATTGCCCTACCCAGAGAGAATATGCTGGAACTGTCTTCACTGTCTTCAAGATTATAATTGTTCATCTATACCCTACCCAGGTTGTAGAGATGTTGCCGCAGGGCCTCGTGCCAGCGCTGCGTGTCTTCAGGACTGTGTGCAGAAATGGCAAAGGCTGCATTGTTCCTTTGAGGCTGTCCATTGATGCATATGTATCCTTCCGACTCGCAGATGCAAGTATCCTAGTAAAAAAAACAACAACACACAAATGAGTTTTTGTGAAGATTTTAATTTGTTATGTTTTTTACTTTTAATGTAATTCAAGCTATATTAATGAATGAATGCAATTAAAGTAAAACCAATTTTCTTAACACACCCAAGTAAAAATATAATTTTCGATAAAAACACCTTTTATCTTGTAAGAAAACAAATCATTGTATTGTTTGTTTTTGTAACTGAGCCCACATAAAGTCATAAACCCAACCTTATTGCGTAATCCTCTGCACTTTTTTCAGGTAGAAATGCTTAATCTCATCTCCATATCATACTGTTATATAAAAAATATTTAAACATTTGTAAACAATAATGAAATCACCAATTCTCCCGGAGTAAAAAACAAATAAATATGAACATTTTTCGAATATTAATGAATCCACTGATTCTGATGATAAAAAACTCGGATGGTTTGTGCACAAACTAAATTAAAATACTTTTTTTTACCACAAGAATTGTTCAAACGCAATGCATTGGGGTCTATATCTACCAATCACCAAGCATTGATGCATGCAGAGACTTCTGGGAAATTTCTAGGCCACTGGATTTTTTTAAGTTGTAGATTTGGACAGCTCTGCAAAATGGGGAACACACTTTGTAGTGCACTATGTAGTAGAGAATTCAGACACAAACAAAGTTATGAAATGCATTTTTTTAAGTTTATTTATGAAGATTATTTTAAAGAGTCATATAAAGAATTGCTAATAATTTACTGGAAATAACAGCAGAAAAAACAGCAATTTAGTGTTTTAAAAAAAAGTTCTAGTAAATCTAAGACACTTTTTGGGAAAAATTAATAGATAAATAAAATATAAGTCAACGTTACATATGGCCGGTTTTGCAAAAACTTCCAAATTACAAACACTGTTCTTTTCTTTTTCAGTTTCCACAATGACTTTGAATTTAATAAGCAGGTTTTTCCAGCTCGTCCTTATTGATTTGTGAGGAGATTTTGATGGATTGTAAAATGATAAAGATCTCTTTTGGCGTATCTGAAGGAACTGACCTCTTTATTGCAAACGGGAGAAACAAATGCCAAAGGGGGATTTTTGTGCTTGGCAAGTTTTATGTACAATCAAAAATTCCTATCTTGTATTGTTCTGTCCTCATTTCAATGTGCAGCATGTGATCAGTTGTTCGATAACAAGTGAGAAAAACTTTTAAAACATTAATTTGAGTGAATATTGAGGTTTTGAGGGATTTTAACTTGATTTGTTATTACAAAAATTCAGTGTAAATGTAGTTTTACATTTTAGAGTACATCTTAAAACATACACATAATTCAGAAAATGGTAATTATTTCTTTATCCATCTAATGTGGTTTAAAACCAAGAAGCAAATGTCAAATATTGTTAAAATTGTAAGCTTTATGCATAAAATTAGCTTTTATATATAAGAATAGGGAAGAATTTTTGGAAGATTACAATTGACATACATACAGGAGTTGTCAAATTTTCAAAATAAAACTCAAAAGCAAGGTTAAGCCAGCATACCTTTCAGAGGAAGGCTAGAAATTGTGGGAAGATATGGACACTAAAATAAAAAACAAAGCAGCTGCAGAGAATTTGTTTATTTTAAAATATATAATAATAAAAAGACTGGCAGTGCACTGAAGCAAAAAAAGGGAGGGAAAAGGGGATTTAAATTAATGGGAACATAGTTAGAAGTTTCCTTTGATAATAAATTCATAGTTAAAATTAAGTTATTTTGGTTGGTTAGTTTTAGTAGTTTTATTTATTTTACCAGAACTATGAGATGGGTTTATCGGAAGAAAAAAATAATTACAGGAAGGAACAGCGTGCTACATCTATCAGATAAATAAGAGACACACAGATATGCCTTAAAGCAAAACAAAACAAAGCAGAAAAATCTTTTTGTCATGCACTGTTGCCCATTTCTGGTTTGCACTCGGTCCTGACAAACAGGTGTGTGTGATTGTGCAAGGTGCGCTCCTGTCTGTGTCTGTCTGTGTTGACTCACCACTGCCCTCTGGTGGCTTCTGCATCAAGCTGTAGGAAGAGGAAGGAGCCAAAACCTCACGTCTTTTACAGCTTTTCTGGAAAGAACTCACCTTCCTGATTGGAATTAGAAGCATCAGGTTGTTCCCAGACTCCAGGTCTTCTTTAGTTTGATAACAGCGGAGAGTTTGCCCCTTGAGGTCAGCGTGGATGTTTTCCCAAATGTTGGAGTCTTTCAGCTGAGAAAGAGCAAACGTGAAGAAACACAATGACTGCTTGTAGCAATTTAGATCCATAATGAACACAACCATCTGAATTATTTTTCAGTTTGTGGTTTGATGGGGGTTCTTGTGTAAAACGGAAAGCATTTAGTTTTAAACTGCTGCTTAATAAATATGCCTAATTGAATAAAACTGCGCTCAAATTATCTAAATTGGTTTCAGTCGTACTGAATCACATTGAATCGTGATTCATCGAAATATGATTTATATGTTATGATGATGCAGACGCTACACGCCACACCCCTCTCTGAACTGGCCTCACTGGCTGAGCTGTTACACGCCCCTCACTCTACACATCTCTCCCATTTTGAATTTTATTTTTCAAAATGCCTGCTTTTCTGTTGGTTTTGTCTCCATAGTAACCATTTTACTTTTGGGTCGTCTCAGGGAGACAAACAGGTTTGTAGTTTTTAGACAAATTGGCAAAAATGAACTTTTTTTTATTTTTCTCGGTAACCGAGATTTTTGTTAACTATGCACACATTTCTAATGCAGTCATATTGTTTGGTTCAGCTTCACAATATTGCAGTAAAAAACGTGTGAGCAACAGCACGCCATGCGAACGCCATTCAAAATCTATACATTTTAAAACCAGAATTTTTTCTCTCCAAATAGCTTCCAAGTGAAGCTCAAAGAGTTAGAAAGCAATAGATTGAAATCCCTTGGAGGAGTTTAAATGTGTAGCAGGTGTAAAGGTGATTTAAAAATACATACATACATACATACGTACATACATACATACGTACGTACGTACATACGTACGTACGTACATACGTACGTACGTACATACATACATACGTACATACATACGTACATACATACGTACATACATACGTACATACATACATACATACATACATACATACATACATAATCAAGATAGCTGCCCCTTTGCATGGTTAAAGGTCAACAAAACTTTGATCGTGTTTGTAGACTTGGGCTTTGTCAAAATTCCTTCCCTACTCATTATATAGTGCGATCTCTGTTTTGTAGTGCTGTCCAAATCCAAATCAGTGGCTCAGGTGGTAGAGGCATGTCGTCATATGACCGAAGCGTCGGCGGTTCGATCCCTGCTCCCCCCCAGAAAGCTGTCGTTGTGTCCTTGGGCAAGACACCTCACCCCCCCTGCCTCCAGTGTGGCTCCACAGGTGTGTGAATGTGTGTGAATGATCCCGGTGATGGTCAGAGGGGCCGTAGGCGCGAACTGGCAGCCACGCCTCTGTCAGTCTATATTAGCAGCTGAGGCTATATTAGTAGTTACTATCACCAAGTATGAATGAGGAATGAATGAATAATGGACACAATGTGAGCGCTTTGAGCAACAAGAAAAAGCACAGAGAAATCTAATCCATTAATATTTGAAAAATGTTGATATTTGAAAAAATGTATTTACATTTTTTAAATAAACCTTCAGCGTTTCATCTTCAGAACTCAGTGAATTCATAAAAAGTCATCGCAAAACGCTCCTATCAATTAGATTTTAACTTCGGGAAATCGATGACATAATATTCACCATTTTAAAAAATAGTAGCGAGAATTGTGTCCGAATTGCTTATAAAATCCAGGGCACTGGACAGTCCTGCTGTATTTAAGGATTAGGGTGGGAATTCGGACACTGCCTCTATCTGGTGGAGTGTGAAATTTTGAGACGATCACTTGAACAAAGTATTTTTTTCTTATATTGTGGGAAAATGTGAAAATCGCCAAATTTCACACTTGGCTGCCAAGCTGTAGGTCCTGTTGCCATCCCATAATATTTTTAAAACTTCCTTTGGCTATACAGGACACGTGTGTTTTGAACTACTTATTTTGCGTGCCATCTGAAATTTTGGCCTAATAGATTTTTTTGATAGTTTCGCTTGCTGGGATGTCACCACTCTTTTGGAGGGAGGGGTCATTTAATGTGCCCAAAATGCCTTTTCCCCAGATATTAAGGGTGGCTATTTTGGTTTTATGTGGCATGTTCCCTCAAACATGCAACAGAAAAAGAAGAATTGTGATTGTGATGTGTTTCTATTAAAAACATTTAGGTGATCACCTTAACCGTGAGTTGACCACTCATCACTGGTTGGGTCATACAAAGAGGCTGAGCAACTAAGCGACAGCACAGGTTTCCATACAAGGGCAACCAGAAGGGGCTGTCCTCTGGAAAACAAACAAAAAAACAAAACAAATTAGGATTAAGAGCAACCAAAACCTAAAAAAAAAGAGGGTTTAAAGAAAATCACCTGTAGCTAAAACGGTCAAATCGTGGGTCTTGAACCCATCCAGTACATTTTCGATAGTCAGAGTTGTGTGAGCCAGAAGGTTGTATTTTGGTCCCCTTTGGAGAGAAGACACTTGAGATGTTAAAGCATCCTTTAACAAGTCCCACTCCCATCATATTTTGATCTGTTTTAAAAGCACTTAATTATGATTGGGCCATTATTAGGAAGGTGCGCTGGCCCAACATCATCAGCAAACAAGAGTTATGGGAAAAAATGGAGCAGTAACCAGTAGAGCAATACGTTTCCAACAGACGATGGCAATGGATTGGCCATATCCAAAGAAAAAATGCACCCAGCCCTACAAGGCAGGCACTGACATTGAACCCCCAAGAGCTCTTATGTGGCATATGTCCCAACCTCTGTCACAGGTGGCAGAAGAATAAGATGCCGCTTTTGAGCAAAATCAAAAAACCTGTGTTGTTTTCTAGGATATAGTTTCACAGCGTCAGGAGTTCATTGGAAATTCCCCTCTCTCAATTGTGGGCAGGACTTTTGGTGCAGAGCAACCCCCTTCCCCCCTGTCCCTCTCTGTTTCAATTCAATTTCAGTTCAATTCAATTTTATTTGTATAGCCCAAATTCACAACAACAGTCGTCTCAATGGGCTTCGTATCGGTAATTGATAAAGTGAAACATGAACTCAAAAGGATCATGAATACAAAGAGTTCAATAGAAAAATACCAAATTGAACTAAAAAACTGACTAAGCCATACTGGCATCCCTGCCCTTAGACCCTCCTTCGCGGTAAGGAAAAACTCCTAAAAAAAACGGATTCCGGAAAAAACGAAGAAACCTCAGGGGTGCCCACATGAAGGAGGGATACTCCCCCAGGACGGACAGGCGATTTACCAGAACTCTTAGAGAAGAATTAACTTATCTAAATCTACAACTACACATTTAAAGTCCAGCAGACGAGCTTCATCCAGCCGGAGTTGGGGGGACAGTCAGGGGCGCGAGTCGAGCCGGAGACAGGATCCACACCCAGGTGTGGGAGCAGGAGCATAGACGAGGTACACGGTCAGGTACAGAGCAGCCCCCTCACACCCCCAAGCTAACATTAACGGTGTACCAAAAATGGCGAGCAATATTGGAGCTATCCAGATGTAGAGTTTTGGGTCAGATGCCAGCTCAGACAAGGAGAACCAACACCTACATGGTTGTATTTGTCTGCAAATGGATGCAGGGAGCTTGTCTGTTGTAGTTCCTGCTTCACCAATACAATTCTTTTTTCAAACGGCCTTTTTCGTTTTGCTCCCACAACGATTTCTTTAGAAAAAAACTGAGTATTGCTATTTAAAGTTTTCATTTCTGTCCTAAAAACCAGACAAACAGCAAAAACGCGTTAAAAACATAAAAAACACAAATCTCAAAAACCAAAATTGAATCAGAGCCAATTAAGTGACTTACTGTATTTTTTTAACCATAAAACCCCCTTAAAATCTTTGAATTAGTTTAATGCTCACACTGGAGACTGCTCAAGAGAGGATGAATATCCAGGCCTCCCATCGCCTCCAACAGATCCACACCCAGCTGCGGACTCAAACGCAGCTCGGATCTTCTTTCCTGACGAGTATCCCAATGAGCCTCCCAGGAAAGTGCCTTTCTTGATGGCCAGAACCGCCGGGGAGGCGTCCTCGACCACACAGCTGCTGTACAGCTCCACACGGAGCTGGAACTCTGGGCCCACCTCGTCGCTGCGCACAGACATTTCCACTCGGTTGAGATGAACCTCGACTTCTCTAAAAAAACTTACAGGTAATGAAGGAACTTACAATATGATGGGCTCTTCAAAACAGATGTCTGTCAAAGTCCTGTCCACCATCACGATGTCAGTGTCGTGGATTTCTGAGTCACACCACAGAAGGCAGAACACGGCACAGCGATGGAGCTCTGAAAAGACAGAAAAACACTTTTTGACGTTTACTTTTCCTCATTGTTCAGTGCTTTATGTCTATAATTATTTAAGAGTTCAACAGTCTGCTGTACCTCCTTTGTTTTTAAAGTACTCTGAGTCTTTCCACATGAGGGGAAACCGCAAATCTAGAAAGCACAAATCGTGATCGCAGAAATTTTAAACAAAACTTTAAAAAAATGAAAGGAAACATGTTTAGACTTTGCTGACCTGAAAGCGCAACTTTTCCAGTGCATGGTGCAGCATCCTCTGCAGATCTGGAGGGTTATAGTTCAACTTTTGATCAACTTTTAGAATTTTCATTTGAAAAAAAAAAACAACTGGCATTTCAAAAGATGGGATCACTTGATGGCATGAAATGATGGAAAAAAGGAGGTAAAATGCGGAAAAATATGCTTTTACAAAGTTTAAAGACCCACTTTGATGAAAATTTTGTGTTATTGCTGTTTTTAACATGATCTTGCAGCATTTTTCTGATGCTGAAATATAAAGAAAACTACCCTTACAAAAAAAGCATTCCTGAGTCTTTATTATATTTTGTATTCATTTAATTTATGTTACCATTTATTTTGTTTATTTTTTTGTAATTCTTTGTATTATTATATGTATTTTTTACTATTATTTTATTTTCTATTTATAATAATAATAATATTAATTGCTATTATTATTATTATTGTTGTTGTTGTTATTATTATTAATAATAATAATATAATGACGATTATTGTTATTATTATTATTATTAATTTATTGTTGTTATTAATTTCTTTTCATTGTTTTTTAATAATCTTTTTTTTCTTTATTTACAATTTTACAATTATTTATATAATTGTTGCAAATTAGTAGCAGACAAAAAAATGCAGTTTAAAGAAGATTGTACAGTGTTTGTGATGTAAAGTTTGTAAAACAGAGGTGAAAAGAGGGAAAGGGGGGCGGGTTGCTCCATGTCAATAGCCCCACCTACAACTCAGAGGCAAACTCCTGATGCCCTGCAGAAACTATGTCCTACAAAAAAAAATAAAAGACCACTGTGGACGCTTTAAAAATAGATTAAAAGGTGATAAAAAAAAAAAAGAAGTGGGTCTTGAACAGTTTCTTCCTCTTCACAAAGACTTCGTACACCTTTGTTTAGCCTCACATTCAACGAGTCTGGATCCCCATCTGACCTGAGTCCGGCCCGCTCCAGGATCTGCGCTTTCCGGATCTTCTGCAGCTGGCTGAGCAGAGCCAGAATGCGGGCGTTGCAGGTCAGCAGACTCTTGGAGGCCTCCAGGGCCTGATCCTTTTGGGAACAGGCAGCCAGAAGTTTACTGGCCCCTTCCCGCATCCGCACCTCCCTTTCAATCTGCTGCAGCACCTTGCCATCCTGCAGGAAATTTGTAGAGGACAGCAAAGGTTTCAGCTTCTGTGTGACCCGATAAAAACATCATGACCCTGCTTGTGTCAAACTCTTTCACCAAAAAAGAAAAAGAAAAACCGTCTAACTCCAAAATCAATCTATCAATTTATTATTTGTATAGCACTCGTAAAAGTAGAGGCAACCAAAGTCCTTAACATCAAATCAAATAAAATCATTAAACAATGGGATAATAAACAATAAAAATAAAAGAATAGAATCAATTAAGCAATAAAAGAAAAATTTAACGAGTTGCAGAGGTAAATACAGTTAATTTAGGCATGGTTTAAAATTCTGGGTTTTCTCCAGGTGTTGCCTAATCCCATCATTTAAAAGGAACAAATCCCATCATTGTTGTCTAAAACCATTTTACACATTTCCTAATGAACATGTGGATTCCGGTTTATTTCAGAAAGCTCAGCTTTAGGGATCAGAACACGTTACATAACTCTGCTCCCTTTTCTGAGCACAGGCTGTGCTGCATTGTTTGAAATCGTAAACATTAGAGTCTGTCATTTCAAATGAACTTCTTCACTGCAGTATGGAAAAGTACAGAATTCAAGGAAATTCAATTTTTTTTTGGGGGGGGGTTTGATCAGCAACCTTTTCCTCAACAATTATCAGAAAAAGACAAGAAAAACTTGTTTTAAAGCTAATTTACATCAAAAATTCTAAAAACAAAAGCTAATGGTATAAAGCGAGTGTACTCGCTGTGGTGAACTGCAGCCGACAAACTCCTCTCCTCTCACTGACCTGTGCGGCGTCGTTCATGGTCCTCCTCTGCAGAGCTGCTGGGGTTCTGTTCCGGTCTCTGCACAGTCAGGCAGTTTGCTGAATGAAGGAGCTAATCCCACAGGTGACTGGAACTGGATTTAGAACAGATTTGCAGACCGAGCAGCTAGTTACTCAACAGAGATCAAAACACTCTTAAGCCTCCATACATGAGGAGCTTTAGACTCCAATACTTTTTTCTCCAAAGCTCCCATACAGTACCAAATGTTGATCTGATTTGTACTTTTAGATCATAAATAAAATTAAAGGATTGTACTTATTTTAGGCACACGTTTCTTTTTGTGCATTTATAGCATAAACATGACTGGTTTATAATAACTACCTAAAACAATGAAAAGTTAAATTAAGCATAGTAGGGGTCTTTTTTTAACAAAATTTACATTTGAGTCAATATTTCATGTATTGTATATGTACATGTGCAAAAGTCTATTTATGATTAAAAGAATTTAGAATGGCACCATTTATCTAAGTGTATTATTTTTAATTTTTCCAATCAAGTCATGACTAATCATTGTGTGTGTGTATCTATTTATCTTTTATTTGTCTTCTTTTGTTTTTAGTACTTGAAATAAATCAATTCTAAATCCAAACGGTGGAAGAAAACCTATATTAAGTCTCAAATGTTTATGTGGAAGATGGATTAAAGGTCAGAATGAGTCAGATCTGATGTTTAAATAAGGTTAATTCGCTGTATAGAAAAGCCCAAATGCTTTTGTATGACTTCCATTCAGCTTTTAATACATCTGTAAAAGCTACTGTGGAAAGCCTTTTTTAAAGTTACAGCGCAATGTGTTATCGTGATCCCACTAATCTATTGCTCATAAAATCCAAATGACTCACATTTTCTGACTTTTATAAAATTATAGATGTTATTCAATGATAAAACCACAGAAAAGCTATACACTGGGAGGGAAAATGGGCTTTAAATTGGCTTTAAAAGTCTGAAATGTCATTCTATGGGTGTGCAAACCGCAAAAACTAGCGTTTGTTTCACTATGTGGAGTTAAACTACAGAATAGTTTACATGGAATTGAAGAGGTCTTCAAATAAAGAGTTTTAAAATCAATTTAAGAAAAAAATCTATTAGGAATTTGACTCATGAGGAAGTTTAACTTCTGAATTTTGGAATCTTGGTTCCATAAAGTCGATATGCTACTTAGTAAAGTTATTTATTAATAGAGACTGAAATATGAGTATGTGTTTAACACTTCTTATAATAATGGTATATTAACATGTATGCATTTTGTCTCCAGAAAACATGAAATTATAGAACGAAAGTGAGATGACTTGTTGGATTAAAAGTTCCTACTTTTACAGAACAATCTGAGGTAGAAACTTGGCGGCACTAGTTATACATTTATTTTTGCTTTGTTTCATTTTAGTACTTCTCTTTAAGAAAAAAGGATGTTAAAATACAAAAATAACTAATTGTATTTTCTTAAAGCAAAGTATAATCACTTATAGCAGCTTTATACTTCAAACTATTTTTCTCACTTACTTTTTAAAAGTTTTTAATTTGATTTCTATTTAATTTTCTTTTTTGCTAAAACATCTTTTAACTGACCTGTTGTTAATAACAAAAAATTTAACAACAAATGAAGTTTATTGGATTTCAGGAAAATGTAATTATCTGCAGAAATAATTTGTGCGCGACGCAGCAGCACCCCCTACTGGCTGAGATGTGTAACTGTAATCGAAAGATCTCAATAGTTACATCAGTTTATTTAATAAATTTACAGTTGAAATAGCTTTATTGTTTGTGAAGCCTGTGTGTTGCATTATGATAAAGTAACAAAAAGATAACAGGAAATATAATTTCTTTCAAGTTCAATAAAATAAGTATTTAACCTGCAGTATCTCAACCTATTGATCTACAAAAAAACAAACACTTTTATAGATCAAGGAGGTATTGCTTTCGATTATTACAGTGTAACATTTGAATTACATTCATCTAAAATGTTATTTTAATTATTTTACACTGCAGAACCAATTTCTGTACAACTGAAACATTTTTTCCTTCATATTGATGGTACAAGTACTGGTTTAGATATTCTCTTATGACAACCAGCTTTGAGTTATTGTGAGAGAATTTATTTTTAAAATAATCATTGAACTTCCACTTGTTTTTAAATAATTAAGCCTAATCGTTTAATGCATGTTTCAGTCTCTACAGTTATAAATTAAATATAAAGAAACACATAAAAAAGTCAAATAAAATACCCAATCAAGTGTTTATCTTGATTTATTGTAAACCACTAACTGTTACTCGTCAACCATTCATGGAAACATCCATAAATTCACCTTTGATGGAGTTTGCTTAACTAAATAAAATTATGTACACAAGAGGGTTGTATAAAGCTGTACACAATTTAGAAAGTGGCATCAAGTACAAAATGAAACACACAACATATTTACATTTTCACAGTTGAGTAAAATTTGGGGCTGAACTGAAACATTCAGCTGCCGCCGCTTTAGCTTTCAAACTTTAGCATTTATCGTCTAAGTGCATTTTCAAAAAGCACTGATTTCAACTCCAAAACAAATCCAAAGTGCCAGTGGGGGGGGGGAATGTATTGGACTATAAAAACATCACAACTAAGACTAAAAAACAGGAGCTTCTTTAAATGAGAATCCGATGTTCATGACTCATCCACTTCTGTGAAAATGTCACTAATGAAGTACTGCGACACGCTGGTGGGCTCCTCCTCTGCTGAGCTGATCTCAGCACAGCCTTCCTGCAAAGATCAACACAAACCCAAATGAGAGAAAAGAAATGACATGTTTTTAGCCGCTTGTTACCGTCTTACCCGGGCGGTGCGGAGGGTGGAGCTGGGAGTTGAGGTGCCGGGTGTGTGGTCGGCGGTGGGTCTGGACTGCGACCCCACAGGAGCTGAACGGACTTTGGTTGGTGCGGCATCTTCACGTGACGCAGAAGCTGCTTTCTTAGCAGACGTCTTCCCCTTCGCAGCAGGGGAATCGCTGGGTGACGTTTTTGATTCATGGGAAACGTCTTTTGCTTTTCTGTAAGTGAAAGAAAAACTAGATCTTAACAGGTAATATCATTGACAAATTGTTAATATATAAAAAAATCCCTTACCTAGTCTGATGACCGCTTCTGTTACTTTTTTTGGAGCCCAAACTGCTGTCAGATTTCTTCAAATTTTTCCCTTTTTTACAACTTCGTGGGTCATAAGCGGCTTCAGCGTCACTTCTCTGGCTGACGGTAGCTTCAGCTTTAGTTCTTCTTCTCCTTGTTGAAATAGCTGCTAAAAAGAGGCAATAAAAATAAATACAGAAAAATAAAATGTTTATTATTATAAGCATTTGAAAGAAAAATGTTCTGAATACCTTTATTCTCAGCTGCTGCGTCCGTCTCTCTGGCAACAAAGGTGTCCAGACTTTCTGCAGGTTTTTCTGGTTTAAAACGTTAAAAACCGTAAGACTCAACAATAAGGCATAAAAAAATGAAAAAAACAGGAAAAAAAATAAAAATTTGATCAACCAGCTCACTTTGTGGAGGATCACCCTGCAGCCACAGTAAATCTGGCCCAATCACATAGTTTCAGACTCGACCCGGTATCCGATATTTTTTTTTTATTACTTTGATCGGCGCGGTATATTTCAAGCTTATTCTTTAAAATAAATGCCCTACTAGAAGTGTGCAGGTCATGAACGGATCACGGCCTTTTACTGCCGTAAAGCGCAGCTCTAGTTTCAGCAGGAGGCTCACAAAACCAGTTTGGTAAAATTGGCAAGATATTCATCGGTTCAGACTTACTGACTCAATAACTCTTCTAATAAACGTTTAAGCCAACAGCTTATCTTGTGTTTAGTCCTCATGCAAACAATGACCTACAAAGGTATTTCTAAAGAAAAAGGTCAGCCTTTTGTGGGTATTGTATGTGTTTCATAATTTTGTTTATGTGTGAAAGTCATATATATATATATATATATATATATATATATATATAGATATATATGTAGCACTTTGAGCGACATGAGTATGCAAAGTGTTATAAATAAAGTTTGATTTGATTTGCAGCTTCACCTTCAGATGCAGAACTTGTTTCTGCACTTTTTGTAGAGACGCCAGAGACGGACTTCTCTCCTGCTGCTGCTGTGGAACTCTCTCCAGAATCCCTACACAGGGGAGAAGGTTGTAAGCTCCGACGGCAGATGAAACAAACTCCATTCGGCCGAAGGGGGCAGCAGCAGCACTAACCACGGCCGCAGCGTGACAGCATCTGCGACGGGGTGATGGGGCGGCTTCTCGGCCACGCTGGTTACCGCCTCCTCCCCCGGGATCTCCATCAGAGAAAGGACGAAGAACGGTTCATCCGGATCTGAAGGCACCTGCTCGGGCAGCACTGACAAAAAAAATTAAAATAAAAAGAGAAGGCGTTTAACGGAAACACTTCAAACAAAGCCGCGGCGGTAGAAGAACGACTTACTCTCCATCAGAAGCGGATAAGTGTGGATCCCCTCCGGATTTAAAGCAGACGTATTCTGGGGTTTAAGGAATCAAAGGGAGACAGTTGAGGAAAGGTAGCAGCAGATTTGAAACTCCGCCTCAGATCAAAGCGGTAACTTAATGCAGGGTTTTGTTGGTTCGATACACCTTTTTTACCACAAGTGTTCCAAATGTGAACATTTCAGACACTGATGATCTGAAAACAACATGAAGTACTTCAACCTCAAAGGTCACCGCAGGATTTTCTTTAATATTTCAGTGCTTAAGCACCTTTTATGCCATTTTAAAAATGTTAACTTTTGAATATAAAATGCAAATATTTAAAGAGCTGTAATGAAATCTGAACAAAAACTAGTAAATTCCTCTTTTTTTTAGAGAAAAATACAATTTTAACTAATGGATAAATGGAAGAATTGCTCTTAACGGCTAGCATTAACTGTTTACAAAGTTATCCTGATGAATATAAAATATATATTTCTTTGTAAAAGCTGCTGTT
Organism: Oryzias latipes; assembly: GCF_053564925.1. NCBI lineage: Eukaryota > Metazoa > Chordata > Actinopteri > Beloniformes > Adrianichthyidae > Oryzias > Oryzias latipes. The sequence continues at coordinate 27,924,514 of NC_136248.1, read as the reverse complement.
TTGTATTTTCAACTTGTTTTTTCTCACCCTTTGCTTTAATTCCTCAATTTACAGTTTCAATTCAGATTTTATGTTTTCCTAGTTGAGCCTAATTTTACGTGGGGCGGGGCTTTGAGCCCACTGGCTTCTAGAGACACGATTGACATTGGAAACGTAGGTTATGTTGACGTCAGTTCAGCTATAGAACAGTGACTGTTGTCGGCGCCTCCCATATTATCCCTCCTCTGATGTACCAAACTTTGGAAGATCTTCATCACTGCTACTGAACGCCACAACAGAGGAGGGATGACTCAGGCGGCGCCAACAACAGGCGATGTTCTGGAGCGGAAATGATGTCACCATAATCTCTATCACCCGATGTCAATGTCCTGGTAGCCACTGGGTTAAAAGCCCTGACCTTATGCATATTTAATGTAAAGATTTAGTTGATCAAAGCATTTTAAAATAATGCATAAAGCCCATAAGAATTGTTTGCCACACAATATGCAAATAAGATTAAAAAAAACAGATTAGAGTTTAAAAGGAAACGAGATTTTCTCTTCGCCAAAATTCAGAACAAAAACATGAAATAAGGGTTTCAATTCAAGAAGTCCGGAGATGAAACAATCCAAAACAATCAAATTAAAAAAGCCAAATTATCTTCAAATAACTTGTTAGAAATGAATTGCTAAGACTGAGTGACGTATTATTATCTCACTTGCGTGGATGACACTTCTTGAGAAGCAGGATCTAGACAGGACGATTTGTCTCTCGTCTCATCAATGTCTCCACCTACTGGCCATCGACTGCCAGGGCGAGGCTCCAACGCAGCTGTCCTCGAGCTAGTGCCAGAATCTATGGAAAAGAAGAAAATATTCATAATTTTGGAGTTCATAAAGTTGTTTATCCCAGCTTTAGCCATTCAATTTAGCAGAATCAAACCTGCATCCGTCTGTCTGCGCTGTGCAAGACTGCTGCACGTGATGTTGGGAGGTTGAGGAGCTTTATTTGACGTCTCAGAAGAGTCAGCTGCTTCTGATTCAGCAGAATCAATACTTTAAAAGAATAGAAGAACATCATTACTGGATTAAATCCACATTTTCAGTATATGTCAGCATGAACCTTCTTGAGGGCAGAAGGTCACGGTTACCTTTGGGTTGAGGAGTGTCCCTCTGCACTGACCGACCTGGCTTTGGAGGTTGATGTACAACCGACTTGTGTTGAGACCTTAGCATCCACAGCTGCAGATGAATCTATCAAGTCCCTCTCAGCTGGACCTTCACTGTCCATTTTTTCTCCACCTGGTTCCATCTCCACTGATGTCTTAAGGCCACTTGGAGGTGTGGAAGTTTCACCTGAAGGTTTGGAACCGTCACCTGGCTGAACTTTTCGCCGCGAAGCTCGACTGGATGATTCTAGATTAGGTTTGGGTCTGACTCTGGAAAGCCTTGGTCTTCTCTGAAGAAGATTTTGCTCTGAATTGGAGACTTGTTCAACATTTGTCTTGCACTCGGAGGTTGATTCCTCTACAAATTTATGAGATGGGCTCAATTCGACAAACGGTTCCGCAACTGAACTTTTGATTTTATGAGAAGTCAACACAAACTGACCATCTTCTTTTGATGTTGAGCGGTCAGAAGATTTGGAGATGGAGATCTGAGGTTGCTCCACAGATTTAGAGATGGAGATCTGAGGTTGCTCCACAGATTTAGAAATAGAGATCTGAGGTTGCTCCACAGATTTAGAGATGGAGATCTGAGGTTGCTCCACAGATTTAGAGATGGAGATCTGAGGTTGCTCCACAGATTTAGAAATAGAGATCTGTGGTTGCTCCATAGATTTGGAGGTGGAGATCTGTGGTTGCTTCATAGCGAGCGTGAGTTGGACTGGCTCTTTAGGGACTTCGGGTTTAGATTTAGCGCCTTTTGATGTCACAGGGAGGTTTGGTTTAGGTTTCTGAAAACGCCTCCTCTTGGATTGAGACGTAGATGCAGCTTCAGCCTCTTCACCAACATGTTGCTTGGTTCCTGATGCAGCAAGATGGAGCTTCTGCCCCACAAAGGACACTTCTCCCTCTTCTGCTTCTTCACATGCTAAATTTCTCACCTCAACAAAAGAGGATATTTCCTCAATTTTTCCAGTGGTCTGATCTTCATTGGGAACTTCAGAGATGTTCTGGTTTCCTGCAGCTTTCTCAGCAGATGTTTGTTCAATCAAGTCTTGTTCAAATTGAGTTTCACTCAAATCTTTTTCCTTTGGGTCATTTATGGTTGGTGTTCCAATTCTTGCCGTTCTTGATTTATTTGGTAAATTCGGTTTGGGGCGAATTTTCTGTAATCTCCTAAACTTAGCGTTTGACTCAGCTTCTTCTGAACACGCCTGTGCAGATAAATGCCGAACATCTGGTGACTTCCCAACCGGAGATGCTTCCTCTCTCATCTCAGAGGCCGATTCCTGGTCTGCAGATGTTTGTTCTTCCAGCAGGACTTGACAGATGTTCTGTTTCTTTGGAGCACTGCAACCTGTTGTGGCTGCATCCGTGTCCGCCGGATCTACATGTCCAGGATGTTTCTCTTCTGTAGGGAATTCAGTCTGGGACTGTTCTGAACCTGAAGCAGAATTGGAGATGCTGCTGTTTTCTGGTTCAAACTTTTTGCAGGATTCAGAACTTTGTGCTGATTCTTTTGAGATCTGAGGTCTCAATCTTGCAGGTCTTGAGGTTTTTGTCAAGTTGGGTTTGGGTTTAATTTTTGATAATCTGTTCCTCACTGATAAACAAGAAGATGCAACTTCAGAACCTTGTTTGACGGCTGGAGGCCCTGCAACAGATGAAGTTGGATCCAAACCCAGCTTTGGTGCCTCTGGAACTCTTGAATCAGTTGGTTCAATATGAGATTTTAGGTTTTTATCAGAGAACTCCGTCGGAGATTCTTCAACTCTGGCAATACCAATCTGGACTTCAGGGAAGTTCTGGTTCTCTGTGGTGCTCTGATCTGATATTTCTGCAATCATATCAATCGAATCCAGTTCAGTTAATTCCCTTTGCTCTTCATTTGAAGAAGAGTCTGTTAATGGAGTGGATGTTGAGTCTAAAGTCATAATAGGCTGTACTGTTGAAGAAGGAACAGTTTCAGGTTGACTGTCCAAAGACAGGGTTGCTTCCACCAATGACATGGCATCTTCACGGACTTTGGGTTCTATTATGGAACTTGAGTTTTTATCCTGTGAATCTTTTGAGAATTTGGACCTCAGAACTCTTGATGTCTGTACCAGGTTTGGTTTGGGTTTACGTTTTTGGATTTGACCCTTCTTCCTTTCATCAGATGCACTTGGTTCCTCTTCTGGACCAGATGTCAGCTTCTCTGCTGCTGCTGCTGAAGGCTTTCCACTTTTTCCTGGCTCCACATTTGACTGTAGCCCAAAACAGTATGACAGATTTTCTGGAGCTGATTCAGACGTTGCTCCTTTATCTCTCATGGTTTGCTCCTTACATGGCTCAGGCTGATCTTCACAGGGATTTGGGCTTTCTTTGGTGCTCTGGTCTGTTGATACATTGGGGTCTACAAATCCAGCCTCTCTCCGTGTGTCTTCATTTACAGAGAGATCCAGTTCCTGTTCTGGTTCCACCTTCTTTCTGAAATCAGGTCCTTCACCTGGAAACAAGTATTTTTGCGTAGCTTCTTCAGTGGTTTGAGGTCTTGCAGCTCTTGATGTTTGAAGGTTTGGTTTGATTTTTGACAGTCGATCTCTCTTTGTCTGACCTGTTGGCAAAGATTTTTCCTCTTTTTGCATGACTGCCAACTCTTCTACAGACTTATTTAAAGAAGCTGAATTTTCACTTTCAATAAAATCCAAATGTAGCCCTTGTTGTGGTTCTGGTTCTGTGACCTCACAGGCCTTTAAAACTGGATCTTCAACACGGGATGCTGCACTTTCTTTTGTTAAATCAGGAATTGACGGTGCATCTCCAGTTGCCTGCTCCAAACTGGACTCGATGGAGAGATTCTGGGTTTTTGTAGGACCTTGACCTGATGGTGCTCCACCCAATTCTTTTTGATCTTCAACTCCATCTTTTGTCTTTATCTCCCTATTTGCAGACAGTTCTTGTGTGAGTTTTGTTTGTGGTTCCGCCTCTACAGATGGGTTTTTGGTAAGCTCCGGATTTTTTTGGACGGCATCTTCTGTGTTCTGAGCTTTGGATCTTGCACCTCTCAACAACTGTGGTATGTTTGGTTTGGGTTTAACCTTTTGTAGTCGACCCTTTCTTGACTGAGAAGATCCCGTTTTTTTTTCATCTTGATTGGAGGTTGCTTCAGCAGCTGCAGCAGAATCTTCTTTTCCTTCTGAACCCAAATGTGACCCATGTGGAGCTGGTAGTTCCGGGTCTGTTTGTTCAGTTAACACAGTTTCAGAAGTGGCTTCAGAGTCTTTGCTGGTCTGCTCCACACAGAGCTCAGGCACGACTTTGGCAGAGATCAGAGCTTCTGTAGCGCTCTGATCAGGTGCTGCTTGATTTAGAGATTTAAGACTTCTTGTCTCCTCACTTATAGTTCGTTCATCTGGAAGTTCTGCTGGCATTTTGGTTGAAGTATTCTGACTTTCAATTGACTCTTTCTCTGCCACCCCTTCAGTAGTTTGCCGTTTGGATCTAGCTATTCTTGACGTCTGCAGTAGGATTGGTTTGGGTTTGACTTTTGGCAGTCTGCCTCTGGGCTGAGAAGGACTTTTGACATCACCTTCTCCTGTGTGACTCACAGAAGAGTTGTCTGCAGCTGAGGGTTGAGGTTTGCTGGTTCTGTCTGGAACTGGGCTGGGATCGGTGCTTGACGCTTTTTTAACCTCTGGCACTGCTTCAACTGGTTTATTTAAGCCTGCCTTGGACTCTACAGGAGGCCCCGACTGTGACTGAATTACAGTCTGACTCTGGCTTTTCAGGAGATTCTGATCTGCTGCACCAGTTTCAACCTGATCCAAGCAGCCGCGCTGAGAGGAAGTGTTATCTTTAAACAATGCTGCAGCAGAAGCTGATATTCCTGGGGTTGTTTCTTCAGCAGAAACTGATGTCTCATTATCTTGAGAAACACATTGAGCAACTGAGCACCTTCTTCCAGCTCCCCCTTCTGTCGACATCTCGGTGTGAGATACCGGTTTTGCAGTCCTTGAGCTGTGACCGAGGTTTGGTTTAGGCTTCACCTTTATAAGTGAAGACTTATCTCCAGATTTACAACCCAATTGATCAACATTCTGATCACTTGTGTCAACGGGAAGCGAGTTATTGCTGTCCACTTCAGCACTCTGGAGCTTTTCGGTGGAAGGCGATGTCACTTTCTGATCTGCAGATTTCCCAGGAGGGATCTTTTTCTGGGGTGACACTGTCAAAATCTCCTCTTGTGCATATGTGAACTCACTGACACCAACTGATGTTCCTGCAATCAAATACAACGGAATGTAACTTTCCAAGGCAGGAGACAGCCTACACCAACAGAGGAAGCGGGGCTGCTGTTTTTGTTTTGTTTTTTTGGTTGCATACCTGCAGTGCATTCTTCTAAGGTCTCTCCACTTTGTGCTGACTGAGAAATTTGAGCTCGGTTACCAATGGTCAAAAGGGTTTGAGCTGCTTCAGTGTAGCTCTCATTCTGAGACACTGAAAGAAACATGAAAAGTGCAATTTAATTTATGGTATCATGTACCGGAGGCTCCTAAGACAAAAACAAACAAAAAGAACAAGTCGCATACCTTCAGCTTGTTCTGAGGAAATGAAGTCTATAACATCCTGCAGGGAAAAAAAACAAATCTATGACTATATTTCCAAGCATGAAACGGGGTTAACAAGTGCAGCTGCTGGAATTACACAATTTTTGTTTTTTTATTGATGACAGACAAAACACCTTATCAGACATCAGGCAGCTTAGTTTGTCACAAACAGAAAGAGGAGAAGGCCCTTCTGTATCTTTCAAAAAGCTGAAGTACGGTAATGAGGTGAGATTTTCTTATCGACCAAATACTTTTATACGCCATTATACAAATAAAATCTTTTTTTTTTTTTTAAATATCAACGTGATTTCCTGGATTCCTTTATTTACATTCCATTTCTCAGAGTTGAAGTTTATCTATGAGGAACATCTTATCTATAACCAACAAAATCTGACTTGTTATCAAGAAGTCAGATCAGAACAAAAATATATTTTTCTTGCACGTGAACAATGGAAGAAAACATTTGCTGCTTGGTAAGTGGAAATCCAGGACTGTAATGTGATTTAATGCCTTTCTTCCTGCTGCTTGGAAACCGACTGTGTCTTCAAAAAGATTAAATAAAAATGTTTGCATCTGTCATCTCCCTTCAGCTGAACTGTGTAAAGTTATTTGAGAAATTTAGCACATCAGGCATGTTTGGGGCCTCTGCCTGCTTGAGATTTGAGATAACTTAGTATCCAGTTGTTGCCAAGCTGGAGGCGTTTTTAACTGTTTTGTAATTTGTATCTCTTTGAAATTTAGTTTTGAAAATAACAAAAAAAGAAAAGTCATTCACCTGTATGGCTGCGTCCAAATTCCCACCCTACTCCATAACTACTAAAAAACTATATAGTGCGCTGGAAAAGCAATTCTGACACCATGCTCACTTTTATTTTTTTAAATCGGCGAAAATGTGACGGCATCAATTTTAAGAAGTGAAAATCTTATTGATATGAGCGTTTCCTGACAGTCATTTATGAATCCATTGTCTTATGAAGATAAAACATTGATGGTTTATTAAAAATTTAAAAGACACTGGTTTTTCGTCTAGACTTCTTCTGACACAACCTACGTCTCTGACTGTTATTTGTAATATTAATTGTGATATATGGCTTAACCTGCTATCCAAGATCTGGTTAAAGGACACTTCTATAAACCATAACCATAGGTGATAATAATATGTTATGAGATAATATGTGATAGAAGTGTGTTGGATGCTCAGCTATCAGCTTTTACAAGCAACATTTAGGACTTTTTAAACCTTTTAGGGCCCCTTGAAACAGATTCAATGCCGATTTCACAGCGAGCCTCAAACATGTCCCTGCCTTCCTCCGTGGTGGTTGGACATTCTTTTAGTGTCTGTGATCCTATCGCACCATAACTGCTATTGGTTAGGTTTCAGATACTTGCAAAATAAGTTTAAAAGTTGTTTGTTTGTTTACAGTGCCACCTAGTGGTAGCTTGGTGAACTGAATGTCTAAATCAACATGCTTTTAGAATTTTGTCTATTTGTTTTTTGTGGTATTTCCTGATTTCAAACTGCATTAGTTTCAAAGGAAACATTTGTTTGTAAAGAACTACTCCAATAAAAATCGTGTTTTTTACATCTTTAACATGTACTGGCATTTTTCTGATGATAGACAACAAATATAGAACATTTTTGAGTATTTTTAATACTTATTGTTGTGAATCAGGGCCAGACCAAATGTAGTTTGAAAAAGCTCGGAGTTGTGATGTAGAAGCTGTAAGGAATGAGCCACATTCTGCTCCATTCTGATGCATCCACTTGTAGATGACAAGATCCATGTACGTCTTCGAGCTGCATCTGACACAAAACTGTACAACTGGATACCTCTAATACAGCTCACCCTTTTTCTTGCGCCTGTAAAGTTAGGTTGAGGGTGTGAGGGGCTGTAAGATAGCCGGAGACAGTGTAAACCTAGAGCTCTCTGCAACAGGGAGGGAGAGCAAGGTATCTCCACGCCAACAGTCCCGCCCTCAACTCGGATGCAAATGTCTAATAAACTACTGCTGCAATGCAGAAACTATATCCTAGAAAACAACAGGTTTTTTTTTAATTAGATAAAAACAATTTAATCATGATTAAAAAACCACTGAGGACACTTTCACAATAGATCACAAGACGTTTGGAGTGGGTCTTCAAAGAGCTAAATTTGACCACTTGGAATAAATACTCATTTGGGCTCACACACGTAAATCTGTCAGCAAAACACCCAAAGGATATTCAATTATGCTAAAAAGCAACAATAGAATGTCAATGCAAAACACAAAAAGTTACCACAAAGGCCACAAACTAGAAAGAAAAACACATAAACAAAATTATAACTGTAACTGGGAAGTGTAAAGCTGGCGCAAAAACTTTTGACACTCGTGACTTACAACAAGCAGGTCCAGCTGGTGCTCACTGGGTTCAGAAGTGCCTGTGTCATGATCTGCCTGCTGACAGGTGGAGTCAGCACACAGTGCATCTTGGGAAAGGCCCAGCACATCGGGCATACTGTCCAAGATATCAAGCTAAGTGTGGGATGGGAGGAGTCGAGAGTGCATTGTTTGAAATGGTACAAAACAATGTGGGATGACATAAACATGTGATGAAGAAGATGGATGTTTATGGACAGTATGCATGGGGGAAGCTGGTCTCCTTACCTCCACCATGGTGTCATCCACCTCTGAAATCTCGGTGTTGGAGGCGTGCAGGCTGCTCTGAACGAAGCCGTGAGCGTCGCCCTCTCGACTGGAGCTACGGGTGAGGTGGTGCTCCTCCTCCTCCCACTCGTTTTCGTTCTCCTCGTCACTAAACTCTGACCTGGACGACCTCAGGGTGACCAGTTTGGGCTTCTTGGACTTCTGCACTGGTGGAGGTTCCACCGACTTTCCCCTCTTGGCGGGACCTTTGGACGTGTCAGAGGATGCAGGCGAGTGCAAATCGTCTTTGGCGGCGTACATCAAGGGCTGGACGGGTTTGGGCACTCGGCCGTATCTGAAGAAAGCAGACAAATTAAAGCTGTTGAATTTTAGGACTCTCCAGTTTTTGACATCAAATGCTTTTGTGGTTTTTATTCCATCCCGCAGATGTCCTGAACCTCTTTCTTACTGTGTCAAAATCTTTTATGGGGCTCAAAACAAAAGTCTAAATCTATTATAAAACCAAAACAAACGTTTCGAGAACATCCAACAGAGGTTTTCCCCACATTTTACCACAATGTGGGGAAAATAAATAACTTTTGTTCAAGTGCTCTTCACAAAAATTCACATAGGCCTCCATCTTAGGCCTACAGCTAAACCCAAGTTTCATTGACCTTTAACCTCAGGAAGAAGCCGCCATCTTTATTAATTTTTTTTAAAAATCTCCTTTAGTACCAGTTACAAATTTAAATTCATCTTCAATCTATCGCCTCCTGACTCCTCAAGCATAACTGGGAAGCTACTTGGGGGGGGGGGGGGGGGGACATTGGTTTTTAAAGTCTGCGGATATTATATGATGTTTCAAGGCGAGTTCACAAAAGTGGCCCCCATCATGTTCCTCGCACATTTTTTACCAGAATATTATAAAAATGTAATACATGAATCGTTGCCTCAGGCTTAATAAAAACATACAAAATACAATATGACTGTATTAGGAATGTGGGTGTAGTTAACAAGAAACCTCCGTTGCCAAGGAAATCCAAAAGTTTACTCATGCCGATTCTTTTAAAAATTAGTAGACCTATTCGTCAAGCTCAGACGACCCAAAAATAATATGGTTGCTATGGAGATAAAACCAACAAAAAGCCGCCATTTGAAAAAAAACATTTTTTTTTTTTTTTTAAAGATTAGTCACATTCAGCTCAAACCATGAAGGCAGAAATTTCTTTTATTGTCTTTGGGTCAGAACATCCTCATCACACAGCATCAAAACAGCATTTTTGAGAAATAAAACTTTGTTTTTTGTAAAAGTATAACACTTGAATGTCGTACCGTGTGGGCCTCTGAGGTTTAACTGCAGCATCTTCCTCACCCTCAGAAGAAACATCACCATCACCCTTCCTCTTCCTTTCTTGGCTCAGCTGGGCTTCATTTTCACTTTCTCCCTGATATATCACAAAATGTCAGACTAGAAAAGTCCAAACAGATAAGGAGGATAAGTCGACTGGAAAAAAGGAGAATTACCTGCTCCTGATCAGCTCCTTCCCTCCCTGTCTCCTCCCGGTTTTCTTCCTCAGTGCCTTTGGCCTTTGCAGAAGGCAGAGGCTTTTTGCCGCGCTTCAGACCCAAAGGTACCAGTGGATTTGGTGCTCTGCCTCTGCAGAGCTTGGCTGGTTTGATGGCTGCATCCTTAGCTGTCTTCACATTTTCAGTCTTGTCCGCCCTAAACACAAAATACGTTTTAAGTTATGCAATAAACGTTTCATTTTTAAACACTGTTGATTTATTTTGTATTTTTTTACGTGTCTGCAGTGGGGAGCTCCTCAGGATGTGCTGCTTCACAGTCTTCAGGTACGCCTGCTTCATCTGAGATGAGAGAAAAGCTGAATTTAGCACAAAATCTAAATTAAAAAAACTTCTAATTTTGACTTCTTTATTTTATAAGAAGCAGTTTCCACAGCATAAGAATTTGGGTCCAAACCCATTTCTTTCCACCGTGATTTAGCTTTCTAAAAAAAAAAAAAAATCTGAAACAATTTTTTTCTGCAGCAAAGTAAAGGTTTCAATCAAGTTTCACTTGTAGCGGCTAACACTCATGAATGGTTTTCAGTTAAAGACCCACTCTGAAAAACATAAGGGCATTCCCAGACGTGTTTGGTTATAATTATGCCATTTTAACCAAAACATGAAAAACTTAATGAATAAACTGTCATTTTCTAGGACATAGTTTCTGCAGAGCAGCAGTAGTTCATCAGAAATTTGCCTCTGAGTTGTTTTTTGTTTTTTAAACAGCATTTTTTTTTTGTGTGCGCCTGACACAACAATTTATTTAAAATTAAATAAAGAGTCATTTTTAAAATATGTCCTCCATCATCAGACAAATGGCACAAGAACACGTTAAAAACACCAATCTTATTCAGAGTGCGTCTTTAAAAACCATAGCAGTGACCAGAAGGGCTCTACGCAAACATCTCTTTTTAAACTAAACAAAAGTGGGTTTTTGGTAGAAAACAGATACAATTGCACACAAAACATTTGCTTACATAGATATGTAGTAGGGCAGCACGATAAATGGAAAACACGCGATATTAGTGATCATTTTGTCAATTTCCATGCAGGAACCTCCCAAATGGATAAATAAAGTTGTCTATCAATATTGCGATGACGATATAACTTGCGGTATATGAACAACTAGCAAAAAAAAAAAAAAACATAATCTCCATTTCAATAAAACAGTTTAAAAATTACACTCCAAATGACCCTCGTCTTCATAGGAGGCGAACATCTATCATAAAAGGGCTCCTTCCGATTGGTCAACAACGTGAAGGGGTGAATCTGATTGGTCAAAAGGAAAAATTGCTTTATTTGATTCATTAAATACTTCAAGCTGCCATAAGATTGTTTCAGCACATTGAAGGCAACCATTTATTGCAGTTTTCGCCGTCTTTTGCGAAATGCATATTGCACAGCTTGATTTCGCGATAACAATAAATGTGCGATTTATTGTGCAGGCCTAATATGTAGGTAGAATAAAAAAAAAAAATTTCCCTCAGTAAAAGTAACCATAGTGTTTGTTACCAAACCCCAGATGCGCCCATGCTTTATGCTTAGCTTTTTCAATAAAATCTATATAATTTTCTATTACATTTGGGTTTTTGACAACTAACCAGAATGTGTTTTTTTTTTTCCTTTTTGCAGCACAAGAAATACAAAAGGGACGATAAAATATCAGTTTTTTTTTTTTGTAAAACAGAAGTACCCTTTCTGAATTTTTTATACTATTGTAATATCTTGAAAAAGAATCGTTTGTCTCTCCAGACCTGTTTTGTTTTTCTTGTCACTCGGTTCCTCAATCAAGGCTTCTGCTCGATTATTCTTTTTGCGTTTTCTCCCCGACTTCACAGCAGCCGCTTCTCCTTCGTTACTCTGGTCCTCGTTCTCTTTCTCTCCTTCCAACTCAGGCATTAGAAACTCCTCTTCCTCCTCCTCCTCCTCCTCCTCCACATCGCTCAGCTTCTTAGCAGATTGTTTACCTGCACAGGTTAGATTTAAAAAAGAACAAAACTCAGCTCATGCAAGTTGTAAAAACATGAGGAAATGAAAAAAGAACAAAACCAGATTACGTTTCGGCTTTTTCTTGCACTTCCCGGAGGTGTTCTCCGAAATCTTTTTGAGTTTCTTCCGGTCTCTCTGAACTTCCAACACTTTTTCCAGCAACTTCGAAAAGTACTCAATGTCCAGTTTACGCCTCTCTCCTGTGTAACAGTCATCAGATTCAGGGTTAATCTATTACCACAAGCAAAGGCAGGAAGCTGCGATGCTCACTGAAGGCTTTGTCGATCCTCCATGAATTCTCCCGCTCTTCTCTTTTGAACTTGTTCTGAAAGGAAACGTTTTTACTGAGACTGTAAGTCAGGTTTTTTTTTTCTAAAGAGCAGACCAGCTCCCATCACTGACCTTTATCTCTGACCGAGCTCTGTGAGTGAAGAGCTGACAGATCATGGAGAAGTCCGTCCCCACCATGCTGATGGCCAGGTAGAACATGTCTGTCTCTGACGAAGACCAAAACAGAACATTTCGTTAATCAGGAAAAAAAACAACACAGAAAACTTTGACGTCTGCCGGATCACTCGTACCTTCAATGGACCAAGGTTTCGTGTAGGTGCCTTTTCTGAAACTTGAGTATGTTGTTGTGGAGCCGCGCTCAAAGATGGGGTCTCGGTCCTGAATGGTGTTGGGACCTTTGGACCGCAGGACTTCCACCGTTAAACTGAGATTCAAAATGAGAACATTTTTAACCAGAAACACAAAGGAAAAAGTTAAAGTCCTTGTTTCTGGAGCTCTCCTGACCTTTCCTCGTCAATAATCAGGGAACCATCTTCTGCCACTTTGACCTGAGGAACCATAATTTCTTCCTCCTGCTCTTCCTCTTCCTCACACGCTGCTCCCTCCTCTTCACTTGAAACCACTTTCATAGGCGGAGGAGCCGGAGGCTCCTGAGCTCGTTCTGGAGGCCTTCAGAGATGAGACGAAAAACCAAGTCAACACAGAAACAAACCCAAATAAACCTGTGATATAAACCATAAAAACACGGTTGATAAAAAGTGATCAACTCTGCAAACCGTGTCATATTTGTTGGCTTTCATTGTGGTCAGTATTTTTGCACACATTTATTTTTGACAAATGAGCAGAAACATTTTCAACTTTTATGAGTACTTTGGTGTTTATGAAACAACAAGAATACATTAATAAAATAATAATTTTAAACAGATTGTATTGTATTTTAATGTTTAGGCTGGTGGATCACTCTAAAGCAGAGTCCTGACAGAATTCTGCCAACACTTTTAGCTGCAACCTCCACCTTAAAGCAACAACAGGGGCTCTAGTTGACGACAACATTATGGTTGTTGGTAGGAAAACTGGGGTCAAGAGTTTCCTGACATTTAACCCACAAACAAACAAACAAAGCCGTTACATTTACAGACAGGAGAATAATCCAAATACACAAAAATCCAGGTTTAATTAAGGTGTGAACAATGAGAAAAAAAACAATTTAAACCTAGATTATCCACTAAAAGCTGCAGCTCAGTCACCAGGATGGAGATCTCCTCTTCACTGAAATAACTAAAAGCACCAACTAACCTCGTTCTTTTTTTAAACAAAGATAATAAAATTTGCAGATTGAGTGAAATATAGTATTTTAAATTTAATGCATAAAGTGCATCATAAATGTTTATGTTATGATATACAAAATAAATGTGAAAAAAGACAACAAAACAATTTAAAACGATTTAGAACCAAAGTTAAATAAAGATGTGGTTACAGTACAGAGTATCAGATTATGGAATGATCTACAACCACAAATAAAACAGGCCAAATGAATAAATATAATTTTAAAAATATGTTGAAAATGTAATATTTCGAAAATAAGAACAACAGGAAATGAAGGTAATTTTGTCTATATGTTATTACATGTTCAAACTAATAAATGTGTTGATATTTGCCATCTGTTGTGTTGTTTTCCTTTTTCATTATTGTTATGAAAGAATCAAAAGTATACCAATGGCTTTATTACTAACCAAAAAGGGGGCAGAAATAATCAAACTTCTTCTTTCTGTTGCTCTTTTGTTGTTAACCCCCCAAAAAACATAAGTCTGTGTGTTTTATTGTTTTGTGGGAAACAAAATAAATAAATAAAACAGATAAATAAAACACAAACAGACAAATAAATACAATGTATATAAACAGATAAGTAAGTAAGTCAGTAAATAAATAAAATCTTTTCATGTTTTAAACACGCTACCTCCCTTGTTGCCAGTCGGTCAAATGCCACATAAAACATTAAATTAATAAAATAGAATAAAATAAAATAAAATCCAGCTCTTGTTAAGTCCAAAAATATATTATAAAAAAAATAATAATAATCAGCAGCTGTTTAAAGAGCCATTACATCCAAAGATCTTGTTGCTAGGATACAAGAGCCAAAACCAGGATAAAGCTACAAAAACATAAGCCCACCATCCTTCTGGTTTTTGAATCATCAAACATAAAAATAAGATTTCAACATGAAAAAATATTTTTTATAGCAACTTTATCCAAATAACACTTTCATTAGTAAAACATTTTCCGAATGTCTATATTGAACCCTATTGTTTTTCAAAACTATAAACCAAACAAGATGATAATGAAAACATGAACGTACTCTTGTCTTTCCACTGCAGGAGGAACCTCAGTCTCATTCTCCTCAACCGAGTCGTCCAAAACAGACCTAAAAGAGAAAAAGTTCCCATTTTATCAACACTCTTTACAACTCCATCTTTAGAGCTGAAACTGCACTTACGTCATGGGGTTAGACGTTGGAAGATAATGGATCAGGTCCCTCATTGTCATTTTGGTGGGATCTAAATCAAACTCCTTACATCTGGCTTTAGCTCTTTTAATGCTCTGTGAATGTGAAAGCAGCTGTTTGATCTGCACCTAAATGATGAAATGGATGATGCTTAAAAAAAAAAACCTCACCTTTTCTTTGCTCCTCTCCCTCCTGAGCAGCTCTCGGAGCTTCTGTGCTTTCACCAGCCGCTGCACATCCAAAGGGCTGTTGAGGAGTCTGCTCAGGTAAAGTGCTGACGACGGCAGTGATCCCGCAGTTTTGGACGACACCAGAGCTCGGGCTTTCTCCGAAATTTCTGTGGCTGCCTTGTCGGGAAGAGAAGGAGGAACTTTATCAGGCACTCTGGGGGCAACTTCTTTAGGGTGACTCCGTGATGTGCTTTCCGGTTTCTTGCTGCCGTCTGCTGCCGGAGGAGTTTGCTCAGGTGAGTCTTCAGCCACAGAAACAGCTGGAGTTTCAGAGGGCGGAGGAGTGAGTTTGGGTTGCGGCTTGTGCTGTTTGCTGTTATCAGAGTGCCTTCGAGTCCTTGGGGACAGGAGTCTGTTGGGGGCTGTAGCGGTCCCAGCTTGGCTGGATGTTGATGGTTTCTCCATCTCAGAGGAAGGTGTTTCACTGAGGGGCGCAGAGGCGGCTTTGATGGGGGACTTTGGAGTCCGCGGGGGAGCGGAAGGGCGACCCGGTGCAACTTTAGGCTTGATGGAAAAGCGTTTCCTCCTTTGGAGGGCTGCTGAGGAGTTGGAGCCATCACCGTTCTGGTCAACGCCGTCCCTGAAACGTTACACAAAACATTACAACCCAGTGATAAAACCCTGTCCCGTCTTTTAAGAACGGCCGTCACTCACCCTGAAGTTGGGTTTTTTTCTAATGGGGGTGCATTTGACTCATCAGGCACACAGCTGCCCTCGCTGGCCTCTTTTGCAGTCCCACCAGTCTCTTGTTTTGCAGCAGGACTTTCCTGAGGTGTCGCAGCAGTTCTCCCTGCAGTGCCGACATTTGGGCGAACGCTAAATCGTGACCGCCGGAACATTTTTGACCTGAAGACACGAACGCGAAGCCGGTCAGATCTCCAACAGGATAACCCGAAAACCACCTGCAACCTTAGTTTTTCCTAAGGTCACAGGTTTCTTCAGCCGTTCTCCGCTGTCTCTGAAGGTGTGAAGATAGAGTGAACCCTGGACAGGTTACCAGTTCGACAACGTTATACACAAATATGTGCAACAACACTTGCTTACAGTCACTTCTGCTCCCAAAAACCATCTCAAACATTACTCTGCACAATAGGATGAAGCCGCAAAATCAATTCAAACCAGGAGCTTCTGACTGAGAGACACTAAATAATCTCCAAACCCCACACACACGGCTTCTCTTTTGCTTTTTTCAACAAAAATTATCACACATGTAATTAATTTATATAGATATATATTACCAGTTTAATTTGAAAAGATGTTACTATGGAAGTCTATGGACCAGCGTTTCTTAACTGCGGTACATCAGTGTGCCTTGAGAAATGGTCAGGTCTGCCAAACAAATTATTCAACTTCCCCTAATTAGGGTAAAAAAAAAACAATTAAAATAGCCAGGATTTTAGCTCTGTTTTCATCTACATAGGCCCAGGTTACACACTGAGTAGATAGAAATATGAAGGACTATAAAATCCTTTTTTCTTTGCGTTTAATACATCTTATTGAATACACTTCGATAACAATAACTGCATTTTGGTAATACAGACTTGTGATTTATATCAAGTAAAAATTAAAAAAAACTCAGAAAAAACACTGCTAAAGAGAACAAAAACATATTTATGGGGTTTTAAGTTTTGTTTTTCCCACAAGAATAAAGATGAAACTAAATCTGCGTATTGGTATCATTCATCTCCAATTTATTCAAAAGCATTACCTAATTAAGACTTAGCTAATTTGAATACTTGAAAAAAATCCAGCTTTGTTGGGGACTTTAACCATTGACAGTATAATAGAACTGGACTGAGTGAGTGTGACATCACCCATAGAAAATTACTTCCTTTCAGCCCATTTAAATTAAGTCATTTCAGTCACCATTTATTTGCGATACGGATGTCACCATGTTGGATCCAGGCGTCATCGGCAGTAAACATTACTAATTACTAACGCCTTCCACCAACCAGGAATGAGCTTGTTGGAAGTCCACACCCCTACCACTTAGAAGTGGGCTCCACAAAATCTATCAACCGAACACTTTGACTGTAGGACGTGAGACCACATACTTATATGTAGACGTCTGATTGATCAGTTTAAAACTTGACGAACTCACAGTATAGAAAAGAAATGTGCTAAAAAAAAAATAAAAGACCAATTCAAAGAAGAAAGGTAGCATAGCAAGAATGGTATTCTGACAAATATAATGACTGAGTAATAGCTGTTTATATAAGGGGTCCTTCAGTCCAGTTCTCTCACAGTCAATGACTTTAACCAGTGTTGTTGTACTTAATGCAGAAAACAATTTTATTGAATAAAATATAATAATTATCTAGATAAATAATGCTCCATCTTCACATCAAGAAGTATGACGTCAACTGCCTGTCAGGCATATTTGTGACAGTTATCTCCCAATAAGGCTCCGAAAAAGGTTCATGCCATAGGTTATTAGTTTCGTATTTATGTTAGATAGATACAATAAATGCGAAAAAGAACCTATATACAGCTAAACTCTTGCATTCGTTTTGACAAAACGTAAACAACTAAAAAAAAAAAGCAATAAGCTAACTCTTGTCTAAACAGCTACACCACCACTGTCAGAGTCAAAAACTCTTCTATATCTTGTTAAAAACCTAAAATAAAGAGAGCTTTAAGTAGTTAATTCAACCAAATTTTCCTAAAGTAACATACCTGGAGCAGAAAAAGCGTCTCTCCTGCTGAAATAAACACTTCGGTGTCGAGGAGGAGGAAGGCGGATAGCGGACCCCATGCACAATCTAATCCGCCATTATTCTTGTGACGTCATATTCCTGCGATTCAATGGAATTGTGGGAAATGTAGTTAAAAGTATCAACGTGGTTACATTAGGTAAGATCAGTGCGATGATGGATTTCTTCTTTGAGGTTAGCCTTTTTGGGGGTTGGGGGGTCAGTTTAATTTCTGATGGGGACTACACTTTAAGCAGTAAATTTAGGTAAAATGTAATAATACATAATACAGATGACAACACAAGAAAATATAGTCAAAAAATCTGTTTTGATCTCCCTAAGGTTCATTTTATTCAAATTTTTGTCTTCATCTATTAAGATTGCATGCTCATCTCTGAAAGAAGGCACATTTTCCCACATAAACGTGCTACAGTGGCAGAGCTAGAACATTTTATAAGGGGGGCCAGGAAGAGGGCAGAAGACTTTGGAAGGGTGGCAAATGAGAACAACAGAATAGACAGCAAATACAAATGAAAGGATCTAAATTATGTATTTCAAACCGTTTTTTTAGTTTATTGTTATTACATTATTGATACCGAAAAAGCATGATCATCTTTTTTTATCTTTGTCAATAATACTTATAACTCAAAAATTGAAATGTGCTCCGCCCCAGATGTGTAAAATTATGCATAAGGTAACTCGCTGGTTACTGATGTAGTTATATGAAAGCAAAAATGGACATCCTATTTTTGACGTCTACGAGATCAGTGCAACTTCAGCAATACAAACGAATAACAAAGACAAAACACATTTAAAAGAACAGCATCATTTAAGACAATTGATAAGTGCTTCTCACATTTTTTTAACATCTATAATATCTATATTTCCTGTTACCATTTCAAATTTACAAAACCTGTATAGTTTTGGGTTTAAAGTTCATTCATTGAACCTTATAGGATTATCAAGAACTGGGACAGCAAAACAAATCTTAAATTAGGGCATCTTAAATTATTGCCAGCCATAAATCAAATCAATGTCATGGACACGACTATAGGATGTGGAAATCTAAAAGACAAATAGTTAAAAGATAAATTAACTTTCCCTCAAGTATCTTAAATAGTCCCCCTAAAATTAGTTTTTTTAAATTGTTCTGTACAATTTAAAATCCACAGAAGATCAGCGTTTGGAAAAGAAAAGTCCAGGTAATTATAACTACAATTTGAGAGTCAATTAAAAAGAAATAAAGTAAAATCCTAGAATTAAAATGTTGATATCTGTATGCTGAAACTTCTTTTTCTGACAGACCAAAAACAAATCTGAGACCGTGTAGCATTATTATGATTTATTTCTTTAACAAACATCAGCAGTGGAACCACAAATTTTCTTTTACACACGTTTCTTTCAGCAGATAACGACATTTACTTTTCTTTTTTAAATCAGTGGGCAACAGAACTAAAGTAAAGGGGAGTCGGGAAAAGAGGAGGCGTTCTTGGATTGTCTTGCACAGAGCAGCTTGTCATCAAAAGGTCTTAGATGGGAAGATCTCCGATGTTTGTCTCATTCTTTTTATCTGTTTAAAAAATAAGTCAATTAAATGTTTTAATACAGAAAATATAAAGAGAACAGAAAAAAACCCAGACATACTCTGTCAAACTTGAGGTCAAGCAAAAGGGTTTCCAAATGCATCTCCAAAAGCATCAGTTGAAGCAGAATTCTGGCAGAAAAACAAGAAGCAGAGGGAAGATGAGTTTTATTCCATATCAGCATTTCATACTGGGGGAGAAGAAGAAAAAAAACAGTTTCTTTATACCACAGCTATGGGCGGCGCTCCAAAAGGATTAGAATTTGGAGCTCCGAATGCCTGATCAAACATATCCTGGTTGACGCTCGCCGGCTGCGCTGAACTGTTCCCGACAGAAGAGAAGGCAGAATCGAGGAGATCGGGGTTAAAGAGCGGAGCCGGGGCAGCAGCTTGAGCAGGAGGGGCTTTGGAAGCACCTAAACAAAAACACACGACACAGTCAACGATAGCCGAACACGGGAAAGTGTAAAGTCAAGATTCAGAGAGTTTACCGTTGTTAGCTAACGGAATCTGGTTGATATCGAAGTCGTCTTGATCTGCTGCATCCTGAGCCACCCCCACTTTACTGGTAAAGTACTGATCAAAAGCCCCTGGATCTTTGCTGCTGGGGGGTGCAGCAGCGTTGGCAGCAAGCTCCCCTTTCCTTGCAGGGATGGCAGGAGGTTTAGCCAGCTGGAAGTCTTTAAACATATCCTTTCCGGTTTTCTTATCCTTATCTCCCAGAGGATCCAGAGCTGTGAAGGCACTGTTCTCCACTTTGGGAGGCGCTTGCTTGACAGGGGCCCTCGGAGGGGGCCGTGCTGGACCTCCCTGGTCTCCCATTGCTGGGAAAGCACCCTGTTGGAAGGGATTGGATGCGGCATGTTGGCCCCAGGAGAGATGAGGTGGAGACAAGGGTGGGGCATTGAACTGTGGTGGCATCTGCTGAGGCCATGCCGGGGCCACCATGGGAGGCCCAAAGGCAGGCTGCGGCATGAAACTGGGTCTGGGGCCCGGAGCGGCCACCCCTGGCATGGGGAACATGGCTGGCGCAGCAGGAGAGGCTCCCCACATACCAACAGGATGGACAGTTGTGGTAGCAGGGAAGCCCAACTGAAGATTTCCTGAAAAAGGGAATAAAAAGATTAAATTTAAAAAAAAGGCACAGACTGAGAAGAAAAGCCAACATTGTTTTATAGATTACCCAGAGCAGCGATGGTGGAGGGGGGTGAATTTGCAGGCATGTTGTTGAAAAGGTCAGCCGGGACAGATGAACCCTCAGAATGGGAAGGAGTGGTAAAGAGTTCTGTCCCAAACAGGTCACTTGATCCCGACTAACCAGAAAATATTAAACATTTTAGGTCAAGTTACACCCCCAAGAACCAGCGTGAAGAACTAAGCTGTGAAAAACAAAGTGGTCAGAACGTGCCTCACAACTCACCAGAGCTTTCATCACTGAAGCATCAGGGTTAGAAAGACAGATGAGCAGAAATGAGTGAAGGAGACATTTCAGAAATTCAGGCAAAGAAGCGTGGAAGCATCAGTTCATGCACCAACAAGTGTCAAAAGAACCTCAGCTGCAGGTGTGAAGTTTCTAAAGTCTGTCCACCACCCAAAGCTCGGGATGTTAGTGCACCTCGTGCCACAAAAAAAAAGGCTTTTTTGCTCAACCCATGCAACCCCACTTGCGATCCATCTGACCGTGTCGTTTCACCTTTGCATTCCGTCGCCCTCGTCCGGACTTAGAGCTCTGCGGGGGCGGGCTCAGGACAACCGAATCCACTTCCGGACGTGGAGTTACGCCGTTTAAGACGGAGGTTTTCAGAGACGGGTCAGAAAATGGGTTTTTGTTTGACAGAATGGTCTCATTCCCGTCTGTCAAGGTGATCCCACTGCCTTGAGCTATGCTGCCGCCTAGTGGCCACTGTCCATCGTTAAGAGCAAGGCTAATGGTTTTTCCAGACAACCCAATACCTCGGTGACCAATTTCTGCCTCGCCGTTCATCTCGCCGTTACAAACAGTCTTAGTGGAGCCACCAGTGAGGTGTTTCAGATAGTCACTGGGGGAAACGGGGGCGTCACCTGCCGATTTAGCGAGAGGGTCATCTCTAAAAGGGTCACTGTCAGGAGCGGGGAAGTAACCAAACTTTGAAGAAAAGGGATTGGCATCGGGAGACGTCACAGAGCCGAGGCCAAAGGCTAGAAAAGAATTTCCTTTTATGCAATTCTGATTGTCGTCAACTTCAGCAGAAAAGTCCAGCAAGAGCGTTTCATTAGAGTCCTGGTTAAGATGAAACAAGATTCATGAATCACTTCTGCAGACAATCATGTTATAAAATCAATGAATCACATGATGAGGAGAAGGAATGATTGTTCAAGTTCTGCTGCATGTAGAAGAACATTTAAATGTAGCTCATAGTCCAATTTGGAAAATAAACAGCCACCCTAGAAATAAATCAAAATTCTTAAAATTCTAAGAATTCTCCTTACATAAATAATTAAGTCTGACAATGTGGGAAGAAAAAAATAGTTTACCAAAATTAATTTTAAGAAGAAAAATATGTCACTAAGACATGTTTTCTTAAACCAAGACTTCGTTGTGGAAAATTTTAATTTAGGATTTATTTTTTTTGCAGTTTGGTCACTTTTTGGACCCCACTGGTTTAAATGATTTAATTTGACTGAATTTAGCAAATATTCTACATGGAACAGCTTTGAACTGAAATGAACACAAATCTGAAGAAAGCATTTGATTTTTTGACTTTGATAAATTATTTTTATAGAACAAAAATTACAAGAAAAATCCTGAACAGAAATGGCAGAAAAAAAGAAAAGAAAAACAGAATTTTTTTTGTTTGTTTACACATCTAGAAAACACTTGTAGAATTATTTGGGTAAGTCTGTCTTGATACAATAAAAATTAAAAAAAATTAAAATAAAAAAAAACAAAGAAAAGGTAATGAAATTTAAAAATATGTGTCTGAACTTACATTGGGAGCCTGGACGTCTGGAGGAGTCGACATGTCTCCAAAGAGATCCAGCTGCTCTACTGGCTAAATTTCAACCAAAAAAAGTTCAATTTGTTTTTGAATTCAATTTCATTAATACATATTTATTGTTGAAGTCCCACTCCGATCATCTTTTGATCAACTTTCAATCCGTTCTCAGTAGCCTTTTAATTATGATTATGTTTTAGCCAAAATTAAAAGACCTGACGTTTTCTAGGACCGTTTCTGCAGAGTAGCAGGAGTTCATTAGAAATTAATCTCAGAGTTATGGGCAGGACTATTGCCCCCCTCCTTTTGGCTGAGACTCCTGTTTAAACTCTCTCCTGCTAGCTTACAGCCCCTCACACCCCCCAACCTAACATTAACAGTGCAGCAAAATGGTGAGCAAAATCGGAGCCATCCAGCTGTACAGTTTTAAGCCAGATGCCATCTCAGACAAGGAAAACAAAGATGTACATGGATCTATTCGTCTACAGGCGGCTGCATCCGAATAGAGCAGAGCAGGGAGCTTGTGGTCCACCCAGCATAGTTCCTATGCAAAAACTACAATCTGTAGTTCAATCTGTGTTTTGTCTGTTCCTGATTCACAACAATAAGAATACAGAAACATACAGAAATGTAATTTAAGGCTTAATTTTCTTTACATATGTCCTCCATTATCAGAAAAACACAACATATTAAAAGACATGATTTACATTGGAGTGCATCTTTTAGCTGAAAAAAATAAAAATAAACAACTCACCTGAGCAGTTTTTACTCCATTGTCTACACCCATCAAGGCATCACCTCCATTCTAAAAAAATAAAAAAAGTTAGGAGTTGAAACAAACAATGTCTGAAGAAGAACAAAATTCAAGAGCTTACCTCGACTACAACGCTGCCGTTTTCACCCTGAAAACAGAAGCATACTGTTAAGGCGGTTTTCTTAAACACACACACACACAAACACGTCATTGGAGTGGAATGTCTGGAGGATGTGATTCACTGCAGGAACACAGAGAGGCAGTGTTGACTTTCAAAGAGAGCATTTCCTGTCCAACACATGCAAGGCTTTTCTTTAAGGAGAAAAAAAAACTGCCATCTGAACGCAGACGTTACCTTCTGCGAAGACTCTGCTTCTTTTTTCTTCACGTTAAAGATCACCTGGAAAAGGTCTTTCAGGTCGATGACCAAAGGCTCCGCCTGCAAAAAAGAAAAAAAAAGTAAAAAGTTGCTTCATTTTTGCAGTTTTCTTTTAATCTGTGAACTTCTGAGCCTTACCTGTTGCGCGGTCTTTATGGCGAAGAACTGATGCTGACCCTCTGCTCCACACACGTATCCAAAAGCCCTGTTGTCCGTCACATCTCTGGCAATGAAGGAGATCTTATTCACCGCATGCTCATGCTCGATCACCTGGAAAGAAAAGAGGAAAACACCAAATAAGCACGAAGACATGAAGCCCTTAAGGCTGGAAGTCAGTGGGACTTACTCCTGATTTCTCATCAATGATCTTTAGACCAGACATTGAGATGTTGACCCAGATCCTCTGTTTATGTTTGCCCTGAGACCGAGCAGCTACTGCCATTCCCTGCAGGCAAGCAAACAAATTCAAATCGTTTTCATAGAAGATCACAGCAAAATTCCAGCTTTACCTTCAGTTTCATCATGGAATCTTGGCACATCTTGTCTCCTCGGGCCTCTGGAACGTCGTCGATGCCGATCAGCTTGGCCTTGTACCTCACCCCATCTCCCTGAAACCTGCTCAGCAGGTAATCGTCTGTCTTCTCTGGAGCTACGGAAAATTTCAGGGATCCACAGAGTAAGACTTGTGTTCAAAAATCTACTCTATAAGGATAGAGACCAAACTGCAGCTCAACTATTGTATTATCCAGTCAGCAACTTTTTTTTTTACATTTTTTGATGCATGGCCAGCAGCTCCATGTGAAATCAAAGGCTGACTAGCAGCTTCATATTCAGAGCAGACGGGACTTCCTGGAGAATGCCGGCTTTATTGAAACGGAAGCAAACCACAAGTTGCCTCGTTATTATTGAGCTGGTCGAGACAAAAGGTTAAGACGGAATGCAATTATTTCTGTGAAAAAACTGAGTTTACTGTCCAGAATACATACACTTATCTAAATAAATTGGAAAAATTTCCATGTTTGGATTTTAGGCATTTTTACATTTATACACAATTTCCTCTCAAAATATATTGACAGTTTTTAATAACAAAAAAAGACTAAAGAGATTTTCAAGGATGCAGCTTCATCGTGACTTATAAGATTACTCTTTAAAAAAAAAAGCCTTGCTTTTGTGCACAACTCTAGTTTTTGTCTTATATGATCAGTCCATTTCCTTGCTTTTATGTATTGCTGACTTTGGAGCCTATCGAGATTTATCAGATGGTAACAAGTGCAGGGCTGTGGAGGTGTGACTACCTATTGGGATGTCCCTTCGAGTCTGTAACTGTGGTGGGTGAGAGGAGGATGTTAGGGAAAATACAAAACATGAGGAACAACCCTCTTCTTCCTCCTCTGCATGAGACTGGGATGCACTAAGGAGCTTTCTGTCAGAGATTTTAACACCTCGCTGAAGGAAGGAGCACATTTGCAGATCTTTTACCTTCAGCCATTAGACAACAATGCCTCAGATGTTTGTCTTTTTTTTTTTATTGGTGCATTTTCGGTCCTGTTATCCATTTGCCGTTTGTAATTAAGCAACAAAGTAACTTCCCCTTTGTGGAAATCAAAGATTTGTTCTTTTCTACTTGATGTATTTGTAAAAACCCAAGGGTGCAGAAAAACAAATAAGTTAGGTAAGAAGAAAAATACAAACAGGGGGAAAATGATTATTGGCTTAAGCTGAAGATTCTATTTAAATTTAATTAAACAATACATTTCGGAAGAAAAAAAAATCATATGGCTACCAAAATGTATTATTTAGCATGCCACCGACCACATTATTACTGTTAATCTAACGGTTTGACGTAAAGTGAACCCCAGAAATGCCCCAACCTGAAAGGAGGGCAGCCCATCATGTGAAAAGGTAAAAAACAAAATTTTAGGAACCTTACTAAACCATTAAGAGACTTCCTTCAAGTATTATAACTTCATATATTAAAATAAGAGGACTATTTAAAATGCATGGATAAATTTTGCCACCCTTGTTAAAAACATAAGACTGTATTTTGCTTTGAGAACAATGGAGGCATGAAGCTTTTGGCTTTAAGTTTAGCTTTAGCCCCCAAAACTTGACCTTCTGCTTTTAGATTCATTAGCAAAGGCCATTTACTCCAGATTATGCAACAGCCAAGCATTAACATGGACGTAAAGCCATATACTTGTGCAGTAGTGAAGAGATTTAAAAAAAAAACTAAAGTTTCCTTTTGACAGTTTTATATCCTCTCAACTGTCAGCTGACACTCGTCCTTGAAGTACTGAAGAACAAAAACTGCTGCCTTAAAGTTCGTACATTTTCAGAAAAGTTAATCAAACAAGTTTTCTGAAAATGTACGAACTGTTCCAGCTGACATTTGAGCCAAAGAGAGACCAACGATGGTTAATTCAGAAAGTGGGTGGAGCTTTCCAAGGGTGGAGAAGGGGTCCAATCAGAGCAGACAAGTGACACAAAACAATAAAATAAGAAAACGATTCAGATTCATAACTCACTTTTCTTCTTTTCCCTCTTGAACGGGACCCTGGATGTGGCCGTGCTGGGGGACGTGGGTGGGGTCCCGGGGGTCGAGTCCGCAGTCTGGGAGCTTGGATCGACAGTTGCGGGCGCGCTGGTTTCCACCTCTGCAGACATGGCGGGGGACTCGAACGAGTGACAACCTGGGGTAAAGCAAACAGCAGCTCCGGGTTGGAGGGAGCAGGCGATGAAGGGAAAATGAGGCCTTCAACACCCGCGCATGCCTCTCCGCCTAAAACGACACAGGTAGATATTTTTGACGTTAAAAACTGATTTCCTAGAGGATTTCTTTTTTATTTGCACACAATAGGCAGAAAATCTTCATCCCCACCAGTAAAGGTTTACAGCACCAGAACAAGACACATGACCAATAAAACATCACACTCATGAGATCCAAACTCATTCCACTCTTTAAAAAAAAAAAAAAGAAGCTGTGTCAGCAGTTTGACTTTAAAGTAGTGAAACATCCTCAGGATGACACGCTCAAGTCACTTCTTCCGAAATCTGTCAGCATAACCAAACCTCACATCCATAAAAAGCCCTGCTGGTTGCACCCTGACACTCCAAGGGAAATTAACATTTAAGCACTCACTCCACAAATACTCTTGTTTATAGTTTAAATTATATTTTTAGTAGATTACCACCATATTTAAAGCCCTAATAAGTCCGTTTGGGATCCCAAACTAAAAGGTGCATTCAGCCAAATCAAAATAGAACAACCAAAAACTACTCAAATTTGACCGAAACAGCAGCAGGAGCTCCTACCTTTTCCGAGGGGCTGCAGACACTACAGCAACCACAACAGTAATGTAAAGAGCTGGAGCACAGCAGCAGACCAAAGGTTGGGAATGAGCAAAGGTTGAGCAATTACCTGGAGTTAATTTTACCCTAAGCGGTGAGAGGATCTCGTGATGCTCAGGAGTAGAAATGAAAATCAACAGTAATTATATATATATAAAGTTAAATCAGCAGAAGGATGAAAAGTCTGTCTCAAAAGAAAACACTACCCAAAATGAAAGAATTTGGTCAGAGCAGAGCAGCTGGGGTTTAATTACCTGTATAAGCAACACCTGAGCTGGACACTCACAAGTTCCTGCTGGACTATAAAGCAATAAATGTCTTACTTTTTACTCATCTGTGCTTATTTTCTAAGTAAATCAACTTTTTAATTACATGTTTAACCTTTAAACACCAGTGGATGCTTCACTCACTCATCATGCCCAGCCTGACTGCACTTGCTCATCAAAGCAGGAGGAGCCCAATAAAAAAAAGGTGTGATGTCAGCCTTTTCTGAAGATTTGAGCTTAAAAGTTTACTTTTTAACCATCAGGAGATGCGCTAAAGCATTAAACAGGAGCCAAATGATCTCCGTCAGCAAAGAAAGAGATGTCACAATAGTGAGCAGTCAGGGAAAAGGGCAGCACATCTGGAGGAAATCAGGGAATGAGTCAGCCTGCATGTGAATGAGGTGGTGAAACAGCACAGGCCCGGTGTGAACAGGCAGGAGAGGCGAACCCCCAAACGAAACATAGCTTCAAACAAAGAGCCTTCTGTGGTTTTGGAGACGCGCGCACGTTTGCGCAAATGAAACCTAATTTCCGAGGAAGCTGAAAATAGACCCAAAACAGAAAAAAGTGATGCTGAATTGTCTCAGTGACAGCCATAGAATCCTTCATCATGTTGGAATTTTAAAGTTTAAAACCTGCTGCACTCATGGAGGAATCCAGAGACGCGTACCTGTATGAAAGCGCGCAGTGAGACGTTCGATTTCCCGCAGACACAACAGCGGTGTTTTTGCCCCGCGGCGCCTTCAGTGGCTCAGCTGCAAAAATCAGTCCAATCAGTAGCAGCTTTTGAATCAGACGCAGAGAAAAGGAGAGGAGAGACGTCTGCGCGCTCCCGTTAACCCCTCCGTCACTGACAGGACAGAAGACTTGTTGCTGATTTCAGCTGGCAGGGGAGGGGAGGGGGGGGGGGCGGTCTCTAAACCAGAATGTACCAGATGAACCCAGACCAAACTGTATAGGAAATCTTATTTTGTTATAGGTTTAGTGTGGTTTGTTTTATGGAACTTCTTTAAAAATGTGCTCAAAAAGATCCAACTGAAGCTGAAAAACTCTACGTATCCCAAAAACGTCTCCTCTGATTGTTTCTTTGAGTCTCCAAACCTTCTTCTGTCAGTTTCCTTTAAGGATACTTTGACTTTTTCTGCCATTTCTTTGCATGTGATAAATTTTTTGACTGTTATCAGCTGCAAAATTAGGTTTTGCGAGGGTTTGGGATGACACTGTGTTCCTGCACTGCCTTTACACAGACAGACAAAGAGAGCTTTAAGTAATTAATAAAAGTATGGAAATCATCAGTAATAACTTTGATCAGCATCTACACACAAATGTTAGGTATGTTTGGTCTGAATTGTAACGAAATACGTAAAAGTTCCCTCTGATATCACTAATAATGAATGAGAAGTAGTAGTTTAATATTTGTTACCACAAAAATTAAGATAATAAGAAAGATTGTCCTAATAAGAAATAAAGACCATGTCGGTAGCAGGTAATTCTACCATTTGCTACAATGACAGCTTGACAGCGATGTCTAATGCTCTTCACTAGCCTCACGATCTTGTTCCAAGGAAATGCAATACACTCTCCAACAATGTAGTTCTGCAGTTTTGAAAGTGAGGTACAATCATCCAGTCTTTGCTTCAGCTGGTTCCAGACATGCTCTATGGGGTTCAGGTCAGGGGTCATTGCTGGCAATACCATATGAGGCACTCTGACTTCCTGAAGTCCAGCTGTGACAATTCTGGTACCATGTTGCATCATCATCCATGAATGATTCGGAGTGTGCTGGTGGAATTCGGGGACGATAATGGTTACATGATGAAAGAATGTGCAAAGATCTACAAAAACTAAAATCGGTTATGCGGTGACTGGTGATGCCTGAAGATTGTCGCACCCCCTCCACCAAAGTAAAGCCAGGGGACCATGTTGACCTTAGAGTATCACTCACCTTACCCTCTCCACCATTGCTGACGATCATCGTTTCTTAGATGACCCAACACTCGTCAATGAACAGGACAGTAGACCATTGCTGCATTGTCCATTGTCCAGTGTCTACTACAAACGTTCACAGCAGTGTCTTGGTGTCAGTGGAGTCACCTGCAACGGTTGTTTGGCATTCAAGTCAAAGCGGTGGAGTTGGTTGTGAATGGTTTGCCTGGAAACCCTAGTACCCCTCACATCTGGTAAACGGGCCTGGAGCTGAGCAGTGTTTGCTAAACCATGTCTGAATGCAGAGATCCTTAGGTTCTGGTCATCGTTGTGGTCCTGGGTCTGCCACAAACTCTGCCAGTAGTCCTGTATCTTGATGCAAGTCTCCTGATGACACTTTGAGACTCACCAAGTTCACCTGCCACATCTGACTCTCCCCTCCCAACCTGAAAGCGTGCTATGGGCAGGTGGCGACGCTGGTCTGTTAAGCAACGTTGTGTGTTCATGGCTTTTTGAATGAAGAATTTAGAACAACTTTTTGGCAAAATCAAGGTTTTTCTTTTAGAGGTTTTTGGTTTTGGTTCCAATAAGTGAGACACACTGTACACAGTGAGACCATTATGTGGAAAATACTGAATGTGGTGTGTTTATCATACCAATATTAATACCTCCCTATCCCGAAAGTCTGTGAAATGAAACAAACACTATGTGTACAACAATTACTGAGTTTTTCCACAGTATTCATAACTTATTTTAAGTAGTATATTTCATGCCTTTTAAAAAGGTAGAGGTACGATTCTCAGTTCGGTGACACAGAGCTTGGGTTCAGATCCCAGAGAGGACACCAATTTGTTACAATTGGCTATTGACAATGACAAATAAGAGGGGAGACGAAGCCGGTTTTTTGAACTCGAAGTACTTTTAATATGTTTAAAGAAGAACCAACAACAAAAATAACAGAAAGCATGAAGACGTATTATTGCATGTGTGTCTGGGGATAAAATGTATGTTTGTAAATTAGATTAAACAAATGGAACTAAACAGATGAGTGCCTGCAGAGGAGTAGATTAAAAGACACAAATCTGCAGCAGGGGATCTGGATGTGGCAGGAAGCCCCAGAGAAAGAGTCACCTCAAGAGCTCCTACGGCAGATCTTTTATCTCTGTCCTCTGACTGTCAAACACCTTCACCTGTGCAGGAAGAGGAGAAAAGGGGCAAACAAACACACTAACAAAGCCCAGGCCCGTAACATGTAGTTCTGAAATGTACACAATTGAAATTCAACACACTGCTGCAGCATTTCAAGCTTTGCGTCAAACCCCACTCAAGCAAAACAACCTGCAATTTACTAACTGGGATGTTTTAAACTTTTTGCATTGTGTTCATTTGGATTGTCTTTGCACAACAAAAAATGAGTTTGATGATCTGAATCCTTGTACCATTTTGCTCTTATCTGACAATTCCAAATCATTTTTGTATGACTTATAAAGGAAAAAAGTCAAAAGACTTCTATCCATAGGGATGCCATGATTCATTTTCGGAATGATTTGGTTCAATGGCGAAAAACATTCAGTTCAGTTTTACACCGAGAACTTTGGCGTTTCTAATGTTTACCCAATCAAGCCATGAAACAGTAAAATATTACACCCTATACTCAAAGACATTGGTTTGACACTAAGATTTAGGTTGCAGTAACTATGCTGTTTACAATTCTGAATTGCAAGCAGTGGGACATTAGGGAGATAAAGACACATCTGTTATAAATAGAAATCTATATGTTTTGCTTTGATAAGTATATCATGTTAAGTGGACTTACTCTCCAATAAAGAGACCCTGTGACTAATACTTTGCTTTTCATTTAGCATTAGTGGTAAAAATGTAGGTCCACAACCGTTTGATGACTAGTAAACTACAACTCGTAACTCTACATTAAAGTAATTGAGGTCAATATTATGAAAGAACACAGAGGCATCAGGGAGGACCCTGAGGGCAGAGAAGCAGGCATGACATTTCCCCTGCCTCACACTAATCTGACTGCAATTACAGTAAACACTTGGCTGCAAATGGGTCATCAACTTCCTTCACATGAATGTGTATTTGGCTTTAGATGCTGCAGTGTGATCCAGTAATGACAGTTTTCATATTTGCAGCTCTAAGCAGTCAGGGGGCAGCTGTTCTGTTCCCAGAGTGAAAATCCACTCGTCACACAGGAAATGTTTGCGTTTCCAGAGGCATCAACTGATTGTTGTTTGGGATAATTATTAGATGAACTGAAATGTTGGTGTAAACTGAGAAAAAAGTACAACATAAACACCCACTGTATTCAACATAGTGACTAACTTGGAGAGTTAAAATCTTTAACAACAGAAAACCCTGGTAAAGGGTCAACTCTATCATCTGTGCCAACATGAGCAGGGACGTCACAAGGGCTGTTCTTCATGAACTCACAAGTTTCACTTCTGTAAACTTGAGTGGTTGAACAGCTATGAACAATCTCTTTTTTTATTTAAACACTAATTGTGTATTCACTGTGTTGAATACACAATTTTGACCCGAACACAATATGAGAGTTCAGATGATGACACAAATGGCTCATAAAAGCTCTTGAAACAGACAACAGACAAATTTAAGCAGGGAGTCTATTTTAGCAAAAAGCGACTTGATGCTTTTGATGAAACTTTTGTTCATTTTAGTACATTTTTACACTCAATGTATTTTTATACACTCAACGATTATGTCGTTTTCAGGGAAAATTAAAAAATCTGTGTCGTTTTCTAGGACATCATTTCTGCAAAGCGGCATTGGAATGTCGTATCTGAGTTGTGGGGGGAACCGCTGGAACTGTTGTTGGCACAGAAAAACCCAACCCCTTTACCCTCCCCGTCGCTCAGAGTAGGGAGCTTTTGACCCAGCCTTTTTTTCAAATGACTTTTTTCATTTGCTTTTGGTTCACAATGATTTTAATAAAAATAAAAAAATACTCAGAAATGGAATTATGAGATTGTTTTTTTTTATGTGTCCACCATCATCAGAAAAATGCACAAGAACAAGGTAAAATCACCAAAAACATGATTCTCATTGGAGTGGGTCTTTAACACAACGACCTTCAAACCCTTGACCTTTCAAGAGCTTTCATCAAAATAAAAGTTGCTTTTGGGTAATAGCAACATAGTAATACACCACTGCTCCTTCAGGTCAAATATGCATCTTCAAATACGACACAGGTGAAAAAACCAAAGAGTAGATCTGATGCAAATTTGTGCTGCCGAGCTGACGGATGAGAGCAAAGACAACAGCGGAAGGATGTCTTTCCCAGCTTTGTATCCTGTGCTCTGCTGACAGAGGCTGGATTTTAGGAGCTGAACCCTTGGAAATCAGATTAGTGAGAAGCCAAGAATTACCACCACCACCCCTTTGGTCACCAGACCGACCTTTTATTTAGAGATGAACTTTCTGCAGATGTTAGATGCCTGTAATAACAAATACAAATAAAAGCAAGCACATTTTGCGCAAATCCAACAAATAAACTGATCATAAATCATCCCAGACTGTTGGAAAAGTCTCCTGGAAAGCATCTTTCTCTAATTTCTGACAGGAAGGCCATGCAGTCTGAACATTTTTGGGCGTAGACGGTGGAACTGGCTGCAGCCACAGCCAGACGCCACCATAGCCTGTTATCTACCGTCTGTAATTAAGGCCTTTTGAGATTTTTATCCTCTGTGTCCCACTTTCCTGCTCTTTTCTTCTGCAGCTCACTCTAAAAATACCAAATGGCAAAGGATCACCTCATCAATTTCTTCCGTACGTAGAGATGAGAAACAAAGAAACGCTGTCTCTAAATTACAGTAAAACTGTTTCCACACTCTTACAGCCCCCCACCCCCACTCTGAAAAACAGGAAGTCTTCCTAGTCAGGAGAAATATTGGCCAAGCGCTTTACCTACCCTCTGGTTTCCTGACAAAGTTAGGAGGAAACTCATAAAAGTGGTGACTTCAGCACATATTTGTGCCTCTCCACTGAGCCACGGCCACATCTATGCCTCTCACAGAAGCAGGCAAAGATTAACTTTGGACAGGGAAAAAGTCTGCTTGTGTTTGTTCAAGTCAGCAGGGAAACACTTGTCATCATGAAGTGTCACATCAGGGGTTCGTCAGCTCCACGATTCAGCTGATTTGACCCATTCTGTGTCAAACTGTCTCCTCTCTTCAGTGGGATGAGTTCTGCTCTTACTTTTTAAGGCCTCTCACACACTCTGCACCGCACTCCCTGCTTTTGTAGAATGCCATGCTGCAGACTCAGCAAAAGCTTCCCGGATCACATGGCAGAGTGCAACAGTTCAAAACTTCCTGTATATTGAGCAAGAACTGCGTTAGACAGTCCTAAAGAAAAATGCACTTTAACATAAAGGAAAGCTTTAATTTGAAAGTATGCAGCAAAGCATGTGAGGCATTTACACACATTTTCAACTTCAGCAAAAACAAGTTAGAGTTTTGTTTGAGCTCTTTTGAATTTCAGCTCTCAATGTTGTCACCTTGTGGTCAAGGGTTTACACTGCAGCACAATTTTATCTGCAACCTGAAGCCCCACAGCCACATGTGGCTCTATTACCCCTCCATTCTGGCACTCTATCTAGTTAAATAATATGAACATGTTTTAAATTTGAAAAAGTAGTGTTTAAAAAATAACGTTTTTTAAATAGCAAATTACATCCGACTACCTACCAACAATTACATTTGCTGAATTGAGATGATCCTGTGTAAGAAGTCATGTATATCTCTGTAGAAAAGGTATATACTATTTTGAATAAAAAAAAGCCCATCTTTATGTTTTATTTGTGGAAAAAAAACTATTTCTGGGTGAGTTGGGGGTGCCATATCTCTTTAAGCCCCTAAAATGCTTATAAAATCATGCTATCAGCATACCACATCAGCTATCCATACATCTGTCCTCTCCTTTGATCTATTTGATATGTCTTATATGTTTTGTGTTGAATCCTCTTCCTGACCGGCACAAGCAAGACACTAGTTTGTTTCTGTTGGGGCTGCATTCATCTTCAATTTATTTCATCTATTTGTCCATCTGTCCACTCTTATGTTTTGTTTCCTTTATAATATATATTTCTCTGTTTGTTTTTTTGTGGGTTCGGAAAAAAGTTTATTCAGTTAATTTTGGATTTTTGCGAGGCATTACAGTTGGGGGGAGCAATCACAGCACTTGCCTTGCCCATGCCCCTATATGTGGTCTTGATTAGAGCTGACCTGCAGACCCCTGGTCTAACCTTTTACAGTATGTTTTGAATGCAGACATGAAAATGCATGAAAAGTTGAATCACAGTAGTATATATTTTTTTCTTTTATTTTGAAAACAAAATCTAGTAAATTCCAATGTGTTACAGTGGAGGAAAAGAAGAATGTTTATTATCTTAGACTCAAGGTCAATTTGCCACTATACACCCAAAACAAATAAAATTAAAATTAAAATCATTCATGATATAACAAGTAAAAAAAAACAGATATCTAAAATGACCAAGTATCAAAGAATAATCTGTTTAAAATGACCAAGTATCAAAGAATAATCTGTTTAAATATTTGCTGTCCTTTCCCTAGCACAGTATGGTTGCCCAATCTTGGAAAAGCAAGCATTTACAAATGCTCAGATTAGAGAGCGTCTATGCAACTTAGAAATGACTGTTTTTTTTGTTTTTAATTTAACCTTTATTTGTCCAGGTAAGACAGATTAAGAGCAGTATTCTTATTTTCAACTGTGGCTTGGTTAGACCTTTTGAGAGAGGGAAAGAAGAAAAAAATATTTAAAAAAAAAAAAGTTGTTCAAATGTTTAGTTTAAGCTTGTTTTTGCAGTATTTGTTTCTTTAGGTTTGCTGCAAATAAAAAAAGATTTTGAATTATTAACTTTAAATACACTCAATTGAATTCTATTCTTCAGTCTTCCTATATTTGTTTGTTTCCACCAATGACACAGTAAGACATAAATTAGAAAATTAAATCGTAACCTATTCTGTCAATATAAAAAAAACAATATTACTATTCAGTTTTTCCAGACTTCTAATCAATAATCCTGAATCTGAAATCTAAATGATTGATTGTTAGCAATGTAGGTGGACAATCATTAACCAAAAGCTATGTGAACAGACTACATAGAGCAGGACTCTGTTTGTCCCTTCAAAGATTCATGATGAGAATCGAGGTCGCGCTTCAGCTGGGCTTCTGCAGTCTATGTCTACTTCTGGGATTCTTTAGAGGAGGAGCGTACGTTTGTGCCACCAGCAGCAAAAATCCTTTTTTTCTTCTTCTGTTTTATCATCTCAGAACGTAAAATGTGCTTCTCGCAGGGCTGTAGAGATTCCTGACCCACCACCTATTAACTGTGTCTGGAGCCGCTGGTCAGAGTGGACGACTTGTGATCCCTGCACAAAGATCAGAGTACGTCTATGAAGTCTGCTTCCACAACCCAAGGCAACAAAATCTAATTTCCCAGTTGATATTATTACTGTTTGAGACCCTTTCTTTTAGCTTTATGAAAAGATTTTTGACATAGCTACAAAGTGATGCAATGTAAATATTCACTTTCAAACCAACAGTTTGATTCTTTTTCTACTTTTTTGGTTACGTGCTGTAATTATAAATGGTTAATTTAGCTTTTTTTTCTATATATTCTTGTTTAACCTCAGCCTCAGTTTTTTTCATTAATTGTTAGCAAATAAAGCTCCTCTGTGGGCTGGTTCATCTTCTTAAAAGACTTAAAACACATTTTTAGGAAATTATCCTTTCTATTCAGAGTCCGACTTCTAACGAGACGGCATTCAAAGCACAGTCAGATTAAATAAACTGAAATAAATTAAAAATAAATAAACACAAAACTCAAAAACTGTAACTTTTAAAATAAGTAAATATCATAATTTTATGCTATATTTTTTATTTTAATGTCAAATAATGACAGGTTTTACCTGATTTGAACATCACTTTGTCTAGTTTATCACACCTAAATGTCTTCTTTCTGGTTTTCGGCTTCTCTCTCTACGGCTTGAATCCTGTTTATAAAAAGCTGCATCTTTATTTTCTTGAATGCATATCATTTTGGGGGGAGATTGCACAGCATCGTGTTTGTTTTTTGATCCCCTCAGAGGCGTTCTCGGGCCATAGAAGTGTTTGGCCAGTTTAGGGGTGATGCTTGCCAGGGATCAATAGGTGAAAGTACGGCTTGCACAACATCTGAGGCGTGCGTGAACCCGACTGCCATCCCTTGCTCAGACATTGAGTTCGAGTGTGAATCAAGTACTGCAGCCTCACATCCCATCTGCAACATTCTGCAGCTTTTATGTTCAAGGTTTTAAGCATCATGTATTTTTTTTAAAGGAAAATGTATCAAGAAAAGGTTAATGTGCAATGGGGACTATGACTGTGAGGATGGATCAGATGAAGACTGCGACCCTGTGCGGAAACCCTGTGGTCAAACAGTTCTCATTAACAATGAACAAGGCAGGACAGCAGGATATGGGTAAGAGCAGCTGAAACATTTTCACACAAATGCAGCCTAACCAACTCATTTTCAAAAGACCCATTCATATTTAAAAAAAAAAAAAAATGCTCACCCTTCTGTTCACTGTCACGCTCCTGAAAGTGTCACACAGTTGCATGATCTGCTCTTGTGGGGGCAGTATTGCCACAAATTGGCTCTGAATTTTAAAACGAGGACTGAAAAGGAAAGCTTATGAGTTCTGCAAGTCCTCCGACTACCATATATTGAAAAACACATTGATCTCCTGTCTGCACCTTCACTCATAAGACATTTTTATGGGGTAAAATTTTGATCAGCTTAAAGTTAAGGAAAATCAGATTGTAAATTAGAAAAAAAAAGGGAATATTAAAAAAATATTTTTCACTCTAAGGTACACATTGTAAACTTGAAGGAATTATTGAAAATGTGAAAAATAAAATTGTAAATTAGAAAAAGGAATTGTGTAAACTTAAAAGAAAAATGGATTTTTTTAATTTATACATTTATTTATTTATTTATTCATTCATTTTCAATAATACCTTCAAGTTTACAATGCATACTTTCGAGTCTAAAACAGTCATTACATTTTTTTCTGTTTTTTCGTTTACTTTAAGCTGATTCGAATTTGACCCTACATTGTTTTCCCTCCCACATTAGCACTTCTTCGGATTTATTTAATCTGTTTGATTAACTTTTTCCAAAATGCACAGTACCTACCTACCTTCCTAAACAAAAAGAAAAGGGGGTTTGGTCTGATGTTGACCAAACATTTGACTCTGAATGCACCAGATGAGACTGAAGAGAGAGTCCAAGGTTGGCATTATTGATGTGGTGCATACTGTACGCGTCCACAAAAATCATATCTTGTAATTGAAAATAATTTTGTAACCCCAAAAAAACAAAATCATCATTACAATTGCTATTATTTTCCATCAGGCTTCAAACGGGCACTTCAAGTTTTCCCACCTTAATACTTATTTCGTCAAATGCACAAGAAAAGTGATGACAAATGCAGAATCAAATACTAGTTTCGAAGCAGCACAATTTTAATTAGTATGTCTCTTCCTTCTTTACTCGCTGCTACTGAGAGAGAACTGGTTAGTTTATATTCCTCATGCTCAACTGATCTGAGGGTGAACACACATACAAATAATAAGGTCCTCCACCAAAAACAAAACAATATGCGGGTCCTGCCAGAAAACGTGGAAATAGTTTCTAGAAGTCTAATGATACCATTGACGTTGAACAGGCTTGGTAAACGTGTTAACATTACCATCATCAAGTTCAGCCTCAATGTTTACCGTTCAGAGTAAACTCACTCAGATTTTCCTAAAAAGTTTTCTACAAGTTCTCTTTTATTAGCTGTCTAATAATGAAAAGTCACATCCTTGTTTTCCAGCTCTGTTTGCGCTATTATTGCTGCACAGCAGTGAGCTGGCATACATGTATTGCCCTTTCCAATATGGCATTCAACTTTCCATGTTGAAGTGCAGCGACTAGCCTATCTATACAACTCATTGGCTGTGGAGGTCTATTCAGTACCCAGTCCTCTTCCACAGAGAACATAAACATATAACTCATTGGGCAATCCAACATGCAAAGTACAGAGTCTGAAACCAGAAGGGAAATTCAACAATATGAGGTGGAACAGGCTTTGAGCGAGATCAAAAACCTTGGAATAAGTCACTAGAAATACTGACTGAGCGGGTAAATATGTGGCTCACCAAAGGTTAAATACTGAACCTGGCAGTTGAGAATGATCAGCCTGATTTAAAGGGAGAAGAGTGGCGATTACCAAAATAAGAGCACCATGCAACAGCTCTCTGGGTTTGTCATTCATTATCGTCAAAACTCTACCGAGTTACATCTTGGTAGATAAACCGTAAACTCAGCCCAGATCCTTTCACTGGTTTCCACAGTCTTGTAGAGCCACAATCTTATTTACTGACAACTGTTTTGTTTGAAAAAAGTGTTACTGCTTGGCATTTAACGTTTGAAGTCACAATGGAGCGATGCTGCAAGTGCTCTGAATGTTCGTTGTTTAACTTTTGAATCAGTCACTTCTACCTTTATACACCAGGATCAACATTTTGGGTGCTAATCCTCGAATGAACCCCTTCAACAATGACTACTTTAATGGGAGGTGTGACCGTGTCAGAAATCCAAACAAAGGGAATTATGACAGGCTTCCTTGGAACGTCGGTGTCCTCAATTATGAGGTAGGATTTTACTCATTTCAGAAGGTCAAACTGGACAGATGAAGGATTCTGACGTGCTACTGAATTCCTTCTGCTCCTCCAGACTCTGGTGGAGGAGACCGTCTCCAGAGAAATCTACGAGAACACGCACAGCCTTCTGAAGACCATGATACAGGATAAGACGTTTAAACTTGATGCAGGGTTCAACGTAAAACTTAGCCCATCTGAACCATCTATGTCCAATCTGTCTGGAACTATTGGAGCAGACCTTGGATTTTCAAGGCAAAACATGCTGAAGGAGGTCACGGAATACACCACCATAAAGGTAGGTACCATCCAACACTTATAGAAAGTTCCCTGAGATTTCACCTTTAACAGCAAAACCAAGAACAATTAAATATTCCATTCTTCCATCATATTCTCAGAACAAGAGCTTTATGAGAGTAAAAGGCAGAGTGCAGATGAGCACCTACAGGATGCGCTCCCGTGAGCTCCAACTCGCAGATGAATTCCTGAAACATGTCCAGTCTTTGCCTGTTGAGTATGAAAAGGGTATTTACTTTGCCTTCCTGGAGGACTATGGAACCCACTACACGAAAAATGGAAAGTCAGGTGGTGAATACGACTTAGTCTATGTTCTAAACCAGGATACCATCAAGACAAAACGTATGTGCACCAGAAACGGATCTCTTTGTGGGTATATGTTACCCGAAAACTTATATTTTTTGTATGTTTCTTGCAGAAATTACAGAGCGAACCCTTCAACAGTGCATCAAAGCAGGCATTACAGCAGATTTTGGGGTCCCAGGGGTCGATGTTTCAGGTCACGTAAAACCTGAGGGATGCGACAACCCCAAGGAAATAACACAAGGTTAGCCTGATATAATCAGTCATAATTCTCGTTTTTATCTGTATTGTCATCATTTACTTAGACTTTACACACAGACTAGAGTGAAAATAGACGATTGAGTGGACTTGATTGAAGTAGTAGAGAATTTTAATATTTTTCGCAGCTTCATCTGGTAAATTTAAAAAGAAAAAAATGTCCGCTGCCCAAAATCTAGCTCACTTGGGGGCGGTATCATCTGACCAAAATAAAAAAAATAAAACCACAAAAAAGTGTTTAGTCCTGCGAATCGCCAAACACTATGTTGTATTAAATACCTGTATCTTCTCACGGCTGTCTTTAACCTCTCAGACAATTCCCGATTGTTGTGATTCTTCTTTTGCACTGTGGACTGTTTTTTGCCCCCCGCCATGAAATGCACAAGTAAAAAAATAGTTCAGTTTTATACCCTCAATTAAATAGACACCCGTAGTTCTCAAGTAAGCCGCACCACGCTTCAGATGAGCTTTCACATTTTGCCATCGAACCTTGGTGCGAATCAAACCTGATAGTTTGAATGTGCATTAAAACCTACATGCAGGAGGTGTTTTATCTTTGAGTTCCCAGCGTCTCCTTCGTATCTCGCTGTTCAGCAGTGCAAGGGGAATCTGCGGTGGACCGAGCCAAGAACTGACATGTTCCGATGTCCATCATCCCCTCTGTTCAGCTTGCAGCAGGACATGAATCAGGAGGAGACGAAAAAAGACAATTTTAGTTACATAGAAAACACCCTAAACTCCCTGCTCCGCTCCATTCTGATGCATCCAAATGTTGGTTTTCCCAGTCTTAGCTGGGATCTGGCACAAAACTGTAACTCCAATATTGCTCTACCTTTTTGTTGTACCGCTAACGTTGGGTTGGGGGTGTGAGGGGCTGCATGCCAGCAGGAGACAGTGTAAACAGAGAGCTCTCAGCAGTGGGGAGGAGGAGGGAGTCAGGGTTACTTTGCATCAACAGCCCTTTCCACAACTCAGACAGGAATTTCTAATGAACTCCTGCAGAAACAATGTTCTAGAAAATGACAGTATTTCTAAATTTCGGCTTAAAATTATTTAATCATAAATAAAAAACCACAAGGAACGCTTTGAAAATAGATCAAAAGATGATCAGAGTGGAACTTTGAATGTAGTAACAGAAGGTAGTGGTTAGTCTTAACAAATGGTTGCCAAAGACTCACTCAAGTCAGTGAGTGCTGCAGATTTTAAAGCTCATTTGCTTCAGTACTGCAACTGAATTACATTAGTCTCTGATAAAAAAAATGAAAATTTCAACATGAAGTCAGGAGAGCTGCTGGATTTTCAAAATAAGACCCATTACCCTTGTTTAAACTCATGATCTTGCTAGTCCCGCCAATTGTAGATCCATCGCACTTGCCAGGTTCATGAAACGTAATGTTTTGCTGCTGGGACCACATGTTTTAATCACTCTCAATGTTTTCAAGGGGTTGAGTTATTTTTTAATTTTCCAATGAGAATATTGTAAACATGTAAATGAGTTAAATTAATGGGCTTCTCGCATTTTTGTTTTACAGCTGACACTGATGGAAAAGCAGTGGTGGATAAGGTTGTGACATCTGTCAGAGGAGGAAATATGGAAAGTGCTGTTGCCATGAGAGGCAAGCTAAACAAAGAGGGGATAATGGACATCGGAACATATCAGTTCTGGGCTCGGTCCATCGCAGATGCCCCTGCACTGCTGAGCAGCGAGGTACGATGGAGACGCTGGAAACGTAAAGATAAAACACAATCATTCTTTACTGGCTCCAGGAGCCGGTTTAGCTCGTGCTGGTTTGCAGCACCTTCCGTCCGTGGTACCAGGGCTCGAATCCAGGCTGCTCCCTATTCCCTTCTCCACCTCTGTGTGCCAGTCCCAAGCCCAGATTAATTGAAAGGGTTGTGTCAGGAAGGGCATCCAGCGTAAAACATTACCAAGTTAACCATGCAGCTGATGGGACAGGCCAAAAGAGAAAGAAGATTCTTTACTGGCTCCATACCAGTGCCACCCACAGAACATTTAGAAGAGTGGTTATGTATAGCCCAACCTGCTGCAGTGTAATCACTATACAAATGGAAATGATAATAGACATGAGTCTCATAGGCCAAAATTTAACAAAACAGTTATGACAATTTTAAACAAAAAAGGTGATATTCACACTAAACAGTCTGAAACAATTCGATTTTTCTTTGTTTTTTTTTTTGTTCTCTGTGTACAGTAAATCAAACTTTTCATGCAGTGCGCAGAACATAAACATATACAAGTATTCAAATAAAAACCCAAGCCACCCTTAACCCCTCCCTCTCCCCCATAAACACTTGATATGGGATTATAATGAGGATTTGGCCACAGTACTGTATATTACCCATCTGTTCAAAAATCTGTCCATGTCTATGTATTGTAATAGGTTTTGGGAATAGTTTGTCAATATGGCCTCTGGTACCACCTGCTGTTAAAGTCTGAAGTTTTGGAAGAGGGTGGAGCTTTGGAATTTTAGATTGGTCGTTTTATATTGGTGACAAAATGAAATGTTGAAAATTGTAATACAATAAGAAACCGTAAAAAGGTAGGTACCATAGGTCATCACTTATTGGATAATGACATCCAGTATTGCTTCATGTCAAATAACTTTCAGTTTAAATGATGGACAAACGTCATCGACCTATCAGCGATGTCCTATAGTGACTATCTTTTTCGATTTCTGTAAAAATGAAAAAAAGCATTTGGGAAAGCACAAGTAATTTTCAGAAATCAAAATGAAATTTTTAAAATTGTAATTCAATAAGAAACCAGAAGAGGTAGATACAAGAACATCACTGATTGGATCTGATGTTGGTCCATCATTTCAACTGAAAGTCATTTGACAAGAAGTGATGCTGGATGTCATCATCCAATCAGTGATGCCCCTCAGTACCTACCTTTTCTGGGTACTTTTTTTGTTTTTGTTTTTTCGTTTCTTAGGTTTTGGTTTCTGGAATTTATTTTGCTTTCAAAATTGTAATGCTGTGTTTTTTTATATGAATTTTGCCTTTTTAATTTACGTTGTGATCTTTGAAATGTTTTTGTGTTGAGTGATTTGCTAATATAATTTGAACTTCATAGCCACCATATATTAGGTCTATAACCCTTGTGCTATCCTAGGCACTTTAACATTGGGAGTTGGGTCATCTAGACCCACTAGACAATGCTCTGAACCTTTTTCTTCAATGATTTGTGAACCTCACTGGTGTCCATGGATTACATGAACACTTTCCACCTTTATCCACCTTTGTCATGGTAGGGAGAACACGTCAATGTAAGGGTGGGGTCATCTAAGATAGCACAAGGGTTAACAAGATTTTTACCCGCAGATTTCTCCCCTAACTTTTATTATTTTTTGTCTCTTCTTGTGGTTGTGCTTAA
Organism: Oryzias latipes; assembly: GCF_053564925.1. Lineage (NCBI taxonomy): Eukaryota > Metazoa > Chordata > Actinopteri > Beloniformes > Adrianichthyidae > Oryzias > Oryzias latipes. Next base: position 27,881,658 of record NC_136248.1, on the reverse strand, counting down.
GATGCAGCAGTAGTGGTCGGCGCCACTGCTTTGCCTAAACAACTACTCTATATAATCCTTTCACAAACGCTTAGAAATTAGAATTAAACCCACAAAGTATGTTGTCTCTACACCTGTAGAGGTGCACATCAGGACAAGGCTGCTTCTTCTTTCTTCCTCTCCTGATTCTTTCTGTTTTTTGTTAAATGGGTAAACAGCTACGGTAGTCAAAAGAATGTAAACACTGAAGCCAAAGCTCTGCTGTAAAAGGGCTAAGAAGCTGAAGCAATACTTAATGGCACACTTCTTTTTTTTATTTAGAGATAATAGAACGAAACACCTTGCAACATTAAAAAAGTGAGAGTAGCCCAGCTTAAGCTTTAGTTTTAACCAGTTCAGAGTCTGTTACATTTGCATTAAATGTACAACTTAGCAAACAAATGAAAAAAAAAAAAAGATATTGTGCTGTCATGAAGTCAATAAACCACGTTGCTTCCACGTTCCAGTGTGAGATAACTCACATCCCCGTTTTTATTTTCAGCCGGAACCCATTTATATGCTGGTTCCACCGAATATGCCAGATTCAAATGCCAGGATCGAAAACCTGAAACGGGCCACACAGGACTACATGGCTGAATACAACGTGTGCAAATGCAAGCCCTGTCAAAATGGAGGCACTCTTGCTCTGCTAGAGGGAAAGTGCATTTGCATCTGCCCCGATGTTTTTGAGGGCTCGGCCTGCCAGAACTTCAAACCAGACAAAAATAAAGGCCCGGGTAGGACATGCATTATCCAAGTATATCTATGTACCAATTTATTTTGGTATGTGTTAACTTTTTAATTTTATATTAGCAACAAGACCTACGGTGGATCAACTGGGTAACTGGTCCTGCTGGTCAACCTGGTCCAGCTGCAGTGGAGGAAAACGCAGCAGAACTCGGTTCTGCAAAACAGATGGAGTCCCTGGAGCGTCGTGTACAGGAGACACCAACAGTGACGAATACTGCTAAGCGAATTCTGAAAGATGTCCTTTGAGATTTTGGTCATAAGAGCAAACAAGTGCAGATGAAGGACAAGCAAAACATTGTTTATGAAACTTAAAAATAAACATTAATCCCGATTAATAGGTCATCTGATATGTTTTAAGTAAAAGGATAAGCAGTAGCATTGCAGTAATTATGATTTCTATTATAATCTCTGAAATTTGTTCACATTCTTGGGTAAAATAAAGCCACAGTTTTGATCTGAATCTCACTTTTTATGACACATACGTGATTGTTGCGCAGCGCAAATGAGAACCAGATGAGTGAAGAACAAGAGAAAAGCAGCACTAGGTCATGCAGAGATTAAGGTGGTGTTCTTAATCAAAACAAGAGAATCTTTTTTATTCTTTTAGCAGACTGTGAAAACTCTTTCATGTCTGCACAAGAATCCATGAACTAAAAATAATTTTTTACTTTAAATAGTCTCTTTTTTGAAGACTGGTTGTTTAGCTTTTGCAAACATAAAGTATATCACACTTTTCCATAAAAAGTGAGAAAATGAAAATGCAAAGAAATTTATTCCGCAATAGAAATATTTTTAAACTAAGAAAGTAAAAACTGAGTTACATTTACTGGATTGACATTTACAGTTTAAAAAAATGTCAATTTTTCAACCATCTCGGAAGAGATGCGAATCCTACATATCATTGCTGGACAGAAGATCATATTTGTGTTACAAAACAGGCAGACGGCTGGATTCAAATGCAGCAGGTTTATTAGCTCAGTTAAAAGACCACAAAGCTAAATAGGGGTCAGGCAGACGGTGGTCAACAACAGGTAAGGGAGCATCAAAGGAATGAGGGGAGAAGTCAGGGTCCAGGCAAGATTCAGGGCAGGCAGCAAGCGAACAGAGACAGAGACAGAGACAGAACAGGGTCAGGAAAGCAGAAGCTCAGGGCTGACTAGAACACTCAGTAATTAAGGCAGAGTGGCACAAAGAATAAACAGCAGTGCATGAGGCTCAGTGAAGTGTTTAAGTATGCTGTGATTGATGGAATAAATGAGAGTCAGGTGTGCGGCCTCTCGGAAATGTGTACTGGGGTTGCTGGGAGATGTAGTGTGGTTAAAACTCTGGAGATGGTTCCCCAGAGGGGGAGAAAGAGCTCTGACTTCTGATAATTGTCTTGGAGAACTTTTTTGTAACATTTTGGTCTATCGAGGTGCTTGCTTTTGCTCTAAAACTCCACACAATTTATGGCAAATGACACAGAAGGCCCTCAGTTAACTGCTAAGGGGCTTGCACAACATAAACAGATTTTTGAAAGCTCTTTTTAAATCTTTATTGAACAAAAAACTGACAAGATACAGTCGAGGGAAAATGTATTTAATTGCTTCATTTCCCCTGGTCAAAAAGACTCACTACTTTGTGGCAACACCCTTAAAATATTGTTTTTGATTTTTGTTGTGATTTTCTATCTCTCACTGTTCAAATGAACCTACCATTTGGATGACAGGCTGTCAATTTCTTTTAGGGGGCAAACCTATAAAAAAAACAGCAAGGCATCAAATTCTTGAAGCTGAAGTGTATGTCAACAAATGCGTATCGTGATCTAACCAAGGAGTTTTTCTATACTTCTATCTTCATCCAAAAATCCATCTGTTTGCCTGTTAAAGAAAGAAGTGTTTTGGTTTGAATGCTTACTTAAGATCTAACCGCTGGGGGTGTTGGCCCCTGGCCTTTAGGGTGTCAGCAAGTAAAAGATGGGACCTTATTGAGCTCCAGGGAGGCCCCATTCACCACAGACAGGGAGTCATTCTCTTAGCAGAAAGTTTTGTTCTTCCTCAGGCATCGGGAGAATAGTTTGGACAAAATAATGAACCCCTCTTCAACTATTGACTCCTCCTTCAGCAATACAAGTGTTTCTCAAATATTTCAAATATTTTTTTTTTAACTAAACAAACTCTGCTTTTGTTTTTTAAAATTGTATTCAATCAAATCAAATCTAATCAAAACTTTATTATAAAGCACTTTTCATATAAAAATATAACACAAAGTGCTTTACATTAAAACACAACAAGATATAAAAACAAGTATGACGATTAAAATAAACAAGCACAAAAATTACAAAAGAGGCCCCCCCTCCCCGTACCTAGCCCCCCACTCCTATATTCTATATTCTGGGTTTTAAGATTTTGGACCACTTTGGTTTTAATCCGAGTTATTCCTTAATGGAGGATGGATTCAAAACTTTTCAAAACCGTTTAGTTTTGTTGTCTTTGCAGTTAAAGAGTAGCAGGAGGGAGATTATTTATTTTTAACAAAAGCGTGAAAGTGCGACCCCTCTGTGCCCTCTTAAGTGCCTTCACACACACCCCCACACCCCCCATCTGCTTTCCCAGGTCACCAAAGGTATTGAAGTTTTAAAGGGCTGTTATGGTGGATTACTCCACACAGCTGTCCCCAGCAGCGTGGAAATGAAGTTATGCCCCTTGTCAGCTCCGTTTTGTGTTCCCCCCTCCTCGGTGGTGAGGGAAAAGCCCTCTGATTGGACGACGTCACTCAGGGAGGCTTAAAATCCCCTCGCCATTCAACTGACCCCTTCCCCCCCATCAACCTCCCATCATAAATCAACCCTTCCTCCACTTTTCCCACTAGTCTAAAGCCTCCCTTCCTCGAGCCCCCCCCAACCTTCAATTATTTTGGGTCACTGATGTCGAGACAGTTCTCTTAGATTTGACCAAATCCACCTTTTTTTTCCAAAATGATAACAGAAATTTGTCCTTAAGTAAATCTAGACAGATGTTTCTCCATCTAAACTCTTAAAATTCTGTTTTTCCCAGAAAGTTGTGTGTGAAAAATTAAAGGAAAAATCATTATTAGTGTCCGGAAAACTCAAAACTCCAAGAAATCATCAGTGATGATCTTATCCGTGCAGCTGCTGCTTATCAAATACTTCTGCTTAAGCACACATAACAAGCAGCTTCCAGCTGCATGCATGCTGCCTTTGCCCCTTCATGCTTTCCCACGTCTTTGATCTCATTAAAACTGTGAACTGTGGTGGGTTATGAATGCTTAACTAACTCAGGGGTCTGCAAGTGTTTCACCTTAGAAAACATTCACAGCTGCAGAGAAAAATATGTTCGCCTCTTTAAATTGTTCTGGAGAAACAGTGTTTGGATGTTAAGGTTGAGGTAAGTTTCATAACTTTTGTTTTTAAGGAAGAAGCCTCTGTTATTTCTTACTTAAATCATTAAAAATGTATGTTTTTTGTTTTTTTTTAACAAGTTCTTGTGGCCTTTTTCTGACGATGGAGGACACACATTGAGAAAATTAAGCTCAAAATTGCACTTCTGAGTATTTCTTTATTGAAATCGTTGTGAATCAGGAGCAAATGGAAAAATGCAGTTGAAAAAAGATCGTGTTGGTGCTGTAGAAAATTCACTGTTCGGGTCAGAAGCTCCGCTCGCCTCCATTCTGATGCATCCACTTGTAGACAACTAAACCCATTTAGCCTACTTCTTCTTTTTCTTGTCCAAACTGGGATCTGACTCATGACTCTGCGGCTGGATAGCTCCAATATTGCTCTCCCTTTTTTATTGCACCTGTAATGTTAGGTTGGGGGAGTGAGGGGCTGTAAGCTAGCAGGAGAGCGTGTAAATAGAGAGCTCCCTGCAACAGAGAGGGAAAGGAGCGCCACCCACAACTCTGAGGCAAATTTCTAAATACAGCATAATCAGAATTGAAAGACACCCAAAAAGCATTGAAAATAGATCAAGCAATGATCAGAGAAGATCTTTAATATTCACATTTCTTTAAAAGTTGGGATATATTTCTGGGTTAATTTTGGAGCAAAACAGGCTTTTGGGGTTATTGCGGTCTGATTTAAACACAATTTATGTTTTGTTTTTTTACTCTTTTTTTTTTAAGGAGAAAAAGAAATGGTAAAAAGTTAGTCCCTTTTTAACCTCGGAGTGGGTTAAAAACAATCTAACTTGGATTATTTTTATTTATGGAGTTTTTAGTGTGAAGGAAAAAGAAACGTTTTTTATCTTTTTTTTTTGGACTGTTTTCTTAGTTTTTCTATTTCCCCACTATAATGTAAGAATCGCATTTTTGGCTGAGTTAATGTCTGCAATTAACTCAAGAATACTTTCATATGTTGGAAATTGAGACGTGAACCACAGATCTAATATTAGCTTAAAAAGTTTGGGTTAAATGATTTGGAATTTTCTTGAAGCCAACAGGAAACAAAAAAAATCGAAGACTACATTCCCAGTTTTAAAATACTTTGCCAAATTTAGATAACTTCTGGAGGGAGAAGTGTTATTTTACATTTTAAAATCCAAATTACTTTAGTCTAGAAAACAAGAAAAATGACAGCTGGCAACCAAAAGTTGCTTATTTAAACACTGACTGTTTTTCTTTTCTTTGATGTAACCAAGGACATATTTGACTTGAAGCAGGGTGCGAGGCTGTTGGCCCAGCAAGAGCTGTAATGTCCAAATGAGGGTCTTAGAACTAAAGCCCCCAGGGACCATTAAGTTTTTTATTGTGGAAAAAAACCACCAAAATCCTACTTTTCTCAAAATCCAAAAGCTAATAAGAACATTTGAGGGGTAATCTAATGCTTGAAGCCCAACAGATGCCAAATATCCATCACTATTTCCAGGAAAGTTAGTAAAATTTGAGTTTTTATTGCTTGGGCCAAGAAGCTTTTCTCCCAAAGGGACAGAAGCAGATTTTATACCTTTGGTTATAATGGTTTTTAGGTTGAAGATGTCCCGTAAATGTTTTGATACGATCAGCTGTGCTAAGAGGGTCAGAAGTAAAGCTGAACTCTCCCACATAACTCCTGCGTCGTTTTCAAGTACAGCTGTCAGCTTGCTTTCCACCGCCCCCCTCACTTCACCAGAAGAGTGACAGAGAAACAGCCTGAATGAAGTGCCCCCACATTGTGTCGCTGCACCATTTTAGTATTTCGCATCTGCATGACAGAGGTGCCACTCGACTCCTCATCCAATCAATGGCCCCCGGGACTTAACTCTTTCTCCTGAAAGGCATGGCTGCCATCAGGGGTTTAAAGAGGCATCGGAGAGGCTGAAATCTGCACCGTGACAACATTTAACCATGGAGAATTCCATAAAAGAGACCTTAACTGCTTTGAGGAGGGCACAGTTTACATTTTACTTGTTTATTTGTTCAGGGACTACATCTTTTAAATCTTAAATCAAATAGAGTTTAAAAAAACACTAAATACTAGAAATGCAAGAATTGATCGACTTAATCGTTGAATTAATTTATGTTCCTATTATTCATACAATTTATCCCTTTATGAAATCTTTTCAATAAATCAATCTATACCATACCATTTGGAATGAGGCATGTTATTTTACAATAATATAAAACACCAAGTGCCACAACACGTGTGATGCAGCAAAAACTGATCAAGCCATCGTCACAGTTCAATGTGTGGAAACACTTTGAATTTACCTTTGAAATGTGACCATACAGTGTGCTAGAATGTTCTAATAATGTTCTATTTGTATTATTTTGATTTGGAAAAAGGTTAGGTCCGATTGTTCAAAATGAGCCAATATCAACAATGATCAACCACAAATAAAGTCATTCAACAGTCAACCTTATTTGTGACTTTTTAGACAAAAAAGGACAGAATTATCCCTTAGGGAGGAAGAAACTAACATTTTATTCCTTCTGCAAAAATTCATCTAAGAACAAGTGTCACACTTTTAAGAGCTTCTTTCTCAGATCTGCAGGGGTCATCAACTTTGGTTCTTTTCATGAAAAGCGTGGACTTAAAAAGCTTATAGGCACTTTAAGGTCAGGTGTCAGTTTTTCCCAAGACAGAAAGGCTGTCCAACTCTCCTCACAGAATAACTTTAGACAACACTCTTAGTTTAAACGTGTTGACAAAACTTCTCAAATTTGAGGAAAATCTCAGACGAGTACTTTTAGATGAATTTGGAAGCAAAAATGATTGTCAGGGTGTTACTGAGCGTCAGAAAAGGCGCAGAGGCGCATGCGTTTTCCACATTTGGATAATCCTCCGGTTCGAAATATTCGTCCTCTCCATCATCCTCATCTGAGTCGGCAAACCCGCTGCCCTCTCTGAAATCAAAGCATAAAGTCCTCATGCTCACTTTGATGTACTCGCAGATGTTCCTCTCGGTGCCGTCGCACACGCACGTGTCCAGCTGCTGTGCTTTGGGGATGGAGCGCATGCTCGCTATGGTCCTGCGGCAGCTTTCCGTGCACCTCTGCCCTCCAAACAGCTTCCGGCAGTGGAAGAGGTAATCCTTCATGGCAGAGCTGCAGGCCGGGTCCAGCCCGCACTGCAGCCGGGCCTCCGTGCAGCCCATGGTGCTCGTCCGCGGCATGCACGGCTCGATGGCCTGTTTGGTCCTCCTGCAGCGCGGGTCCGTGGCGCAGTCGCAGTCCTCCAAAGCCGGACCGCTCCGGGTCAGATTGAGCTGGATCAGAGAGGAGATGCAGTGGCTCGCACACTTCTTCCGCTCACCACTGAGCACGGACGCGCACGCGTAAAGGTACTGATCGTACGCGTAATGGCACTCCGGCTCCGCATGACACTTGAGGATGGCTCTCCAACAAACCAGACGGTGGTTGGGATTCGGAGAACCGAAACAGTTCCCAAGGATGAAAATGAACACAAGCCATGACAGAAGTGGCGCCCGCTCCATCAATGAGGAAAAGCCGATCATTTCATCCAAGACAACGTCAAACATTGGATCCTGTAAGATTGTTCCAGGGCGTCTCCATGATTCCCCATCAGGCCAGCTGGCTGAGGAGCTACAACCCCCGTGAATGATGATCTCTACAACAAGCAGTTCCGGTAGGGTTTCAAAAGTTTCCAAATCCAAACTTTCTTTCTTTGTCCAGGAACGTCTGCTCTTATGTAGCAACAGCAGCACTTTAAGTCCTCCAAAAGTCCAAAACGAAACTTCTTCCTAAGTTAAACCCCGTTTTTCCAAACTGGATCAGCCTCTGCAGCAGCAGCGTGTGATTGGTCAGCTGGGCTGTGGAGAGTCATGTGCGACGGTGACGCACAGCAAGGAGTGGCTGCAGCGGGAGCTTCATCAAGCTGCTTCAGCGCTGAGAGTAGGGGCCTTTATGGAGAATCAGCATCTGACGTCAGTGCAGGATTTGAATACACCCCTCCAGACAACACTGGCCTAAATCTCAGTTCATGAAAACCCATAAGAATGGTGGGTTTTTAACATGTTATTGTGGAATTGTTCTCATAATGGAGGACATATGTTCAGAAAATGAAGCATGAAATTGCATTGCTGAGTATTTCTTTATTCAAATCGTTGTGAATCTGGAGCAGATGAAAAAAAATATGTTTTGTAGAGAATACTTTGGATGAGCCACAAGCTTCCTGCTCTACTCCATTCTGATGCATGCTCTTGTAACCGATTAGATCCTTTTACGTCTTTGTTTTCCTCGTCTGAGCTGGAATCTGGATCAAAACTGTACCTCTGGATAGCTCCAATGCTCACCATTTTTGTTGCACCGGTAATGTTCGACTGGAGGTGTGAGGGGCTGGAAGCTAGCCGGAGAGCGTGTAAAAGAGAGAGATCAGAGGGACTTTAAAGCAAAGACCATGGATCTTAATATTGATTGTGGGAATCTGGACAAAATATTTTTTACAAAAACGTTTTTACAAAAAATATGAAGAAAATTGAAACTTTTTTTATCACAACTTTCCATCTCAAGATTCCTTGCCTCCTCCTTTTTTAAATTTAATTTAATTTTTATTTTTTGGAAAAAGGTCCTGATTTATGTTTGCAAAATTTGAGACATACATCTCTCTAAATGCTGATTGTAATTGGAGAGTTCCGATCTTTTCTGATATTCACTTTCTGACCTTTTCCAACATTTCAATCAAGTTTTTTTTGTAGCATTCGGACTTTTTAACTGTTGGCTTCACTCAGAATTCTGATTTATTTTTTCTTTATTCATAATTCTGATAATCTGGTCTGGAACAAGGAAAAGAGTCAGATATCTGAGTTAATTTAAAAAATTCTCAAAATTCTTAATCTAATTTGAGAGTTCACTCTTTCCTACCACATTTTGTGTCACAGTTTTACCTTTAAACAAGTTTAATTTCCAGCATACAACGTAAACTTGCCACTTCTTTTTTAGATTATGATTGAATGTTTCTCGCTTTTTAACATTTATTTTAAAAACATTGTTGATTGTTTCACACATTTTTTCTTTGTCTGTTTGACTTAATAATTCCGATTAAAAAACTGTGTACACTATTAGATTAATGTCTAATTTTTTCAGAGTTCCAACTTCCCTTCCTGCTGAAACACATTTGCATTTAAAATTCTGTAATTCTATTACTTAAAAGGGGAAATAAAGTCACAAATCTGTTTATATTCAGCACTGAATCAATTGTTGGCTTGTTGAAAAATCAGGAAAAAAAAAATTTCAGCTGCAGTTCCATCCAAAAACATTCTGGCAGGAAGGCACCAAACTCTTATTTTGTTACTGCTCTTGAGAGAAAACTTGTATGATGGTTTTGCGAGCGTGAGCTCTGCAGAGTTTTCTGGCACAAATCACTGTGACATTTGTGCTTGTGGTTTTAAGGAAGGATCCCGCTCTCATTTTGAATCAGGCTCTATAAGAAAGTTTGACATTTTACTGACATTTGGAGGCTTGCAACACATAGTCTGGGTATTTTGGCTAACAGAGACACACTGTAAAAAATAAACTTATTTATCTCCCTCTTGATGGAAAACAGGGCTTGTGGATAAAAACTGGCCTTCAGGGCCAGTTATGGAAACACTTTTTTTTCTTACTTCTTTTACTCCTTTTTTTCCGCTGAATACATTCCTCTTTGCTTCCAGGAATTCTTTTTACTTTACATTTCAGCATATTAATGTTGCTTATTCAGGAATTAAAAGACACATAGAAATCATATCACATTTTTTTCTGTGAAGCAAGAGTGACCACTGCACCACCATGCATATCTGGACATGGACATATCTGTTTTTCACTCAAATTCTATGAATTCTCCAGAAAATATCTGATGAATTACCATCTGGGCTGCTGGGAAAGTACCAAACTCCTCTCCGTAGAAAATGATGACACTAACCAGTTGTCTGTTTTTCTTCACTTTTGAGGCAAATGGGAATTTCCTCTTGAAGTGCAGAAAAATACCATAAAAACAAGCAGCAAGCACAACAGAAATGCAAAGAAAGATGAATTGGAGCCATTCAACAACAGAACCCGAAAATGTTTTAGAAAACATTTCCTCGATCCTTTCACATCACCAAAGTATTTACATCAAGATCTGGCACCTCTCGAGGGGCATTTGGACCCCAAATTCCAATTAAAGAGATTAAGGAGAAGTCAAAAGAAACATATTGGAGTTTTTTAAGCCAAAAATTCCCTTTTTCATTCATCTAGTTCCAGCCCGACAGTCTGACTGCACTTGTGATTTAAGGCGGCAACAAAGTGGAAATCACAAAAAGCCCAAACGCTGATCTGCAGCAGTCTTTTTCAGCACATGAGAACCTGACATCACTGCAAACCACTGAGACTAAAATCAGCACTTGAACAGAAATGTTGCTTTTCTTTTTCTGAAGGCGGCAGCTTTTGTGTACCTCCAACTCTCCTGTGAGTAAAGCTCAACAAGGCTTTTTTGTCTATAACTGAGAGCACGCTCAAGAACTTGGCCAAGGCACACTTGCACTTTTAAGGGGGTTCGTAATGCGTTGCAGAACTAAAATCCAATTATGCCTGGAGGGAGGCCAGATAAGAACAATGGACGGATTCAGTGAAGCCTGCAGCTGCTCCCCCCACCATAACTATGCCTCTTAAATTATATCTCCATATATTCTTCTCCTTAATGCCAAGGTTTTTAGATTTTTTTTCAATGCGACACTCAGACTCCCTTCTTCTCATCTATTTCAAACTGCACGTAGATACGTTAACAACAACTTGCATGTGATGGTGTTTCCAGAATTGGAATGCGGTTCCCTGGAGCGGATTCGCAAATACTCATGCAGAGACAGACATACTCCTCAGTTTGTCTCCACTGCTGTCAGAAGTCATTACACAAACAGCGCTGCCAGAATAATTCACTCGACTTTGGATTCAAGAGCTCCAAACCCGGAGAGAGGCCAAGAGGGGAGGGGGAGTTAGGAAAAACAGAGAATAGCAAATATGTGCCGGTGCCTTTTTTATTGCTGTTTTTTCTATTGGTACTTTCAGCTTGTGAACACTATCCTTTGTCCATTTTTTCTCTCAAAAGAAGAGTCATAACTCATTTTTAAGAAAACAACTGAACAGCTTTTTTTTCAGCTTTGAAAACAAATCAACTGGATGCAGAATTTTTAGCTTTGAAACGACTTGTTCCTACGGTGGCCCTGAATTCCAAATCACACCAACAAACACAAAAACATATTAAAGATCACAACCACAAAAACAAAAACAAAAAATTATATTACTGGCCTTTTTAAAATAAAACAAATGAAATGCCTATAATGCTACCAAATTAACCACTATGTTGTCATTACACGAGAAACATATCTAGTATTATATAAATTGGTTTATGTTCCACCATGTCACTATAAACTTTGATTTGTTGAATAAGTATGCATGATATCCATACCAGAAAAAGCAAACAAGTGTTTCTTTATTCTACAGTACGGAGAAGGAGACAAGACAAATTGCGTAAAATACCCAAAATATGCTCATTTACAGTATGTATTTCATTACAGCGTTGTTACTCAATAAAATGATTTATTTATTTATACATTTTTGCCAACAGACCGAAGCCCATTAATAGGCAAATTCTAAAAACCAGAAACCAGAGCAAATGGAACATGGAATAAAACAGCTTGTTGCTTGTGCTGGCTTAATCATTTATTTTAGGAAATTCTGAGGATAACCTTCGCCTGTTAACTTGTTGTTTTGTTTTTTTCAGTTTTCCTGGAGGAGATGTCAGGCATCTGATTGGCTGGTCCAAGCAGCCCACTGATTGGGTGACAGTGGAAGGCTGCTGATTGGTTGATTTGTTCAGAGGCCAAAGAATTGTAGTTGTAGCTTTCTGTCATTGTAGATCAGCGTTCTCAAACTCCATTTACCATGGGGCCACTGGAGGTAAAGTCTGGCTGAGGCTGGGTTGCAACCTCAGAGCGCTCAGCTCGTGGGTGTCTCAGTTTCAATCAACAAATACATAAACAAATGAATTTTATAAGACGCTGTGATGCTAGCCACCATGAGTAAACTTTCGTATATAAGTATATGCTGAAAACTAGTGATAACCAAGTTTGCCCCCAAAGATTAAATTATGATATATGAATGGTAATTAGTAAGACATTATGGTTTGTATATGGCGTGTATGCGTGCACCCCCATGCAGGTGTGTGTGATCACTGCGCTCGCTCAGACAGAGGGACGGTGCTGCTCCGCCACACTTTCTAAACTGAAATCATCCAGCGTCTGAGCAAAACCAAAATAAACAAGTATGCTTGAAAAATGCTTGTGTGTCTCACAAGGTTTCTGACTGCTGACTCTCCCAAACAGTCGTCCACAAAGCAAGAGGCCCCACTTTGGTAAAAAAAACCAGACTGGATGGATTTCATCCAGAGAAGTGGAGCACCATAATTTATTGTTTAGACTTCATATTTATGGAAAGAAGCTCTTTTAACAGAGCTTAGCATCCTTTTTTAAATCAAAAGTCTGCTTTTGTGCTTTTGGTTGATTTAAATGTTTTGTATAACTTGGGTTTTAATGCGTTTTCTTTCTTTGTTGAATGTTTTCACTTGATATTTTGTCATGTTTGATAGACATCAAGGACACTTTATACATTTCTGACACTTTTTGTAAGACAGGGATAAAATCAACCCTCGGACACAGTAATGTAACAAAGTCTTTCTTTGCAAACAAGAGACATTGGCTCTAAGCCGTAATAAAATTAACCACATTCTGCCACATGGACAGGGGTGTTTCAAAAGCTTTTAGGGGCTCTGGGCTCTTGATTATTAGGGCACCCCAATCCTACCAAATATTTAATACGTTTTTTCTGAACCACAGTTTGTTTCCATCGTTAGGTCATTTTGTTAGGCAGTTGTGAAAATTTACTTGCACTCTGGACCAGAGGAAACATGGGGGGGGGGGGGGGGGGAAATCAGCTTTTTGAACTTTTGAGTTCTTCTGTTTCTTAATTCAAGGGAAACCAAATGATAGAGGAGAACCTGACAGAAAAATAGAAGTCCACTTCTTTCCACTCCTTTTCCAACAAAATTTATTTGGTTAATTAAACTATTTGATTGCCATAATATTTACTCCTTAACACCAAAGCTTTAGCTCCAGTGTTTACATTCTTTTGACTACCATAACTCTTGAACTAACTCTTCGGTTAATGTAATTTCAACTGATTCTGACGCTGGGAAAAGCAGCTTTGTGCTGATGTGCAACATTTTACAGAAGTGAGGTGTTTACATAATCAACATAAATCCACTGATACTGATGTGGCGAAAAGGCGTCTTTATGCTGATGTGCAAAGCTGGTTTTCTCTGAGTGAGAATCCGCTGATTTTCATTGATTGCATTAAAAAGTGTATGGTATTTATTTAGATGTTGCCAGCAACCTCTCCGGTGTTAAAGGGTTAATGGATTCTATTTATGTGATATGTGAGCACTATATGTATAGGTGCACATATAGCGTTCTCTCACTATATTGTGGCTCACCTTTTGCAGTCTTGCAGATTTTTTTCTGAGTATTTTTCTTGTTTTTTTACTTTTGTTACACAGTGCACTGCATTCTACTTTCTGATTGGCTGTTGACCTTGTCAATTCATCTCCTTAGTGCCATGTCTTCTGTACAGAATGCATTCAAGTTGCCAAATTTACACAAATCTTCAATTGCGATAAGATCGTCGTTTTTATTTGAGGGTTCAAACAAGAGAGAAAATTTATGTCTGAGAAAAGTATGTAAAGTGTGTAATGAGAGGTTTACCAACCTTAATACATCTATAATCTTTACTTTGTGGAATTCACCTATTGCAGGTCATTTTTGTTACCGTAATTCCAGCTATAAACGTAGGAACACTGTGTGTCTATATATGATCAGGAGCAATTGTAATGTCAAGAAGACAGGAGTATTTTCTTTATCATTTTCTAATAAATTTGTGAATCAATATCCTAAATACAGTCGACATAATGTATGTTTTTTTAATTGTCTTTCTTTTTAAATAGCTTTAAATGAACCAATAAATCATTGTGCATCATTGCAGGTATGAAATACTGCATTTAAAGTTTGTCCATAACAATGATGCTGACAGTATAAGAAGGTAGCTTTTATTACAAGTTGTTGTATTTTTAAACTTTTCAATCCTCAGTTTACTTTAATTTTATTTTTAATTTTTTTATTATTTCCTAAAGAGCTCACATAAAAAGACGATAGACTACAACTTTCATGTCTGGGACATCATGAACCATCTATCTATCTTTTATTCCTGTGTTGTTAAGCCATAAAGTCTTTACAAATGCAGATTGTGGGATGTTTTCAATCTATACTTTGAACACTCATGGTGGTTTTGGTAAAGGACACAAACATTTTTTTTTCCATTTGTCTTTATTTAAAAAATACAGGGTATCTTTCTACAAATAGTATGCAGTACCAAGATGTAATTAGCCCAGTGTGAGGCAGAGTGTCTGGATCCTCTTCCTCCTTCAGTTCTGCGGAGAGACGGGATAAAAAGCAACAGGAATGTCATTGCTTCTGATTTTTCTCTGTCGCCACTGGACCGACCTGCCAAACAAACCCCCACACTTTGGTCTCAATGTCTGCTGGTGTCGTCTACTACCTCATTTGTGATGCTTCTTGTAGATGGCGATGTACTCTTGCACATCGTCCGGGGATCCCATGACCACAGGCACTCTCTGGTGGATGGACGTGGGCTGGATGTCCAGAATGTTCTCTGAGCCGGTCGTGGCCATGCCTCCTGCCTGCTCCATGATGAAGGCCATGGGGTTGCATTCGTAAAGCAGTCTCAGCTGAATGTCAAGAAAGAAAGATGGTGGAGAAATACTTTTTTTAGTTATTTTTTAATCATTTCTAAACTTAAATGTCTTGAGGGTTTCACCATCTCACCTTGCCCTTGGGGCTCTTAACATTTGCAGGATACAGAAAGATTCCTCCATACACCAGCGTTCTATGAACGTCGGCCACCATTGAACCGATATACCGACTGCCGTAAGCTGCAGAGCCATCCTGGATTCAAAACAGTCATCCCTGGCATTATTTGTGATTTAAAAAATAATCTAAAAAGTCTAACAACACAAGAAATCTTTTGACCCTGGATGGTTTGTCTTTGACTTTACCTCAGGGAATTTCTTCTTTTGGAGATACTCTGTCACATCAGGGTAAAACTGCTGCGCATATCCTTCATTCAAACTGTAGATTTTCCCCTTCTTCTTGATTCTCACGTTTCTATCCACCAACATGAACTCCCCGATCGCCTACCGGAAATCCACGCAGGGGGAAAAATACACAACATTTGCGCGTGGAGCAAAATCTGAGCAGTTTGGATGCACTTCAGGGAAACCTTACGGGGTCGAGCATAAAGCCGTTCACTCCCTGACCCGTGGAAAGGACCAACATGGTGGCGCTGCCATACAGAGCATAACCAGCCGCCACGATGTTTCTTCCCGACTGCAGCGCGTCCTTTTCACATGGATCCCCGTTGGATGTCTATAAAAACATCATGAATGCAGGACAGTGATTATTTTATTGTAAATACTCCAACTAAAGCCTTACACCCTTGTAGTTATGGCCTGCAGCAGTATTGGACTGCAAAGACCAGATTGTTTTCGTCTTTTTTTTAAACTGCGCATTTGTGCAAAAATGTCACCTTTGCCAAATACTCAAAAACTCAAAGTTCATCTATTACTCCCACATTGCCTACGAGAAAATTGATCTAATTAAATTTATTCATAGTTCAAACAAAACAACATAACATAAAATATGACCTTATAAGGAATTTGGGTAGGATTAATAAAAAACCTCAGTCACCAAGGAAATCTAATTTGCCAATTCCTTTAAAGATGACACAGACCTGTACGTCACCTCCAGGCGACCAAAAGATACAATGGTTGCTATGGAGATGAAACCAACAGAAAAGCTGCCATTTAAAGAAAAAATAACGTTTTTTGTTTTTATTTTATTAAGTTGTCACCTTCAGCTCTGACCAGGGTGGGAGGGCAGAAGGGGAGAGTGAGGGGCTCATAGCAGCTGCTCCACCAGTGAGGGCGGGTCAAAACAATGTCGCTCATGGCTTAAATTCAAATTATTTTCCTCTTTCTTCCCCTTTTCGCACAGAATAAAAAATATTTGATGAAAGAACAGCTTTTTATTTATAATGTTTTTTATTTCCCACTGATCACAAGTTATTCTGAAAAAAGTTATTCCACTTCAGCCCAAAAATCGTACCTGATGGAGATTATTTTAAACTGGCTTTCACTTGATTTTTTTGGACGGCAGAACTTTTTTTTTGTAGAAAAAAATCTCAATTTAACCTAAAAATATTTTTTTAAATAGTATTAACAACCTAGAAATAAACACATTCAAATTCTAGTTGATGACTTTTTACTGTGAGTCGATTTAACGTTCAAGACAAATGTTGCGTGGGAGTTAATTTTATGACATTTTTTAAAATTACAAATACAAATGGTGCTTAAAGAAAAGTGTGATTCTTTGTGATAATCAAGAGTCTGACTGAGTATCTGAAAACATTTGTCAGGCATGTCCGTGGCCCTCTTGGCCATTTATTGAAAAGTTGGGGTTGAAAAGTTTAAAACCACCTATATCAGTCACATTCAAACCAGAGGTGATGTGTCCATGCTGTCATCCCCCAAATAAAATGGAAAAAGTTGTTCCATTGATAGCAATGAGGTGTGCAAATCACATTAACAATGCACTCAATGCAAAATCATACAAAATATCACAACAACAATTAAAATAGCAAAACAAATTTTAAAAATTCTAGAAACCAAAAACGGATTGGGAAAAAATGAGCCTAATAAGAGGAAACATTTGAAAAAAATACGAGTGATTAAAAAAAATGAAATGTTGAAAAATTGATACAAAAGAAAAAAAAGAAAAGGTAGGCGTCATGGGATGTCCCTGATTGGATGATGTTGTTCACGTTTTTAACAGGAAGTTATTTAGCATGGCCCTATCTTATGACAAAAGATAATTTTCTTTAAACTTCTGACGACAGCCACTGCCAAAGTTCAGAGATTGCTTAATCACCTTTTGACTACAGTTAAGCAAACCTTCCATCTGCTATTCCTCTCCTTCAAGGCTCAAACGTTTCTTATTTTGTTTCATTTTGATTTCTGGAAATCACTTTCATTTCATCAAAAAAAAAATGTCGTTCACCTTTTGGCAAATCCTGTCAGGGATCGCCACAGAATTTGATTTGAACTTTAGGGCCACCGTACAACTACGGGCAGCTTCCACTGTCAAATTCACAGAATGGTTTCATACACCGACCTTTTTGTAGATGGCAAAAATCGTTCCTATGGAGACCAGGCAGTCGATGTTGGAGGAACCATCAAGCGGATCAAAGCACACGATGTATTTTCCCTGCAAAATGAAAGCAGTGGGATAAAATACAGCAACTGATCTAGCAAACATGAATCAGAATGGTTGTACTGTCACTCAAACCAACGATATTACGGCACACACTTGCTTATCGGGTTCCACAATGAGGGCATGCTCGTCCTCCTCTGAGACCAGGACGCAGGCACTGAAAGAGGACTTAATCATGTTGATGACTAGATCGTTGGACAGGACGTCCAGCTTCTTCACCTGGTCTCCAGTCACATTGGTGCTTCCTGCAATGCCATACCTGACAGGAAGGAGGAGCAGGGAGAACGCTAAACCAGTGCTTAAAGGAGTTTTGCTGTCACATTGACCTCTACTCTGGCGGTTTGGTATGACAGAAAAGAAACTTTCAACATTTTCCCTGTAAAATAAGACCCTCCGATGATCACAAAGAGAGTCCTACTCACAGGTTAGCAATCCCAGCCTTCCTGACAGCAGAGGAAATGGCTTTGACCGCTGTGCAGATGGAGTTGAGCAGGTTTGTCAGCTCTCCCGTTCCCTGGGCCTTCCTGCCCTCCTCCAGAACAAACCTGGTGAGCGTCAGCACGTTGGTGTCGAAAGCTGCTTTGTCAGACATTTTCCCGGCAGGTGGAGGGACCCAGTGTGCAAGCGCTGGAGCTGACGGAGACTGCAAAACTTAAAAAGTGGACTCTAGAACAGAGATACGGGGATGAGGAGGGGTGTGAAGCTCTTCCAGCCAATGAGGTGCTGGTTTGAACGCCACTGTGGCTAAGAGCAAAGTTCAAAGGTGGTGTTGTTTTGAACAGACACATAGCGTAATTGAATCAGCCTCTGGTTAAAAAAATCGATTTTTCTTTACCTTTACCAAATCAATTATCCAATTTCATGCATATTTTTCAAGACTTGCATTAAAATCAGAAATTCTCTAAGTGGTTTTTCTTCTATCTAAGCTTTAATTGAGTTTATATCATATTTAATCTAATTGAAAAGGTTTTAAAAGCTTTTGAGAGACAGGATACAAAAATCATTTAGAGATTTCTCCAAAAAGCTCTTGCCAAGACCTTTTTTTTAAAAACAAGTTTTTGCTCAGATGGTTCACACATGCGTTCTCTGCATGATCCTGAGGGAGTTTAAAGTTCAGTTCTTGCAGATGAGGACCCTTGCTCCCACGTATGCTGTCAAATTAGCTAGTTTCTGCATGAAGAATTGCAGAACAAAATGAAAACGCACCAGAACTTTGTTCTTTAAGATATTGTCAAGTAAATCCTTTGCATTATTTAACTAACGAAACTTGAGTAACAAATTGTTCTCACTAGTCAAAGGAATATAGTAATTTACTGAAGAAACAGAAAAGTGATTTTTAAACTTTGGTCTTTCAGATAACGCATGAAAACTACAGGATATGTCCTCACAAACCTTTTCAAAATAACCTTGTTACTTGAGTTTTACAGTGAAGGACCAGTGGGATTTTTCTTCTAGACAAAAAACAATATAACCTCGTGTAAAAAGTAGTGTTGTTCACACTTTGTCCACATGGCGTCGCTGTTGGGTTTAAAGTTAAAAGTGTGGAAAACAAAAGTAAATTTCAGTTTTCTTTATTTGAGAAGGGATTCTTCTAATACGGAAAAAAAATGTATAGATCAGTAACAAAACGTTTTGTTGTTGTTTAAAACTGTTGCTTTACTTTAAAACTGTTGCTTTACTCTTGCTTTACCATGGTGGAGTATTAGGGCTTTCGAAAAATATTAAACAAATAAATAAGAAAAAAAAATCAAATTTTGTGAGGATAAAGTCAAAGGTCAAAATCTAAAGTGAATAAATTCGTAAAATTATGAGAAAAAAGTTGTAGAAATATAAACAAAATAAATTCAAGAATGAAGTTGCAATTGACGTCATAATTTTACAAGTAAAAATTCAGTCTTTTTCTGAAATAAAATGTTATACTTAGCTTTAAAAATATTACTTTTTTATAATTGTGGGCTTACGATGTAATTTTTTTGAAATTACAAATTTATTCTTGGGAAAGAAAAAAAATGTAAATAACTATGACAAATGACATACATTTACAATTTCGCTCTCATATTTTCATTTTTTTTCACATAATTGTTCTAATAATTTTACAGCTTTATTCTAATAAAACCCTGACTTTTTATTTTTTAATTTACAGCTTTTTTTCTCACAGTTTTACTACTTCATTCCCTTTTGTTTATTTGTCTTCTTTGATTGTGTTTGTTTTATTGTGGTCCTACTCCATCATACAATTTTAATACAATTAAGTACAAACCTTTAATTTAAAAATGCCTTACCTTTATTTATTTAATGGATATAGGCTATTAAACAAAATAAGATCTGGAGTCACAACTCTTCAGGGGCCCGTCTTTCGAATTTAGAAAAAATGGTTTCATCAACATTTAGATCTATTTTGAAATAGCTCAAGTATCATGAAAATGTTTCTTAGAAGACTCTTCTACGTTTTCTACAACTGGCCAAATTCATGGTTTACATGTGGTTTTAAGTATAAAAAAAGTACTAAAACTATAATTGTGCCGGTTTTTTATAGTGTATGAATAATATTACATGGACGCAAGTTATCTAGCTGTATTTTTGCTCGTAGTGGCCACAAGGTGTCAGATTTGAGCTCCATTTAGGCAACTCAAGCCATAAAACAAAAAGTTGCACATTATTCACGATTCCATCTAACGGCTTGTTTGTGATCTGTATTTGTCACACCAAAAAATATAATGTATAAGCCAAAAATATACACACATACTCCCATATACATTTGAATATATAATGAAATAACTCATTTTTTTGCACACAAATGAACCATTTAATGTATCTAAAAACACATTGTTGGCAATATTGTAGTATAATTATAATATGATTCAGAATTGTATACATGTATGTACTTATAAAATATACAATGGTTTGCATGTAAATGTATGCATACGTACATAAAATAAATATATACATATTTCGTAGCCTTTGAAGCCACTCCTTTGTGCTGGAAGATCCATCCATGTTCCATTCTCAATGCTCTCAATGATGGAAGAAGGTTTCCCCCAAATTCTCACTATAAATGGCCCCATTCATTCTTACCCTCAAATGGATCAACCTTCATACTCCTTTTGCAGAAAAGCAGCCCCATAGCATGATGTTTTCACCCCCATGCTTTAAAATGGTGTTTTGGGAATACAATTGCACAGGCTGGTAGTGTGGTATTAATACCTTTTCAATTATTATAAAGGTCAAGACGATGTCATGTGTTACTATCATAACCTTTGTGACTGTGGTGCCAGCTCTCTCCAGGTCATTAACCAGTTCCCCGGTGTCATTATGGGCTGTTTCCTCACTGTTCCAGATCATTTGAACCCCAGGTGGAGGGAGATTGTAAGTGAGCTGCTTGCTTATTGGTTACCCTGAACAATCCCAGTCTGGTTCAGGTGAATATTTTTGTTCCTGGAGTCCTTTGACAGCTATTTGGTCATGATGGAGAGGTTGCAGTCTGACTGTTTAAAAGTGTGGACAGGTGTTTTTTAGACAGATAACCAGTTCAAACAGGTGACATTAATAGTTGAGCTTCTTAAAGAAGTAGTAACAGGTCTGTGTTGCTGCCAAATACATATTTCTGCATCATGGTACTATTAAATTATTTAAAAATATTTTATTCAAAAATGCATTTGAAATGATTACATTTACGCTGATCCTATTTTTCTGTGGAATCAGTTTGATGTTCAATGTACACATGTATTTACACAATTAATTAAATTAAGTTTAAAAAAGTTGTTTCTTACGAAATCCATCCTAAATAGTACAAATTTATCATCAAATCAAACTTAAACTTTATTTGTACAGCACTTTTACAAGTGTTGTTACTCAAAATGCTTCACATAAAAGCCCAAAGCAAGACAAGAGACAATTACATAAAAATATAAAAACCATTATAAAACCCATCACATTTAGGGAATTCACCTAAATTCAATTAAAGTTAAGCTCTGATTAATTAAACATATTGAGATTTCACTTCTTGAATTATACTCTAACAAGAGAAAAATTCATGTGAGAAAAAAAACATGTTTTTCAATGAATTCCAGGCTAAGACTACGTGATAATGTATTTGCATTGGTAAAGAAAACATGAAAAATGTTTGTGTGAATTAAAAACCCTTCTTAACTGGAGATTACCTTTGTGAGTTTATTTCTTATTTCCTGGAAACAAGGGGATAAAATGTTGAATTAATTAGAATGAGTTGATGAACCTTATGGTGTCAAAATAGAGCCTAAAGTATTGCGCATCAAAACAGTAAAACCGCGCATCAAAACCCCAAATCTGCGAATCAAAATACTTTAGGCTCTATTTTGACACCATAGAACCTGCTCAACAAAAGGTGGAAAAAGGTGTCTGCCAAAAAAACTTATAGTGACAAAGTGACGTAAAGGTAGTAAAATAGCGATTAACAAAAATAAACAGTCCACATTTCCATCTCCTTTTATATCCCCACTGCAGGAAAGAGTGTGTTTTTTTTTTACTTTTGCCAAGGTGTTAATAATTCATAGATTAAGAAGGTGAAATATATAAAACTATAAATGAGAAAAAGTGCCAAAAAATAAAGTTTTGGCTCCCTCACTCACAAAGACATGAAATTAAGTGTTTTATATGACTGTAGATTCATTTTGAAATTTTTTAGTGTAGATTTTTGAATGTTTTAAATGGTTTGTTGTTGGTTCCCAAAACCTAATGTGATTTATTTTTAGTTTCCTGATCACAAACTTTGTTTGGTTTCTTTCCTGTTTAACCTTACAGGTACATACTAAATCCTTTCAAAATGCTGCAGTATAAAAACTAAAGGAAGGCTCTTTAAATCATCCTGGGAACAAAAGCTGCTTACAGATGGGAAAGTGATATGACATAGCGCTGCACCAACTCAAGGTTGTGCACCGAGGCTGCTCATTTTCCTCCCTGCAGTTCTGCAGAATTAACTGTGTTTGCCGAGGATTGCATTTCCACTAAGCCAGCAGAGTAAGTTTAGCCGTTATTGACTCATGGACTTGCGCTTAGACAGGGAAAGTTGTAGAATAAGAAAAAAAGGATGTGAGGGGAAAATAAAGTTTTGTTTTCTGGTTTTCCAAGCTTGGATTTCTGAACCGTTTGGGTTTTCTGAAGCACCATCATGGCTCAAGGCAGCTACACACTGAGGCTTGTTTCAGGTAAGGTTTTTGATAAAAATGACCAAAATGTAAATGTTTAAAGTATGTTCCTGGTCTCTTTGTACAAGAAGACAGTAGCAGTATCTCTTCTGAGCCTGCAATTATCAGTAGTTACCATACAGAAATATTGTTTACTTGTTTTTTTTTTTTTTGTTTTTTGTTACCATACTCACTGTCTAAATACGTAAAAAATGTTTGTGGTAAAAAAAAAAAACCTTTGCCAAGAGAATGGCGGGCCATTTAGAGGGAGAGCTGCAGAGTAATTACAGAGTGGGTTCAGTCTATCTTGAGAGACATACCATTTGAGGAAAAACAAACTTCTGAAAACAGTGTCTGTGAGAGCGCAAAGTCCTCCTGTGTCCCTCCTTTTCTAGTGGGACAGGCTAAGATAAATTTTTGTCAAGAGCTATCTGAAAGCTTTGGATTCAATTGGGACATCCTCAGCGAGGAGGTAAGACTGGACCAGTTTGGAGTCATGGTTTCACCTGTTTAAAAATAGGTTTTTCATGTGAGAAGTTCTGAGCATTCATAGAAATGTTGCCAATACTGTGTCTGCTATTTGAAAATATGTTGTTTGAATCTTTTTTGGCAAGTTTTGTGTTCCTTTTATGCTACGTTTACACCAGCCTCGGCAATGCATTTTTAAGCGGCCATTTTCAATGAAAAGTCTATGTAAACGCACGTCAACCTGAATTTCTCTCGGGTTCATGAGTCACTATCCAAGTTTTTGAGTCCGGTTACGGGCTCTACGTACAGAACAGGCATTCATTGATCATGCACTGGAAGTTCAACCGGTTGAATTTATTGGCTACTAAAATGGGACAACGCTGAACTGTGACTCGGATGCGGGAATCGGATTTGCTGGTGACGTGAAATTAATAATTGTGGTTTTCTGCTTGGCAGGAATTCTATGGCATCAAGTTTTTCATGTATTGGAATAGAGCAAGATTCACCAGATCTGCACTGCTTTGACATTTTGCAATAAAACTCTTCCAGCTGTGAATACATCAGCGAGTATTGGGTAGTGACAATCCATTGTAAACCCCATATGTTAAAAGTGCAATAAAGAACCCACGTTTAGTCCCGGTGTTTACCACCCGCTGTGTACGTAGCATTACAGTTATTTGTTTTGGAGTGAACTATGAAAGCTGATTTCGTTGTTGGTCCAACAGGTCCAAACGCTGAAGAAGCCATCCCGACCCATCTTGGTGTTGATTATAATTACCAGTTGGACAGATTTCAAAAAGGCGCCACCATTAAACGGCTAAGCCTTAAGCGGAGGCCCAGAGTGGTCCTCAGTGATGCAGAAAAGACAGTTTCCTCTAGTCAATGGCATTCTGCTGAGTCCTTGTCATCGTCCAGCAGTGATGACTTCAGATTGTTGGGCATGTCTTCTTCAGCGAGAGGAAGACCACCTCTTCCTCCATCACACATTTCCTCACAGGACAGTAAAATCTTCAATAGTGAAGACCCAAGTCCTTCTCGGATCCCCTCCGGATCAAAGCCCCAATCAGCTCCAAGATCTTCACAGAGTGGCGTAATGGAAAAGACAGAGACCTCAAAGCTCTTGAATCAGGATGTGGTGGGTCAGACACCACCTCAGCCTCTTCCCCGTAGACGGTTAGCCAGCTTTGGAGGTGTAAGCTCCCCAGGTTCAGTCTCCCCTTTCACAGGTCTGAACGCATACAATCAGAGCAACAACAACCATTCATCTGATGCAGATGTCCACCTTGGCTCATCTCTAGGAAGTAGAGGTAGCACAGGCTGCCTGCAGCTAAGCCCACAGAGCTCTGGCAGGAGCACTCCAGTGTCGGGTCCCATGCACCTCCAACATGTCCGTGACCAGATGGTGGTAGCGCTGCAAAAGCTGAAGGAGATGGAGGAGCAGGTGAAAATGATTCCTGTCCTCCAGGTAAAGATCTCCGTTCTGCAAGAGGAAAAAAGGCAACTTTACTCTCAGTTGAAGAATCAGAATGACAACGAAAATATAAACAACTTGATCTGGAACAGATCGTGTGATGTGGAAATGACTGACAGTGAGAATGATAAAGGTGCTGATGAAGAACTGGCAGATCCTGGAAACTTCAAGGAAGTGAGGCAACTAAGTGAAGAGATGGACGCATTGGAAAAGGCCATCAAAGAGGGACCTTTGCAAGTGTGGCATGGTAAAGGTCCAATCTCCGTGCAAGGCAAGGCTACCAAGTCTGTTGCAGTTGGAACTGATACAGATATGGTCCCTCCTAAACCTTCAAAGGTAGATAAATCTGTGCACACTGAACAGGTGGAGACAAGATCCATAGCAACAGAAGTTTCTGAGGTTAATCTAGGCATTTATGCTGAACAGGAGGCAGAGCTTATTGCCCAGCAGCTACTGAACGGTGCCTTAAAGGAAAGAATTTGCCACTTAGAGGCAGAGTTAAAAGAATCAGCTTTCCAGATAGAACTGACTCGTCTCAAATTGGAGCTTCATGTTGCAGGCGCCAGGAACCGGGCTGACAAGGCCTGCTTGGCCAGGCCGTCCACCGCAAGTATCGGCACAGAAATCAAGCCATTCACAAAAAGCCAGGGAGCCGGTAATCACACGGAATTTCGAGATGCAAGCACAGGAGAGGCAACAGGGGTAAAAAATGTGGGAGTCTCTTGTGGACCAAAGAGGAAAACTGTATGTGTAGGACCTGATTTCCCCATGAGCCACTGGGAGATACGGGAGCGAGTGGAGAACAAAGATGCAGCTGTGGGGATTCAGATTTTCACTAACACCCTTGGAGTAGGAACAGAGATGAAGGTCCGTGATGCTGGAAGCAACACAGAAATGCCAGCTGAGAACAATTGGTTTAAGAAAGAAAAAGTTAAATGTCTCTCAGTAGGTTGTGGAGATTTTTCTATAAATGACAGTGCGGTAAAGGACATGGTTTCTAAGTCTGTAACAACAGATCTTATCAGGGGAGTTGATCTGGGAATCATGGCATCTCCTGACACATCTTCACAGCGAACCAACACTGTCTCAAACCTAGTGTCTCGCTTCACCAACACCAGACAAGCGTTCATTAATGACTCCAGCACAAACACACTGCTCAGCACGCAGGACAAGCACACCAACACTACCCACACTTTGACCCGGACAGTGTCTGTCGGCAGCAGGGTCAGGGACTTCATGTGCACCACAGAATACAGAAGCGTTGGTGTCAATACTGTAAGCCTGCATGAAAGTATTTCCAGAGACACACCCGAGACCGTGATCAAGATAACCCGAGACTCTGGAGTTGGCTTTACAAGCATTTATGAGAATTTTTTGGTTGGACTGAAAACTCGGAACATGGCCTCTGGACCATCCCATCTTCCTGATCCGGTTAAGACGAAGAGCGTTGGGGTTGGAGACGGGAGGGTACAGGAATTTACAGTTACATCTAGTACGTCTGGGCATACAACGCAGCAGTGCCAGAGAGGCCATGAGCTAAACCATTACATAGACAAGTTGCATAGGCTCCTGAGTGAGCACGGAGACCTGCTCACGGGAGTAGGAGTTGGCAACAGCACCTCCAAGACGGTGCAAAGCGGCAACACTATGTCTGAAGAAGGAAAAGAAAAGCACAAACGTTTTTGCTCTGAACCAACGGGTAAGTTTGCAGAATTTGCTCAAAGTAATTTGTAAATAAATGTTAAACCTTTATGTCCAATTAAAATTTAGACTGGGAATTAGCCCTCTTTCATTTACAGAGTTTTACTCCCCATAAAGCGCACCCAATTATAAGGCACACCGTCAATGAATGGTCTATTTTAAAACTTATGTTATAAATAAGGTGCATTAAGCAAAACAAAAGAGTCAAATATAAGTCGTTCAGTCATTCAGACTTTATTAACTGTGTTCACAGCATGACAAAAAACAGACATGGCGCTAAAACAAACATTACTGTGACTGCGCTAACTCCCAACCTTGTTAGCATCATGTAAAAAAAACGTCCGACACCGCTACACATTAACCGCATTTACATCCAAAAATTAGATTGATGCTTTGACCTCTCAAAATCACTTAGACATCATTAAGCCCAACCAAAATGAATCCATGCACAAGGCGCTGTGGATTCTAAGACACACTTTTCTTTAAAAAATCAAGGCTTGCAAGTGTAGAAAATACAGCACTGCTATTTTGCATGTGTGTGTTATTTGCATCTAAATATTAAAAGTATGTTATAGAAATGTCCTCATCCTGTGATCAGAAATTGCGCCTAATCATGTCGTTTCTGACTGGATCGAAATCTGATGTTGCATCCTGAAGAGGGACAGGGTATTTATTTTATTCTCATTAGTATGATCAGCGCTATATATTTCAAACTTGTTTCAGATAAATAATTTACTAGAAGTCTGCATATCATCAACAAATCACGATATATAATATATAAAGCAGGCGTGCAACAACAGTTCATTAAAGTTAACAAGATATTCACAGATTCTGAGATCCGAGCTTAATAACTTTTTGATAAATGTTTAAAACTAACAGCAAGTGTCTCTATTGGTTTGTTTTAATACAAACAAAGACCTACAAAAACTATTTTAAATGAGAATTAAATGCAGACGCGGATACCAAAGATCCATCTACAAAGTGCAAGCTCCAGGAAAAAGTGATCTAAAATCAAATTAAAATCTTCTCAAAAAATAACTGAAATTAACAAATGGTAACATTAATATGAACTATTCATTAATACTGCTCAACGTACTATGCCACAGTGTTTTAGAACAGTTATTTTGACTTTTTATGAATATTTAATGGAAATAAACCAAATCTTATCACAAATGTTCAATAGTTCTGCAGATGCTAAGCTATAGTCACCAAACTTTCTCACATGGCTATCACCTTTATTTTAACTAGTTAATCATTAACTATTTATCTAGTTGATAGTTGCACTATTTTTACGTATTGTTCAAGCTACTGCATCCAGTATTGGATCAGGACTGAGTATCTGACCAAGGCCTAATTAACCTGATTGCGACATCGCTTTGCAGAATTAATCCGATCAGAAAGTTGTCATCTGGATTTTGTTGCTGCAAAACTGGAGATGCTGCCCACACCTCAACCCTTAGATGAAGACTGTCAGAGCACAACCAACGAAGCAGAAATGTGCCATCGGAGCAACTCTGAGGTGAAAAGAATGATTCAACTGTTAGAGCAGCAGGCGTCCTCCGCAGCTCTACAAGGTGCGTAGGCCTCTTTTGTTGGTCCATCATTATATGTGGATGTTGTAAGAAAGAACACTGTTTAGTTCGTATTTTCGACTTTCAAACAACTCTCGTGGCCCCATTTAAACTGCTGTTTTTGTTGTTGTTGTTTTTTTTGGTGGGTTTGGAAAGTCATTTTACCCTACATGGTAGTTTGTGGTTGAAGGTCTAAAACTGAACAACTTTGTAGGAGGATCTAGTGTCTGAGAATGCTGCCTCTCACATTTAGAGGAATGTTTAACCCTGTAAATCCTTTTCATGTCCTTCCCTACCTGTTGTGTTTTTTTTCTTCAGGACATTTAAACAGTTACGCTAGAAATCATTGGTGTTAATCAATTTGTTTGTTTTAGACTTTGTCACAATCTTCTTTTTTTTATTACTATTTTTGTTTACTTCTGCTCTGTTAGATCATTTGTCTGCATTTAAATTCATGCCAGACCACACCAGGGTTAATTTGCAAATTTAAAAAAGTAAAACAGAAGGAGCTTTGACACTTTTGCAGCAGACTGAATAAATCAACTTTGGGACAAATCTAACAGCTTGCTGTTAAACGCGTTGAGTTTTCACTAATGGCTTGTTGGTTTCCAGATTACTTGTGCTGACACAGCAACAGCCTGATCTGCAGTTAAATATCTTAACCTGCTAAATGTTATGTTATGTGTGGAAATTACATGTCATCATCCACTGATGATTTCATCACAGTTCACTTCCCATCAGTGTGTAAGTTAAGTGTCTCAACATTTTCTTGCAACCACACCAGAGAGATGCAGCAAATGAACTGAGCAACGATTGGGATTTGAACCAGTTTTCCTACATAACTCTTTTCATTAGAAGTTCAAATTGGATTTAGACTATAAAAAATGTTTTTTAAAGTAAAAGCTGCTTTCATTAGTATTTGCAACAACAAATCTATATTTTTATCTTTAGACAAGCCAACAAACATGTGTAAATCTGTGATAAAGAAACCAAGCGGTGACCAGAGCTGCAGCAGCAACAGGAAGAACATGAAGTTTGTGGAAGCAGCAACAGGGTAAGTCTTTCTTCTAAATAACCTCTTTAGATTAAACACATCTTGTATAGATTAAAGATTTGATGAAATATTTAAGTAAGTTTTTTTTTCTCTTTTGCTAAAATTTCAAATAATTTAGTGGAATAAAGGCTATATCATTAAAGAGGTGGTTTGAGAACAGGTCTGCTAACTGCCTGCTTAATTTAGGAATGAAAGTTTAGTCCATAGATGCAACCCTCAACGAGCATCAACAGAAAAAAAGCACAAATTATTCGGAAAACTTGACAAAATATTGTTAAACAACACCAAAAAACAAAAAAAGATAAATCCTGAAGGTAAATCCTGACGCAATTGCTAAATTAAACAGAAAAAAATTGGTAGGGAAACCAAATTTGACTCAAAAAGTGAGAACATTGATACATTGATTTCATAAGTAGTAAATGCTGAATAGGTTAAAAAAAACTTTAATGAAGCCAAAAATAGCAGATTTTATTAAAAACTGTGCTAATAAAAAATAATGTTTAGAGAGGGGGAAACTCAAAAATAACTAAAGGTCCACTAATGCTAAAAGAATTGGACAATAATTAAATAAATAAAACAGTGAAAAACACGAATTTGAAAGGTTAACAGTCTACACCATTTAAAAACAAATGAATGCCTGTCATGATCTGTCATGTTTTCCTTTCAGATTAGACTTTATGTTAGTACAAGAGCAACAAGAAAGAGGAGAAAATGAAACATTTGGGAAGTTTTCTCCACAAGGACACCAAGCGACAAAAGGGAAAGAAGGGTTTAGCAAGCGATTAAAAGACACAACTAAGTTACACAAACAACAGAGGTAATGTGAAAGCACAAATGGTCTAAACCATGAAGTATAACATCATCTCATCCAGCTCAGAGCTTTTGTTTATGCTCTTTACAGGTACAGGTTAAATGAAAAGATGTTTTCAGCTTGTCAGATTTTAAAGGCACATCTGAGCGAAGCCACACCCCTGTCCAACAAGGAATTGGTAAGATTTTTACCTAATTATCGAGGTGAAAGTTGTTTGAAAGCGACTCCAGAACCGTGCCATTTAAAAAAAAAATCTTAGTCACAACTGCCCTCACGGGTGGATAGAGTACACCACGTTACAAGACTTGGTCTGCGGAGGTGGAGCCTTGATGAATAAATGTGCATGGGGAGGGAGGCTGTGTTCAGAAAGAAGTGGAAACGTGCTGTGTACTTTTTAACTACTCTTGTAGCATTGCTGATTTTTAAAGAAAGCTGACTGATTTTATTAGAACGATTTGGGGAAAAAATGAAATCAATTTTATTGTTTTGAGAAGTGCCAGCATGAAATTTTAAGACCACTTAATGAGCCCATAAAGCAAAAATGTTCACACACGGTTTTTCTCTATGGACATCCTGCTAGCAACAGGTCGTAGCTAACCCTTTTACAACACACAAGGGTAAGTAAGGATGAAGTAGAAGACCTCCAAAAGTCTGTACACTGCATAAGGAGCCTGTTGGTGCTGTTCACGTGATTAGGGCACATTGCATGCAGCCTGACTATTAGAAATGAAAAAGTTAGACAGTCAGAGCGTACAGGCACTTATGTACTACGTGCACACACTGTGCTTGCAGCATTTATTTGTATTGGGCCAGATCTCTCACCTTTTGAACGACTAGAGTGTGACGTAAGGGCAGTGTACGACAGCACCACTCGTATGTCATAAGTGTGTGCAACTTCGATTGCCCTGACAAATACTTCACAACAGTCCTACCCCACGCACGCCAGTGGTACGCTCCATTTTCATGTTGTCCCTTGAGGTGGTCGTACGAGCCCTAGAGCGTCCATAAAATCCAGACGCTCTAGGGCTGGCCTTCCCTGGTCCTCAGGAGCCTCCACTATGTTGGTTTTCCAGTCCTCCATGGCAAACTTGCTGCTCATTAACTGACTCAAGTAGTTCCACATCCTGATTGGCTGAACACACCTGATTTATGGTTGTCAGCATCAAGCAGTCCAGGGAGAGCTGGAAAACAGATAGCGTTGACGCTCTTGAGGACCAGGGTTGGCCAGGCACCTGTCCTGGTAAACCCCCCCATACGGGTGCTTAACCATTGACTGTATGAAAGAACTGGACTGAGTGACCCCTCCTCCCTTGTGTCCCACACTGGCTCTAAGAAGCCAATATTCCATAGATTTCTATAGAGAAATAAACAGCTATTACTAAATGTTTCTATTTGTCAGAAAAACTGTTCTTGTTCCTTCTTTAACATGTTCTTATTAATCCTGATTTTTTTCCCCCTGATATTTCTTTATTACAAGTTATTCAAGTTTTAAACCGGCCAATCAGATGCCTCAATAAAAGCATGTGGTAATCACTCGCTCCCACCTCGAATATTTAAAACAGATTGAGTCCACTTTTAGTGGAAAGGGTGTGGACTTCTAACAAGCTCCCTCCTGATTGGCGACAGTAGTTTCCATAGAAACATAGACTCAGGCCGAGTCAGACTAATCACTGCATACTAACCTCGTCTGGCAACAAATGGTGGCTTCTGTATTGTAAAAAATGGTGACCGAATTGACTCTGAAGTAAGCTGTTTTGTATGGGTGACGTCACACCCACTCAGTCCAGTTCTCCCGTACAGTCAGTGCATGGGGTTAACTATTTTCTTTATTCAGAGTTTATTCTTCTTTTATGGTCTAATTGTTTTAAATTGATTTATTTCACGACAAAGTTCATTGCTATTTTCTTCTGTGCAGCAGGAGTGTCTTCACACAATCAGTCAGGAGTGGTTCTCTGTTTCCAGCCACAAGTCAGCTTCTCCCGACACAGTTGACAAGTACTTATCAATGTTTGAGCTCATTTCAACCTCGGTGCTGCAGCACATCGCCAACATGGCTGACGGCAGTGGAAACACCGCTCTCCACTACAGCCTTTCTCACTCCAACTTCGAGGTTGTCAAAAAACTGCTGGATGCAGGTACTGTGAGTGCAGGCCAGTTTGAGTTCTGGATTTTATCACCTCCCTTCCCATAATAATTTTAAGCATCATTTTATTTAGATACTTCCTCTTTATTTTTACAATGAAAACGAAAAAGCAGATGGAGACATGTAATCCTGCAGCTCCAAACACAGTGCTGCAATTTTTATTTTTTTACTATTATTAACCGTTGATTGACATAGAGGCAACAAGTGCTCTGTTGAGGCAGCTGTTTATAAAAACAATGAGCGTGAGGCAGCCACCAGGGGGCAGCATTATCCCCATTTAGAGAGCTTCGCTTAATATCATGAGATTGTAACAGAAAATACATCAAAATCTATGATATTGAGTGGGAGAACACAGGTGCTGTTCAACATTTTGTTTAAAAAAAGATTTAAGAAGTTCAAGTAAGCGCAAAAATACAGTTTTGTTATTAAGTTTATATTTAAAATAAATGTAAAAGTATTTTGGGCTATTTTAAATTAACAGAATTGCAAAGAATATGTGTAAAAAGCAAAGACGTTTAGGGCTGTTTTGTCATATTCATATATGATCTGGGCTGCAACTCTGAGGAGGCTGAGTCAAGGGAAAGTCTTTGCAGAGATAAATCAAAAACAGAAGAAAACAAAGACTGAAGTCACAAAGATATAAAAGAGATTTTTTTTCTTAAAAAAAAACACAATACAAACAATTGCATCCCTGAAGGCAAGCTTCTTTGCAATCAAGACATATGAAATTTACTAGTAGTGAAAATAAAAACAGAGCCTTTGTTTCAGGGCAGTCTGGTGTGAGTTGAGCAATCTCAAAACAATGATTTTCAGAAGTTCTGTGAAAGTGAATCCAGAGAGTTTAGATTCCCATTTTTTGATGTATGGAGGTAATTTTTCTCTTTCTGTTCCTGTTTGTCATATATTGCTCCCCATACCCCTAGGGGTGTGTAACGTGAATCTGCAGAACGCAGCAGGTTACACCCCCATCATGCTGGCTGCCCTCTCAGCCGTGGAAAATCCAGACCACATGAGGGTGGTGGAGAAGCTCTTTGCCGCAGGAAACGTCAATGCTAAAGCCAGCCAGGTTTGTCCGCCAGCCTCTCAGTCCGGCCCGAATCTGTGTTTCCTAACTCTGTAAGTTTGCTTCAAAATAAAAGGGCTTTTCAGTGTGTTCTGAGTAACCATGGCTTCCATATACTTTATGTAGGTTTTTATAGGTTTGAAAAGTGGAAGAAAACTAAAGTAAACCTCCAAATTTGGATATTTTGATGGCCATTCTTTAAAAAAAAAACAGAGATAGAAAAATTCCATCACTTTCCAACTAAACTAAAGATAAAATTTAAATAAAGCCACATTCAGCATGGTATGGTGTGCCTGTGGCTGAGCAGTTGCTTCATGCCATTTACTCTCCCCTTCTGCTTTTCCCACCCTGGTCAGGGCTGCATGTAACAAATTCACTACAAGAACACTTTTTTTTTAATGGTGGCTTTTCTCTTGATTTTTATTTCCATACCAACTATTTTATTTGTTGGTTGCCTGGGGGTGACAAACAGGTTTATATAATTTTTACAAGAATCTGCTGAACAAAATTTCTAGATTTCCTTAGCAACAGAGGTATTTTGTTAACCACACCCACATTCTTAATATGTTCACATTTTTCTTAGTTTCATGATGATGATGATGATTTACTGCTAGAGTTGGTTTAATTATGATTTAATGGAAAGTGTGTACTTGTGTTTTTTCGATACTCTTAGAACTTAGATAAAGTTTTACGCATGTGTATAACGCAGCTAGTATTATACGAATGCTCTAAAAATTAGACAAAAGCTTTTAGCAGAAATACGCTCCAGGATTTACTGCATCTTAAATGTTTTTTTTTCTCCTCAATTATCAACAGTTTTGTTTTGCTGAGTTTATGATTAGTTCCAGTATTTTACGACTTACGAGTCAAGAATCAGCCCAGTCTCCTTGGCATAAAATTACAACTAAAAGATGTTTCTAGGAAATTGCTTTCATGATTATGGTGTGAAGTGCTCACATAGGAGATACAATTATCCTTAAACATGACTGAGATGTCTAGACTGAACGTCATCCCTCGCCAAGTCCTGTGATTGACTCCCCCGTCTGCTCTCCAGGCTGGTCAGACTGCTCTCATGTTGGCTGTGAGTCACGGCAGGAGGGACATGGTGGAGACGCTGCTGGCTCAGGGGGCGGATGTCAATATCCGCGACGATGAAGGCTCCACGGCGCTGATGTGTGCAAGCGAGCATGGCTACGCTGACATTGTGAAACTGCTCCTGGCACAGCCAGAGTGCGATGCCACCCTGACTGACAGTGTAGGTGGATGGTTTCCTGTTCTCCACCGGGGACGCCGGCTTACAGCCGAGTAGCAGAAGCCCCCCATCTAACCCTGAACAGAGGCAATGTCCAAATTCCTTCACCACTCCCTAATCCCTCAAATACTATATAGTGCGGGACCTTCCACTAGTGAGTCATACTCACTAATTGTTTTTCATTTAAATAGGACATCACCCGTTATCTGAAGTAAACACCTTGTAAATTTAAACATTTTACAAAGACTATTTATAAATCCACTGTGTTCTAATGATGAAAACTTGAATGGTTTATAAAAAATGTATTTACAGACCTTTTTTCAGATGACAAATTGTTCAAACGCAGTGCATTGTGGTCTATATCCACCAATCTGTTGAGCATCAATGCACACTGGTTTTTCACAGAGGCTTCTGGGAAATTTCCAGGGCACTGGATTTTGTAATTACACATTTGGACATCCCAACAATATAACAAACACCCTTTATAGTGCACTAAGTAGTGAGGGAAGTCAGACTCAACTCAAGTTATGCAGAGACAGAGTAAATATTATTAAGATCAAACCTTGTTTTAGAAGTAATGGAAAAACTATTTAGTTTGATTTTTAATCTTTTGCTCCCTAATATTAAAGGAATTTTAACGTCAGGTATTTTGTGCGTTACCAGGATGAAAGCACGGCCTTGTCCATCGCCTTGGAGGCGGGACACAGTGACATCGCAGTGCTCCTTTACGCTCACACTACTTTCTCCAGACAGACAGGGGTATTACGGCACTGGTAAACTCCACACGAGTTAAACAAGTCCTTTTTGACTGTTCTTTTCTTTTGCACTTTGGCAGGCTGGTGCTCGGCGCAGCGGCAGGTTCTCCTCATCTTCAGGAGGAAGAAGTGTGTTTGAGTGAAGGAATGTATCATCATAAACGGGTGCTTGCTGAATATCAAAGTTTAAACACCTCAAGTCTTTAGTTAGCTTCTTAAAGATCCACTTTTATTTATGATTATGCCAAAATCGTGTGACATTTTCTTGGACCTAATGGCTGCAGAGTTCTGCAGTAGTTCATTAGAAGTTTGCTTCTGAGTTGTGGGCGTACCAACCCCGCCCCCATTCCCTTCCCTGTTGCTGAGAGCTCAGAGCAGGGAGCTTTTTGCCTGTCCAGTGTATTTTGTACAGAACAAATAAGCACTTTTTCAAACAGCATGTTTTCATCTGTCCCTGATTCACAACGATTTGAATAAAGAAATAGTCAGAAATGCAGTTTTAACCCTTGTGCTATCCTAGGCACTTTCCTAGGTCATCTAGACCCACTAGACAGTGCGCTGAACCTTTTTTCATCAATGATTTGTGATCTTCACTGGTGTCCATGGATTACATAAAATCCTCTCCACCTTTATCCACCTTTGTCATGGTAGGGAGAACACGTCAATGGTCATCTTGACCACGCAGGATAGCACAAGGGTTATGCCCAAGGGTTATAACATGTCCTCCATCATCAGAAAAATGCCACAAGAACATGGCACAGAGAAACATGTCCTGCAGCTACATGTGTTTTTGGTCCTCCCAGCTTTTGAACCAGCAATCTAGTTGTTTTTTTGTTTTTGTTTTCATATGATGTCATGTGATGTGAAGGAAGGATTGGAAGTCCAGCATGTTGTCTTTGAGCAGATGAAAAAAAGAGACTTTGTGTTGGGGTTCAACTCGGGGTTCAACCCGAGTTGGTGCTTGAAGAAATTTTGAAAAGAAACAAAACATGGAAGAAAGTGAAATACTTTATATAAAGGGTTTAAAGAGAGCGTAAGAAGGGATGACTGAAATTTATGAGGATAGTAGAAAATTGTACATATATCTGACAAGCCATTAAAACTTTGGGGGTTTGCAAATCAATGCATGAATGTGCTAAATTGTTGTGCAACAACAAGATTATTTCTGCATGGCATAACGTAACTATATATATCTTTACTTTGTGCTTCAAGAACAACAAATGTTTTTTGAAGCTACAAGTTAAAGAACAACAGCTCAGCAAAGGTTTTCATAAACAATTTTTCAGACAGGTTTTGGGGAAAATAACATTTATATAATTTTCAGAAAGCTACCAATTTTTGTGGTGTTTTCTTTTGTGTGCTTGAGAATGATCTTGTCCACGTTGAAATACAGCCCTTAAAACATGTATTGTTTTTTATGCATTAATTTCAATAAACACAAGAAATTTGACTTATTTGTTGTTGTTGTTG
This sequence comes from Oryzias latipes, assembly GCF_053564925.1. NCBI lineage: Eukaryota > Metazoa > Chordata > Actinopteri > Beloniformes > Adrianichthyidae > Oryzias > Oryzias latipes. Next base: position 27,845,125 of record NC_136248.1, on the reverse strand, counting down.
TTTTTTTTTGAAAGACCACAGAATTCCTGAAACGGTTTTTATTCATTTTTCAGCCTTTGTTAAATAAATAAAAAAGTATAACTGAAATAAAATGCCTCACATTGTCAGCAATCAGCACCTTCATATTATACTGGACTCGTCTTGATCCGTGGGTCTCTGGTGTCTCTTTTCACAGACATCCGTTCACCTCTCCACATCCGCCATCTCGCAGGTGTAATATTCTTTTCAGGTGCAGCATGTCCTGACTTGCATCAAATCTGTCTTCATTTTTCCAGCATTATCCTGGAAAAGAAGTTGAATTTTAACCTCAAAAGAAAACTGTGAGAAGAGTGTTTATTCGTTCCCGTTGTGTCTTCCTCTGTCTTTACTCACTGATCAAAGTCTGGCTATTGTGGTTCCTTTGTGCTCTACTGCAGGCTCAAACAGCATTTTACATTTCACTGAGTCATGCATCATTTATCACATATGCCGAATAACCTTCAGACTGCAGTTGTGGCTGATTTCATAAGTGATACTGTGTTGCAGAATTGATTTATAACCCAACAAACACCATTTAGATTTTGGAGCTCTAAACGCAAGGGGATTACTGTTAACATTTTTTGATAGAAGTGCAATTTAATCATTCAGCTCTCTTGTCTTTTTTCATGTTCTCGCTTCAAATGCATTCTGCAGCTCTTGAGAGCTTTTAAAAAGGGAGTCCTGAGGTGCAAATGGCAGGGAAAGGTTTGCAGGAAGAGAAAGATGTGAATTACAGTTTTTGCCCTTCCTCCCTGTGGCCTGCAGCCGCTCTGTCTCTCGCAACTCGAGGGCATTTCCACTTCTTGCATTTGTGATTCAACACACTCTGTAGGTTAATTCCCAGCAACAGCAATAAAATACAGTAAGAGGTCTGGCATCTGAAATCTTCCTGTTTCCATGGTAACAGTAGTGTTAGGCAACTAGGTCTTACGAATATCATTCTCAGATATGATCTGCCTTTTTTTATTATTATTCAAGTGGCTTCAAGCTGGCATGCTAAAAAAAAACAATGTTTATATTTATGACGAGACTTACAGATATTAAAGGAAGTAAGGCCAAACATCTGCAAGCAGTTGTGTCTCTGCATGTGCACCACATCTGTGCGCTCGGCAACCCAGTGAATGTGTTTTTGGCATGTGCTTAGCTGTGATTAATGCGTCTTGCAAGCACGTAGAGCCCAAAGTCTTTGTGTTTCTACACCCCTTTTCCAAGCTCCTGCTGTTTCCCATAAAACAGATATTTTAATGCTAAACATCTCAAATCAGATGCCAAAACGATTGGGATTTTCAAACAGAGCTGAGTGCAGACCTGTGCTCTCCACATGCTGAGGGAATGTTTTGAAGTCAGGATCTTGTTTGGAGCAATTAAAATTTTTGTTAACTTTTTGATCAAAAAACAGAAAAGAAATCAAAGACAGAAACAAAGAAGTTTTCGTTATAGAGTGGAGCATCTTAAAATTAGATTCTAAGCTAAAAAATAATTTAAAATGATCGATTTGGCAGACACTTAAAGTAACCTAAGAATTATTTAACAAAAGGATCCTTTTGAGTTCATGTTTTACTTCGAAGCCCATCGAGACGACTGTTGTTGTGATTTTGGGCTATACAAATAAAATTGAATTGAATTGAATTGAATTGAATTGAATTGAATTGAATTGAATTGAATTGAATTGAATTGAATTGAATCATGTAAAATGTTGGCTTTTTTTTATTTTTTTTAAAGAAAGTCAAATTGTTTCGGCTTATCCCTTCTGGGGTCGCCACAGTGAATCAGCCTTTTCACTGATTAGCACAGGTAATTTGGCAAAGTTTTATTTTTCTTTTAACTCTGCCCTTTCTGATGCAACCCTTAAAAGAAGAACTCTTTCTCTTACCCCATTTTTGCTTATTAAAAGAAAAGCTGTCGATGGAGTAAGAACTTTTGACCCTTTTTTAAGGGGCCTGTTTTGGCAGTAAAGTCTTTCACAAGTATGTGTTTCAACTCTTGTTATGTTCGTTTTAAACCAAAAATGTCAAAACTAAAAACCTTTTAGAAACCTTCACGTTAAATCTTAAATGAAATGTGTCTGTGGGGAGGATGCCATCACTCCTTGCACACTACTTCATTGCAACCGGCCTGTGTGATTGGTAAACTCACTAGAGAATACTGAGGGTTAAATTAAGATCTATAGGATTTAAGCAAATTCAGTTAAAAAAAAAAGTCAGTAATTTGGGATTACTAAGAATTTGCTAATTATTTTTAGAACAAAAAAGAGATAAAAAGCATAAATCTGTAGATGGAATTCTCACAAAATCTTAAAATGCTTTAAGATATGTTCACATTCCTTTAAAATCTTAGATTTATAAATGAATTAATAATGTTCAATTTTTTCTAGGGGGGGTAAATTTAGAAATTCAAAATTCACCAATAGGTGTGAATGTGAGTGTGCATGGGTGTGTGATTGTGACCCTGGAACAGACTGGTGACCTGTCCAGGATGTCCCCGGCCTTTGCCCACAAGATAGGCTCCAGCAGCCTGAAAGGGACAAAACGGGTTTAGAAGATGGATGAATGAATGAATTAATTTATAAAATAAATTTCCTTTACTTTGCCAAATTCCTTTTCATTAATTAAAAAACAGAGAAAAATGAAGCATTTGATCCCAAAATAGATGAAAATCCTTCTGTATGAATCAACCTCCCTTTTATAGTTAGTATTTTTATTAAGTATTATTATTATTATTGACAGTATTCAGTGCTGTTTGTCCAGCCTCAATGAGCTGCAAAACAAAGGTTTTCATTCAATCTTATTTTTCTCTTTAAAAAAAAGGGGAGATAGAAAGGACAGCGAAAGACAGCAACATTGGGCTTTGTCTTCATCTAGATTGAGTAAAACAGTGTCTGTTTGCTCTAACATTCATGGAATAAAACAGCTTTCAGGGGGAAATTGTGTTTTCAGCGGCTAAAACAAATCAATACCACTTCTCTGAAACCTCATTCTTTTTATGAAACCATAAAATAAGACTGTCGACAGCGTTCTCATCAAACACTTTAGCGTATCCTGGAAGCACGGAAATGTTATCTTGAGTCTTTAAGCTCTGAAATGGTTGCATGCATCTGTGTGGACTCAGAGAAAAATCAACGGGAGGGGGGGGCTCTTCAGGGAGTTTGCTTGCTTTAATCAAAAGCAGGAAAAGAGCCAAACCGTCAGGAAATGACAGAACTTTCAGGAAGTTTTGAGGAAAAGAATACAGTTTCAGTTTTATTTTCCTGCAGAAAAAGCAGAATTGCCATTCAGGTGATCAATCTATGATGAAATCATTTGTGTTTTTCACCATTTTGGTAACACTTTATATTAAGATTCCTTAACAAGCTGACATTTATTAGTACATTAGTACATTTACAAGCATCATTATTAGGATATTTTAAGGTGCAAATGATACATTTATTGGCATTATAGATGCCTAACACATTTGTCAGTGTTAATTAGCTTAATACGATTTATTAACAACCTTGTTAACAAATTATTATTATTATTGTTTGGGGTTCTAGTAAGACATTAATTAGCATTATAGATGTCTCACACAAGCCTAAGTGTTAATAAGCTTAAATAAGTTTTATAAACTAACTTAACAAATTAATGGGCTTTATTAATGTGTAAGCTGCTATTGAGATACTTATTAGCATTATAGATGTCTTGCAAATACCTGAAAGTGTTAATAAGATTCATTGACAATTTTGCGATGACTTGCAATACAAGAAAAAATAAGATTTTTTTTTTAATTATTGCCACAGTTGTAGTTAAATAAAAGTCAACATAGCTTAAATTGTACTCCAAATGACCCTCGTCTACATAGCAGATGGGCATCTACATAAAAAGACTTCATCCAATTAGTGAAAGATGTGAAGGGGTCCAAATATCCATTCCATTCCTCCATGCAGATCTCCTCCAGAGCAGTGATGTTTTGGGGCTGTCGCTGGGCAACACAGACTTTCAGCTTCCTCCAAAGATTGATACTGGCTAGGCCAGCCCAGGACCTTGAAATGCTTCTAATAAAGCTATTCCTTCATTACCCAGGCAGTGTGTTTGGGATCGTTGTCATGCTGAAAGACCCAGTAATGTTTCATTTTCAATGCCCTTGCTGATGGAAGGTTTTCACTCAAAATCTGATGATACATGGTCCCATTCATTCTTTTCTTTACATCAGTCATCTTGATCCCCTTGCTGAAATAAGCCCCAAAGCATGATGTTTCCACCCCCATGCTTTGCAGTAGGCAAAGTGTTCTTTGGATGCAACTCAGCATTCTTTCTCCTCTAAACACAACAAGTAGAGTTCTTACTAAAAAGTTCTATTTTAGTTTCAACCTCTTCTAGATCATCCAAATCTAAAAACCTTTGGACAGGCATGTACATGTATTGGCTTTAGCAGGGAGACACATCTGGCACTGTAGGATCTCGGTCCCTGGCGGTGTAATGTGTTACTGATGGTAGCCTTTGTTGCTAGGGTCCCAGCTCTCTGCAGGTCATCCACTAGGTCCCCTCGTGTGGTTCTGGGATTTTCGCTCAGCGTTCTTGTAATCATTTTGAGCCCCAGATGGAGAGAGATTATCATTTGTCTTCTTGAATGTCTTCCATTTCCCAATAATTGCTCCCACAGTTGATTTCTCATCACCAAGCTGCTTACCTTTTGCAGATTCAGTCTTCCCAGCCTGGTGCAGGTCAACAATTGTTTCTGGTGTCCATGAACAGTTTTTTGGTCTTGGCCATGGTGGAGTTTGGAGTGTGACTGCATGAGGTTTTGGACAGATGTCTTTTACATAGACAAAGAGTTCACACAGGTGGTATTAATACGGGTAACGAGTGCAGGACAGAGGATCCTCTTACAGAAGAAGTTACAGGTCTGTCATACCCAGAAGTGTGGCTTATTTGTAGATGACCAAATACTTATTTTGCACCATGATTTGCAAATAAACTATTTAAAAATCAGACAATGGGATTTTCTGGCTTTTTTGCCTCATTTTGTCTCCTACAGTTGAGGTATATCTATGAGGGCTAAAATCTTATCATGATTTTAGCCCCAGTGTTTTATTACTGGCTTTGTCGGTTTCCCCACAGCAACACAAAGCCTTAACTTTCTTGTAGTAGTCACCTTTATCAGTATTCAATGTGTTTGGGGTCACTAGTCATATGTGTTAATGGAGGGGAGTGGGATGGGTGAAGGGTGGGTTGTGTTTCTATTATAATATTGTGTGGTTTTTTGTTTTTATTTTATTTATTTTTTTAAATGTTGAAGCGCTTTGAGTTGTGCAAAGTATGCAAAGCGCTTTTTTTTAAAATAAACTTTGATTTGATTTTTTGATTAAAATTACTGGCCTATCTCATCGTTTTAGGTTGCAGAACTTGCACAATCTGATACTTTTTGCCCCTCCGTGTGGTTACTTAGTAAACTGACTTGGCTCCAGTTACCATTTGAAACTGACCACCAAAAAAGCAATGAAATGTCCAGTGTCCAAAAAGTTTGCACAGCTTGGATAATTTAACAAGATTACAGAGAGGAAAAGCTGTGTTCAGATCAGCTTTAATAGTGATTTAATCAATTTATCTTAAGTATTAATTCTACAAGTTTGAAGGAACAGAGTACACGCACCAAATATTAATTTGATTTTCTTTGGGTTTTTTGTATTTGTTTATTACAAAACAATTGTTTTGGTGTAAGTACCAACCGGTTTCTAAAAACCTTTAGTTCTGTGAAAGAAACTTGTGGAAGTTTATTTGTGTCATTTGTGAGAGCTTTCCAGGAAAGCTGGTCGCTTCTCTGAATCATTCTGTCAGGGACAGACATTTCAAAATATTACTGTTTGCCAAAAGCTGCAAAGGGCGTTAAAGAGGATTTGTACTCAACATGCTCAAGTGCACTGAATGTTCTTGACAGAGTTAGAAGAGCTTCTAACAAAAAATTACAATTGTTTGAACTGAGTTTTGGATGAAAGAAGTTCTAGGAAAAATGGTTTTAATGCAGAGATGACCAAAAACATATTAAAATAAATAAATTTAAAAAATGACTCAAGTTTAAAACTGTCCATGATCAGTTTTGAGAAACAGTAAAAATGTTCCTCTGGAATAAATTTTTTAGAACTTACTAAAAATGACAATATTACCCCCCCCCCCCCCCCCCCCCAAATTGATATAAAAAATAAGAAGAAACATCTCTTTAGCTATTTCTATTTTTAATTATAATATTCTTCAAGTGTAAAGTAAATATTAATGACCAGAATGTACAATTTTTGAAATCAAGTCTATTACAACTAAGTTAAAGCAATAATTTTTGTAGATCAACTTGTTTAAATTCTACAAAATCATGCAAAAAGACAGATTTTAGGGAAAAAATGTTACAAAATTAATTTAATAAATGCAACATAGAAGAGAATTCAAAATCTAAAAATGGTTCTCAGTTGTGTTACCTGAAAACTGCTTTGTGTGTAAAAGAAAAATAGAATTTTGAAGTAGCTAATTAACATTTTAAAAAGTTTCAGTGGAAAGAACTTCTGTATTACAAATATCAGTTAACTTGTGCCATTCAAGTCATTTATGAAGTTTCTATTCATCACTGATTCAAGGCCCCAAAAAAAAACGCAATTGACGTAATCCAAATAATTCCAAGTAATGGCTATGAACGGAAATATGTCATATTTGTAGGATGAACAAACCCAGCAATACTGAGACTTAGGAGTGTGAGATTCAAAGTTTTGATAGAAAGCTCCAGGGAGTGGAATGGTGGCGCACAGCAGTAGCAGGGGGTACGCCTACAGGAGCACGTCTGCTGGTGGCTGGAGATTAAATAGACTGACAAGGTAAGTCTTTCTGGAGAAGCAAACTGCAGGAGGATCCATCTCACTTGAGTTTTGGACAGGACAAAACTTGACTGACACAAGCTAGGCTAACAGCTCTGCGATACTGGAAAGTAAACTGAGGGTAAATTCTTAGCCAGAGGGGACTAAAACTGCAATGACAATGTCTCCTACTCCCTATATTTTCAGAAGGTCGCAAATGAGAGTCATGAAAGTAAAATTCTCTTATCTGGTTGAGATGATTTGTCTGGGAAGAGGAGGAGGAAAAAAAGAAGGGAATCGATTACTATAAATCCGAGGGAGATCCAGGTAAAATTTGACTTGAGAGCTTCACAAATATGAACAGCCGGGTTGATAAGGATGGCAATGATAAAAAACTGAGATCAGGAAGGTATTCCAAGATAAAATGGGATGGAATCACCCCAGCAGTGGGAATAAAGGAGGGGGCAGACCATGTAGGGAGGATGAACAAGGCAGAAGAAGGGGATCTGGTGAGGTAATCAACCCCGAAGGACCAAATGGGCTTGGCTTAGGAATCTTGGACAGTGGGATGGACCCTAAAGCTACATTCACACTGGCCGTGGCAACTCGCCTTTAAACAGCCGCCTTCAATGAAACCACTCTGTAAATTTCTGCGTTTTGAGCTTCTGTGTTCAAAACCCTCATATCCATGTGTCGCTATGCAAGTTTTTAAGTCTGTTCTTAGGCTCTATGTACAAAACATGCAGCCATTGAACACGCGTTGAAACTTAAACCAGGTTCAAATTTTGACAAACACACCAAGCTTCTTCCAACTGTAGCTGGAATACATGCACTAGTAAACAGAATAAAAACAAAAGAAGAAGAAGGTCCCATCCCTGCTGCTGCTTGCCTGGTGTGAACCCCACGAGCTGAATTCGTGTTCTTGAACAAACAACCTTTTTTGATAAATGCAAGATTTTTCGAAACTGTCCTGTTTAGACAAATTTATTATCGCACATCCATTTTGTGCATATTCATAGTCAAGAGTTCCTGAGTTCCAGAATCACAACATCTCAGATATTCCGCAAGCCCCGCACCATGTTAGAGATGAACCTCTGCAATCTTGAAAAATCTGTGAAAAAGGTAAGACTTTGTTCAATAGCAAAATACCAGAACCTCTTGATTAGGCATCTAGTGGTGAAATAAAATTACTCTTTAAACTACTAATTAATTTCACATTTGTAACTCTTCACCCATAACACACAGACTTAGTTTTGGCTCTTTATTTGGACTTTTTCCGTTTGTTTTCCTGCATAAAAACTTTACTAATGGATTCACTGAATCCAGATGTGCTTCTGCAGCCACGATGACTGCTGGATTTTTCTCTCCTCCCAGTTTGAGTCACTATTTCTGCTCAGAGGACAAAGTTATGAATCCACGAAATGAGAAGTTTAAGAAGTAAAGAAAAAAATGGACCGGATAACTTTAACAACGGGGTAGAGGGGGGAAAGGGGGTCCGGCGGGAGTGGATACTAAAAACATGCAGGGGGGAGACTTCCTCGGGGCCTTCAGGAGTCAGGGACAGGGACTTGTAGGAGCTGCGGACGCGCCATGGATTCGGCAGCGGCGTTTCCCCCCAGTCCCATTGATTTGTATATGAAAACATAGCGCGTTTCTTCTTCTCCCCCCTTCTGGGTTCTGCTTCTGAGTGATCAGCTGATGAAGAGACTAGCAGCACGCCGCTATGCTGGTTTGCTAATTCTCTCCCCCACAGCTGCAGCCGATCCTGCGCGCCAGCCTGCAGACTGCAGCCAGGTAAATATGCCCTTTCCATCTTCCTGCTCAGGCTCGGGATTCGGCCAGGGTGCACGGGAAGAGATGGATAAAATGTGCGCGCGCGCGCATGGGAAAGAGCGCGTGTGTTTATGTAAGGGCAGGGAGAGGGAGTGTGTAAGAGAGAAAGATGAGGGTGGGTGGGTGCCAGATTAGTCAGGGAAGAGGCAGACTTGTCAGGAGATAGCACACGCTCGGAGCCGCACGCGCACCCCTGACACCGCGCGCTGGCGCATGCAGTCAATCAGCTGTGTCACACTTCTTTGAGGATTACCCTCCAGTATTCTGCTCCAGCCCCCCCGGAGAGAGTCGCGGGGCTTTCAAAGGACGATGTTTTTGTGGCACTTTCCCTCGATGCTGATCATCCTCGCTCGCCATTATAGTCGTAGTTTTTCTTGCTGCAACAAACCGCATGTCTTTTTGTTTTGTTTTTTGTTTCTGCAGCGCGACCCTGCATGATTGATGCATCAGTGTTCTGCCTTTTTTTCTGTTGCTGCGAGCATGCTCATCTTTCTGGCCTCTAATTGCCTTTGTGGAGATTACAGGCTGCTGCAGATATTTGGGGGGAAAGCTGCAGTGAAATGGCTGAAAGTAGCTGATTGTAAAGCATCTCGCACATACTGAACAATCATGCTTGTCCTTTTGTATGCATGAAGTAAAAAGGGGAAAAAATGCGTTTGGAATTGCAGATTATTTTTACATGGAAAGTGCTTTTATTGAAATAAATATCTTCAAGTTTTAGAGCGTGTTCAGCAACCGTGACATTTATTTTGGAACACAAAAAAGATTTAGTATTCAGGAGAAAAGGTTAACTTTGGCCACCCATGAAATTGTTTTTAAATTATAAATATTTAACTGCGTATCAATTGGCAAATAGACAACAAATATTAAAAAATTGAAAAATGATCCTGCATAACTCAGTTCATGCAGTTTGGATAAAGAAACTGCCATTCAGGATCATACAGGAACAGTGTTCCTGTAAGGATCAGTCATTGTTTTTCCATTGTTTGCATTCAGGTCCATTTCTGCTGTCCGTCTTCATTTCATGACTCAGCTGTGTCTTTCATTTCAATTAGTCCACATCAAAGTTTCTCTTTTTAGGTTTTCTCCTATTCAGGTTTTACATTTGTCAGGGACTGGTGGCATACAGGACCCAATATGCCGGTGACAAACTAAAACATTTAATAAATAAACTGAAACATGAAGAAAAAAAAAACCATGGAAAACAAAGAGGTGACAAGGCAGAACAGATGACCTGAAAACCAGACACTCATATAGGCTTAGGGCAATTAACTGAAGTGAAGACAGCTGAGGATCATGATTACCCTGAAACTGATGTGACTGACTGGGCAACTCAGAACATGACCAAAACATAAAAACCAAACTAAAACACAGAACCCTCACAATGTTTTATTTTTGTTATTTTGCGCATTTCATTTCATTTCCTTTCAGGTTTGTCTAGCCTCCAACATTTGGGTCATCCACAACCACATGTTCTTGAGACTGCCTAATGTATTTCTATTGAAATACATAAAACTCGTGCACATGTATTCATTGAGTTTTTTCTCTAAATATTTTGACACTCTTAACCATATAGTTACTTTATTTAAAACTGAAACCTATTCTTCTTTGAACCCAAAAATTGCAACAACAATAGAACTCTAATTGGATTGTCTTTTAGGAGTCCCACAAGGGTTTGTCTCGGGACTGCTGCCTTTCTTCATTTACACATAATGGTAGAAGCCATTTCAAATGTGATTCCATAAAACCACCAACAATTACAATATTTTCAGATAATAATAATTGGTCCAGATCATTTCAATAAATCAAATAAATATGAACAACCAATTAATACACTTCTGCAAGTGACTGACAGGTTACATTTAAGAGTTTTAAAGGCCACAATTAAGCAGAAACAGAGTGAGAGTTGTTTCATAAAAAACAGGAGGTACATTTTAATAATCAATTCCAAGTCAAAGATAGATAAGTTAGTAACAGTAACAATAAAATGAATTCACTAATGAGGAGGAGAGTAAACAGAGGAGATGTGCATAGTAAGACAGGTAATATCATACTTCCTCTTCACAATAGGCAGTAAAGTGTGACATAGGGATGGGGTAGAATGTAAGTTTGTGTAAAAGCTTGATAAACTATATAGGAAATGCTTTAAATGTATGGGGCTCATATTACAGTTTCTTTTCCAAGAAGAAGAAATCTTCCAAATCATCATTTGGAGCAGTGTTTGCCTGTTTTCAGCCAGTGCATCAAATGACAGAATGAGTTCTGTTGTGGTGGTTCTCGGGATCAATGTGAGGTTTCGGTCAGTGAACTCCGACCTCTTATTGGTTTGGTTGAAGGTGATGACTCGGACTGTCAGCTCCCATATTTAAGATCAGTTGAACAACACTGGCTTCTTCTGTGTCAGCGTTTAGAAATGTTCGGTTAAACTTATCCCTTTAAGATGGGCTCAGACTGAGGATCTATCAGTTCCAACAGCAGAACATCCATCACATTTTGCTGTTTTAGGGTCTGGTGACACAGCTGAAATGAACTTACAAACCTTTACATTCTACACAAACTGATATTTTCACTGCACTGATAGGGCGACAGTGGCTCAGGTGGTTGAGCAGGTCGGCCAACGATTTAAGGATCGGCGGTTAGATCCCTGCCCCCTCCAGTCAACTATCATTGTGTCCTTGGGCAAGACACCCCAGCACCCTGCCTCCAGTGTGGCTCCGCTGGGGTGTGAATGTGTATGAATGTCCCGGTGATGGTCAGAGGGGCCGTAGGTGTGAACTGGCAGCCACGCCTCTGTCAGTCTGTCCCAGGGCAGCTGTGGCTACATTAATAGTTACCATCACCAAGTGTGAATGAGGAGTGAATGTATAATGGACACAATGTAAGCGCTTTGAGCGACTGGAAAAGCGCAGATAAATTCAACCCATTATTATTATTTTTATTATTATTATTATTAACATGTTATATTGGGGTAGTGAGGAGCTGTAAGATAGCAGGAGAGTGTTAACATAAAGCTCTCAGCAAGGGGGGTGGAGTTGCTCCACACCAACAGTCCTCCCCTCAACTTAGAGGTAAATTTCAAATGAACTTATGCCGCGCCACATCAACTATGTACTAGAATTTGAATTGATTTAACCTTAAACCAACATTTTTACAACTAAAAGACAATAGATCAAAAGATGATCGGAGTGGGACTTCAATAAATCCTGATGATCCACTCCTTTCTTTCAGTAATTAAATAAAGTGATGGTCTTGAAGTCCCCTTGCTCGAGCAAAGGACAGGGGTTTTACTGCTAGAATTGCAATATAAATTACTTCTAAGCACAGACTTCAATAAAAATGCCTGATGAATAAAGCCCAGCGTTTTTGGGTTTTTTTTGTTAAATTTGACAATCCAGCTGTCGTGACTTTTGTAAGTTTCCTCCAAGTACATCTCATTTTCTTTACATCTGACAACCAGTCATGGGACCATTAGGCTACATTAAAGAAAAATGTTTTAACTGAAAAATAAAATGGCCTGAATGACTCAAGGATTCTTTAGTAACTTTATGTCAGTCATCTCCACATGAGAGATAATAAAAAATGTGTTCAAACTTGTTCTGGCTGCTTTCCGTTTAAAAGCTGGACTTGCTGGCCTTTACCAACTTGAATGCCAGCAGAAAGCATGCCGTGGCTTTTTTCTCTTTAACTGCATGCTAGTATAATTGATTGATTGATTGAGTGATTGATTTCTGTTTATTTCAAGCATTAATTGTAGACAAAACAAGAAAAAAAATCGCACACATTTATCAAACTTATTACAAAACAGATTTAAAAAAAGACAAACTTAAGTCACATTTCATTCCATAAATACAGTGAACATTAACTAAGTTGATAAGGATGATTAGAGTAATGATAAAATAGAACAAATTGTAAAGTGGATTAAGAAAGACCATTATTAGAGAACAAAGCAAACTGCACATTTAAAAATAGTGTTTTGATAATTGTTATGCAGTGCATATGCAATATTTTTGATAAGATCAAACCTTATTTTCAAAGCACTTTTCTTACCAAAGCAGCCCTAAGTGCTTCACAGGGTTAAAAGATCAGTCAAAAAACAAGAAAAAAAAGCTTCGGCTTTGAGCATTCTGGGCTACCATACATCGATTTATATCTGGCTTCTTGGCCGTTCTTCTGTCCCAGAAGAACCCCAAAAGGTCAGAAGCGGCAAAACCTGAGGCATTTCTGAGGGTCATTAAGGCTAACCTCAACTCTAAAACACCAACAGGGAATTGAGGTCACCACATCAATAAACCGATAGAAGCTTTGGACAAAGAATCTAAATAATTTAACTGCTGTACTGTTTTTAAAAATATTTTTATTTATTTTTGAACATACTTTTTCATAGCGCTTCTGGCTTTTGTTTGTAAAATATTACCAGGAACTACAAAAGAAAACTAGAATTTTTGCTATAATAAAATCGTACTGTTATTGATTAATATGCAATGTTCCTTCACAGTAAAACAAAACAACTAAATAAATACAGAACTAAATGATTTTAGGATTCACATTTTAAACACAAAGTAGTTAAAATGAGCTGAATATGTAAAATAATGAATTGATCCACATAAAAGAGAAGTGACCTGGCTATGTCTATATGTCTGGAGTCTCTCAACACCCCCCCTCACACGCTGCTTTCTCCATTTGCAGCCTAAAGCAGGAGAGAACGGTTCCCTGGAGGACATGGAGGACGACGTGGGCCTGAAGAAGCGTAAAGGTGATCATCCAGTTGAGAAGGAGCTGTTGGCGGGGCAAGAAACCAGCGAAAAAGTGAAAAGGAAGAGAGGGCGCCCACCGGCTGAGAAACTGCCCCCAAACCCACCAGAACTCACCAGAACGCTGAACATGCTGGTGGACATGGTTATGAACTACAAGGATGGGTGAGGGCCCTTCAATGCTTGAGTCAAAAATTTGCGGAGAAACCGCAGATTCTGATGGTTCACCAAAACAGGAATTCCAGATTAGACCTGAGTTTCCAGTTTTAGTGAGATGGAGGTCAGTGCTCCGTAAAGACTGTCAGGATCATCAAACCATGTTTTAATAAACCAGGTGCTTCTGGCAAACTGAAGCTCATGAGACCTTCATGTCCACAGGAATTATGTGATGTTTGTTTGGATCATAAACTGTTTAATTAGTTTAGTAAAGCCTTAGTCACATGCATCCTTATGGGGGTTGACCCGTACAGTTGTCCGGCCGTGGAGGGTTGTAGAAAGGAGCGGCCACGTCTTAAAAGATGCGCAGGTGTCTTGCAGTTCTCTTGAGGCTCATGCGGCCACCTCAGGGGACATCATGATAATGGAACGTACCATTGTCTCGCGAGCGGTAAGTGTATCTTGAAGTAGTCGGAAAGCGAATGTAAGTTGGATGCACTTATGACTTAAAGGTGATGTGGTTGTACGTTGGCCGTATGCCACGCTGTAGTCATCAATACTTGCTACTGACAGTGCGCGAATGCTGCATGCACAGGGTGTGCACGTGATACTGTATGACTTCCTAATTTCTAACAGTGACACTGCACCGGGAGGAGTGTTTGCTCATCACTTCAACAGCACTAATAGGATAACAGTCATGCACAGTGCGCACGATTTCGGGTGGGAGAGCTTTTACAGAAATATAACATTTTTACAACGTGCCTGCGTCAGCCCTTGCGTGTTGCATAGGCGTTCGCTCTACAGGCTCACCAACAACTTTTATATTTTGTGCAGATCACGTGTGTACTCCATACTGGTTGGCCCATTTATTGCCCGTGGACACAGTCCGTCTCCACCAGTACCAGAAATTGAAACCAAGGGTTCAGTAACGTCTCCCAGACTTGTCTGTTTCCAAAAATAAGTCTTTTGAGTAAAGGAAAGTGGTGTTGAGTTTCAAAAAACAATCCTGATTGTTTGAGATGTTTTTTCACCATAGATTTGAAATGGTTTATGGCTTCTTGTTGAAGAGAATTTTTGATCAAGCTGCTAAAAAAACATGAAAAAAAACTTTAGTTTTGGCCTAGGTAGGGTATTTTCACCCGCTTTAGTTTTGTTGAGGCCTTTGTAGCTGTGACAAACCCTCTTTTTGTGTCTCTTTTTTGGCCTTGTGTGTTTTTATAAAGAAATCATCCAACTTTGTTAATCTTTTAAGGACAAATGGCTGAAGCAAAAAAAATCTACCTGAGCCTGAAGCTAAAAAGAACTTTATACCTAAATACAGTATATAGTTCAAAACCTTTTTGAGTATTCATCTGTATTTTTCTGCAAGTCTAAGTGTTCTAAAAAACGTCTTTTCACCAACATTTTGGTGCTGTTTCAGTCTAAAAGGAGTACATGTGGAAGCTGACCCTGTTCTTGCAGGTTGGGACGACAGATCAGTAAAGGTTTCGTGCAGCTTCCCTCCAAGAAGGAAGTGCCAGAGTATTACGAGCTGATCCGGAAGCCCGTGGACTTCAGGAGGATCAGGGTGAGTGCGACTGCATGGACTCAGGATTTAAACGCACAACTCATTCTGTGACCTGCAGTTAACCTGCAGTTTTCTATGCAGCACGTCAGGTAACGCTTTCTTTTACAGCACAGTACTTACAGCGTAGTTAAGTTAAATTAAGGTAATCCTCTTACATATGGTGAATACCATGAAACACACATAAACTTGGTAAGTAAATAGAATGTAAATCCTGGGCTTTTTTCACAGTACTTCAAATGTAGTTTCTGTTTACCTTCTATCTTGTTACACATGGTAAATACCATGAAACATACAATGAGTGCAAACATAAAGTCAAGGTACTTCATTTGTACTTGCCTTGTTCTTACATGTTGTAAGTACTACAAAATATACATTTACGCAACATGTACCCAGTAGGTACTATTTAAAAACCCAGTGTGTACATCAGGGGTGTCAAACATACGGCCTGCGGGCCGTATCCGGCCCGTCAGGTGGTTAAGTCCGGCCCACACATGAAGAGTAAAAATCATAAGGATGTTTAAAAAAGAAAGCAAGTTTCTAGTCCATTCCTGTGGCGAGTTATGATTTTTTTAAAGAAAAGGGGGAGCAAAGGAAAAGCAAAGCAGGTGAAAAAGCATATCTCTGCACGTGCCAAAAGCGAAACCTAACAGCTCTGCGTCTGGGTAAGATGCACTTTGGTTCCATGTGAGACTCACCACTGTTATCTTGATATAAGGATAATCAGTATTGACACAATAATGACCAAAATGTTGTCAAAAAGTGAAGTGGAGTCAAGAGCTTTCCAGGAAAAATAATTTTTTTTTTTTGTGTGTGTGTGTATACAAAGCTGAATGCAAAACTCCCATGCTTGATATGTCATCAACAG
Source organism: Oryzias latipes (assembly GCF_053564925.1). Lineage (NCBI taxonomy): Eukaryota > Metazoa > Chordata > Actinopteri > Beloniformes > Adrianichthyidae > Oryzias > Oryzias latipes. The sequence goes on along the minus strand of NC_136248.1, from coordinate 27,829,127 downwards.
GTCGCAGTGTTCAAGGAATACAAAATTCAGCACCACTGAGACTCACCATACAGAAAAGTTTCACCATTTGCAGTTAAGAAAAGATAAGCATTACCAACTAGTAGCCGGACTGAAAAAACAACCATTTGCATTCACTGCAGCATTGACATCAGTGATGGAGCAATGACAGCTACCTTTTTGTAAACACGTTGGTGCAAACATCCAAACCCTTTTCAGAGGTGAACTTGTGCCCCAAAAAGCAGTCGACCTTTGCCAACATGAGTCTGTCAAGGATTACGATTCCAGATCCAACATTTCTGAGGAGACTTGGACGCCAACTGAAGGAATCCAGTCATTTATTGCATTTTCGGTTGCTATTTTTGAAAACACCAACATCACAGATATATACAGCTGTGGATATTTATTAAAGATGTTAAAAAGACCGTCACAGCTGAGTTTGTTGAGTTGATGGATAACAGCAGCTGATAAAATAGTCAGCTCTCTAGTTACTGTGCTGGACAATGTTGTAGTGAACTGGTCATGTGATGTCAGTCTGGTCACTGATGGCGCCCTATCAAAGGTCAGGAAGAAGGCAGGTGTTTTTTATCACAAAATTCAGGCAGAAACCAGGAAAACATTCTTGGAAATTTCATTGTGTTTTGCACAGTTGAATGACAGTAAATGTGTTTCTGCACAGGATTTGAATCCTGATATGGACGGTCGTGTGAAGTTTAAGGAGAGAAAGGGAGGATAAATTCTTATGTTCAAAATATTAGCAGGTTTGATTTAGTTTAATTTTTAATGGTTTGGACATTTACATTCAAGGCACGGTGTTTCGTTTTTTTCTGTAGCCCCTTTTGAGTTTATTATTGGGATTGCTTCAGTGTCAGATGTCAAATATTCAGTCCGTATAAAACTGAATAGACCAACTTTCTTTGAAGTGAAATTAATTTTATTTGAGATCCATTGGCTCCAAGTGATTAGGCTACTATGTTGGTTGAGGCATTTTTTTTCCAACTGAGTAAAAAAACAAAAATAAAGCTGTTATTTTGCTTTTATGTTACTAATCCGGCCCACTTGAGATCAGACGGGCTGACTTTGGCCCCCGGACCAAAATGAGTTTGACACCCCTGGTGTACATCATAAATACCAAGTAGGTATATTATAAATACCCAGTAGTTACCACATAAGTATGAACCAAATAGTACCACATAAATACACAGCAAGTATCATGTAAGTACCAAGTAGACACAAAAAAGTACCATGTAAGTAACCAGTGGGTCCGACAAGAAGTTAAAAAAAGTACGATTTAAGTACCCAGTAGGTCCCATGATAAGTACTATGTAAATACCCTGTAAGTACCCATTAGTTTTAAAGAAAGTACCATGTAAATACCACTTAACTAAGCTTTAAGTACTGCACTGTAAAAGAAAGTGTTGCCTAGAAAATTATTTATGATGAAGATGATTCATTGTTTGTCGTGTTAAACATCTATACTGGATGAAATTTAAAAAAAAAATAGTAATCCAAATGATGAGCAAAGATTCAGTCCTGCTTTAAAAATAGTAAACTGAAATTTTCTCTTCGAGGATTAAGTCCAATTCCAGATTTTCATAATAACATTGTTATTAAACAAATTACTACTTTTTAAGATTTTTTTCTTAGTTTTAAGAAGTTTTTATTTTATTTTATAAAAGAACCAGTGACATGCCTAAATACTTACAGTCTGTCTTCAGTTGTGAAGCACAGAGGTGGCTCTATTATGGTTTGGGCAGCTATTGTAATACAGAGTTAGCTCAAATGTGATCATCTTCAGGGTTTACGTATTCTGTGTTGATCGTTTCGAAATGTTGATCGTTTCGTCAGGTCTAAACTACATTTATTGTTAGTTTTAAATAAATTTTTGTTTGTCACACATAACCAGACTTCTTCAGCTTTACAAAAAAAAACACACACAACGGAATAAGATTATAAATTAATCAAGTGAAATATCATAATTTGACTCCTAGATTCCAAAATTTAACTCTTGATCCCAACACAGAACATTTTTTAATAATTATGGCCATGAACCAGATATTAAATGTAAGGATAAGAATCTTTGGTTTCCTTTAGCTCATTAGTGTTTATTTCTTTAAAATTTCCACACTTTTTTCATCGAAATTCTGTAATAGAATGCCATCTTTTTAAAAATGAAACTTGATTTTTGCTTTAGTCAGATCATTGTGTGAACCATTATTTTTTATGTTTTTTTTTTCAAGTAGATAGGACACAATCGTGATTTTTCCTAGTATTTTAAACCTTCATCCTGACTGCTTCATTGTAAAATGGCACATTCTGCTTCTGCTTTTTAGGAGCGTGTGCGTAATCACAAGTACAGAAGTGTGGAGGATTTGGAAAAGGACGTTTTCCTTTTGTGCCACAACGCTCAGACTTACAATCTGGAGGGATCCCAGGTGAATCTCAGGACATTTTGTTATATTCAGGCAATAAGAGAACCTCTCAGAGTCTATTTTGTTGGCGTAAATAGGTTTGAATCTCAAAGCGAGAAGGGACATCTCATGCTTTGGTTATCTGTATGTATGTATGTATGTGTGTGTGTGCGTGCCTGTGTGTGTGCGTGCGTGCCTGTGTGTGTGCGTGTGTGTCAACCAATGCAGATCTATGAGGATTCAATTGTCATCAAGTCTGTTTTCACGAGCGCAAGGCAGAGAATCGTCACAGACGAGGAACAGAAGGAGACCGTTGGCGGCAGTCACAGCGATAATGGAGGTGCAGCTGAAGACCAATTTGTTCCATCAGCAGGTGAGAGCTACATTTGGAAAAAAACCAGGTCCCAGTTATGCATTTCCATGTCTCAACAGAGACTTATTTCACAATACTTTAAACATCTTTCCTGCAGAAGATTAAATTGCTGATTATTGGAATAAGTTCAGTTAAAACTGAAGAGCTACGGGTATAGAAGTATTATTATAATATTTAATTAACTATATAAAAGTTGTGGCATTAAAGAAACAACTAAATAATATTCAACAATGCAAGAATAAAAAGAAATATATAGGTGACCCAAGCTAAAAGCATACATAAAAATAACTCAGTAGTTTTAAATAAATAAATAAAAAGACAAAAACCTAAATTGGTTTAAAAAGCTGAAAGCATCTAAAATGTGAAACGTATAAAAAATACTTAAAGATTATGTATGGAATTATTTTAGCAAGTCATTTTTGATAAAATATGGTTCACAAATGACCTTTCTGATTAAAGAAATGTTTGTTTAATTTAAAAAAGACAAAGGATAACAAGTTTAAAAAATATGCTAACTTGACGAACATAAAAGAAGAACATTAACAAGTAAATAAAATAGGATTTCAATTTTAATTTAGCTAAATATACTTTAGGAAAGTCAAATTTACCTAAAAGAAACATTAAACAATGCTGTTAAAAGACAACATACTAGATTAATAGAACAGAAAGTGTCCTGAAGTTATAAAACTGCTAAAGAAAGAAATATTAACATACTGACTAAATGCCAATAAAACTGAAAAGAACTAACTCAAACTATATGAATATTGACTGTAAAATATTAATGTACATGCCAAATATGAAACTACTGAAGCAATTGTATAAAAAAAAGATAAACGCTGAATAATGTTTGATACAGTTCACAGAAATTAAACAAAATTTGTTAAACAAATTGCAAAATATATGTGCTAAATCCTTATTAACCAAAAAAGAATTCTATAAAAGCTTCTTGCTTTTTATAGTTTAAGTCTGTAACTGAAAAATAATTATAAACATATTCAGTAATTAATGGAGCTTTTAATGATTAAAACAATTAAATAAGGAAAAGCAGCCAAGTTTGAAATAAGAATAATACATAAAATTGGGCAAACTATGCTTGATTTGTGAAGCACTGAAAAAAACGCGAATAATTGAAAAAAAACAGATTTTTTAAAGCTTATTCTTAGCAGTAGTCAGATTAATTCATTGTCTTGTTTTTCATCTTGCAGTGAAACTTCTGCCAGTTCAGATGAAGGAAAGAAGCAAAAACACCAAAAGGCTGGACAACGATGTAGATGGCGATGAAAACCCAGAAGATAACGCCTCAAAAGATGAAGGCTGAACCGAGGGACCCTGCTTTTTTTTTTTTTTTTTTTACATTTTTGATCATGTCTCTGCTTTATCTTTTTTCATTTCTTTTTTTAAAATCAAAAACTATTTGAGAAAAAAAAGTGGACCACACCAAAAAAAAGCAATTACCCAACTTCTTCCCAATGATTCACACCTCTTTGAGTTACATGTCGCTGCACAAAGTGCTCGTCCGTTTCTGTCTTTTACTATAATTATACTATATGGTTTATCTGCCTCTGTCCCTGTGATTGCTTCTGCAGATATTATGTAAAATGCCACTTCCACAGACGGTTTTTAACAAGCATATTTGATTGTATGATATGCCTTTTTATGTCCTGGGAGCATTAAATTAATCTGGTCTCCAGAGCAGCAGCTGGTAAAAAAAAAAATGTAAAGGATGCCAGAATTAAAGCACACACAAAAAAGTTTGTAGAAAATGTACAATAATGAAAACATCCTCAGATGTGATTTAAAGATTAAGCATAGTGAAATAAAATCAATGAAATATGTGAAGATTCTAAACACTAAATAGGTCAAAAAGGCAGTCAAGTGGATAACATCTTTGCTGTTTGAGGAGGGAAGTGGAAGATGTCACTGTTAAGACAATCCCTGGAAACGTGTCAGTTCCATAATAAATTTGACCAAAACATCCCGAGGTGTTTCCTATTTATGCTGGTAAATGAATGCTCATGGATTATAAATTGTTCAACAATTTAACTTTTGAGAATTTTTCCTCTAACGTAAACCCACAATGGTTGACTAGATTTGTCCTAAAATGTAATTTTAAGTCATCCCAACAGGGGGTGCAAGAGGACCATATGAAGAGCATGTATTTTGACCATCACTTTAGCAAAATGATATATTTGAATCCAGGCATTACTGGTAAAAGTGTCGAAAACAACATATTTTTGTACAAAAACAGCTGAATGTAGTTGGGTCAAGTGTTTGAGTAAATGAGAATGACAGGTTCTCCTTTTGTTCCACCTGCTGGACATAATCTATAAAACTCAATGTGAAACATCCTCCAAGCTTTCCCTTCAAATCTCTTCTACTTTTATTTATTTTATTAGATGCATTATAAAATTATTTGGGTTATTCTTTCATTGCACTATTTTTGTGAAAAGCCTATACTTAAGAAACTAGAAATAAATAAAAAATCGGACGGTGTAAAATTAAAACTAGAAGTTTAAGGCATTTTCTGCCAAAATCCAGTTTTGTTTTACTTTTTTTTTTGATAAAACAAAGTTTTTTTTAAATATATTTATTTTAAATTGAAAGATTTCTTTTGGAAAGAGTGAACACAAAGGCAAAGTTTCATTGTAAGAATTTAAAACCCTAAGTTTTGTTGGAACTTAAATATATAATACCAGAATCTTTTTCTCTCACTTTCATTGAATTGACCTTAAAATATACAAATAAAAGAAGAAATAAGATCGTAAGAATAAAGACTGCAAGAGCTTAACAGGTAGCACAAACTGCAGGCAGAGAACAGCTTTGCATGATGACATACTAAAAAGGTAACGAGACAACAAAGAGCACCTGTGAACGATTACACCTGAAACCAGGAGCAAATAAAAATGTCATTGACCTAAATGAAAAAATGTTTTATATGTAACTAAATAAAAACAAAAAACATTAAAATCTAATATTAAAGAACTAAAGTGAGAGGAAATTAAACAATAGTACAATCTTGATGAGTCTAACTTCAGTCTAAAAAGAACATGCAAGGTTCAGGACCCTATCCGGACTAAATTAAGCGGACTCTGTCCAGACCAACAGACCTTTTCTAGTCTGGATGCACTCTAAAGAATAGGATGAAAAGAGACTGGGTGTGATGTATGTGATTTATATAGGTAAACAAATATGGAATGGTGTTGTATGACATACACAGCCAACCTAAAACCATTGTGGTGTTGTTGACTTCAAGAAGTAAGTAACTGAACACCAAGGACTATAGCTGGAGTTGGAGTAATGGCTCAGTGTCCACCAGCTAGGTCGCCAAACAGTACAAACAGAGCACACGTCATACAACACAAGAGCTGATTGCCTCGCACCAGCAAGTTACAGAGACAATGACACAAAGGGGCAGAAGAGCCTCAGAATTATCCTAGACAGCTACAACAGTTCTAGTGGTCACCATGGGAACATCTAAACATCTCAACAAGCCAAGGAGGATTGGGAGGCCAGAGGCATCAAAGTCCTTATCAACCAGGTAACTCTTGTGTTTCTATTAAAAATGTGCACATTTGCTTTCAAAACTAAAATGTCTTTTTGTTGCAAAGCTGAAGTCAACCTAAGCTAATTGTTGGGGAATGACCCAAAATCCCTAAAAATGAGTCTTTCTGATGATTATACCTCATCGAGATGAGTGATTAGAGTTTAGTGATTTAGTTCAAACAAATAACTTCCAGTCTTTGTTTTCCTCATATGTCCTCTTCCTTTAAAGTTTCTGCCTTATATTCCTGAATGAGCAGCGTTCAAAGGTAGAATGAGTTCATTCAATTTAAACAAGCCAATTACAAAGTCGGATATGCTTTTCAACCATCTCATAAATCTATGTTCAGAGATTAACAAAATCCTTAGTGTGTAGGAGCTAAAAGGTAAATGTGCTCACAGCAAATGGCTCTGGGAAACAAAGCAGCACAGCTGCCTTCTTGATGAACACCTCACATAAACAACATGAAGAGCTAATGGAAGACCTTGGATGGATATATCACTGAGATGTAGCAACTAATGGTTTCTAGGGATTCGTGGATCTAGGGAGTGACTTAAATCTGCTGGGAGGAGAATCCATTTTCTCTTTATACATGTGGCTAAAAAAATCAATGGACAATGTGGTCCACGCTTATTGGTATCCTCCCCAATAATAAATGGTACAATTGATTAACTAAGTAACAGTAACCGTGTCAACATTGTTGGTGATAGCTTGCCACGCTGACTTTAATAGATTTTGTGGTTAGGCTTCAAAAAAAGGAATAATTTATAGTTATTTCTAAACAATTTGTCATCTTTGTAACAACAGGTTCAAAGCCTCTAATCAAGACTGACTGACTGAAAACTGATAAACAGACTAACTGATCCACTGCAGGAGCTTTGCATTAACTATTCTTGTCCAATAATGTTACTGTCTTATTTTACATTCACACCGGGCTTGGCAAAGCGCGTTCCAATGAAAGTCTATGTAAACGTGTGTGAGTGCGCAGTATGGGCTTCGGCATTTAAAACTCTGTTATTCGCACAGGTTTTTCAAGTCCGTTTTTGGGTTTTACATTCCAAACGGCATTGAACGCGCATAATAAGTTTAACCAGTTGAATTTTGACTAATCACGGACTGGGACTTAGCAGTGATGTGCAGATAGTGTCTTTTCCACAGCACAGAATTGCCAACCATTAAAAAGTTGGGAAAAATCAATAATGTTTTAATTATAAAAATTTAAAGAAATTAATAATTGTGGTTTGTGCCCGCCTGGCATTCTATGACCCAAGTCTTTCACACAATGGAATAGAGCTGCCAAAGAAAAAGCCAGCAGCAAGGTTCATGAGATTTGCACTGCTCCAACATTTTACACCAAGTCTCTTCCGACGGTGAGTACATGCACTAGTATTGGGTAGCAACAGTCCAGTGTGAACACCATGCTAAAAGCACGTTCGAGAGCCCACATTTCCTCACCTTTTTGAACACACATCACAAGCCAGCTCTTAATGTAGCTTTCAAGACGTGACTGTTCGAAAAGATTGTCTGTGATTCAAAACTACCCAAATTTTCAGGTTTCTCTCCATACCTTTACCAACATTTTTAAGTTAAAATACTCATCAAAACTAAACTTTCGTGAAAATAGTCAACTTTGGCAGAAAAGGCAGCATAAGCCCCCATTTGGACCAGTGTTTGCCCTCTAGGTCAAACACTGTACCATGTCAAGTCATTGAAAACTCCACAATCAATGCTATGGCTGTGTTTGTAGCTTTGTAATTGCCTTCTTCATTTTGTTTTGTGCCATTTTGGCCAGTTTTTAAAGCGAGTCACTTTATGTCTAACACAGTGATTCCATCTTTTTATTGATATAGTTGTGGAATGCAAAAGTGCAAAATTGTTACTTTTCAAAAGCTATGAAGCAAAAATCTTGTTGCTCGTACAGTCACAAAAGCTTTCTGACATTTGACAAGCCATAAAACAGTGCATCATGGGAATGACCTCACACCAATTTGATGGGTGTCATCTCAATACAAAATTGGACACTTTGCCAAAAACCTTTCTCTGTCTTGAAACATTTTTTAGCTTGTCACAGGACTTTAAACCAACAGACATCTGCTTGTTGTTGGGAGGTTTTTTTTCGATAGGAAGCCAAGACAGAGCTCTGATTTCTGAAAATCACATATACTTAGTGGTAGTGTTTCTGGTGAAATGAATGGCTTTATGGCGCTACAATCAATGTTAGCACTACAAATGTAAACATTGTCTGCCGTGTTACATAGCATATCAACTTAAAGTTAAAGTCCCATTAGCTGTCACGCACCTAGGTGTGTGAAATTTGTTTGTTTGAGCTATCACCTGGGGGAGCGGTGAGCTACACCAACAGCCATGCTCGGGAATCATTTGGTGGTTTAACCCCCCCAAACCAACCCCTAAATGCTGAGTCAGAATCTGAATACCTCCCATACCCTTTTGGCTTCTCCTTACCCCTACATTTAGCCCTCCAAAAAGAGAGTTATGGAAAAATAGTGTCTTCAAATTCGAATGTTACTACTGTTCAATGACATACATCATCAGTAATCACCAGTTATCTACGTTTGCCCGCAGCTGCCAGATCTCGGAAAATACGGACTGGTTCAAATGCCCCTACAGTTGGAGGGGTAGGGAGAAGCTGAAGGCGTGGGGGGAAAATTTGGATTCAGCCTTAGAATCTTTGCTATAACTTGGCCTGCAATTGATCTTGGATGTGACCTTCCTGTCTTAGTCCAGACACTCTACCACATGGCCAAAGCTGGAAACTGATGTATCAGTATTTGTAAACTGCACACACCGTTTTCACAGTAATTCCTTTTGTGTTTTACCATTATTTCCATTCATTTCAAAAAACGGTCTAGTTTTCAGAGCATAAGAAAAGAAATTAAAAATAGTTCTGTAAAATGAAAATTTATTGACCAAAACTAACCAAAAAATAGGTTTTTAATCTCAATAGGACATTCCTGGTTAAATAAACATTAAAGAAAAATTCAATAATGCAAAATGTGTGACCTTGTTGATTTAATTAAATAGAAAAACAAACATTTTACAAAAAAGAAACAAAGATAACAGGTGTTTGTAATTATTTGCTGATTCTTTTGCCAGTTGGAATTAAATTTAAACCCTTTTTAAATTTGGGAACATTTGTATCTTTGTGAACCTTGACTTCTCTTCCTTTTTTGCCTTGGTGTTCATGGAGACCTGGCTACTGTTACCATGGCTACTTTGGATGTTACCAGTTTTTTTGTTATTTGAGAAAATCATTAGTACCAAGGTTGCTTTATGAAAACACTTACTTTGTTAAAAGCTTTTATGCTATTATAATTAGATGTGTACAGATTTTTTTTAAACCAGCTTTTAAGTTGCTGTCTTCCATTGACCAGAAAAGCGGTTGAGTTATAAAGGACATTCACTTGGAACAAACAAGAAAAGCTTTTACTTTTAGATTGAGTCACTGGTAGCTGATTTTCTGTCACCATTTCTAAATCTGTGACACCTTTTCTAAATCCTCCATGATTACATCCTGGTCTCTTCCATTGTTCTCTCCTGCCAAAGACTGTCCCTCTTTACGTGAGTACTTTCCATTTTGTACTAACATTGATCCAGCTCTGGAGCCAGGCCTGTTTATGCTGGCAGGCTGGACTGGGAGCACAGCGTTCCCTCTAATCCGATGGGAGAAGGTCTTCTGGCGCACAATATCAATGGAACAAAGCTGGAACTTGAAAGCTGCCTGAAAGCCTCTGCGGAAGTTCTCGTTGAAGAATCCGTAGATGATGGGGTTGACACTGCTGTTGAAGAAGGCCAACCAGTGAGCAAAGGGGTACACATAGATATTAATGACACGATACTGGTGCTCAGTCAGGCGGGCGTAGTCGCTTAGCATCATCAGAGTCCACAGAGGCAGCCAAGACAAAACGAAGAGCAGAGCAACGATAACAAGCATCATGATCACCCGCTTCTTCTTTCTTGAAATTGTTTGCCTTCCGTCCATGCTCAGTTTGTTGGCGCTGCTGCTCTCTCCGGTTGCACTTCCACTGCCCCTCGTGGGGGGAATGGTGGTCTTGAAGAGGGTGAAACCAATTCGGGCATACATGATTACAATAAGATTCAGAGGGGCGAGGTAGATGTTAGCAAAAAGAACCGTGGTGTAGATTTTACGCATCTCCTGACTGGGCCAATTCTCCCGGCACCAGTAGAAGGGGCGGGTCTTGCTCCTGTGGTCCACAACTATTCGTACCGTTGGCTCTTCTGTGACCTGCAGCATCACCCCTGATGGACACATGATGAACAAGGCCAGGACCCAGATGATGACAATGATCATCTTTGAGGTGCCAATGGTCAGCTTCTGTCTGAAAGGGTAGACGATGCAGCGAAACCTAGCACAGGAAGTAAACAAAAGACCATCTGTTTTTTCAGAATAAACCGCCTCTAAGGGTTAAAACTGATATCTGCTTCACAACAATAGTAAAAAAAAATCATTTAGATTCACTCTGATATTTACTTCTGCACCATGGTTTTCTTACAACTAAAATTAGTCTGCAGTTCACATCAAATCAAATTAAACTATTTTTGACAAAGAACTTTTTATACTTTTTAAACACCTAGTGCTTTAAAATGGTAATTGGTGTATACCTATATGGTGCTTATTAACTTTGTTGAATGCCCAATGGGCTGCTTTACAGGTACAGCTCCATTGACCCATGCAGACACTGAACACTGGCAACAACCTGTGGCCACCAGGAGCAATGTGGGGTTGAGTGTCTTATCCAAGGACACTTTGACACAACCTCATTTTGTTTGATTATTCTCCAAATTTTTGCTAAATTGTTCCACATTTCTTTTTTTTCTTTAAAGATTATATGTTTCATTGATTTTTCTGCATTTCTTTTCCATAAGTCAAAAATTCTCTGGCTGCAGACATCATCAGCCAGAAACAGAAATGACGCAACTTACCCTTACCATAACCTTACCCTTACCCTACCTTACCCTAACCCAAAAGTATTCAGAACTTTAGAAAAACTTTATTAAAGCTTAAAACAAGAGACACCATAACTGTTAGGATTGCCATGTAAAAAAACAAAAACACTTTTTTTTAGCAGTATGGGGGTACTCCAGTTCTGGACATTTATGTCTGTAGCCAGGTGCTCCTGGAAATTCCGGCAATGTTAAGAAAAAGGCCCCAAGACTAACACAGAGAAATAAAATTCCCATTGACTGTATGTCTCGTTTACAATGCCTGGAAGACACGAATGACATTGGTAATCATGTCTCCATGCCTGGTTCATAGGATCATTCGGAGACTCTCCTAGTATGGTGAGCTTCACCATCTGCTGCAGGAGCTGCGTCTGAATGACAGCCGCTTTTAGCAATACTTCCCTTTCTCTGTGTGTTTCTCAGTTTTATGACTTGCTCTCCCACATTAGTCCGAGGAGGGAAAAATAAAAATAAGAATAACATTTTTATTATTTTCTCAATGATAAGAAAAATATTATGAAGTTAAAGAGAACGATGAGATTCTTCTCCACGTTGGTTTTGGACTCCACCCACTGATCAAACCATCAACATTACTTAGGCCAAAGCAGAGTCCCTGATCGGTTGATGTGGTGCAAAATACATATTTGAACTCTGGATGTGCAAAACATGCTGCAGGATATCTAATTGCATCTGTACATTGAAACTGGACGACCCTGACAAGCGAATCACGTTCGGTGGGAACACAGCTTTACACAATCCCCTCTGACATCCATGTTTACCTGCCCAGTTTGACAGATTAAATAATGTCAAACTACAATTTTAAAAGTATTTCATTCCTGAAATTGGTAATACTACTTTGGCAAATGATCCTCCTTGTGAAGACAGCTGTAATATGTTTTACCTCTAGCTCGAAAGGAAAAGGAACCACTCATTTCAGAACCTTTAGAATCAGCAAACCTACTTTGTAGATCCAAGAGGGATCTAGTAGATTTTTGTCCAGAGAATGGAACAGTGCTGGATCTATTTCTTAAACTGTACCAAACCATCTAAAATCAATCATGGGTGCACTGATCCTAATTACCACCTTAGGAAATGGGCCAAATGCAAATGTGACGGCCATAGAAATACATTAACCAGACTAATAATCTCTGTTGTCGGCCATATGATTCTGAACAGGGCGAATAAAGTCTGAGGTCATGAATCTATGACAATAAAGGACTAGACATGATTGAATCCTTTTTTAGTTCACCAGTCAGCACGCCCCTAATTATGGATGAATTTTAGTTTTAATACAATCAGAACACAGTCAGTGAACCAACCCTAACCAGATGCTTAAAAATAACCGTGATCAGATGGTGGAACAGTGCTTACCTGTCAACTGCTATGGCAACCAACGTGAACACAGAAGCTGACACCGATATCCCTTGAACCATACCACTTAGTTTGCACACAATGCTGCCAAATGGCCATCCTGCACAGAGAGGGGAAGTGTAAAAGTATGATGAAACCAACAGTGGCCCACATCTTCCATCCATTTCCTGCCAGAACATTTACCTGTTATGATGTTGTCCAGCAGCGTGGTTGGCATGCAGAAGATGCCCACAAGCAGGTCGCTGATGGCAAGGTTTAGGATGAACAGGTTGGTGACAGTGCGCATGTTCTTGCTGCGGAGCACAATGAAGCACACCACACCGTTTCCTACCATGCACACCACGAAGATCAGCAGGTAGGAGACGGTGAAGACTGCAGCCACCGAGGGTTTATGGAGGTAAAAGTCCACGTAGGTGACATTCTGGTGGATAAAAGGCTTTTTCTGCTGGTCTGAGGAATTATCAGGGTCCCAGTCCTCCATGCTGGAGTTAAAAACTAGACGTTCTGTCATAATGAGACCTATGAGGAGGAGAGACACAGTGTTACGAACTATGTGGGTATTAAGTCCATGATATAACTGGGAACAGTTACTGGAAAATATATTAGCATTGATTGTTACCACATGAAATGAAATACCCCCCCCAAAATGTCAATAACTGAACTGCTGGGTTTTTTAATTGAATGTGCTGACGTGGCCAAGAGCATGCCCTATAACATTCAGGCAATTTACAGAACAAAGCATATTCAGTCCTCACCTCATCCATTCACACCTCTGTATCATTTTCACACCTCTGAAATCTGCTCTCTTCTCTTCAGGCAAGAATACATTATCACTCATTTGTCACCCTTTGTGGAAATGTGGATAGTATTCGCACGTTTTTCTGCAAAATTACGATAACAAGATGTACCAAAAAATGTAAATTTGTCCAGCATTTTTAGAGGCACTGAATTCACAGTTCAAAGAGACCACTGAAGTGCTGAAGTAATGAAAGAAAACACTCTTAAGGAAATACAGGCACTTATTGATTCCCCAAAACACTGTTATTTTATGCAAACCGTCCACCAATCAAAGAGTTTTGTCCCGTTTCTATGGTACAGCAATGTAGGAAACCAGGATAAGAATAGTTTTAGCACATACAGAGCAGAACTGTCTGAAAATGTGTGTAAATACAAAGGGAGAGTTTAAAAAAACCTCATAGATTACTGTAAAAATCAAGAGACAATAACAGATTTTGCCCTATTTTAATAATTTAGCAGCTTGAAAATCTTTTTTCAAAATAAAATTCAGGTTTTTTCCATCAACAGAAGCCGCAGTAAAAATCCTTTTTGCATTTCATTTGTGCATTCTTACCCTTCAAAGTGCTATTTTTGAATTTTAATCCTTCCTTCTGTCCCTCCAGATGTCAGGTGTTTTTTTATGCAATAGAAATCCTGCTGTCTGAGAGCTGAAAGCAGCGCTCCTGCATCCCTAAGTGAAAGCCGGTACATCCACGCTGCGCGCTTGACAGGCAGAACTACTGCTGCATTTATAGAAGACAGAGAGAACACAGGACTCACATGGGAGAGAAGGGTTGGGTGCTGCACAGCCTAAGTCCATCATATCCCTCGTATGTGCTGTGTGAACTGGGTATTGTACGGTTAAGGCAAAGGGGAAAAGAAACTAATCGCTTTTGTTTTACTTCTTACTTTGAGATCAAATCAGTAAACAGGTGCTGGCACTGATTTTAAGGATCACATTTCAGTTTTACCAGGCAAGTTTTTGGTGCTGGACCCCAGTTGTCCATGTTTGCCCTTCATGAGGAAAATGGCAAAAATAGTCTGAAAGAAACCAAAATAAAAACAAATTTTCTGTCTGTGTTGTGAAAACAGTTGGGTAGATTCAACAGTCAGCACCAACTCTGTCAGAAAGCCACAGGGAATTAGTTATATGGGAGATGTGTGGTTTAAAATAAAACATCAAATTTACTTCCTACATCATATGAAAAACTCGTGAAAGCTTCCCCTTTAAAATCAACTTCTGCCTGTTAAAGTTGAGACGTTAAGATGTTTTTTTTAACAAAGTTAAACCCTTTTTTTGTTTAAAAATAAATGCGGATTTGGTCACATTTCCATCTTTAGAATTCAAGCATGTGGCCAATAGATAGAAAAATGAGGAATTTTATCTTTAGGTACCTACTAAATACCTCAAATTTGTGTGTTCAATTTGTTCTTAGAAATCAAATTTGTGAATTTTAGTTAAAAAATCTGGACAATAACTCACACCAAAGTCAAAATGTGTAGATGTTTAAAAACTGAAAGCTGTTCTGTTTTTGAAATAAATGAGAACATGCCCTCTAACGTTAAGCCCACTTGTAAGAATTAGCATAAATCTGCCAGCCTTCACTGCAAAAATTAAAATTATAAAAATTAAAATTTCCATAAGAAGCCTTTTTCCTATGCTAATTGGAAATGTGTAACAATGTAGCTAAATATATTAAAAAATTTAATGGGTTACCTTTACGCCGCATACAAAATAATACAAAAATTACCATTTTATTTAAATAAAATTTACATGTTAAAGTGCTCATTGTAAAACAGTAATGTCTGTGTATTATGAAACTCAAATACACATCTGTGAAAGGCAACTTGATGAGTCAGAACATTGTGCGGAAAAAAGTACGCTAGAAGTACAGCCAGTATACTATTGACCATGTTAGTGTAGTGTAGGAAAAATACTCACTGAATACTTCTTTAGACTAAATTTGAGCATTTTAAGTTTACAATACATAGATAGTGTATGAAAAGTAAACTTCAAGTATACTTTTGGTTCATTTTTAGTAAAGGCTACGTCAGGGCTGTGCAAGCTTCTTTGACTCGTGGGCCACAAAAGATTCTGAAATTTGACGGAAGGGTCTGACGCACGGAGCGTCTTGGTGACCCAACTCGTGTAAAAAGGAAAAAAATGTTGTCTGAACAACAAAAGCGTGCATTCATTTTAATTGAAATGTTATATTAAAAAAAAAAGAAATGTTATATCATATATAACATTATATATAACATCATATATAACATATATATATATATATATATATATTTATATATATATATATATATATATATATATCTCCATCCATCCATCCATCTTCCTCCGCTTATCCAGGACCGGGTCGCGGGGGCAGCAGACTATATATATATATATATATATATGTGTGTGTGTGTGTGTGTGTGTGTGTGTGTGTGTGTGTGTGTGTGTGTGTGTGTGTGTGTGTGTGTGTGTGTGTACATATAACAACACCCCTCTCACCCTCCGCGGGTGGTTTCTCCTCCAAGCTCGGGTCCTCTACCAGAGGCCTGGGAGCTTGAGGGTCCTGCAGTATCTTAGCTGTTCCTAGCACTGCGCTTTTCTGGACTGAGAGGTCTGAGGTCTTTCCAGGTATCTGTTGTAACCACTCCTCCAGCTTGGGGGTTACTGCCCCGAGTGCTCCAATTACCACAGGGACCACTGTCACCTTCACTTTCCAGGCTTTCTCCAATTCTTCTCTGAGTCCCTGGTATTTCTCCAGTTTCTCATGTTCCTTCTTCCTGATGTTCCCATCGCTTGGCACTGCCACATCCACCACAACGGCTTTCCTCTGTTCTTTATCCACCACTACAATGTCTGGTTGGTTCGCCATTACCATCCTATCAGACTGGATCTGGAAGTCCCACAGGATCTTTCTTTCAGGTTCTTTTTCTTTTTTAACTTGTCCTGTCCAACAGCTGGGCAGGCAGATGAGAGCTGAGGGCCTCTTGTGTTGGACATATTTTACTTTAACAAGAGGGGTTATAAATCTTCAGACATACCTCTGGAATAAACCCCTTTTGTAATTGAGGCCAAACTTTATTAATTTCAACCATGTTTGAAAATCTTTGGTGTTGGACCGGACGGAAAAGGAAAGAAGGGAAGAAGAGAGAGGGATGTTGGAGAGGGGGGGGGTTAGGAGGGTGATAATAGGAGGGGAGGGGGGATAAGACAATGAAGCAGCATAAAGCAACAAGTTTACTGGTTGTTTATCCTTACGGTAAGGTTCAAATGCAGTACAAAAAGGGCGGGGCCTGTCCACACACACACTCAAATGTTATAAACACACCTGCTAGCTGCAGAAATGTCCACATGTCAACATGTACACAAAACAGATAGTGTTCACACACGCATACTTATGCCTTTAAACCAACTAGTGTGAAATATTTCATTCATTCTATCACGCAAACTATTAGTGCAAAGGTGAGCTAGCACCTGTGCTCAGGTGAGTGTTTATGTTTTTCTAAAATAGATGGTGGAACGTGAAAAGAAGGAAGGAGAGTGCCCAGCCACAGTCCCACAGGATCTTTGCCCTCTCATTCTCTGCCACCTTTGGGGGTGTTTCCCATTTTGACCTTGGGGTGTCCAGTCCATAATCAGCACACATGCTCCTGTATATTATTCCAGCCACTTGATTGTGGCGCTCCATGTATGCTTTCCCTGCCTGCATCTTCCACCCTGCAGTTATGTTGATAGGCTGCATATTGCCCCCAAGTCATAGTTTGCCCACCCCTGGTCTAAGTATACTTGAAGTACACTTAAATTGACGACTTTTTGCAAAGGCAATTTAGTCAAACTTTTCAGTATCTATGAAATTCAAAGTTTTTCTGGATCAGCAAAGTTAATCTTATTCTCTCGAGTTTGATGGGTTTGTGACTCCTATTCAGGAATGATGTAATGCTTGCGAACCTGCCTGCAATGCTGACATCCTTCACCTATTTCTCACAACATAAGCTGTCAGGATCATTTTCATCTATTTTCATGAGGGACCTTTCTGCATAAACCTTCAGTGCTATTTTCTAATTTTCTGTATTTCATTAGTTTTTACTCCAACATTTAAGATTAAAGCACCACCTCAAAGATTAAAGATGACACTATAGGAGTATAGCAAGCTTTTAAGATTCAAAATGAACAATCATATGACCATTTGAATCTTTTAATTTGTTAAAACCTCTCCTTTGGTGCTGCAGTAACATTGAGAACAATGTGTAAGGCCTTTTAAAAAGACATAGAAGTTGGAAAAAAGCAGTGATTGATTCAACTTGAAACAAAGAGTGAGTCATAATGTTTTCGTAAATGTTAGCTCTTAACCCACTTAAACTTTATTTTTACCTTCTTCTACCATCAAATTTAAATTGAACAATATTTGCTGAATATTTTTACATTTATAAGTAAGATGCATTAACGTGAATGTGCAAAAAAAAATCTGAAATTGCATCTTATGCATTTGTGCTCTCTGCTGTCATGTTTCCAATATCACAAAGGCCTTGAATAGAAACTATTGACCATTTATGTATAAAAATACTTATTAAAAGCAATAAAATCATATTAGAGGATAGATTGTGAGAACACTTCACAGATATTAAAGAGTAGCAGGTTTCTCTCTTCCAATCAGTCAAAGTAATATTGTCAAACATAAGTCGAGTCAAACACACATCAAGCTAATTTGTCATGAAAACAGAAGCGCAAATGGATAAAACAATAAATTTAGCTTTTTCATTTATATCAAAGTTTAGCCAAAAAAACTGAACAAATCAAAACAGAAGTAAGGATAATTAAAATCATTAAAAACGAACCAAAAAACGTCAGCAATTCAAACTGGATTCAAAGCAAAAGGGACAAAATGCTGTCACACTTCTACAAGTCAAAAAGTTTTCAAATATTGTTTTAACCCTTAAAAAAATAAGCAGGTACAGGAAACTAAGAGTTTATTTCCCTAAATAATTAACTTTTTCCTCATAAAAAATCTTGTTTCAAGTGAAAAGGGAACTATTTAAAAGTTTAGAAAAACTTACAACAGAAGAACTTACATTTGATTGAAAAATGTGCAGGAAAATGAAGCATTTCTCAAATTTCTGCACATATAAAAAAAAGGTCATTTCTCAAGAAAAAAAAAACGGAGTGCTAGACAGCTCATTTTTGCTCCACTCTGACCATAAATTGCACAACTGCAGACTGTGTTCATCTTTTTTTTCCTGCTTTTACAGTTCCACAAAAAAAGAAAAAATCTTAGACCCGCTGGCCACTTATAACACAATGTTCCACTTTAAATGTTGCCTTAAACACATCTATTTACCTCCTTATCTTGTCAGGACAGTGTCCATCACCATTTAACCTCACAGGGGCTGAGAAGATAAGCACTTATGCAACTTTTACTGACACAAATTCAAAACAAAAAGAATAGATATAAGCAGAAATGAATAAACAAATCAACGATTATCATTTATTTGGACTCTGTTAAGCTCTGAACCGACTAATAAGAAACACGGAGACAGAAAAGCTCAAGTTGCCAGTCCAGGAAACTGCCTGAAAGGCCCTGAGGGAAAATGCACTAATGGGTTCTCTTGACTGAGAAATGACAGTCTGGACATGTAATCACTGGACAATGTTGTGAGCCTTGGAGACCATGTCATTGGAGGCATGAAGCCTCAGTGAACACCGACGGTTCATTAAGGACACTGAAGCTGTTAGATGGACAAGCCCCTGTGCAAATGTGCAAAATGGCTTTTAGCTGCCAGTACATCTACATCTTTATATATAAAAAAAAGTTTAAGCATACCGGTATATTTCTAAAATCCTTTTTAAGGGAGGCCATAAACGTAGTTACCTCTTGAGGATAAATTACGTGAAGGGTGAAGATGATCTTTGACCAACAGGAATACCGTTAAGATTTTGAAAAAGAATGCTGAAAAATAATGAAAAGAGAGGACACATGGTCAAATGTGTTAAAACAAGTATTTAATCAAAATGCGAAAATTCCCTTTAGTTCTCAGTGGGTAATTTAAGAAATCACATGATCTCAGTCATGGACTTTAAAAAAAATGTTGTAGGGTTTCTTTTTGTGCGTGTGTGTGTGTAAAAAATGAGGAAACAGATAAAATTAATTATTATGCTGAAGAATAAAAGAGCTTTTATGTTGAAAAGCAACACTGCCCTCTTAAGACAAAACCTGAAACTTGCCTCTTTTTTTTTTACATTGAGATGTTGCAGAAAAAACTGTTGCCAACTGCAAGCATTTTGCAAATTTATTCTGAAGCTGAAAGACTTTCACCAAAACCAAAGAACTGGTCTACCAATAGAAACAAACATGAACGTTTGCATAATGATGAACCTTTTCCCTTTTGGCAAAGGATCAGTAAAGACTTGGTTTGTTTCTCCATGCATCTCCACAGTAATGCTCTAAAAGCAAGCTCTTTGCTAAACTGTCTAAAAGCAGACAGCAGCATGGATTAACATATAAATCTCCAGAGAATTCACGAACGCACAAACTCATCTTTTTACTCAGCCTTTTAACTCCGGACTTAGTGGGCCAGCTTATTAACTTTTATTGTTTTACTGTTTCTTTTGTTGTCAAGTGATTTTATTTACATTTGCCGTCATGGAAAGCACTTTGGTTGCTCATGCTTTTATAAGTGCTATATAAAAAAAAGATTTTAAAAAAGGAAATCATCACATCTTTATTTCTATCAGGACAATGAAGTATATTATTTATGATTTCATATGTCTTTTACTGTGGTAAATTTCAAAATAAAGCTACAATTAATGCAACTTTTATTGAATCTTTAAACGATAAAAAAAAACAATCACCCAAAACATGTCGGAAAAAAAACATGCACATATAATTTTATTGTTTCATAACCTCATTAAATATTTATGGATATTTAAAATAATTTACCAAAATTTTTTACATTTAAATCATCCTACAGCTTTATATAAAATATTAAACTTGTTTGCAGACATGTCAGTAAACCATAAAAGATTTCCTTCCAGTTACTTCAAGCATTAATATCTCTAGAGAATAAAACTGGATGAATGAAAAAAAAATGTAACTGCTTTACACATATTCTTTTACACATAAATTGAAAGACTCTACAATTTCGGTATTTGTACGACTGTGAGTCAAACGTTCATTTTGGCCTTTTATTTTCTTAAAAACGTAAGATTCTGACAAAACTTTTTTTAGTTTAGGTGTGCATGTTTTTATTGTTTGACATGTAAAAATATTTGTCTTTTACCATAAAATCAAAGGAATAGAAAATACCTCATTTGCCTTGATGCACAAACATATACAGAATCATGTATTAAAGAAAAACTGGTTCATTAAAAAGCCAGAAATAAATACAGAAAAACATTTAAAAATCATTTGGATCACTTTATTGCTCATTTGAAACCCTACTGCATAAAAAAACACTTCTTTTGAGTAACATACAGTTATTTGAGCACTTAAGATGCTTGTACAAAATAGTTTGTGTAGTATCTGTATTAAAAGAAACAAAAAATACAAGAATTATTGTGTCAGATGTCAAAATATACAGACATCAGAATCAAGTGTTGTTTTTGGGTCAGTCTTCAGCTTCCCACCATGTTTTTTTGGTACCTGTGTGTGTTTAAATCTGCAATGGAAGCACGATCCAGTCAATCAGACAAATGTACAGATTCCAAACAGTATTGCACATGATTGCAAAGTGAAATCTAAGTGGAGCATGAATAGAAAGGTCTCAAAAATTATGATTTTGAGGAGAAAATAGGTATATTCTTATTTTTACATCTATGAAACAGTAGTTCTTCCACATCTGGATAGTGTACATCTCACAGTGATTATTTTTGATTTCAGTTTTACAAAGATATACAAGTAAGAAAGTTAGTAAAGGTTTGTTTGTTTGTTTGTTTGTTTGTTTGTTACGATTTGTTTTTGGGCTGCTTTTTTAGTTAAATTAGTTTAATTTTGTGCTTTGTAGAGTCGGCAAAAGACAATTTATAATCAGTTATGAACTGTTGCTGTTTAGTTAAACCCTTCCAGTGTTTCTCTTTATTTCTAACAAAACATGGGTGAAATAATCCTTCAAAATAAAGGCATTTCTATATAATTTCATTTTGGCAAAGAAGAAATTTGAAGATTCGGACAAATTGGGATATTTTAAGAAAATATTTCAGTCGGTGTTTGATCTCAAATTGTTGCACAAAATATAACTTTTTTTTTGCTTCTGCAATCTACAAAGAGAAAGCTACATAAACCTCTTCAATCAGTGAAAATTGCCTGGATATCTGAACCACCAAAGACGTTTACTTAATGATTGAAATTTATAGCTATTTTACTGTGAGCTTACATTTCACTTGGGTATAAAAAAAAGAGGGAAAGAGGAAAACCATCTTAACATGAATAAATACATGATAAAACAATAAATACATACTTAAGGAAGCCCTTTTGTTCATGACATTTAAAGGAGGACTCCTGATCCTCAGCAGTACCTCCGCGATTTTTTGCGTTTCAAGAACTTTTACAGTACTGTACCAAAAAAATCTGGTTATGTTCGATGTTTAAAAACAAAACCAAAACAAATTCCAGTATAAAACTAAGATCCCTCTACATCATGTTTAGTCCTGGAGCTCTGACAATGACAGATCTTTGATAAATTAACAAGAAATAAAGTCGTAAAAACTGCATTCAGATTACGTCAGTAGTGCTTCCGTTTTCTGCAGAAAACCCTGCAGGGTTAGTTTAAATTTGGTGCCTTCAATATATAAGATAAATACTTCCATGACACGGGGGGGGGGGGGGGGGGGGGGGGGTTGAAGAAAAACCACCGTCATAAAGTGGCACTGCGGTGCAGATGATTTAGCGGTTTGTTTGTTGTGTTTCACAGTTCAGATTCGGAGCGCTTCCTCAAGAGGGAGCCGGAAACCTCACGCTCTATCCGAATCCGAGGTGAGCCGTGGGCGCGGGAATCTCTGCGCAGACAAACAAAAAAGAAGCAATGTTAAAACATCCCGTGCAAACTCCCAAAAAGAGTCGCCAAAAAGGGAGTTTCACTCACTTACACGGTGGGAGATTCAAAGTAGCTCTCAGCACGGTGAATGGGGCTTAGAGAAAGTCTGCGGCTCATCTCCTGAAGGATGAAAACACGTAGGCTGTTTGTGGTTTCAAAGCACAGAAAAGGTCAAAAGAAAGCCAAGCACCGCAAAGCCTTTTTTGAGGGTTTAAAACCTCACTGCTAGTCAGCACCAGAGGGTTAGTGCCACAGAACCAAGGGAAGCCAAGCTCCAGCAACTCTGAGCAAAACAAACCCCGACTCATACTCACTATACACAGATTTATCTGCCAACATGGGCTCCTGCTCCATTTCCATAGAGATTTTTATAGTGGGAATATTGTCATGGTAGGGGTAGTCAGACTGTGGGAGGAGGGAGCGACAACATTAACACTCACTGACTGTTTTGTCGAGGGTCAGGATCTAATGGAGGATGACCAGGACAAGACGTTTCTTTTAACAAGTAAAATATCACTTACAAATTCCATCTCGCTGTCGATGCTTCCCTTCTTCTTGTTCTTCTTCTTCTTCTCGTCCTCTTTTTTCTTCTTGTCTTTCTCCGGGATCACATCATCCAGGTAGCTGAGGTCGTGCTGGGAAAACACGTAGTCCATCGCCTTTCGGACGGCGACTAATGCCAAAATCTGTCAACGGAGAGAGGAAGCTTAAAAATCTCTGTTCGCACCCAATCATGCGTCATCTGTCTCTCACCATGACGGGGAAAACGATAGCAGCCACGGTGGACTTGAGGATCCAGAGAAGAGCAAGACAGAGGGCCTGAATGAAGGTGAAGAGGTGGATGCGCCTCTGGGGGACGTGGCGCAGGTAGATCAGGTCTGGCTGGTGCTTTGCAGGCATGAGGAGCAGCTGCAGGCGATCCATGAACTGTGGGTGCAAAAACACAAGGAAGATTAAGCAAATGATTCATACAGAAATGATTATCATGAAGTAAAAGTTCCCGTTTATTCAATATTCAATCAAATCTGCAGAAAGTTTCTATTCATACAAGCACAAAGCAATGATGGAGGGAATGAAAACTGAAGATGGAAGGTTTTTTTCAGTTAAGGGAGACAAATCAACAATTCATGCATTTTTGGTTTAATCAAAAAACTAAATGTAGGAAGTTTTTATGGTAAACATTTAATTTTACAAATGTAAGTTCCACCTTTGTTTAATTTAAGTCAATAATTCTGAGCAAACTGCTATTCTTAACCAAACAAAGTTGCATTTGGCTAGAAAATGTAAAAGTGGATATTAAATTGAACCACGTTGATTTGAAAATGTATGAATTAAAATCACCAGCATTTATTTGTGTCTGCTGTGCTGCTTAAAATGAGCAACAACCTCAACTTCCTAGCCTTACCAAGACGTTCTACTACTAATTCTACTTTCTAGAGGACAGCTGGATTTTTGAGGAAAGGAATTTCCATAGAAATTCCACTAAAATCCGAAGTTTTAACAAACCTGGACAGCAAACCCTAAGCTAAAAAATACTTCAAGTCTATGGCTAGTATACCTAGTCTATGATAGAACTGACTGAGGCAGTATACATGTTTTTTGTAAACGATGTATTTATTGTGAATGTTGCAATTTAGTTTAAAGAAGTATTCAGTTAGTATACACTAGTTGTACACTATATGTACAAGATCTATATTATATATCAATATTTCTGCTTTACTTATTCTCAAGTATACTGAATAAAAGAAACTTTATATATATATATATATATATATATATATATACACATACATACATACATACATACATACATATATACATACATATCATTTTTAATTTTTAATTAAAATTTGTAATTTTTTAATTATTTTTAATATTTATTATTATTATTTATTTATTTTTAATTAATTAACTCTCTGGATATTGTTTTCTTTTTATGCAAGTTCCTCACCATTTGATTTGACCAAATTCACTTTTATTCTTCACCCTTTTTAGTTTCTTTCACCCCTCAGACAGTAAAATATGAAGGCAGTTATGAAATATAACAAACTTCCTTGCACTGAGCTGTAATTATAATGTGCTTACATTAGCATGTGTTAACAGTCAGTAACCGACTTACCTGAACCCCCTTTAGTGACGCCACACCCATGTACAGAAACACACCGTAAAGCACAGGCATGGGAATGAACTGCACAACAGAGAGAAGAACAAAACACACCAATGTGACAAACGGGAATTAAGCCAAAAAAAAATATTCCAGAAAAACGTCCCCGTTTTCACACCACCATGACATGTAACAAGTCATTCTTGGCGTCAGTGGAAAGTTATAAATAGATCACAAGCAGCTTTTCTGAGGGATACTGTGACTTGGCAGCTGCTGATGTTAAGTTTATAAACTCTTATTCACTTTTTGCCACAAAGCTTTTATTAGGAGCAGAAATAAATCTGTAAAAAAAAATACAACAAGAGGACATAAAAATGTGAAAACAAAGTTAGCAAAAAGTAAAAAACTGTTTTGAGAAACAAGAGATACAAGAAAGTGCTTGAAGCAACTTCTGTAGGTGCAGAAAAGGCCCACAAGGGGGTGCAGTGGTCCATCAACTTTCACTTTTTGGTTTGGCAGCTTCATGAAAAGGCCTTCTGCTGCAGCTTAAACATGCCTCCTTCACATCGAATCACATCACATATGACCATCTAATCAGGCGATTAAAAACCGATTGGTTTGAATTTGAAGGAATGTGACAGGAGTTTGTCCTAAAAGAGACAAACAGTCATTCACTTCTGTAGTGGAAAATTTATGAAAGTTGGAAAGTTACCTTGAGGATTGGGGCCATGAAGACAGAGAGTCCTGTCAGGAGGAACACGCAGATACCGGTTACTCTCTGTTCCCTGGATTGGAGAGAGAAAATAAAATCGTGAGTATTCCGTCTTTAAAGGAAAATGTTTGGCTTATTGGAGTGAAAATATCTTTTTTTAACGAGGAAACTATATTGACAACAAAAAACGGCTATGGGAACAATTAAAAGGAAATTGCTGTCCCTAATAAACGTGAGATTTACAGTTTGTTTCTGGTATTTTCTCCTCCATTCTATTTTTAATATAAAACAATGACAAAAAAAGTTTGCTTTGACTTTGTTTGATGGGCCTACGCTCTGTGTTTCATCATCACCAGAAAAAAGTAAAAACAACAACCACAGCCTAACATTAGCAGTGCAACAAAAAGGATGAGCAATATTAAAGCTATCCAGCCGAACAGTTTTGATCCAGATTCCAGCTCAGACAAGGAACACAAAGACGTACATGGATTTATTCGTCTAGAATAGATCCATTCATCTGATGCATCCACTTGGATGGAGTGGAGCAAACAGCTGGTGGCCCGCCAAGCATAGTTTCTACATCAAAAATAAGCTCTTTTTCCAACAGTATTTAGTCATCTGCTCGCGGTTCACAAAGATTTGCATAAAGAAATGCAATTTTGAGCTTCATTTTCTTTATAAATGTTAGAAAAATGTCACAAAACCTGTTAAAAACACCAAACCATGATTTTTATCAGAGTGTTTTTTTAAAAGATCATGAGAAGTACTGGAAACCTTAATCAAGTTATTGTCTCCACTCACCGAACACCAAGGAATTTTGGCTGCTCCCCGGGCGCCGACGTCTGCGTCTCCATTCTCAGCGAATCGATGTGGGCGATGGAAATGACTGTGGCAGCGACATACCACGGCAGGCCCATGAAGGAGCAGACGATCATCAGGATGGCCACCCAGAACAGATCCAGGTGATACCCGGCCCCTTTCTGCAGAGGCAAGAGTTTCAATTAATTATTCCAAATATAATGTCCATGATTTCCAAGAGGCTTTTGAAATGAAAAATAGCCTTGTTTTGGATCAGCATTTGCTCTGTTTTTTATCACAACGGGGAAACACTTCAAAAATAGATCAAAACATGGTCAAAGCATTAACATTTTAATGTACAGATGCAGCAAAGATGTTAAAAATTTCATCACTCAACTTTCATTAAATTATATATTTTTTTGTTTATGATATTAAGATGAGATAAGATTAAGCTTTATTGTCATTGTACAGTCACACTTGGTACAACAGTACAACTAAATTGCAAAAAATGGTTCTTTTGTAAGAGGGAGGTATCAACTATTTTGTCCTGTGTGGTTAAGATGATGACAGCAGATTTTTTTCAAATTAACTTTTATTAGCAATAATTTATTAAGACAAATTTACTTGCCATTTTGTTTAAAATTCTCTTTTTTCAGTCATAGCTCCAGCTGTGAAGCATTAAAGAAGCTTTATTACCCAGCATTCTTTGCATGTTGAAGCTGTGCACTTACCTTTAGTTTGTGCTCTTTCCTGTTAATAATCACAGCAGTGATCTGCTGGTCCATAAATATTAGAATGGTAACAAGCAGGGCGGGGAGAGCAGCTGCCAGGTACACCCACCAGGGGTTTCCTCCAAAGGGGGCAATAAACCAGCCCCTATGTGGGCTTGTGGGCTGTGAAGGACAAGAAAACAATGGTTGGCGTGTGTGATGCACACACTGGTTGATGCACCCACCTAAAGGGTGCTTTTTTCAAATTTTCAACAATGAAAAAAAAACCACTCCATTGCTTACATGGTATTTAAAGCATCATTTCAGACAAAGAACAGGGAATTAAAGACTGAAACAAAGACGCCTCTGTTCTCATGTCACATTCAAACAAGTTCTTCCGGCTCCTCTGTCAAAGCTTGGCTGTCCGGGGGTGTTGTCAGCTGGCAAACCTTTGAGCTTAGCGATCGCCAAGAATGTCAGTGTCTTAGTTTCAAGTAATATCTATCCCAACAGCCAACCGACAAAGGGAGCACTATGTTGGGATTTGGATAAATTACTGAGGTTCTCCAGCAGAAACAGGGATCATTATCCGCGTAATTTGAGGAAACTGAACAGACCGCTGTCCTCCCAATAACTCAAACTTATGAATGAAAGCATTTTTTTGTTTTTTTTTTACCTTAAATTCACTAGGCACAATGAGCTTTGGGGTGTTCACGCCAACCAAGGCGTCCACGACGCAGAAGAGCAGGATGGTCAAGATGATGGCAAAGTCGCTGATTAGCTTCCTCACCTGCAAAATGGGGGAGGGAAATCAGGTTTACTTAAAATTCATCAGATTTTCTTTCCACACAGATTTCAGATTGATGATTGTAGGTGCAGGAATCTGTTCAACCAACAGCCCTTTTACTGGTGTTTGTGTAGTTAATAAAGGTTCAAACCAAAACCAGGTCATGTGATCAGGGACTGACTGGACTAAAAGTCAGTTTGAGTCAGTACCAGAGAAAACATATGCTTGATTTCAACATTGAGAGTCTATAAAAAGCAAACGTTCCACAAACACTAAATGAGAATTCCATTGAATGAATCTAGGGCTGATTAAGCTCTTTAACTGCCATCTTGATCAAAAAATGACCTTACCACTATTTTCTGACAATGGGTTAAGATTTGGTTGAAATGCGCCTCATTTGTACACGGCTAGTAATGCCATTCCTGAGATAAAGACTCACTGGTCACCTGCGGTCAGTGGTTTGTTCAGTTTTAAGGTCAACTACACAAAAAAGAGGTTCATAAAACATGTCTACATTGAACTATATTAATGACTGCCCCTCCTTATTCAATCTGTCACCTTTTGTCTTTTACGTTTGTTTTTATGTTTCTCACTGTGTGCATAATTTTATGTATATTAAATGATTGTTCATTGTAGATGTATATTTTCTATTAAAGTATTTAATTGATGCTTTGAGGGTTTCACATTGACAATTTTAACCCCTGCCTGGGGACTACAGATGAAAAATGGCCTTTGGGCTAATTCTGGCGCATTGCAGCCATGCTTTTAATGTGCACTGTCCCCGTTATATAAATTAATAAATACAAAAAATGTTTAAAATAATTCAGACAGTAAACTATTTTATTTGTTGTGAAAGTGGATCTTTTTTTTATTAGAAAGCCCCTAATGGTCATTTTGTGAACTGCACCTGGCTCCAATTTCCTTTGCTATCAAATGAGCTTCAATCTGAAAGTCAAAAGGTTGACCTGTATGTCATATGGTCACAATGGCAAGAACTTCTGCTCATACTAACACTTCAACAGGTTGTAAACGGGCACTCAAAGAAGCAAAAATACAAACCCCTTCATAGTCAGACTTGGTCATCTGAATTTGTGTCCTTCAAGTTTTAAATGATTTAATTGCAAAAGCAATAGTTTGAAGGCAGCAATTGGTTTTGTGCAGATAATCCAACTTTTACCACCAAGGTAAAAAATAAAAGATTTTAATGTTCGCCTTCTGGCCAACCAGAATTTGTGTATTGTAAATACAGTCCTTTAAAGATCTTAGGTGTTTCCCCTGGATGTCTTTGTGCTTCGTCATGACTGAGTTTTTCTTGGATAAGCGCTGTTCTCATCCAGTGTTCCTGTCTGCAGGAACACTACTGATCCTCTGTGAGAGCAGAGGCCCGTTGCTCACCGTAGTGGGGAAGAATCGGCTCGTCTTGAACGTCTTCAAACCCATGGAGCAGGTGTAGGTCCCAAAGAACAGGATGAAGGACATCAGGGTGATGTCAGGCACAAAGTCGCAGACCTCTCCCACCAGCTGTCCCCCAAACTTCTCACACTCGTGTTTGGTCAGGGACGCCCAGGTAATATTAACCGGCTGAGGAAGGCGAGAGAAAGCATTACTTTTATTAAAGAAAAGCTTCAGTAAAAGTAAATCCTGGTGTGTGTGTGTGGGGGGGGGGGGTAAACAAAGGCAAAAGAACATACCAGATCAGCACCCTCTGTACCGTTTGTCCAGGCAGAAATATCAAGGTCTTCTGATGAGTTGCCTAGTAAGGAGAAACAATGATACACAATGTTTTAAATCTGGGACAAGATCCACCTTCCACTTGAAATTCCTTTAGGTCTAAATAAGAGCTCGTGTTCTCTGCTTTTCAGTTTTTACTGCCCCACAAGGTTGATGTTATATTATTATTTAACATATAAAGGAGGCCGCTGGGAATGTAAAAATTAATTTACATTGATCTGACTGACAAGTCTGTACTCCCTTTATTATTTAATCTTGTCACAGCTGGTTTAAGGATTGGTCAAAGTCTAGAGCAGAGATCTGCAACCTGTGGCTCTGGGATCCCTCCATTGTGGCTCTCTGGTTAATAAAAAAATAAAATGTTTTTTTTAAGTAGCTAAGGTAAAAAGTAGACCAATTTGTTCTTTATTGAACTCATTCACAGTTGAAAATAGTACGCATCACTCTGCGAGGTTCCTGACTACAGTACCCAAAATGTTCCAACAGGTTTACTAAAATTAAACTAAAACGTTTTGACACCTTCATGAGTGCTGTTTACCACAAAAAAATCCATTTGTTGTAAGTAGCATAACCACAACCAGATATCATACTTAAGAAGCACCAGATTATAAGTCGGATTGTCTGTTTTTTAAATCAAGTGCGCCTTACGGTTCAAACAATTCAGTAAAAGTCACTTAATTGACTCAGATATAATTTTCGTTAGATTTACAAATTTCTGGCATTGATGCACCACAAATATAAAAAAAAAAAATCTAAATCATAATTTTACATTACACAACCTACAACTATTTGCAGGACTGAGATGATCCTTAGTGACACAGGGAGTCTTTTATTTTGAAAGAAAGTCATGTAAACCTCAGTCAAAAGTTGTAAAACATCTCATATTTTGAAAAAGGTTATGTTCTCTTTATGTTTGTTTTATTTATGCCAGAAAAACAACATTTTATTTATATTTATCATAATAGTAAATAGTGCTACATGATATGAGCCCATTTAATTTTCAGAGGCTCACCAATTTTCAAGTGCAAAAAAAAAAGTTAAAGAAATAACTATACCTTCTAAATACAGGGTTAAAATAACTGAAAAAGTAATACAAAAAACAAACTAAAAATGTAATTTTCTTCATTAAAATTGTTTAAAAATGTTCAGAATAAAGGTTAAATTTGAATTCAGTCTTTTTTAATAAATCTGTTATGCTTGTCCCTTAAAAAAACATTTTTAAAGATCTGTCAGGTCAGCTCTCTGCAAATTTACAAAAAAAGAAAAACAAACTTCTTTCTAAAATCTGTGTTTCTTTCCGCCAAACCCATGTATGATGCATCAACAAGGAACCATGCAGCTTACGGGAAAATGAAGGGAGGTTTCCGTACTCAAAGCTACGTTGAAGTAGCTCTTAAAGCTTTTTATTTTGATAGGATTTGTTAGAAAATCTCCTGCATTAGTGTCAGTTTCAGCCAGTGGTTGCTCATCATCAGTCCTGATCATTGACTGTATGTGAGAACTGGATCGAGAGAGTGTGAGGTCATCCATCGAAAATGGTTTACTTCCAGCTCCAGCCAAATTGAGTCAATTGCTCTTCATTTCTTTGTTGAAGTCTATGGAATTTTAGCTTCTTGCGGGCGGTTCCTGTTTGGAACGCCAAGGGGGAGGGGTCACTTAGTCCAGTTCTCTTAGTTCTCTTAGTCTTAGTCCTGATTGATCATCAACAGTTCTTCAAAAGGTTTGAACATTTTCTGGTCATTCAGGTGGAAAGTCAAGCCAAACAAAAGTTAATAGAAAATACATTTCCAAACACCATTTTTCAATGTTCCAATATTTGTTTTGATGGTTCCAATATTCATTGTTTACATCTTGTCCATGTCTAAGCCCAGAACCAGCTGACAGAAGGACTTCAGGTAATTACGAAAAGCGTCTTCTGTATGGACAGTTGAATCTAAGACAATGACATTTTTGGCCTTGCAGCAAAACCACTTCTCATGATAAACATGTCTGTGGTAGAGTGATGACCTGGAGTGTTTTATACAACTCCTAATACTGACAGAGATAACTATTAATTTCAAAAATAACAGAAGTCTGATTGCAAATATTAAGCTAGCAAAACAAGGACATAAAACTTTGAAAAGAATGAGTCACAAAAGATGGGATTTTAGTTTTTAGGGGATGAAGGTCCAGAAAAACCACAATAAAATGCTGCTGAGAGACCTGAAGAGAGCTAGCACAAACAAATCTAAGAGCTAAGTGAACTGTGCTGGCAGATTCACAAATTCACAAAATTTTACAGACAAGTTTACAAACGTTTCGTAACGACTGTTAACTCAACTACGTTTGAAACATTAAAAGAGTTCTGTGTGTTTGTGTCCAAAACCAGAGAGATAAGAAATGTGAATGAAGCTCTGGTTTTATGGCCCTGATAAGCTTTAGAGGAATCATACAGACCTATTCTGTAGCAGCCGCATAAAGCGTCCACCACGTCACATTTTTATGTCCGTGGTGCAAACAGAGAAAGTCCATCATATCGGCACTTTTAGAACATGTTGATCTGAGATCTGCCCCATTAGTTGCTGCACTCATTCTGATAGGGTTATTGGGAAAGTAAACAGTGGTATCTACAGGCTGACACATCTCTGTATCATTTGTTATTTCTACTGCAAACACACTTAAGTCCTGCTAAATTGAGCAGAGCCAAATGTGACTATCTGCTATCAATGTCGGCTCAAAACAATCAGGCAAGAAGAAGAAAAAAAGGTCAAGTTTTCTCATCTGAGACGTACCAGGGATGCAGCGGCAGTCGTACTGGGTGACGAGATCGCTGTTGAAATTCGCGTTGATCGGGTTGTGGTGCGCCAGTTTGATCATCTTCTTGAAAGCGTCATAAATAAAGATGAAGCTGATGAGAGCCGAGAAGCCCTCCTCTGTGAAACGGGTAAAATATTGCACCAGGAAGCTGGCGTCCGTGGCGACCAGCACCAGACAGAATATACCCGACCACAGGCCGATCCACAGCCGGAACTCAAGGTAGTCAAAGTCATTGTCTCTGAAGAAGGATAGAGGACACAAAGTCAGACATCAGGATATCCATTTCTACAAGAATGACAAAACGTCTGTCTTGAAACAAGTGAGGTTTTTTAGCTGTACATCAGTCAGAATCAGCTGTTGACTTAGAGCTTGGAAACGTTCAGACGCCACCACATCCTTCACTCACATTGTTTAATTAAGACTGAATAATTCAGAGCGGAACATAATCAGCATGGTGTATGGTAATGTTAGACTGGCACAGGGAGGAAAGAGAACATACATGAACAAAGTCTTGCTTACAGAGAAACATCCACTTTCTACTCCTGCTCCCTTTTTTCTGCAGAGACAGATTTATCTCTTATGCTCGGCATGCAGAATGAAAAAAATCCACTTAGTGGTAAATGATTAATTAGATGTCTCTATAAGACAAAACAAAAGATCTAGAGTTCAGATGCTTATGCAGAGCTGATGAATCACTAATTGGCTCTTTTTTTTGCACATTTGACGCAAATAATTTGGATTCTGACTCAAATAAAGATCCACTGTGATGGAAATTGTGTTTTAACATGTTCTTGTAGCATCTTCAGGTGATGGAGGACATGTATAAAAATTAGGCTTAAAATTCAGTGTCTGCAATTAAATTGCTATGAAACAGGAGTAGATGAAAAAAATGCAATTTCAAAAAGATCGAATTTGTGACGTCGGAATTATTCTGGGAACGTCACGAGCTCCCTGCTCCATTCAGATGCTGCTCGCCGTTTTTGTTGCACCAGTAATGTTAGGTTGGGGGTGTGAGGGGCTGTAAGATAGCGGGACGCCCCCTCCAACGGTCCCAAACACAGCTCTGAAGCAATTTTCTGATGAACTCCTGCTGTTCTGCAGAAACTATAAAGTGATAGTTTTGTTTTGTTTTTAATTTAAAAAAAGGCATAATCATAATTAAAATACCACTTAAAACACTTTGAAAATAGATTAAAAACATGATTGGGGTTGGACTTTAAAAAACAGGGGGAAAGACTGAAAAATGACTATAAAAAGGGAGGAACAGGCGGTCCAAACCTTTCTGACTCTGTTAAAAATGAATTTCCAAATAAATCTGAAACTTTGTTGAGTTATCTATGTGTCCAAATACACACATCAAGGATTTATTTTATATTAAAATTAGCAATTTACTAATCATTGGAATCATTTGATGTTAATTTTAAAAACTGCTGCATTAGTTTTATTTCCGCAGCACACATTCCAGAAAATTTTAATTATGTGAGTAATGGTCTTCAAGTTTTGGAGATGGAACAGAAGCTTCTGCAACAGGAAGTGTTCATTCTATGTCTTTTTTTCCCACCTTTATTGCCGTGATTTTGTGATTCAACATGAGTTAAAAAAACTGTTTATTACTGATTTAGCAACAGAAAATGATTTACCTTAATTAAAAAGTTTCAGTTCAATGTGAAAACTGCTTTTACCTTAAGGAAATATTTGAATTTCATGAAAAAAATGACATTTAAATATATATGATCATAATATACAAATATTTTTTGTTTGGATGCTTTTGCTGATTACGTGTTAAATTTGACTTTAAAATGAGAGTTAATTTTCTCGCTGGCACCTGTCTTATAAGAAAAGACTGCAGCCTATAAATACCCATCAAGCCTCAGCCTTACCCCATCGCTTCAGGTCATGCGAGGGATGGCCTGGACGGGAAGCTGCTCACCTGCTGAAAGTGAAAAGGAGGCGTTCAAAGACGAGCACCGGGCCTGTGCTGCTGAGAATCGTCAGCGGCTGACCCGCCAGCAGGCAGAACACCGCTCCGGCCAGCGCCGTTCCCAGGAAACTTTCCAGCACTCCCTGTAACCCATAAAAACCCGTCACACAAGCAGGCCAAACTTCCTCGAAAGAGTGTGCCTAATCTAAAGTAAACTTCACGCCACTGTCTGTGGAGTTTTCCCTCATAAGTCATGAAAAGGTTTTGTTCTTCAAACCCATCAGACCTGTTGGGAGGGAAGTGAGAGAGGAGGAGTGATCCGGGATTGATAGCCGTCATTCAGAAGCCGTGCTGAGGCTCCAGCGGCTGAGTAATCTGGATCTGAGGTTATTTACAGCAAGGGGCAAATCCCTGCATGGAGGGTGGGTGTGTGTGTGTGTGCGACAGAAAGAACCGCCGGTTGGCTCACACAGCCTCCAGAGTGAGCGCAGCTTCAACTGTTTATTATTAGTTAGGAAAAGATCTGCAAATGGGAATCAACAGTTGGGACAACAGATGGATCCAGAATGAGCCTCTAAGCTCTAAATTAGCATGGCTTATCAGCTGAGGACTCCTTATTAAGTTAACATGGAGGGATGGAAACCGTGAACGCGACTCAGATTCACCCCTTCAGGAACTCCACAGCAATTTTGCAGTGTCACAGTGCCCCCCCCTCCCCTCAGCGCTGTGCACAAGAGTTTCTTCACCCTTTCGTGAAATGTCAGGGACACTTTCATATCACTGAGATGTAGCCTGTTTGATCACATTGTTGCACTTACAACAGATAAAAAGTCCAGATAACTCTGCTCTGATCTCCCCTGCAAATCTGGAGCTTTCACAGAGTGACGTGCGATTCGGCCTTGGAAGACCTTCCAACATGACGGGGCTGATTTCTTTTGATGTTTTTGAGCGCAGGGAATTTTCTTTCACCTCTGTAAAGGGATTTTGTTTATCTTCAGATCTTATGTTTTATTATAATGAAAGGCCATTAAAGTTAACTATCACTAAACTAGCTGTAAATCAGTGTAATGGCAGTTACGTTTGAGCCTCTGGAGGGCAAATGTGTTTTTGTAATAATTAATCAGTGAGTTGCATTACTTTTGCCCCACGGCACTGCTCAGATTTGGACTTTTAGAAATCCATTCAGAATAATCAAAGTCTTTCGTTTCTGACAGACAGCTTTAAAACGCAGACTGTTGGTGGAGGGCGGGGCTTTACCTGCATGTTTTCCGTCGCGTCTCCAAGCAAGCCTCCAAACGTGATGGCGTTGGTGACGGTGCCCAGATAAATGAACAGAATGGCAGACAGAGACTGGATGTGGAGCGCATCAACAAAGTCGCTGGCGAAGAATGGCAGTTTCCTCTTTACGTCGAGGACAAGACCCCCACAAAACCTTTAAGAAACACATCCGTTTACAATTTAAGTTAAACCGTTTTAAACGTTTCATAAAGAAAAGGAAGCTTTTAAAAGAATTTCAGCCAAGACATTCTTGTTCTTTAAAGAAAAATGTTTTTATTAATGGAAGAATTCCTGCCTAAATGCTCTTTCTTTGTTCAAGCATCACATACCTTTACTGATACAGACATGATAGAGCCTAATTAAACTTAAACTTATACTGAAGGACGTGATTTTATGAAACATCAAAATTTTCCTACTTTTTTGTCCACTGGAGCTCCTCTCCGACTTCGTGGCCTCCCCCGCCGCCACCTCCTCCGTTCCCCGTGTCGTGAGGCGTGTCGCCGTTCATCTGAGGCGCGTCTAATCCAGCATACATGTTTTTCCTTAAAAAAAAAAAGAAAAAGTTACATAAGTTGAAACATAATAAAAAAAAACTTCTGTATGTTATTCCTAAAGAGTTCAGAGCAACTAGGGGAGGTTCCTGAACACCCCCAGCAGGGCAAGTATTCAGCCTCTCTGCAGAAAATTTGATAGCTGCTCCTTTTGTGGAGGATTTATCAAAGCATTAAAAATGAGATCAAATACCTAAAAAGGTTTTACCAAATAAACAAATATACTGTCATTCAACTAGTTAATTCACAATTCATTACTTCATAATTCATAGCTCCATGTTAGGGTAGCATTAAAGTAAAGCAGGGGTGTCCAAACTTTTTTCAAATAGGGTCAGATTTGGTGGGATCAAAATGTGTAAGGGCCAACATTTGGCCTGACAATGTTTGAGCACTTATATTAACACTAAATGCAAACGAACAATTGAACGAAAGTGTATTGCAATGGCATATGTTTAATATCTTTAAGTAGAAGTAGTAGTAGTAGAAGAGAAAAGCAAACAATTTCACCTAAATGATTGTGAACTCCATATTTTAGCATGTCTAATCTTGTCTTTAAAACAGTCAATCTCTTGGCATTTTAGGCAGAAATAGTTTTTTTGTATTTTGTATTTTTGTATCTCACTGAAAAAGTACTCCAATTTCCACTTGTCCTCGAAGAGGCAGCCCTTGCTGTCAACTTTTATTTTTTTTATTTACAGTCAAAATTCAGAATTGAACTACAAAGGGTTGTGCAGTAATATTGCCACAGATTTAAAATGGCTTATGATTTAATTTAGCCAATCACAGTCAAGAAATTACGGTTTTTAGAAAGTGCTGGGGGCGGCATTTTATTGACTTTATGACAGGAGCATGCAGGCTGGTAGAAATTCTCATGCAGCCTGCATTTTGCCCACGGGCCAAGCTTTTGACAAGCCTGAAGTAAAATATTTAAATAGTTTAGCTATTTGATAAATCTGGGAATGTGCAACATTTCTGATTACCACGCTGCATTTACATGGACGAAAGTAATCTGAATGAACGCCTGATCAGAAAAAAAATGTAAACACGCCATTCGGAATAATTTGGCCCGAACAGACTCGTTCGGATCAAAATTTCTTTCCGATCGAGATTGGTGGGTTTGAGTGCGTTTTACATATTTTTTTCTTTCTTATGTTAAAGATTCTGTTTTGCTGTTGGTATTTAACTTTGAATATTGTCTCATTCTGTAAAGCACTTTGTGTTACTTAGGCTTAAAAAACGCTTTCTAAATAAAGTTTTAGGGGCAGACATGCAAAGCTAGTAGTACCTGAACACTAGGTTATGACTTACTTGTACTTTATCCCTTTAATACTAAGTTTATTAAATTTAAGTTATAGTTTACATAACTCACATATCCTGAAATATCTCATTAACAATCGGCGTAGTAAGCATAAACACTGGTTGCTATGGGAAAAGGGAATAATTACTTTAATGAAAAAGCCTGAAAATTGGTAAACAGATTCACCAGCTCATTACATGAACAACATTGTATGGTTACTATGGACATTTCCCCTTCCGTAAAGCAACAGCTTTTAAGCAAAGTGGGATACTGCTAAATTAGTGGACAGGGTGCAGGGGGCATTACCGGAGGGTGTATATGGGCAAGACAAGACAGCAAGACAGACATACAATGCAAATTTATACTAAATAAGTTCAGTGTTTAAAATAAATGGTAGGACAAACATAAAAACAATAAGTCAATTGAAAAAAGTATATATCTGTACATTTTATAAGAACTTTAAATTCAATTTGCCTTTCAAAAAATTAATGTTTTGTCATTTTTTATGCGATACTATTTTTCAGATAGAATTGTTGCTAAAATAAAAGTTTGTGTAAAACATTAAATTAAACTAAAAATTTAAATGTGCCGTTTCTACACATTAAAAATAACACTAAGACCATTTGAAAGATATTGAGGAAGAAATCCATTTTCAATTGTCTGTGAAATTAGTCTTTAAGACAGATAACTCAATCATAAAGCTAAAAGAACCCCAAAAGAAAATGTGATTTTTTTTTCTATTATATTTTTATATATATACATTTAGTTTTTGGTTTTTGAGAGTACTTTAACATCTGACAAAGTTAGGATTTGCTTTGCTCTCCAATGTGACACACTTGCTTAAGTCAGCATTCTTGTGGCCTTATTTGGTGTTGCACGACTTCTGGCTTAACCCAAACTTTTCAGGTCAGTTTGCTGACATTCCAAGTCCAGTTTCAGCTAAACAATAAAAACAAAGCCATTAGGATTTTTGTGGGGAGGTTTTTAGGTCAAGTGTTGCCAATTGTATTAGATGGTGTGAAAATCAAAACCCAAGTTCACTGCGTTACTATTATGACAAAGCCTTCCATCCTACCCTGTTCAAATGACTGATTGTTTGAGCCCCTGATGTCAGGAAAACTCATGGACTATGATTAAGCCAAGGAGGCCACATAGCACAGCAAAGAGTATGAACTGCGTTTTCACCTCATGGAAATTCTAATTGCATTTCCTGAAAGGTGAAAACAACTTTTAGATTTATGACGATGATCGTGAAATATAACTTTGGCTGTAAAGTTCTTTATGACAGACAGCAGTGGAAGCTTTGTTCACAACTTTTCATGAAAGACAGCTGAAAGCTACTACCTAAATGGAGCAATTTTTTTTATTGGCCAGGAGTCTGCTGAAAAAAATAGAAAGTGTGTGTTTTGCTAGCACATTTCTGTAAAAGGTCTGTGATGAACATGCTTTGTTTGAAATATTTTTCCACATTTACTTTAAGACAAGAAAAAAGCCCACCTTTAATAATGATGAAATAATAAAAGCTGAAGAATAATTTGTGAGTAAGTTTTTTCTCAAATGTTGAACAGTTTTAACTCTAACACTAAGCACAGGAGATTTAGTTTAGGGATGAAGGCCATGAGACATAAGGGACATTAATACACTGATGACTTTGTTTATTTGGATTATGCCGTGGATTACAGCAGACCTTTTGTCTGAGGAGGGCAGGGACTTGGGTGGCTCAATCCTGATGTCAGGGTCCCATTCGCCGGGAGGCAGGACGATCACTTCATCCAGAAATTCGTCGATTCCAGCCAACAGGTCCTGTCTGTCCTTTGCTTTGTAAGCAATGTCATGGAAGACCTGCAGGCAAAAAGCAACGCGAGAAGCCTCTTTAATTATAATAATGGAGCTCCTCCTTGATTTATCTAGACTACAAAAGAAAAGAGAGGCAAATCAAAAAAGCATGACCTCCCAAAATTTCCAAGACCCAAATATGCCATTATGTAACTCTTGAGTTTGTCTTTCTGTATCCTTCTGTCGTCAAAGGCACAGAGAAGCACGAGGTGATCGGTGAAAACCCCAAACACGTGACAAGCCAGTATCACTAACACGGTTCCTGGAGAGCCACGAGGGTAAAGTTTAACTTGAGGATATTCTGTTAATGTGCAATTTGATGGAAGAGCCGAGTTCTGTGGGAAAATTTGCTTTTGAGCAATGCTCCAGGCAGAACAGAGAACATTCTAGGGTCCAAATACAAGAAACGTAAAACAAACCAAAATGTGCACGTTTATTTAAAACGGAAGTTTCAATCCAGAGAATTTTTTGGCTTCAACTGCTGACAGAAACGTTAAATTACATTCCAGTGATGAATAACTGAAACATCTCCCGACCCGTTTGCTCCCATGTTCTTGAGACGATCTAAAAATCCATCAAAAACAGCAGATTTCCGTACAGTCACCACACTACTTTGCATAGTTTTACCTGGCAAAATGGGATACAACTGGTACTAAACCACTTCAGACGCTGGTGCATCATCTAAAAAAGCTAAAACTACGAGTGACAGCAACATTTTTCCATGAGGTTTTTCATTTTTATTCAGGCTGAAGGGGGACTGAGTTTCAGTCAGAGTACTGCATCTTTGCTCATTTACCATTTTGAGCTGATAGTAATGTGTTACTGTGCTTGTAGGCAGCTGTGGTAACCAACTGTACTACAAAAAGAGCAACACATTTTTGTTTACACAGCTACCACTCAGAGCTTGTCCTTCATTTCAAGGGGCGGGTTTGAAGACAGACCCCCTTATCATCATTAAGGCTACAGTTAAATTTTCCTTTTGATAAGGCCTAGTTAATGTTTACCTTAGTCGCCCCGAGCAAAACCCTTGGTTGCGCTGCTGTTGGACTACATTGCTTTGTCCAGTGATTCACTGAACATCTTTCTGCACTTTGCATTCCTGACAAGATACAAACAAATACTTCTTCCAGTTTATAACTCGACCTTTTCCTATTTCTATAAAGAAACTTTCTGCGTTTGTTTTTTCTCTGCAGCTTCAACCATCTAAAGATTGATGCCGTTACATACGGTGGTACTGTTGGGAGGTTTATTTGTGTTAAAAGGTAGTCATTGCTCTCAACCGTCACCAAGTGCATGTCTTCATCGAAAACTAAGCTCAAAATTTGATTGCAGTCTTTTGGTTACTTGTCACAGAATTTTTGAATTTTAATTAATTATTATCCATTTAGCCTTTGATTTAGAGTCCCCCGCCAATCATCTTTTGATCTATTATTTTAGCCAAAATTTAAAAAAAAAATTGTTTTCTAGGACATAGTTTTTGCAGAGCAGCAGTGGTTCATTAGAAATTCAGCCTTGAGTTGTTGGTGGGATGTTTGGTGCTGAGCAACCCCACCAATCTATCAAAATGATCTCCCGCTAGCTCACAATCCCTCAAACTTCCGCTGCAACAAAATGGGGAGCTGTATTGGAGCTATCCAGCCGTACAGTTTTGAGCCAGATGCTGAATTTTAATTTGAAAAGTCATCTGCTCTGTAATCATCAAACAGGTTTTGATAGCAAATCTAGGCTAATAACCCAAGGGTTGTACTGAAACGTAGCTTTGTGTGCCAGTGGGAACTGTGTGCATGACACATAAAACCAATCAATCACAATTAGCTTGTCAAATTGAAAGATCGTTATTGCTTAGTTTTACCGTCTTCTCGTGATGACATCGCTTCAAGCTACGCCTTATCATAGTCTTTTAAGTTAACCCCATCTCCACAAATGTATACAGATATTGTCATCACTGGCAATCATCCCACCTTTGCTCGCAGGGGAGCATGTTTAATGGAAAAGACATGTAGCTGAGTGAATGAACCTCTGTATACAGAGTATTAATTCAGAGACTTTATCGTTGGAACCTAACCTACAGTTTTTAATGATGCCTTTATCAAATCTATACATTAGACAAAACAAATTTAAAATTTACGGTTGATAAAAAGATTAAACTTCCCAATTTTATGTTGTCAACTTCGTAATATCCATTAGCTTATCTTTATTGTAGTAAATACTAAGTCAATAAAATACTCAACAACAGTATAACTTAAAGATTCAACAAATCTTTCAGAACAACCAAATTTTCCACATTTTCTCTTCTGTCCCACAGGAGAACCGTGTTTGTACCC
Source organism: Oryzias latipes (assembly GCF_053564925.1). Lineage (NCBI taxonomy): Eukaryota > Metazoa > Chordata > Actinopteri > Beloniformes > Adrianichthyidae > Oryzias > Oryzias latipes. Next base: position 27,787,799 of record NC_136248.1, on the reverse strand, counting down.
TCTGTCACCTAAATGAAACAGAAAATGAAAGCCATTTTTTGCTTTATTGTCCCATCTATCACTATCTGAGAAGTGAATTGTTCTCTGGTTTCTATTTGTTTGATATGTGAGATGAAGAAAGATTGAGACGTTTGTTAATGTGTTTCCAACGGCAAGTTTTTTGTTGAAAGCTTGGGAACGCCCAAAGACCTTTTATTTAAAATGATGGAAAACCTGTCTGTCTATTGTTTGTCTCTTTGTAAGTCCATGTGGGCTGGGCACCTTATGTGGATGACACTAAAAAAAATAAAAATCTAAATCAGAATCCTTCCAAAAGCAAAATCTACAATATTATTTCACTGCACAGAGATTACCATTTGGAAAACAATTAAACAGAGGCTTTTCACATAAGAACTGACCTCATCCGACATCAGAGTAGCAATGGCTCTTCCAACCTCTCGATAAGACTTTGCTTTTCCTTTGGGGCCCAATAGGATAAAGAGAAATCTATAGAACAAAAACTGATTGTCAGAAATGAGGAGTTGGTGTTTTGCAGCACAAATTGTTCCAGAATAATATGCTACCTTGTGGGCACAGGTACTTCAGTGAGTGCTCCAAACATGACGGCCTGCTGCAGGCGAACAAACGCCACAAACGGTGCTTCCAGGAAATCCACCTCGCCAACCAGCACGTTGGATGCCTCAGCATCTCTGGGCAGCTTCTTCATGAACTTATTCTTCAGCTGTTAGGATGGCGGCAGCAGAGAAGAAAAGGTTTCAGGTCACAGTGTTCAGATTACAACGTGTTAAAAATCAGAGTTTTATAGAAAAGAATATATTTAAGTGAGTCTGACTGTTTTGGACAAGCACAGAGAAAGAGGCAGTTCCTGCCCTGTCCTCTAATTATGTGCTAAACCACAGCTGAACTTCGTGCCATCTAATCGACACACTTTATTGCAGCGCATATCTAAAGTCTACATTGTGTTCTTTCTGAACTCAATAAAAAAAATAAAATAAAAAGATAGCCCACACAGCAAGGAGAGACAATGTGAAAAGAATTCCTCAGATTTTCTGCAATGCTGGAAGGATTAGCACGATTTGATAGCAGGCTCAGCCCCCTAAAAATGGAATGCTGTATGCTCCAACGCTGCTACGGCGCTCAGAAACATCTCAAAGAAAGAAAGGGATCTGTCTGAGTGTCTGCTGGATTTGTCACAACAGGCCTGATTCACGAACCTGAGAGTATCCCAGTATCAGACACCACGAGACATCACGGAGTCTCGTGTCACTGCCCAAAGGGGTCAGACATTTTTAGCCTCCATAGAAGAGACATTTTAAAAATGAATTCATATAACCGGCGTAAACAAACGTGCAGGAAATGATTAACTATAGTGTTACGATTTGAAGGCCGCCGCTTCTTTAAGAGATCTTACAGTTTAATGGCTTCTTTGAAGTTCTTATCTGAATAGGCTGTTCCTTTTGGAGTGATACCGGTGAGATAAACTGCAGGACAGACATTAGGGAAAATCTGTTTTTTGCTGTAAAAATGGGTGCAGCAATACCTGATCCTTCTCCGGTTTGTCTGAGAAATCGCTCAAACTGTTGGAGGTGAGGTTCCGGTGCGAGGGGGTTGGACTACCTGCAGAGAGGGGAGACCCAGTTTACCTCAACAGCAAATGACGATATTTTTTTGGAGGGGGAGAAAGGAGGAATAACAAAAGCTAGAAGTGTCAACTAAATGTGCTAAGCTTTAGGGTTAATGCCAGGCGCTCATTCATTCAGGCTGTCCAAAGAGACATCTGTTGCTGACACACGCTTAGGCAATTCCTGGCAACCGATTGAGGGTGTAAACTTTGACACCCCAATTAGTAATCCCACTGACTGACCCACTGTAATGTGCAGTGACGTAAAAAAAAAATTTAAAAACACATTGCATGCTACTTTAGATAGCAGACAAGAAAAAAAGCTGAAGACTGTTGCAACACGTGGTTTCCAGTTTGTGGTCTCTGAACTTTTTTGCCCCCATTCACAAACTCCACACATGCCTTGAAGCTGGAGGGCAGTGACCTCACTTACAAAGGTATCCCACGCTGGAGCTCCTCATGACCTCACATGGTTCCAGAGAGTCTTGTGGCGTTAAAGAAGGCACAGGATTGTCGAGGGGGCTGCGTGCTGTGCCGCCCCCCACCCCCCACCCCAGCCAATAGCAGGACGAAAGAGACAGCATTGATCCAAGAGGAAAGGGAAAGGGGGAGAAAAAAGGTAAAAAAGAAGTTGTAGGAAAAAGTGTTAGCAAAAGTCAAGTAAGAGATTTTGTTAGAGACCATGAAATCATAGTGCTGAGATCACTGACTGTATAAGAGAACTGGACCGAGCAAGTGTGATGTCACCAGCTCCAACAAAATTAGTCAATTAAGTCGCCTTTTATTTTTTTACAATACGGACGGCACCATCTTGGAGCCAGAAATTTGCCATTAGGCAGCGATTAGTTCAAGTCAGTCTGAATCAATGTTTCTATGGAAACCAAATCGCCAATCAAGAGTAAACTTGTTGTGAGGAAACATCCTTACCACTTGAAAGCAGGCCAGAGAGAACATGTCAATCAACCGTTTCAACCGTTCAATGGGAGACCACCGACTTTTGATGCATCTAATTGGCTAGTTTATTACTTGGAAAATTGCTATTGTTAAAAAATAATGATAAGATTACCAAGAGCATATTTAAAAAATGTCTCACAAAAGAATAGTGATTCTGGCAAATATAATCGCTGTTTAGTTTTCAATGAAAGTCTATTACTTTGTTTCCATTGTCCTATGCAACACACAATCGTATGGCCACTTTTGTTTATGTGGGTTTTGGGATTCCATGTTGACTACGCAAGTTTTTAAGTCAGTTTTTGACATATAGGAAGAAAATGTGCGTCCATTGAACGCAAGTTAAACAGTTAAACCAGCTGAACTTTGACCAATCGGGGATTCAGATTTGGCAGTGAGGTATGGAGAGCGTACTTTTTAATTCATGGAAGTGCCAACCGTTTGTAAATAATCTGATCATGGAAGACAAATTAATTGCGGATTGTTCCAAGACTAAATTATGTGACACTAAGGTTGTATCCGAATTCTCACTCTAACCCCCCCAACTTCTAAAAAACTATATAGTGCAGCACTATATAGAGCCCTGAATTTCAAAAGCAATTCAGACACCGTGCTTAGTACTTTTTTTTTGAAACAGCGGATATGACGTCTTTGATTTCATGAAGTTAAAATCTAATTAATATGAAGGTTTTGCGACGATTATTTATGAGTCCACCATCTTCTGAAGATAAAAACGTTGATGGTTTATTAAAAAAATACATTTTTTTAAGCAATGCATTGTGGTCTATATTCGCCGATCTAGTGAGCATCAATGCACACTGGTTTATTGCAAAGACGTCTGGGAAATTGGGGACTTGTTTTGGGAATTGTAGATTTGGACTGCACTAGAAAATGGAAAACGCACAATATAGTGCACTGTATAGAGTTTAGGGTGGGAATTCTGACATAGTCAAAGTCAGGATGGAGCTGTGAATCTGGAGCAAGATTTGCACCACTTTGATATGTCCACGTGTCAAGAACATGCTTTTAGCAAGTCACATTTATGAACGTAATTTATGAGATTTTGGCTTCTTGGGACCAGCAGGCACTTCCTGTTTGGAACGCGAGAGGGGAGGAGTTAGTCAGTCCAGTTTTCATATATAGCCAAAGGCGGAGATGGACAGAAATATTGGAGTGGAAACATTTTAGTACGGAGGAAGCCTGGAAATGTGTTTTTTTTTTTTACCATTCTCCTGGCTTGAGAACAGCCTACTTGCACTGGAGACACTCTTTCCGATATCGGCGAGTGAACGGAAATTGGACTTCTTGGTCTGGTGGCGATGCTTCCTTAGCAGTGTGTACATGACCTTCTCCTTGAGGCTGGCCTTCAGCTGCCCAGACTCAACCTGGCTGTCGATGATCGTCTCTGCAGAGCGAAACATTGGTCAACTCAGAGGCTTCTTTGAGGTTGTTGTTTTTTTGTGAATGTCGCGCAGCAGCGTCTGCTTACCGACCACCTGCGGCAGGGTGGTCCCCTCCATGTCCAGCTTAACTGTTCCCTTTTCAATGAATGCTTTCAGCTCCATCAAGCTGTGCAGAGACAGCGTGGCAACGTGGGGCTTACTCCAACGCTCACCACCCTTCTCCACCTTCTCCTCAAACTTAATCCATCTAAAGACAGCAATAAGATGAAGGTGAGCATTGTTTCTGGATGCTTTGATGCCATGATATCTAAGCCCAAATGTGGAAGAAGGCATCTGCACATATTTAAACCTGTGATCATTCACTAGTGAGATGCATGATCAAATTTAGAGTCACCAGACGGAAGAACTGGACTGAACGTCCAGACCACACATGGTTTATCAAAATAAAACAGGACTTTGTTACCATGACCAGTAAGCTTTACTCCGAGGGTAAAGCTCAGGGACATGGAATCTCGCAATTACGCCTCATATGTCACCACAACAAAAGACCATTCTCCTGAGGCCTAAGGATGGGGTTTCTTCGAAGGATAGAGTGTCCATCCTTCTGGCTGCAGCTCAGAGGCCTGTGACCAGACATCTAAGCTGAGGGAGGAGAGATTGGTGACTATGGAGATAATTTCCCCCTCATTTTAAATTAAACTCCTAAAAAGAAAAAAAAAGGGGACGGCATCACGAAAGATAAGCTTGTCGGAAGCTAGAAAATTCCTTATTATGTGCACGGATGTAATTCCAAGAATGTTCATCAGATACAGCAGAGGAGTACTGGTCATTATTCAGTTCATCGACTTCATCTGACGCTCCAAGTTCCTGTAAGAACAACTAGTCCTATTTGGACCATGTGGGAGTTCAGCCTTTTCCTGCTCTCTCAGTGAAGGTACTACAAATCCCAATCAGATAAGAGTTTTCTGGACCATGGCCCATTTCCAACTACATACACAAATCATGATGGAATTGTGTTCTACTCTTGGGATTGGGAAGCAGGAAGTTTGACAACAAGTTGCTTGATGGAGCAGCTGGTTCACACACGAGATGTTCAGTACCGCAGGCTTACCTGGACGTCTCCTTCCATTCCAGCTCCTGCCCGTCCACGGACAAAAGCTCGTCCAGCTCTGTGAAGAGCTGAGGAGGCGGCGGTCCGTCGTCTTCCTCTCCCAGGATGAAGCGAATCCGCTCAGCTGGAGAAACTGCAGAAACAAAACCAATTATTCCCATCAGGTTTTTTTAATTCCAAATTTACCACGGTCATTACAATCACAACTAAAAAGTCAAATACTTGTATTAATTTGGTACAAATTTCACAACTAACATGATAAATATGAAAACGGAAAAAGTCACATAGAATTACACTTTAAATTTGGGAACAACCTTAAGAGGAAGGCGTCTTAATCCCACCTCTGATCTATTGGTACTTTGGTATTTTCCCTACACCTAAGGCTCTTACATTGTTGAAGAAATTAAAAAGTAATTGGCCACAAAAACTAAACGTTTGATGTTCACTTTAAAAGATCCTTCAAATCTTTACATTTAGATGGTGAAATATCAACAGAGATGACTATGGCTGTTTTTCCAGTCTCAACTAATTTTTTTCCCCCTCTAAATCCTGCAAATAAAATGTGTTGATGAGGAGTCAGGCTGCTTAACTGTAAGTGTTATGAAGTGAAAGCTTCTGCATAGATGATGGAGGCTCTTATGGGTTTCCTGAACAATCCTGATCAGCTGTTATAGAACAGAAAACAGGATGCAAACTTGCTGCTTCATCTAAAGTCAAAACCGGAAATTACTACTTAAAAAAGAAGAAGAAAAATTGTAGTTTCCAAAAAGGTGTCTTCAAAATAAAACATTTCTGGTTTTTCAGAATAAAGTTTTTCTTGGCATTGGCACTTGTAACCGTACATTTCACCAAACCAATTACATTATTCAAAATGAAATCATACAAATGCTTTCTTAAGTTGTCATTAAACTGTAAAAAAAAAAAAATCACAACAGTATGAATGAGCTCAAAAAACAGATTCAGAGAAGACAAAGTTGAACTGCAACAGAAAGGTGGATATGAACCTTTCTTCAGCTTTGGTGAGAACTGGTAGCTTCTTCCAAGCTCTAAAAAAACTGCTTTTTTTTTTTGAATAATAAGATTACAACAGAATAGCAACTTCCAAAAGCAAAAGCTTTCATGTATTTAAAGTCCTACTTCAATAATCTTTAATTACGATTATGCTGTTTTTAGCCAAAATAAAAGAACCCGTGTCGTTTTCAAGGACAGTTTTTGCAGAGCGGCAGGAGTTCATTAAAAATTCACCTCTGAACCACCATCTGTCCCCTGCCTCTTCCCTGGTGGGGGGTACGGGCCCCTTTGGAGCGGCGGCCGTGTCCCCGGGGTGCCGGCTTCCTGGGCCCGGCGGTGCTCTCTCCGCGCGGTGGGGGGGTTCACATTACATCTGAGCCGGGGGTGTTGGTGTCCCTGGGGGGTGGGTTCTGGTCCTTGCTCCTGAGCGCTGGGCCCCGCCTAACTTCCAACTGTGGCCGAGCCTGGTCGGGCCATATTTACAACACCCCTTGTGGGCCCTCTTTTTTCCCCGGGGTTCCCCCCTCCTGGGCGGGGGCGGCGGGCCCCTGCCTTGCTCCTCCCTGGACCAACCGTGGGCCGGGCGGATGGCTGCCTGGAGTGCGGGGCGGGTCTCCCTTGGGGGGTCCTGGCTCGTACCTGGGGTTGGGGCGGGGGGATGCCCGGAACTCCTGGGTGGTGGTGGGGTGCTCATCTGGGGCTGTGGGCGTCCCTCTCCGGTGGGGCCCTGCGTTGGGCTCTCCCGGCGCGGCGGGGGGGCTGTTCTCCTGGTTGGGCTGGGGCGGCCCTCTCTTTCCCTCTGTGCCTCCCTGCTCTCTGGCTCTGGGGGGCCTTGCGGCGGTCCTGCTGGCCCTGGCCTGGGTGGCGGGCTTGGTCGCCCGGGCGGCGGTTGTCCCCTGCCGGTTTCCGTGTGGCGTGGGGGGATTCCGGCTGCCGCTGCTGCTGCGGTGGGGGTCTTGGGGTGGGGATGGCTGGGCGCTCTCCTTCCTTCTTTACACATTCCACCATCCATATTAGAAGAACATGAGCACTCACCTGAGCACGGGTGTTGGCTCACCTTTGCACTGGCGGTTTGCGTGACTGAAGGACTGAAATGTTTCACACTAGTTGGTTTTAAGGCATAAGTATGCGTGTGAGCACTATCTGTTTTGTGTACATGTCGACAGATGGACATTTTTGCAACTAGCAGGTGTGTTTGACACTTGGGTGTGTGTGTGGACAGGCTCCGCCCTTTTTGTACTGCATTTGAGCCTTACCATGGTGATTAACAACCAGTAAACTTGTTGCTCTATGCTGCTTCATGGTCTTATCCCCCTTCCCCTCCTACTATCACCCTCCTTCCCCCCCTCTTTCTAACGTCCCTCTCTCTTCTTCCCCTCTTTCCTTTTCCGTCCGGTCCAACACCAAAGGTCTTCAAACATGTTTGAAATTAATAAAGTTTGGCCTCAATTACAAAAGGGGTTTATTCAGACATACCTTTGGTTTGTCTGAAGATTAATAACCCCTCTTGTTAAAGTAAAATATGTCCAACACAAGAGGCCCTCAGCTCTCATCTGTTTGCCCAGCTGTTGGACAGGACAAGGTAAAAAGAAAAAAAAAAAAAAAAAAAAAAAAAAAAAAAAAAAAAAAAAAAAATTCACCTCTGAGTTTTGGGTGGGACCGTTGGTTCACAGCAGCCCCCCCCCCCCCCCCCCCCCCCCCCTTTCCCCCTTCCCTCGGATGAGGGAGCTTGTGGCCCACCCAGCGTTGAAAATAAGATCTTTTTCTGATGGCCTTTCTAATTTACTCAGAAATGTAGTTTTTGAGCTAAATTTTCTTTACATATGTCCCCCATTGTCAGAAGAATGCCACAGAACATGTTAAAAAAAACAATAAAACAATAACACAATTTTCAGATTGGGTCTTTAAGTCAATAAAAGAGGCTTTTTTTGCGATTTATGAAGTAACCACTGAAGTGGAGGAACATTATGGCTCTTAGATTTTCACATTTAAAATAAAAAGACTGTAAACTGATGGAGAGACTTTTTACTGGACAATGATTTTAAGGTTTTTTCAAAACCAACAAAGTAAAGAAACTAATTTCAGTTTGTTGGTTATAAACCAACATTGACTGTTAAAATGGTGTCTACTTGTACAGTGCTTTCCTTGAAGGCCCAAAGCACTTCAGACATTCACACAATAATTCACTGGCTGTGTCCCACATATGGGAGTGCAAGGCAGGAATTGAACCTGCAATCTGATATTTGAGCGATTTAATTCATGAATTCTTTTTAGGAACAGAGATCAAAGACACCTTGGTAGTTTTCTGAAAGGGTTACAAAGTACAAAGAAAACACTCTTACAAAAGAACACGTGCTTGCTGTCCTTTTCAAGAAAAGTCATAATGATCTGAGTTGGACAGAATATTGACTTTAACTCAAAGAGTGTTTGCTCTACCTTTCTGAAATTTTCCCACCAAAAATGAAACCAGGACGTTTGCTATGGGCTCTGTTACACAACAGTCTGAAGCCATTCATTTCACATCAAGCAGGTATAAAAACGGTGATCCTTTGGAAACCCAAATGATTATTTGGGTGTACTTCTTCTAGGAAAGTTGCGCAACCGTGCTGAGCAGCACAAGAGGCTCTTAATGACGCTTCCAACTCAAGACTGTGCAGGTTGAGCAGGGCCTGTAACCATTTAATCCTGAAAAAGCTTAAATTAGCACGGCTGTTCTGAAACGACGACACCTGGACCTCTCCTTTTGTACAGCTGAGTAAGATCTAACCTAAAGCCACCAGAGGAGATGAGACGTTTTTAGCACACAAGATTTGCTGACTTTGTAACATCCTCCGTGACCCAAAACTGGTGCAACCAATGAGAATTCAAATATTATTGGTTGTCAAGAATTTTAGGAAAACTGCAGGGAGTAAAAAATGGAAGCTTTTCTTTTTGTTTTGTTTTTGTTTTTTTAAATCATCTGGTGCACAGACGTTATCAAATCTGGTGGCTATCACCCTAAATATTCTGCTAACGTAATACCTGTAGTCCACTTCTCTGTCACATACTCTCACATTTTCCCACATGACGCATTTAGAGAACTGTAAACATGACATAAGGACTTGCGCTAGCACAGAAGCACCAAAGAGGAAGCCAAAGCCAACATCAAATAAATCAGCGAGGTCACAGAGGCTGCTCAGCTGCAAAAAAAAAAGTTTATTCCTGCACCGCATGCTGGGTCCTGCCCCCTCAGCCAATCCAACCACTCTGTTTACAATTCAGATTTCCAGCAGCAATACAGGATGATGATAAAGTGGGCCTTAGTGTAAACTCAGCTCCAGGAGGTGGGCTCATGTTCACTTTCACTCTTGCTTCTGTGTCATTGACTGTGTATGATAACTGGACTGAGCGACTCCCCCCCCCCCCCAGCATTACAAACAGGAAATACCTGCTGGCTCCAAGAAGCCAAAATCCCATAAACATGTTCTTTCTAATCCTCTTTCTTTTAAATTATATTTCTTTATTGCAAGTTATAAACTGATTAATCAAATGCCTCAAATAAAAAGTAGGCGGTCTCAAGTCGAACCTTCAAAACGTTGGACAGATTCTTCCAAGCCCTCTTTCAAGTGGTAGGGGCGTGGACTTCCAAAAAGCTCATTCCTGATTGGTGAAAGTGGTTGCCATAGAAACTCCGACTCCGGCGAAGGAAATCATTTTGCATAGGGGACGTGACACTCTGTCCAGTTCTCAGTTACAGTCAATGTTCTGTGCCGCGTTTGGTCCCACCACCCTTCTTTTCAGTATTGATTCAATGTACCATCAGTACATGATGTCATGTTTGAACCACACACAAACAGCAAAAGTCAGTTTGAAATCGAAAATTTTGGGCAAGTTACGCATGAACTAATTCAAGGCTACTTTATCCAACCAAATATAATCAAAAACAGGTTTCTAAATGTCTTCTAAGCCACTATAGCCAATTGGTGCTGTTAAATAATTACCAGAGACAAGGAAGTTGGGTACGGAGAGAAATACTATTTTAAAAAAATGTCGCCTTCCATGTTCTGATAAAAAAAAAAAAGAAACAAAAAGAAACACCCTTTGCAAGTTAAATATATAATGTAAAAAGGTAGCATATGCACCAAGTACCTCTCAGTTGTGGTAACCTGCAGCTGCACATGTGGTTCACTGAATGGAAGTAAAAAATGTGTGTTCAGGTCCATCTCTGTAGGTTTTTTTAATAAAACTACAGTGAGCTAAGCTAGCAGCACAATCATAAGTAGAAAAATATTTTATTAATCTGGTAAAAACAGATTTTTAATAGCAGATGAACTAATAAAATATAAGGAAAATTATTTCTGAGCTTGATTTTACTGGACCTGGATGCTATACATGTCCGTTTTGTCAGATGCCACATTAAAAAGACCTTATTGCTACAGAAAACATGATTAGAAAATTATGGGACAAGGAATTTTGTTGTAACAATTTGTTCTACATCATCCATGTGATCCAAAACCAACAAAATCCAGAAAAGTGGAGATTTTAAAATTTTGTTTAGACAATTATCAGGGAGCTCCTTCAATGAAAGACTAACACCTCACTGCAGGAAGGACTGCAGATCTTTCTTTTTGTCAGCTTTTAGATACCTCAGATTTGAAAACACAAGTCCTGTTTTATTTAATTTTTTATGTGCATTTTTAGCGTTATTTTTTTTCCATTTGCTTGTTTTTTATTGAGCTATTGTACCAAGATATTTTCCGCTTTGTTGGATCAATAAAGTTTATTCTATTCTATGCTAAAAACTGTCAGACAAACTTGTGGCACCAAAAATAAACTATTTTAAAACTTCCTGCTTTTGTTAAGTTAGAGGGTATATATTTGCCTTGAAAATGCTCTGATAATTGGGTCTCATCTCATCTGTTGTTCCATTTAATATCAGCACATTTTGGGTTTTTTTGGATGGATGTATACACACAAATCAGTTGTTCTGTGAATGCCTTTGCAGTACAGGGACAACAACATAGAGGGATGGAAAACTTTGGTCAGTCTCCATGATCAGGTTGTCAGTTGAACTTGTTATCAGCTGAAACAAGTGAGTCAGACGAGGCCTTTTCCAGAGGAGGGTTCCTATTTTTTCCAAAAGTGTAGCTGTACCTTTTTCCTACAACAACAAACCATTCGGATTAATGTTATAATGCAAAAAGGAGTTATGAAAATAATGTTTACTCAAATTCACTGTTACTTAAAAAAAATGATTTAATAACTTTAGACAACACCTACTTGATTTATACTCTCCAAGATTTAACACTGATTGGAACTAGCAGTTACCTTTATCCTCGCAGCCTTAAGGTCTGCTGCCATTGTTCCCAGTAGCCGAAGGGAAATCCCTTTCATTTCCTCCAACAGTTACCACTTATCTTCAACTTATTTTGGCACGTTTCCGTCCAGCACCTTCCCTTTAATACCCATTTCACATGCAAGCGTCCATGCCAACGTCAACCAAACCGTTAGACGACAAGCGTTTGCATGTTTTGCTGGACACAAATCCCAACGTGACGTCTGAAAGGCCGTTACCCCTACAGGCCTGTGTTGTCACGTTACGTCGATTCTTGTTGTATGTTAAACATGCGTGTAAATGCTGATCTTTATCTACGGAGTATTGTCAGAAAACTTCAGAGAGTACTGGCACCAACATGCTACATGTTTGATGCAAATGTTATTCTTTTACTGGAATCTTTTCTGTGGAAAAAGTGGAATTCCACCGCATAGACCCTTTTATTAAAGCTGTTGAAGAAATAAAACATGTTCAGTATCTTATCTTGTTTTTATTTTTTCATTATTGTGAAAAATCGCTTTCTCGTCATTCACGTGTTTGCGTCTTGTGTAGCATTTTCATTTCTGTTCAGACTTGGGCTCATTTTTTCCTGCCTAACCCAGTTATTAAGTTCTGGGAATTCTTTCACAAAAATCCTAAACTGTTAATCACTAAAGTGACAGATAAGCCCATCTTTGTGTTAACTTTACACACTTCCAGCCAGAACAGTGTCATTTTCAGATTACTTTGCAGCCTCGCGCCATTTGCCTGTGTTAAGTCTAGACTCCTGACTCCTGAGGCCTCCCCCCTCTGATTAGAAGGTTCTCAGCAGATTTGTTGGTGAAAACGGATTCATGGGTACTCACTGAGAGGTTTGAGGATGCACGCGCTGGAATCGTTCTCCCCATCAGACTTGTATCCCTCTGTAGCATGTTCGGCCCGCTCCCGCTTTTCCTTGTGACTGGACTTGCGCCTGTGGCGTCTCCTCCGGTGGTAGCTCTTGGGAACATGGACGCCGATGTAGACTGTGTGGTGGCCTGCGACAGCATGACAGAAGCCAGAATTAAAGGGGAAGCTCATCTTCGTTTTATTTCAAAGTGTGGATAATCTGTTGAAGGCATTTTTCTCAGGAAGGAGGTCAAATATGACGTAAAATGGCAAAAATTATATAGCAGAAGTCACGGCTACTTCCAACAGAAGAGCCACATAAGTAAACGATGATCCATCATCTCCAAGAAGCAAATAAAAAGGAAATGATGGGAAATCGAACAAATGCAGAAACTAACAAATCACTGCTTTGGTAAATTGTTCCAACCAAAGACCCTCAAGCTATTTTATTTTTTGTAAACATCTCTTTAAACTCATCTTCAGAAAAAAAATCTTTTATGGAATCAGCTCAAAGCCAACTGAAGTTTAACGATCCACTCCCATCATCCTTTGATTCATTTTCAAAGCATTCCCCAGCGGTCTTTTACTTATGGTTATGCTTTTCTGGGACAGTGTCTGTTGAGTGGCAGTAGCTTGTTAGAAATTCACCTCCAAGTTGTAGACGGTACTGTTGGTGTTGAGCAACCCCGCCCGCCCATCCCATCATCCATCTGTTTACACGCTCTCCTGCTACCTTACAGCCTCTCACATTACCAGAGCAAAAAGAAGCATGGCGAGCAAAAGCGGAGCGATCCAGGCGTACAGTTTTCAGCCGGATTCCAGCTCAGATGAAAAAATAAAGACGTACGTGAATTTATTCGTCTATAAGTGGCAGTGTCAGAATGGAGAGGAGCAGGAAGTTGTGGCTCGCCCACTTTATGTTCTACATCACAAATAAGCTCTTTGTTTGTCCTTCATCATCAGAAAAAAAAACATGTAAAAAACAAACAAACAGTCTTCATCAGATTAGGTCTTTAAGGACTAGTTGGGGTTACCGACTGGCCCTCATGATCTAACCCCCCCCTTCCTGCTTTTCAGATGCCCCTGCCGTTCTCCAAGATGATTTATTGGATTTTAGTCCCGATTCAGATGGAATCCCTGATCCAGGTTAACCAGCACACAGGTTGAAGAGTGTCCGCCCTGAGATTGGGAGGTCGATGGATCTATGGTCAGGTCATCTAAAAATGGGACCCAATGCCCTCCCTGCTTGACGCTTGGAATGAAGGGGTTGGATTAGGGGGGAGTTGAACCACCAAATACTTCTCGATCGTGACTGTGTCTGCAGCTCACCAATCGCCCAATGGATTCGTCAAATGTGGAGAAACAAATTTTGCACAACGGATTTGATTAGCAGTAGGGCGAAACACCTGGAAAAGGTGCAGGGTGTGGGATCCAGAGGGGACCAATTGGGGTCTAAATGGATGCTTTTTATCCTCCTTGTGGGATAAAATGCAAGGATAAATGAAAAGAAGTCTGAATTTGTCTTACCCTCTACTTCCCCTTCATCGCAGATATGTTTGACAAAAGCTGCTCCTCTGTCCACGACTGCTTCATCCTCCACTCTACAAGAAACATGGGGGGGGGGGAAAATGCTTACATCTGCAAAGCTATTTGCGAAACCAACCTCTCATGTTACACACCAGTAACTGTCAGAATAAAAAAGTGTTTCTTTATCTTTTTATTGTTGCTTCAACAGCCTTTTGGGGGATTCTCTTCTTATGAAACATATGTGATAAAATCCTAATCATTTAAGCTTCAATAAACACAAGAAATAGGCCATAAAACTCTAAACTGTAAGTTCAAAGTGCAAACATCACCTGAGATTGCATCATGATGTCAGGTATCAAAGAAACAAAACAAACTGGCAGCTCTTTAAACAGCTAACACAATCTTTTATGTTAATTATACTAAAAGATAGCTGACTGTGGTGTTCTCTGTATGCATGTTTGATTCATGTGACAGTGGAAAATCTGAAAGTCTTGCTTATGAAGTTTAGCCAGTATGTCACACGCAAATGTGGCAGTAATTTGGCCAATAAATGCTAAGAAAATTAACGTAAACTCCACATGAAGAAAATCACAAAAAATGTGTAAAATGTCAACAATAAATATCAAAAAAGGGAAAACCTAACTGAAAATAGGGAAAAATAAGTTTAAAAAGTGAGGGAAGAAAGGGGTTAAAGGCAGAAATTTAAAGCCAAGTGTCTAAAAGAGCCTTGTAATTTAAACTCCCATTTAAACGCAACATGCATAGCAAAATTAAAGTTATTTAATCAGTTTCCTGTCATAACCAACCGAAAACACCACATTGCCATTTACAAAGCTGACACGCAGCTCTGCAGGTGCATTGCTGCAGAAAAATATGAAACAGCAACACATTTGTTTTTGGAGAAACTTTTATACGGTTCTCTTTAGTCCAGCACACCTTGTTTGGCTTAAAGGGCAGTGGATGTGTGATTACAAAACCAAAGCTCTGTTAACATAATATATTTGCTGTACGTCTAATACCATTATTGTCTTATATGATATGTAGACATTTAAAAAAGAATATGCTGTATCCAAACCTATTAGTTAAGAAGAAAAACAGAAAAAGTAATGGGATTGATCATTTAAGGCAGATCACAAACATTTCTGGTATCAATTATACATAAATTCCAACTCAAAAAATATATATGATCTGCATATTTTTACAAAAAGAGTTGTAAACAAGAGCTTTTTTGAGTAAAAATTTTATTTAAATGAAGAAATAATGGCTATACTTGGCATTTTTGTAATATGTGAACTCAGGAGAAATGTAGAGAATCTTTAAAACTCAAGGTTACAATTTTACCAAACTCATTGAAAATGGTTACGAGTATAAAACTGAAATGTAAGTTTTTCCAAATATGTTTACATTTCTTTAAAAGATTCTGAGCTGTGAAAGCTTTTGGACAAACAGGAACGTGATTCTTTATCCTAATTTTTTCGTTTTAATTTTTACACTTATATGCTGATAATATAAAGTAAAATCATGAGGTGAAAAGAGAGTTAAAACAAGGTCTCTGGTTAAAGTCACAGAACTGGCTGGTTTAATAATTTGTTATCTTTTTGTTGTCCCCTTGAATAGAATAGAATAGAATAGAATAGAATAGAATAGAATAGAATAGAATAGAATAGAATAGAATAGAATAGAATAGAATCCTTATTTATCCTTAAGGAAGTTCAAAGCTGCTTATTCCATAACACTAGCACATCCGAAAAAACAAATAAAACCATAAAAACATTCAAAGATTAAAATCTATTGATAAAAAACAATAAAACCATAAAACAGTCACAAATTAACATTTTATGAATTTTTCCATTGATGCTCAGTCAGGGAGTTGTACCGGCACGTCTCATGAGCAAAGCCCTAAATTCCAGTGCATTACAGGAGCGGCTCAGTGACCCCAGGTTGAGCCCAGGTTGAGCTGTCGTTGTACCAGGGCAGCTGCCAGGTATAAGGGTGTGTGTCACGAAAGAGTCAACGAAAATAAAGCTCTCTCTCCATCAATGGACCCTAATAAAGTAACACTAACTTTTATTGTAGGACTAGAAAAAAAAAAGCGTGATTTCTGGTGGATGTTAAAGCTGACATGCATCGCCTAACGTGGTCTGAAAATGTCTCTTCCTTTGGACTTGACCTCTTTTTCACACATTACATTTGAAAGGAATGTGGTTCCCCGGGTTCAGAAAAGTGTTGAAAGGGTGAACTTTAGGGTAAAGCCACCCGGCAGCCAGTAAGGAAGAGGAAGCTGTACCTTAACTAACTCTTTCCCTTCAGGAAAACACAAATTAAGAGATATCCCTTATCACCAGTTTCTCCTCAATCAATAAATATTTGATTTGGGATGAAGAATGTCAACAAACGCAGCAGGTTTCCACTTGCTGGAGGGCATTCCTGATGACACAACTCATAAAGCAAAGGGAAACTGCAGAATAAACACAGTCCGGAAGGATACAAGTTGTAACTTTGAGTGCTGAGAGAGCTCATCCGAAGTCCCCGGTAGAGATGATATCTACAGCCCGAAATGACGGCAGGAGATCAAACAGGTCACAGAGACCTGCGCACCAAGTATGCAAGCAGCATTTCTGCACAAATGTGCACGTCCTGCTCTGCACGCATGCTCTCTTTAGCCCTGCGGTGCGGAAAACACAATAGAACTCTGTTGCCCACGTTTTGTTTCTGTTAGTGAACGATCCTGGCACAGCAGTTTAAATGACATGTTTGAAGCCGCACGGTTGTGGAGGACGGTCATGTCGCAGATGGAAGATGGGGCCCCTCTCTGCAGAGCCAAGTTCATCAAGACTCTGACAGGAGGCCCAGATTAGGAAACAAAGGCCAAGCACAGGTGCATGTTTGATTGTACAGGAAGGGATGAAGCATCATTTAGAGTCAGAATGACTTGCACGTTAGAAATCAGTTACTAGAGGAGAAAAAAAGCAAGACTCATGCCAAAAGGGAAGGGAATCCTGATCTCATCCATTTCCTGTTATGACTACCTTTGCAGAAATGTTTTTTTTCCCTCTACACTGCAGTTGCATCCACCTGATGAGAGCGAACCTCCTCTCTTTTGTTTCTCTGAACCCAGGAAGCTGGATAAACCTGGCAGGGCATGAGGTCCTGGGATCAGCCGCTCTGGATCAGGGATCATCCCCATTGCTTTACAGAATGACGCAGCCTGTCAGACATGAGTTATGGGCCCTCCGGAGGCCACATTTATCCTATGGGTAAGACCCCAGCCCAACCTAAGGGCTTGGATAAGAAATCTCTGAATGTTTAAGATTTAAAACGGCCTTGTTGTGATAAAATAAAACTCTCGTTTCCTCTGTAGATAACTTCTGCAACCAGGAAGACTCATGTTGCATAATTCCGAAGAAGAATTTACGCTCAGATGAGAAGTTGTGCCAGGATATGCAAATCAGCGGGGGGGAAAAGGGCTTTCTTAAAGGGAAAGACCTGTTGCTATCTCAACAAAAAAGGAAACAACAAGAAGTCCAGCTGTCACTCCTCCTCAGACATTACATTACAGGACTGATCATTTATTTTCTGTCTTTTTAAGGACTGAAAGCAGAAAAATAAAACAAGCTGAATCCAGCTGTTTGGAAAGTTTTACACTCACGATTCATTGCGCCTTCGGCATTGCGCAACGTGGGCGCACCATCTGGCCCAGGTTGTGCGTGGATTTGCGCCGTTTGGGCTCGCAGATCACATGGAGCGTGAGGCATGATACACGCGGCTTAATTCATAAGGATTTGCAGTATCCACCACAGGACAGGAGCGCACACTTAATTGATAGTGACAGGCTCATGGAAGATAGATTACTGTCCATTCATAGCCACGCGCGTGGCTTATCCGGACAAAGGTGTCATTCGATGAATTCCCCATTTTCCCGATTAAGAGTCCGCGCGCGCGCTTTTCAGGTGTGGATCTTTGGGATCCGCTAATTGGATATTTACGCAGAGAAAAGTCGTCCTCCTACGCACATAAGTAAACTATACCTCTAAAAAGCAGGCCCACTGTGCTAAAGGGGGTAATATTCTTTATAAATAAAACTACAACTTACTTGCTCTTAACAGAACTCATGTTGCCAAACTTCAAATCCGGTCCAAGTGTGCCAAAACTCCACGGGCGTCTTTAACGCTCCAAAGTAAGTGTGGCGCTTTTTTGAGCGTCTGAAAGCAACAAGAAGCTGCGGCCGTGGGGGCTATCTCGCCGGGATGATCTCTTGGACTCTACAAATCAAGCTGAACGCAAAACAAACAATCCTCATATCTGTCTGCGCGGCTGCGCTGCGGCGCGCGGAAACATCCTACGGCTGCGGATCGTTGGAAACGCGTAAAGACTCTTCGTGCGCTGCGTGTCTTTTTCCATTTTTAAAGAGCCTTCCCTCCTCCTGCGTGGCGTCACGCAGGGGTTGGATGGGGGCGGAGGTCACAAAGTTAGTTGTGGGTGGCGCAGGGAACGCCTCACGAGTCCCCTCTTGGTCACGCGGGGAAATCTTGAGTTCCTTAAAAAATAAAAGCTCATTACCAACTCATCGAAATTATTTTAACCAAAAAAAATCCAATAAACTCATCTAAAAAGTCTGACTTTTTATAAGTTTACACAAATTTAACATTGATTAAATATAAGTTTTCATAATAAAGTACTAAAAGCAGCTATTAAGGTACTTTTGCACAAATCCCATTAGCACTGCCAAATTAAGACAGGCAGAGGCGCAAAAATAACTCAGACACAGCAGCGCCATCTATTGGTCACATTTTAAACAAAAAGGCACAGAGGATGCGATTATTTCAAGTTTATTGTCTTTGTTGAAGGACAGTTTGCACGAATTGATAAATACACATAAAAAAACAAGAACAAAACTCATGAGGTTTAAAAACCGTGCAGGCATCCGGATCATTTTTTAAATGTACAGAACTTCAAATATCCCTCTAACATTGTCCGACTGATTCATCCACCACGTCCTCGGATCTTCACAAAGTGTTCAAGAACTCCTTCACCTGGAACAGAATAAACGGCAGTCAGCTCGGTGTGTTGCTCACCCGTGTGTGCAGAGCTTTGCGTGACGCCAACTCTGCTTGTGGTTTTAGAGGAAGTGAAACCGTGAAGAGGAAAAAATAAAAACTCAATGTTTACCATCAACACAGAACAGCTTAATAAGCAGTTCTGTGTCTCACGCTGCATTTATGAAACCCTGTTCGATGCAGAATTGAAAGGTCAATACCAGGGATCTTCTAGTCTACATAGTCCTTCAAAAGTTTCCACATCACCACTGTGGATATGCAGTTTTTGCAATAATTAACATTTATGGAGCACCTTGCATTTTTACAAGATAGTAAATTGATCTTTAGACTGTGGCTGTCAAAATAGCCCTCCAGCCAAAATAAAGAAAATCAGAGTTTTCTAGCATCAGTGGCCGTTTGAAGACACAAAGCATCTTTGGAACGGTCATTTTAGTTACCAAAGATAATATATTATTGCAAACAGATAAATCAGGCAGATTTATTTTGACTCTGTGGTTGAAAATTAATTTAAAAAAAGCTTTTTAATAACTTACTTTAGGTAAAACCTGAGCTCTGAAAGGTCCTAAAATAATTAAATCAATTGAAGAACAGATTGCTGTTTCGGAATGCTTTAGCTTGGAAGGGTTGAGGACATTGAGAGTTTAGACCTCGGCGAGAACCATCGTCCACACATGGAGGAACATTTAACCACCATAGAAGCTTCGTAGGAGTGACAGACCGACCTAAGTGACTCAAGCTGGAGGCCTCAAAACTTCATTAAAAAAAACTGATTCAGTTGAAGTAAAAGATAAAGCCACTGCTGAGGAAAACAAACAAAAATGATATAAACATCTGGATTATTTTTTGGACAAATGTTCTGTTTTCTTCCCGTTACATCTGGACTCAAACTGGTCACATTCAAGTAAAAAAGTCAAAGCAACCTTCAAACACAGAGGTGGTAGTGTAATGATCAACAAGCTCACTCCTGATTGGTGAGAGCAATTGTCATAGAAACACAGACCTCCGTCTGATCTTGACCAAATACCGCTTACTGCCGTCATCAGGCTCCAACATGCCAGCAACTTTATCAATCCAGTTCTCATTTACAGTCGATAGTTAAAATGGAAAGAAACAGGAATTTGTGAACTGTCCAAAAAAAGTCTAATAATTCCAAAAATGATGTCAATGTAAACTCAAATCAAAGATGACCTTCCACAGCCGTTAAGGTTGGAAAAACCTCTCGAAGAGTTCACGACTCTTTTCTGCAAACTATACTGGATTCCACAAATGTGAGAAGTCCTCACCGACAGCTGATCCTACACATCCATCCATCCATCCATCACATGGACTGGTTTATCTCAGAAAAGTGGGGTAGGTTTGAGGATTCTATGAAGCTCTCCTCCCTTAAAGACCCAACCCAATGAAATTAGTGTTTTTAACATGTTCTTGTGGCCTTTTTCTGAAGATGACGGACACATGTAAAGAAAATGAAGCTCAACATTGAGTTTCAGAGTATTTCTTATTCCATTTGTTGAATCAGGAGCAAACAAATATGCTGGGCGAGCCACAACCTCCCTACTCTAATCTCTCTGCAGTGCTGAGGGGAAGGGGGCGGCGCTGAACGCCACAGTCTTCATTTCTAATGAACTCCTGCCGCTCTGCAGAAACTATGTCCTAAACCTAGAAAACGACACAGATGTTTTGATTTTGGCTAAAAACAGCATTATCCTAATTGAAAAGACCACTGGAAAGGGTTTGAAAATAGATCAATAGATGATCACAGTGGAACTTTATTTCTAGCTCCGATGCAACATGGCGGCACAAAATTAAAGACGGTCAAAACCCACGGTGGGTCCAGTTGACATTGAAAACCGTGGGGTCACTGAGTGCACCACTGCATCCATTCAACAGCTGATGTCACGCTCTGATTGCTGTGAATAAATATACGGTAGACAGTAGAGCAGGCAGGCATGGCCGTTGTTCTGATTTTGTTTAAATAGCCTCGTTAAACCACATTCCTGATGGATGTTCTACAGTCAGTTAGAAGAAATGTTATCACAAAAGTAAAGATTTTTATACAGATTTACTAAAAAACCTCAATTTCAACTTTATGAATCATTACCACATGGGGGTGATATACATCCCCAAAGGGGCATCTTGACCCAGGCCAGAGTCCTGTTGTTAAGGTACATGGTCAGAGTCAACGTTTCTATGGCAACTACTCTTGCCAATCAGGAGTGAGCTTGTTGGAAGGCCACACCCCTACCACTTGAAATGGGGCTACACCAAATCTGTCAAAAAAATGTTTTTTTGTTTTCTTTTTTATGTTTGACATGGGTATCTGATTGGTCCGTTTATAACTTGAATAACTTGCACCACAAACCAAAAATATGAAAAAAATGTGGATGATCAAGGATTTTAATGTTTAAAAAAAAAGGTAGCAAGCAAGACTTTAAAAGAAGTCTATGGGATTTTGGCTACTTGGAGCCAGCAGACACTTCCTGTTTGGAACGCCATGAGCCGTCAGTATTTCACCACAGCAACCACCGAAAGACCTCCAGATGGTTCTACAGCAAAAGGCTGCGTTTCGGACGCACCTGTAGTTTCAAACCTCGTCACGTGCCGAGAAAATTCATTTAAAAACAACAAAAGAAAAAAATAAAACAAGGTTCTTTTCTTTACAGTATAGAAGAGCAGAGGGCGCGCTTCAGCGCCAGAGTACAGGCGGGATTCTGCTGATGGTGCAACATTTGATCCATAAGGGACGGAGTGGTTTTGTCTCAGTCGAGAACAGCAGGTCAGCTCCACACCATACAGACGCCTTGATGGTTCATGGAAGAGCGCCCATCATGTCGACGTGGAGAAAGCCTTTGACCACATGCCACCACAGTTGAAAGCTTGAAAGTTTTGTCTTAATAGATCCTTAATTTTGGGGTTTTAACACAAGTGAAAATCTCTCATCTTCCTCCAAATACTATACTTCATTAAAAAACTATCTTTTCGTGACTCATGAAAGGGTTCGTTTGGTTCAAAGAGCTGCAGAAAGAACGCCGACTTTCTAAGGAGGTCCCTCACCTTCTCGATCATGTCGGCGCTCTTGTTCTCGCTTTCTTTAAAGTCTTCGTTCACGTCGATGGTCAGGACCGGAACGTCCTTCAGATACTCAAAATCCATGCTGAGAAAGAAGAAACCAGACGTTGATGCGGCCGACGTGCAATCGTTTACCAGATAAGCCACACAATCGCCATTTAAAGAACCACTCCAATGAAAAAAATCTTTTTTTTTAACATGTATTCATTTCCTTAAATTTTTATAACTCAGGAGCAGACGATAAATCAAGCACTCACTTCATGGTTTTGTGCTGCAGCCAGCTCTCGTGTTTGAAGTGGAGCTTCTCCAGGTACTCCAGGGGGATGTCCTGCTCCTCCTGCCTGCCTCTCAGGTGCAATCTCTCCAAACATTTCTACAAAACACACGGATGCTTGGATTGAGGCTACCGTAATTTTGGTTTAGAAAAACGGATACGGAAGCAGAGGCAGGATGAAGGTACCTCCGGTGAAGCTCTGAGGTAGATGATGCCATCCAGCTCGATGTGCTTCCCGAACTGTTTGTGCAGCCAGCCGTGCCAGTCCTGGTACACAGACCACTCCGTCTCATTCAGGCATGAACTCTCATACAGGTTGGCTGCAAAAATGTATCTGAAACAACCACAAAAATGAAAGGATGTGTCATAGTAAAACCTTCAAATAAAACATTAACGCTGAGCAACAAGCCTACAGGATCCGAGGGGCATACCGGTCGCTGTAGATGGATCGCTCGAAAAACTGCACGGGGTTTTCAGCGTCCCGAAGCTTCCCGTTGGCGGATTTAATCTGCGCTCGGACCCGGCTGATGCAGGCGTAGCTCTGGAAGGTGTAGGCCCACCTCTCTGGCTTCTCGTACATCATCTGCAGGACATTTCCTCCACTTCTTTGAGATGCAGTCAGCTCCTGCAGCATGACAGGGTTCTGTTTTTTATAACTGTGCAGGTACCATTAACAGCTGAAAAACCCAAACAAGTCTAAATGCATCAGTGAGAACTCAACTGCGGCAGCAGCGCTTTCAGAGGATGAAAGCACCAAACCTTCTTTTGTTTGCACTTTGCAAAGTCGCTTCAGGGTTTCATCAGATCCCTCTTTTGATCTACGAATGCTGTTGCAGTCACTCAGTTTTTTTTGTTTTTAATTTCGAAGAGGTGCAACCAGCAGGTGGAGCCGAATCTGTAGCTGCAGGTCAGAGGAACTGCAGCAGACAGATCCTAGTTTCAAAGCATCATGGTTGACCTTCAGTCTATCCAGCTGAGATCAGATGGATTTTATTCATCCTACTAGGCACCAAAAACACAGTTTTTATTGGAGTTTGACTATAATTTTTGATTTATAGGTCCATAACATTTTCTAGTCTTCAGTTACCCATATTTCCTGTTTCAGACAAGCCTCTTTGTCTTGTTCTGATGCTTTGACAGTGTAATATAACCTCTTTGACTTCTTACTTCTTGTGGTTCATAACTTAAGCACCATTTTAAGCAAAACAATGCCTAATTTAATGTTTTCATGTCTTCTCACCAGAAGACAAAAAGAGCCTGATAATATCACTTGGTGGGTGTGTGAGGTAAACAAGTGTATGTGGGCTGTGACATGCTCAGCTGTGCAGGAGGGGCTGCATGCGTTCCCTTGGGTGTGTGATCAGTTAACAGCAGCCGCTGCTGATATTTGAACAGCTGCACTCCGCAGACAGAGGAAGGCTGCGCAGTTCTGCAGACAGCTGTCTGCATACATGCTCAGAAAACAAATGTGTGGGAAAGATTTATTATTAGGCTACCCTTCTGAATTTCCTGTAACTTAACCCTTGTGCTATCTTAGATGACCCCACCCTCACATTGACGGATAAAGGTGGAAGGATTTCATGTAATCCGTGGACACCAGTGAAGATCACAAATCATTGAAGAAAAAAGGTTCAGCGCACTGTCTAGTGGGTCTAGATGACCCAACTCCCAATGGTAAAGTGCCTAGGATAGCACAAGGGTTAAAGTGCTTTTAAGTGGGCGTGGTCACGTCATGACGGGGACAAGTACCTCAAAGTCGTTCCCTGATGTTTGGACGTTGCACCACCTAGCGATGGGCTCCGGTACTACCTCCCAGTCCGCGCTCTCCTGCTCCAAAAGGCGCACAAACGTCGACTTTCCAGCCGCTAAATACAATTATTCGCCAAGTTAGTTTAATAAAGAATGGAAATAACCAATTCTATAAAACCATTAGGGGTATTTTAGATTTAAAAAGAAAACGTTACGTCAAAAGTGGCACTAAGAATTTAGCATTTCAACGTAAATCTTAGCATAACGTTTTAAAAACATATTTTGGCAGTGTCACAAAAAAGTAGATGTGTTTTTAGAAAATAATTATTTATCTTTTCGTGAATACTTTGCAATAATGACTCACTCACCGATGTTGCCCTCGATGGAAATGCGCTTTATCCTTTTCTCCATCGAGTCGTTCATGGAGTCGTTCATTGGTTCGGGGCACGGTCTTTTCGGATTAAAAGGCATCTCTAGAAATTAAGTACAGTTTCTCCTTTTAATCTGAACGGGAGCTGCAGCTGCGGCGGTAAATGCTAAATTAAAAGTTGGCGGCTAAACCATAAGACAGGAAGCGGAACATAACTCAGGCTCCGCCCCGGAAGTAACAGCTGTTCTGCCTTCAATGTAAACAAAGCTCACGCAAACCTTTTTTTTTTTTTACTTTATTATTCAAAACAAATGGAACAAAAATGCATGACAAGAATAATAGTCATAATAATAAGAATGCCAGGGGATGGTACATGTTTTGTAAAATAGATATTACAAAATCAGATTACTCTGCATTGAAAATGTTCAAAGACGGACAGTTTTCATAAATACGTATGGCCTTTTTGTTTAAGCTATTAGAAATAGTGTGCAAATAAGATTTGAATTATTTATTTATTGCAGGGAAAAATAGTTGTGATGAAGAAAATTTTGATTTGTGAATATAACATTTACTAAATATTACAATTAGATTAATTGCCAATTTTATGTTTGGTTTTATTTTATTTTCGTGTAGGCCAAATATGATCTATTCAAATTTCATCTGAAATTGTGAATCTGATTTGTGATTTATAAAACGTGCACATTCTTTCCAAATAATTATTTAGTAGTGTTACAGTTCAGAAATAGGTGACTGATTGTTTCTGGGTGTTCTTTACAAAGAGTACAGTTGGGGTCAATTGTCTTATTATATCTGAGCATGTTCGTGGGAGACATCTCTCATCATGTTATTGATTAGTAATTTCTGATGTAGGGTCCAAACATTTTTCCAGGGAAAGTCAGAAATGAATTTTCTCCAATAGAAGACAGCAGAGGGAACAGAAGTGAGCGACCTTGGGAGCAATTTTGTGCAGATAACTCAGGCAGGTGTTTACCTCGGTTACTCCCCTAAGGCGGTTCAGTTAATTAACTCACCTGTTCAGCGTCCTATTTAAGTCCAGGTGTGTAAGCTGTTCATCCTTCTTTACTGCAGTGCTGGGTTTGTCGCCCACCCTCATCCCCGGCTTCCACCTGTGAGCTCTGTTAGGGGTAGTTATTGCCCAAAAGTTTATGGAAATTTGTCTCATGGAATTACACGGAGTCTTATGCCAAACTAAAAGAATGTGAAATGCCAACCAAAGGAATGTGTAATGTAAACTAGAGGTATATGTAACGCCAACTAGAGGAATGTGTAATGCCAACTAGAGGAATGTGAAATTCCAACTAAAGGAATGTGAAATGCCCACTAAAGGAATGTGTAATGCCAACTAGAGGAATGTGAAATGCCAACTAGAGGAATGTGAAATGCAAAGTTAAAGGAATCTGAATGCAAACAAAGAATGTGAAAGCAAAACAAGGATGTGAAAATATATTACTGCATGAGTTGTCTGACTGAAATTACATTTTGCTGAAACAGGGCACGTATAATCTTGTTTTTTCGGGCACAGTTGAAACAAGATTTTCCAACAGCGGTGTCACTTAGAGATGTTTTCATCAAGTAGAGTATTTTTAAAGAGTTCACAGATTTCAGTAACAGCATCAAAAACAATGGCATACTCTTTTGGAGGAACAGAAAGGTTTGTATTTAAAGTTAAATTCTACATATCTGAGTAATTGACCATTGTGGTTAAAGAGCTGACCCTCCAGTAGGATACTACTATCAAACCAATTATTGTAAAATAAAGATTTGTTCTTGTAAAGGATATATCTGTTATTCCAAATAAAAAAGCTTATGAGGGGAAAAATTGTGTGTATAAATAAGTGCCCATGAAAGAAGACTGTCAGTGATAAGCAGAGAGTTTCCCTGGGATTTTGTAGATATTATAATCACAAGGCAGAAGAAAATGGAGACCACCTACGTTAGCAAACATGTGATGAGGGAAAATATTCCAAATGGAGAGTGGATTTTTTAAATATTATTTAATTCAGTTTATTTTAAAAGTATTATCTGAAGTAGTAAAGTCAAGAAAATTAAGGCCTCCGTTTTTCATAGGAGTTCAGTAATACAGATTTTTTTAAATAATGAATACGGTTTTTCCAGATGAAGTTTAGCAACATTTGGTCAATAGATTTAAGAGTCTTATTGTCAAGGTGCAGGGACAGAGCGGAATAAGTTAGTCGAGAAATCCCTTCTGCTTTGGAGAGTAAAATCCTTCCTCTCAGTGTCAGGTCTCTCTGACAATTTCTTGGCTTTATCAATTAGGGAAGTGAAATTCAACAAGCATCTTTCTAAATGCTTTCTAAACTA
The DNA here is from genome assembly GCF_053564925.1 of Oryzias latipes. NCBI lineage: Eukaryota > Metazoa > Chordata > Actinopteri > Beloniformes > Adrianichthyidae > Oryzias > Oryzias latipes. The sequence goes on along the minus strand of NC_136248.1, from coordinate 27,761,132 downwards.
TTTCAGGTAATTTTATCACTAAATTGTTTATAAAATTCTGCCGTTAATCCATCTGATCCAGGAGATTTGTTATTTTTAAGGTGGTTAATAGAGAAAGGTACTTCATTTTCTAAAATAGAATCACAAAGATCCCGTTCAGAGGCCTGTATTTGTTGTATATTATAGTTTAAGATGTGGTCAGGATCTTCACTGGGTTCACAGGCATACAGTTTACTGTGGAATAGGCTAACATAATTTGCAATACTTTTGGGATCAGAGGTAATCTGGCCTTCAATTAAGGTCACGCAAACCAATGAGCTAAATCGCTAGAGGAGACGTCACGTGATTCTTCATGAGAGGGGAGCACCGCCATCTTGGTGAGGTAAAGGAACTGCTGCAGTGCATGCATGTGAACACATTTTTTGCAAAATGCCAGTTCATTTTGCGGGTTTCAACTGCCAAAATCTGAGAAATTAGTCCACGAAGGAGGAAGGCATAATATTTCACAGGTAAGTACTATATTTTTTTTCCTTTTAATGCTGCAGGGGCAATAGGGGTAATAGTACACATGTTGACATGCATGATGCTGCATGATGTACGTATAATTTGTTGTCGACATAAATGTAAACTTTATTTTGTTATACCTGTATACAGCATACTAGGACTACTAGATTTCTGACTCAGTGACTGAACTTTTCTTGCAGGTTTCCAATGGATTCAGATTTAAGGAAAAAGTGGGCCTTAGCTATCAAAAGAGCTAACCCAGATGGATCACTGTGGTACCAACTAGCAATACAGTCTGGCTATATCAAAAAAACATTTAGTGGAAACAGATTTTGATAAGACTGGCCAGACTGTTGGATTGAAACCCGACACCATACAATGTGTTACACAAATTGATCACTCACATGAATCAGTAGGGTTAATCTATTGTTGACTTTTGGACTTATTATTGATTTATTATTATTATTTTTTATTGACTTACTATTAATTTATTATTATTGTTATTTATTATAGAATCAATAACGTATTATTGGGATTTTCTAAAAATTTTAAATCACATGTCAAAGAGGTCTAAAACTTCTAAATGTTTGGAAATTATTTTTAAAAATCATTTGTAATAATTCCTTTTATTTGTAAGAAGTCCTGTAACTATGCATTTTTCATTAAAGTTTGAGCTTTTGAGGCTGACTGTATCTCTTATTTAACAACAACAAATGCAAATTATATATATATATATATATATATATATATATATATATATATATATATATATATATATATATATATATTCTAACAGAACCTTGTTCTCACATCTCTGTTAGAGTTCTGTTAGGGATGATGCCTGACATGAGCTTCCATGTCCACAACATGGAAGCTCATGTCAGGCATCATTGCAACCAAGATAAACAGGCACATGGATCAATTCATGAGTAACACACAGAAGGGCATTGGTAGACACTCCAGAGGAGCCAAACACCAACTCCTGGTCGACAGAACAGTCGCCCAAGACTGCAAGTCACGACACACCAACCTGTGCACAGCCTGGATTGATTACAAGAAGGCCTATGACTCAATGCCACACACATGGATCACTGAATGCTTGGAGCTGTACAACATCAACAGGACTCTAAGAGCCTTCATAGGAAACTCGATGAAGCTGTGGAAAACCACCCTTGAAGCCAATGGGAAGCCACTTGCACAAGTGTCCATCAAATGTGGGATATACCAAGGTGATGCTCTGTCCCCACTGCTGTTCTGCATAAGTCTGAACCCCCTCAGCCAAATAATCAACAAGACTGGCTATGGATACCGACTCAGAAATGGGGCCAACATCAGTCACCTCCTCTACATGGATGACATCAAGCTATATGCTAAGAGCGAGCGTGACATTGACTCCCTGATCCACACCACCAGGATCTACAGTACTGACATTGGGATGTCATTCGGGCTCGAGAAATGCAGCCGGATGGTGACAAAGAGAGGCAAGGTAGTCCACACAGGAGGGGTCTCACTCCCAGAAGGAACAATAACAGACATCAAGGACAGTTACAAGTACCTTGGAATTCCCCAGGCAAATGGCAACCTGGAGCAGGCAACAAGGAAAGCTGCAACAGCTAAATACCTCCAACGAGTAAGGCAAGTCCTGAGAAGCCAGCTCAATGGCAAAAATAAGACCCGGGTAATAAACAGCTACGCACTGCCAGTTATCAGATACCCTGCAGGAATAATAAGATGGCCAAAGGAAGAGATACAGACCACGGATGTTAAAACACGAAAGCTCCTCACCATGCATGGAGGGTTCCATCCCAAATCCAGCACACTGAGACTGTATGCTAGCCGCAAGGAAGGAGGCCGAGGACTAGTGAGTGTAGAAGCCACTATCCAGGATGAAACATCCAAGATGCATGAGTACATCAAGCTCAAGGCCCCAAATGACAGTGTGCTCAGTGAATGTCTCAGGCAATGGAGAGCAGAGGACACAGTGCTGGAGGACAGATCCTCATGGGAGGACAAACCCCTGCATGGGATGTACCACCGGACCATAACTGAAGTGGCTGATATCAAGAAGTCCTACCAATGGCTAGAAAGGGCTGGCCTACAGGACAGTACTGAAGCGCTCATCCTGGCAGCTCAGGAACAAGCCCTGAGCACCAGAGCGATAGAGGCTCAGATCTACCACACCAGACAAGACCCAAGGTGTAGGCTGTGCAAAGAGGCCCCTGAAACAATCCAGCACATAACTGCAGGATGTAAGATGCTGGCAGGGAAAGCATACATGGAGCGCCACAATCAAGTGGCTGGAATAATATACAGGAACATGTCTGCAGAATATGAACTGGAAACCCCAAGGTCAAAATGGGAAACACCTCCGAAGGTGGTAGAGAATGAGAGGGCAAAGATCCTGTGGGACTTCCAGATCCAGACTGATAGGATGGTAATGGCAAACCAACCAGACATTGTAGTGGTGGATAAAGAACAGAGGAAAGCCGTTGTGGTGGATGTGGCAGTGCCAAGCGATGGAAACATCAGGAAGAAGGAACATGAGAAACTGGAGAAATACCAGGGACTCAGAGAAGAACTGGAGAAAGCCTGGAAAGTGAAGGTGACAGTGGTGCCTGTGGTAATTGGAGCACTCGGGGCAGTAACCCCCAAGCTGGAGGAGTGGCTACAACAGATACCTGGAAAGACCTCAGACCTCTCAGTCCAGAAAAGCGCAGTGCTAGGAACAGCTAAGATACTGCGCAGGACCCTCAAGCTCCCAGGCCTCTGGTAGAGGACCCGAGCTTGGAGGAGAAACCACCCGCGGAGGGTGAGAGGGGCGTTTTTTTATATATATATATATATATATATATATATATATATATATATATATATATATATATATATATATATATATATATATATATATATATATATATATATATAAGCTACTTAGATGCGACTAAAGGAAGGCTATAGAAAGCATTCACATGTGGGCACCAACAACCTCACCAAGATGGCGTCGTGCTCTGCGATATAACTCTTTGGCGCAAACGTTTAGCAAAGTCAAAGAATAGAGGAAAAAAAAGAAAGAAACTATGTTAAGGGATTTTTATTGTGAAAATGAAGCCTAATGTCTAAGTTTAAAATATTTTACTGGGGTATTTAACCCTGAAGAATCCAGGGGATCAAATTCGGCTGCGCTTCTTTTTTTAATATATATATTTTTAAATTTTACATTGGGTGGAATAATATACAGAAACATGTGTGCAGAATATGAACTGGAAACCCCAAGGTCAAAATGGGAAACACCTCCGAAGTTGGTAGAGAATGAAAGGGCAAAGATCCTGTGGGACTTCCAGATCCAGACTGATAGGATGGTAATGGCGAACCAACCAGACATTGTAGTGGTGGATAAAGAACAGAGGAAAGCTGTTGTGGTGGATGTGGCAGTGCCAAGCGATGGGAACATCAGGAAGAAGGAACATGAGAAACTGGAGAAATACCAGGGACTCAGAGAAGAACTGGAGAAAGCATGGAAAGTGAAGGTGACAGTGGTGCCTGTGGTAATTGGAGCACTCGGGGCAGTAACCCCCAAGCTGGAGGAGTGGCTACAACAGATACCTGGAAAGACCTCAGACCTCTCAGTCCAGAAAAGCGCAGTGCTAGGAATAGCTAAGATACTGCAGGACCCTCAAGCTCCCAGGCCTCTGGTAGAGGACCCGAGCTTGGAGGAGAAACCACCAGCGGAGGGTGAGAGGGGCATTCTTTTTAAATATATGTACATATATATATCCCCTTATTTTTATTGTTTTGCCTTTAAAATTTAACAGGGTAATTTCTTATCTCCATATTGATGCTTTAGTGTTTCCTCTGCATAACAGAGAAAGCCCCAGAGCTTTCTGATGCTTTTCAATTTGCTGAACTATTTTTGAAAGGACTGACTTTTTAGGACATTTCACTCAAATGAACTCTTCCATTTCAAAAGGGGATATTCTGACTGACCCATATTGAGGGTTGTTCATAAATCAGTGAACCTTATAGAGTTGTAAATAGTTAAAATGTGTTAAGATACCAAGCCTCACTTTTAACCACACACAGTTAATATACTTTTCAGAAAAAGTATTTTTCTTGTGACAATAAAATTATATTTTTCTGAGATAAACTTTTTTTTAACCATCAATTGAGCTAAATAAAGTTTGAAATGCATGTGTTTTTGTATTTGAAACATTATTAGGGGCATATTTTGTCTTAATCACTGACCTACTTCAGACTTAAAGGCCTCAAAAGAATTTTAGCTTTGTCCTAATTGAAAAATCTTTAATTTCTGGCAACATTTGTGGCGTGAACCCCACCTGCACCCAACAGTAGCCGGGAGAGGCTCCAGAAACCTCGTGAATCCCCGGAGATTCAGCAGGTTTGGGAAATGAATCAAAGGGATTTTGGTAAAATTTCAGTTATAAAACAAATCTTGGAAAAACTAAACTGAAGTTAACACAGTGGTGAGCTGCATAAAAATGTATATTTTTGTTGATAGCTCAATTGTTGGCTTAAAAAAATAGAAACAAAATAAAGTCTAATAGCAAAAAGTATTTTTAACTGTCCAAGTATACTTAGTTTTTCCTAAGAGACAGTATATTTAGAGTTTACTTTTTATATCCTATCCATATAGTATAAACTTAAAATGTTTCAATTTAGTCTTAAGTATTTCGTTTTTACATTTCCTCGTACATGGTCTATAGTATACTTGTTATAGTTATACTCAAGGATACTTGATAAAATAAATTTCAGTTGAACTACTTTTTGCTAAGGGGTTCCTGTGATCTGTACGCATTAGCCGATAACTTTACTTTTTATTTTTAAAAGGCAGCTAGGAAACTTTTATAGGGATCCACTTTTGTAAAGCGATAATTTAGCAGAATATTTGAATTACTCACTAAAAGTGAAATTTAAGAGTTTAATTTTCGACAAATCTAGAATTGAGATCAAAGCCGTTAAATGGATGTCAAATGTTTTACCTCGTACTTGATGTCATATTTTGAGGTGAACTATTTAAACCACATTTCACACTTATACAACAGGCAACAAAACAGCTATATGTGGATTTGATTTGACCAGTAAATGTATATATATATATATACACAATACCAAAAGAGACATTTTAGAAAAAAAGAGACATTTTTTAGAATCAAATAAGCATCTTCAAGTTCTTAAATATTTCTGATAAAGAGTCAAGACCACCTTTTTATTTGCTTTGTAAACAGCATAAATTAATTGGTTTGACCGAAAAACCCCTACAAAGCCAAGATGTACAAACAATTTATCACTCATGACACTGAAGGGAAAAACTGTTTTCTTTCATCACAGCTTCTCTGACACTGTCATAAATCTGGTGACCGGTAACATTCATAATAGTTAGGCAAGGAAACAGAAATTCAAGATAATAAACAAGTAAAACAAAAACAAAAATCTAATACAGATAAAGAGGCAGCCTCTAAAAAGACTCTATGCATTCATTTAATCAAAAGCGACCCATTCATGCTCGCTGAAACTCTTTCAACTCAGGTCGAATCCTCAGTATTTATACAGGTGCATCCACTAGTACTTCTTTCTCACAGATTTCAGGTATAAAAATGGTTTTGAAACTAAAGCTAACAGCAAAGTTCTTCTAGTTTAGTCACACCCAATTAAATCACTGTCAAGAAAGTTCTATTAGCCGTGAAGTATCAAAGAGCCGGCCGTAAGTGTCAATTATTGCATAGTGAACTACACTTTGACATGGGGAGGGAAGCGTGCGTCTGCAGCTCGGCGAAGTCAAACCTCGCAAAAGCGTGAAGTAAAACAACGCTTGTGCCTTCTAGCTGTTTCAGAGGTTCAGTTCTTTAACATTCATTTGGAGAAAGGAGAGGGAGAAAGACGATGCGTCACATGATGCAGTCTATGCGGAAGAGACATTCAGTCAGAGGTTATAGGAAACGTGTTCAAAGTGCTTAATGGCTTTGAGATGGAAGCAGCGACGTCCCAATCCTAGAAAGATTCCTTTTTATTTCCAAGCAGGGAGTTCAAACTCTAATCTATCGGAGGAAATGTATGTACAGTTTACCTTAAAGTCTATGGGGGGGGGGGCACACAGGAAAACATCCAACTCCAACTTCTACACCCTTCGTGTATCACAGCCTGCACTGAACCCTCAGCAGACTTCTGGACAAAATAAAGGCGCGGCACATTTTTAGACCAAGTACTAAAAGAAAAATGTAGCGTACAGCCGGGCTGTCCAACCCTGGTCCTTGAGATCCACCGGCTTGCGTGCTCTCTGTTTTCACGATTGGCCGTGAAACCATGAAACCCTCTGGCTAACCAGCAGAGAGAGGGGCGGGGATGGCCGGGAAACCCGGTGGATCTGGTGCGTCGGGGTTGGGCCGCCCCCCCCCCCCCCCCCCCCCCCCCCCCGGTGTAAACCTGAAATATGTCACGTATGGCCTTCATCTTCTGATATAGGGCAATTATGAGCCAATGCTAGGCACTTAGGGTTTTTGTATTGACCGAACAAAATGAGAAATCGAATCCCAATCCTTCTCGTCGAACAAAATAACTACCAAAAAGGCTTAAACTGCTTCATCAACGATGTTTAGTATTTTTGCTTCATTCCCTTGTGTTTGACTGCTTGAAAAAGAGCCGCTGAAAATCCAAATAAAAAGAAAATCTGTGCAACCTAAGAGAGCATTAGTGTAAAACAAAAAAAAAAAAGAAAAGAAAATACTCTACATGTAGGGATTTTTTTCTAAAACAGCTAAACCCCTTTTTTCTCTATTCATAATCTACGGTTTGTCAATTCAACCTGTAATCCCTGATTAAATTAGTACTGTTGCCTTAAACTATCCAAACCCTTCCTTCTTCCTGGCCTTAAGATCATTTCCCCTAAATGGAAATATACTATATACTGCATACATACAGCCAGGGGGTGGTGGGTATCTGTGCAAAAACTAGAAGGAACAATAAAAAAAAACAAATGGGGACAATGCTGTTTATCTGTCTTTGGTCGTCAGTTTCTCAATCAGCTCCTGGAGTGGGACCAGCTCTTTTCTGTCGATGAGGTTGAACTCCTGAAAAAGACAAAAACAGAAACAGTCAAACACTTCTCTGGCACATCCTGAAACCTCTTACAGAGAGATGTCGGGCGGTTTTGGCTTGAAGAGTTAGAAAAAGTTGGAAACTTCAGCCCGACTGTTGCAGGACCTGCTAGAGACTGAAAGAAGTTTTGACCACAAATGAAAAAGAAAACCGTCTCCTGTTTTTCTGACTGTTACAGGCCGATGAACAACTTCCCCTCCTCAAGAAACCCCGTTTACCAAAGACAAACCTTCTAGCTTGGTTGTGTCAGGGCTCCTGCTGATCTACAAGTTAAATTTAAGACTTTTTAAGGCCTTCCGGAACAGAATTTAAAAGAAAAACTGTTTTATCAAAGATGGAAAACATAAGACTTAAGTTAAACTTAAGTAAAAGAAAGTTCATACAGATAAAACAATGCAAGTAAAAGTATTGAAAGGAAAAAGTTTTTGAGTTGCTAGTTAAGATTGAATACAGTTAGTTTATTTATCTATTAATTTTTTTCAGCTTAATCCACTTTGCATTACTGTTGTATAAAAAGTATTTCCAAAAGAAACTTGATAAACTTGCGACAAATGAAAAAAGAGGAATTATTATCATCCCTTCAGATATTATTGTGGCAGAAATTTACAAACCAAAGTGGATAATCAGATATGAAAATCAACTTTTTAAAAAAACATTAAAACAACTATAATTCTTCTCGAAACCACAAACATTAGATCTTATTTATAAATGTAATATATTAAACAACAGCTGAGATGTTTCGCATTTTTTAAATGACGAAAAAAGGTATATCAAACTCAATAAAAAAAGAAAACGAGTTTTTGACTATAATTAGTCTTGAATACATCGTTAATTACCAATTAAATTGATATATTTGCAGTGTCAATAATTGTATATTTTGTTTGGAAAACTTACCCTCAAAACACCAAAAAGTTCTCAATGATTGATGTTCAAACAACATTTTAACTCTCCCACTGTTCTTCCAATTAAAAACGTGGTCTTTCCAGTGACAGCGACAAATAAAAGTAGGATTTATAAAAACAACACACCCTAAATGTCTCACATTTCCATTTTTGTTCACCAGAGGTGTTTGTATACTTGTGTGCCTCAATTTACTTTGGTTTTTATCTCAAACAAAGTTATAAAAAGTAATAATGTGAACATTTTTGATGAAAACTACAAACATTTTTTAAAATAAATATTTTTGAAATTATATTTTAATTTAAAAGAGTGTATTCAAGCCATTCATTATAAAGACATTTGTTAAAAAATTCCATATCTACATTAAAAATGTCATGTTGTAAATGATATAACAGTCACATAAAAAATGCGAAAGGTTGCAAATGCATCCTTTCTGCAAAGTAAAGTAACTTTTATTAACTGAATGAGTTTCCTTTGATGTCATGAGCAGCAGGAAATGCCAAACGTTTCATCAGACCGAAAATGGAGTTTATCAAAATGTGATGAAAGGATATGCAGCTTTATGACTACACTTTTTTTTTTTTTTTTTTTTACATGTGTTGAAACACAAAGTGGTGTGACTAATATCCAAAAATCGTCCAGCTGCTATGAGGAGTCATGCTCGATGGTTTCGGATCTCCCACCTGAACAAAGAAGATGAAGTGTTTGAAGGATGTGTTGAGGTGGGCCTCCTCCTGCAGCTGCATGACCGAGTCAAAATGCTGGTGGTAGATGTGAGCATAGACCCTGAACAGGCGCTTTAAAATGGTCTTCGCCACATTCAAGAAGTTCTTCTTGAACGGGACACCTTGTGGGCGAGAAAGCAGCGCAGGTTAGACAAAAGATTCTCAACCTTTACAAATCCAACCATCAAGTAATATGCAGTCCAGATTTATTTTTTTAACCCTGTGCGTTCAGTTTATGTCCAGTTGGCAGATCTATGTAAAAATGGGAGGGAATGAGCTGCACTTTTGCTCAACCATTCTTCTGGATTGCAAATACACTCACAGGCAGGTCATAGCATGATTTAAGGAACAATCATGGCAGCTAAACAGATGTGCCTCGTGGAAGCGACATGCGAAGTGCTCATGTGTCGCTCTCTGTGAAGCAAAAAACGTTCATCTCCCAGAAGAAACTATTCCAGGTGACAAAAAAAAAAAGGAATCAACCCGTCAAACGGTAAAAATACTTCCGACAAACATCTGTGTCTATTCTGAGGCCATAAAAAGGAGGAAGTTGTTGTTGGGTGTTTACTTGCTATCAGGATGTTCCTGCTTCTGAGCGGGAATGAAGCTTGTGGTCTTTTCTGGCACAGCAAACACCAGCTCTGAAGGTTCTTTGAGCGTGAATTCAACGCCATTACTCTAAAGAGGGCGGATTCAGTGCTTCCACTCTGGCATTTATTTCAACTGGCTGCCATCCAGTGGAGAGAAAAAAAAAAAAAAGGTCCACCTTTGATCTTTTTTCAAATCGTTCCCAGTGGTCTTTTAATAATGATTATGCGATGATCAAAACAGCAAACCCCTAAAAGTTTGCCTTTGAGTTGTGGCTCCTCCCCTCCCCGTGGCTGAAAGCTTGGAGCAGGGAACTTGTGGCCCACCCCGTGTACTTTTTACATCGCAAATACGCTCGTTTTCTTTACAATTTGAACAAAGAAATGCTTGGAAATGCATATTTGATCTTAATTTCCTTAATATGTATGTCCATCATCAGAAAAATGCCACGAGAAAATGTTAAAGTCAATTTTCAATTTTCATTCACTTTGCTGTTAAAATGAGATTTGAATACATTGCTGGTACGCTGCATGCTCTTCTTGTGCATGTGTTCGATTCCTCCCGGGACGCAGACTTCCTCCCACAGTCCAAAAACGTGCTTCAAAGGTCAACCGGTGTCTCTAAATTGTCCTTAGAATTGTGCATGTAGGAGAGTGTGCGACCCTGCAACAGACTGGTGACCTGTTCAGGCTGACCTCCACCTTTGCCCACCAGTAGCTCCAGAAACCCAGTGACCCCAAAATGGATTCATCTGAAGATGAATGGATGGATGCATTATGGGGTACCGGTAATCATCTCCACTTGAACAAAAGTTTGCCAAAACGACAAAAATAAAAGTTCCTTCCACGGTCAGATAAGTGGGATGAAGCGTCTCAGTTATGGCTCAGCAGTGGATCTCTCAGGCAGTGACAGTGAATGCGGTCGATTATTTTCTATTCAAAACAAAAGGTTTTGAAGCAGCTTTGATCGGCCTAAGGGTTCAGTGCAGCTAGAAAACAACCAAGACGACCGGAAAGCAGAAGCCGAAGCATACCGATCTTTGAAGGGAAAAGGGTTTCATCGTCAAGCTGGTCCTGCACCCAGGTCATCAGGTAATCGATATATTTAGGGGCGGAGCATTTGATGGGTTTCTTGATATTGGTTCCGTCAGCCCAGTGGTACTCATACCTGCAGAAAAGCCATGGTAAGTGTGGAATTAACGCAGGCTTGTGATTTTAATTCATGATTTATCTGCAGCATTCAGCTGTGCCAAAGAACACCAGCGTTACTGAGCATGGCGGCTGTGAAGAAACTGGTTTAGCAGCACAGAAGTGTCTCACTTACTTGGGACCAGCAGACATGATGGGACACTTTTCCTCAGTGCAAAAGTCTGTGACGGTGCCGTACAGCATGTTGATCTGGTTAAAGAAATCCACAGCTGAGAGGAAAGAGAGAAAAAAAAAGAGATAAATACAGAAATAAGTACACGGCGTTTGTGCCAACAGCAGCAGCTGCCCACTACACTCCACAGCCTCGCCCAAACTGTTGACCAGGACACACTCCAGCTATGTGGCCCACACTGTGTAAGCACTCATTCCCACAGGCACACAGCCAGCTATCCACTGCTCGGCCTCCACATCAACGTGCACTGGGGCTGGAGTGAGGAATTACTGCATGTCCGAGTGGACGACCTGTGCAGTGGGGTCTTCTTCTGTTGTGTTTTGAAACTTTTATGGCTTTTTTTTTTTTACCCAAGATTTGATTCTGAACTAATTCTTGGTTTCAGAATCAAATATTTTATTTAAAAATATACAATTTATATATTTTTTTTATTTATTTGATTAACTTGTATTTATATATCTGCCACTTATCTTCATGCTTCCCTAACTTCAGGCAGTTTTTGTTGACATATTCTGTGATAAAGCTTGGTTTATATATTACATTGGAAGGCAATAAGTCTACGTTTGTGCCCATCTATGAATTCAATAAAAATAGAAAATAGAAATATGCATTTATGGATTTCATACAGGACATTTCACTTTAAGGTGACAGTACGTTTCTGCAACCTTTGTGTCATGATTTGTGCCTTAAAATAAAAGCTCAAATTGCTGTGTACGCTTCTAAAGGTTTGCTGTGTTCACCAAGTGATTAAATTAGCTCATGTCAATTATTATTCCAGCACCAGTTTGGAATGAACGATTTAAAGTGGCTCCACTTCCTGAAGTCCTCTCATTGTGTGAACAGGAAGAAACACAGGCTATAACCAATGCTCGTCAGTTATTCACTGATACCATCACGGTCTTCCTCGGAACTAGACGGTCATCATGTGACGTGCACTTAGAAGACCAGCACAACAGAAATGATTATGAGTAATAATCCAGGAGGGGAAAGTTTAACGGATTTTGAGCAGTAATCACCGGAATCTGTGACGGGAAAACTCCGATGTAAAATGATAAAAGAGGTCAAATATTTCACAATGCCCCAGATGCCATCCGATACTTTAAGAACACATTAAAAAAGGTAATAAATTAAATAAACAGATCCAGATTATCCTCGATTTTTTTTAAATTAACCCATTTTATCTTGTAACACTTAAAAAGTGCACTCCTGTGAAGTGGATTGAACAATAGTGCAACTATCAACTATAATTAAATATGTATCTATTAACTAGTAAAATAGGAGATAATTAGTCACATGAGACAGTTTGGTAGCTTTTAGGGCAGCACCATATGAGAAAAACTCACGATATGCGATATTAGTGATCATTATTGCTATGACGATTTAACTTGCGATACATAAACAAATATCAAAACATCTAAATACATAATTTCTATTTCAACGCAAAAGTGTAATTTATATAAGAGTCAACTGAAATTATACTCTAAAGGACCCTAGTCTACATAGGAGGCAGGCCTCTCAACATCAAATGGCTCCATCCGAACAACGTAAAGGCTTCCACCCGATTGGTCAAATGCATAGAGGAATTTATTTGATTCGTTGCCAAGATTCTTTTAGCACATCATCATTTACTTGACTTTTGCAAAATGCGTACTACACAGCTTGATTTCGCGATAACGATAAATTTGCGATTTATTGTGCAGGCCTAGTAACTCTATACCTTCAGAACCTTTGAACATTTTTTAACCAATGTGATTAAAAACACAGACAGGGGTGGTGGTTCCCCTCTTTAAGAAGGGGGACTGGAGGGTGTGTTCCAACTTCAGGGGAAATCACACTCCTCAGCCTCCCTGTGAAAGTCTATGCCAGGGTACTGGAGAGGAGAGTCCGTCCGATAGTTGAACCTCAGATCCAGGTACAACAGTGCGGTTTCCGTCCTGGTCGTGGAACAGTGGACCGGCTGTACACCTTATCTAGGGTGCTGGAGGGATTGTGGGAGTTCGCTTATCCAGTCCATATGTGTTTTGTGGATTTGGAGAAGGCGTTCAACCGCGTCCCCCTTGGTATCCTGTGGGGGGTGCTCTGGGAGTATGGGGTCCAGGGAGCCTTACTGAGGGCTGTGCGGTCTCTGTATGACCGGAGTAGGAGCTCGGTTCGCATAACCGACAGTAAGTCAGACGAATTCACGGTCCACGTTGGACTCCGGCAGGGCTGCTCTTTATCCCCGGTTCTGTTCACAGGTTTTATGGACAGAATTTCTAGGCACAGCCAGGGCCCGGAGGGGGTCTGGTTTGGGGACCACAGGATTTCCTCTCTGCTTTTTGCAGATGATGTTGTCCTGTTGGCTTCATCGAGCCAGATCCTCCAGCGTGCATTGGGGCGGTTTGCGGCCGAGTGTGAAGCGGCTGAGATGAGGGTCAGCACCGCTAAATCTGAGGCCATGGTTCTTGACCGGAGAAAGGTAGTAGTGGGTGGAGGGTCCCTGCCCCAGGTGGAGGAGTTTAAATTCCTTAGGGTGTTGTTCACGAGTGAGGGAAGACCGGAGCGTGAGATTGACAGGCAGATCAGAGCGGCGTCCGTAGTTATGCGGTCGCTTTATCAGTCTGTTGTGGTGAAGACAGAGCTGAGCCAAAAAGCAAAACCGAAAGAACGAGGTCCCGAATACAAGCGGCTGAAATGAGCTTCCTCCGTAGGGTGGTTGGGCGCTCCCTTAGAGATAGGGTGAGAAGCTCGGTCACCCGCGGAGAGCTCGGAGTAGAACCGCTTCTCCTCCACATCGAAAGGAGCCCGTTGAGGTGGCTCGGGCATCTAGTACGGATGCCTCCTGGACGCCTCCCTGGAGAGGTGTTACGGGCATGTCCCACTGGACGGAGGCCCTGGGGAAGACCCAGGACACGCTTGAGAGACTACGTCTCTCGGCTGGCCTGGAAACGCCTCGGGGTCCCCCCTGAGGAGATGGAGGAAGTGGCCGGGCAAGGGAAGTCTGGGGATCTTTGCTTAGACTTCTCCCACTGCGACCCGGTATCGGATAAGTGGAGGAAAATGGATGGATGGCGATTAAAAATTCTTAAAAATTAAAAACGACTTTCTTCTGGAAATATTATTGCAGCACGGATCTAATGATGAGTATTCATGACGAGCTCGTATCAATGTAACCATGGATTTTTTTAACGTCCCATTTTCCTGTAGCTTGTGAAGAAGGTCCCTTAGCAGCCATGTCACTCTGTTAGCAGCACGGAGAGAGTAATTCTCATTAAAAAGAAATAAAAATCTAATCGTCTTTCTGTTGAAATGCCTTCAAATGTCATTGTTTTCTTTAAAAAAAACAATAGAGACACTTTCTTTCAATTTTAATTATATATCAAAAGAGTTATTGGACCAAAAAGTCCAAATGTGCATGTCCTGCTAAATTTATCGAACCTTTTAGTCCTGTTCAAACTAGAACCATGTTCTGCTGCGGTTCACAGCAATAACATGTGATCCATTCATGATATGGAAACTTCTACTAGGGCTTTCATTTGTTGACATGCATAACACTGATCCTAATAATGAGGAAATGTCCGTTCCCTGATCAGGATGCAGCATCTGATTCCAATCAGAACCAACTGATCAGGCCAGATTTTCGCTCATGTGATGGGATCGTCTCAAACACAAACTGCTGAATGAAGTTGCCAAAGTGGCAGTTAGGGATAAAAAAAATGTCTGCGGTAGCTTTTTAGAAAACTAGAAAACATCCAGAGACATGAAAGAAACCCCCTCTACCACGCCGAGTCATTTGCATCAATTCAGAAAAAAAGTAAACAAGGATCTCACGGCACACTTAACATTCACAGACTGTCCATAATGAAGCTACACAGTCATTCGAGAGGCTGCCAACATCCAACACCCTGATACTTCCGCCGCCAGCTGACTCATCAGGTGGACTAAAGAACAGTTCAAGAACAAGCTAAACCAGTAGAACTCTAACGCAGATTAGTAGGTCAGCTAAACAAAAGCATTCTCTCAGCGGTCTGAAACAAAGATACAGTAGAAGGATAGTACTTACTATTCACTGCAACCCACTCATTTAAGTCTTCACCGTCGGGCAGCATGACCGCCATGCGCAGGTTTCCACTTCCCAGCGTGGCCTCGGCATGTTTCAACAGCTCGTACTGGTGAGAGCCCTCCGGGATATTCTTCTTGGGCTTGAACGTTTTGGATGAACGGTTTCCACTGTGAGTCACATTTTAAAAGACAAGGACAAACTGTGACAATCGAGCAGGCAGACGTCATGTTGTAAGAGGTTCCTCCACCAAAAAAAAAAAAAAAAAATCTGGGTTGTTTTCAGAAAGCTCGTTAAAAGAGCTTTGAATTGAGAGACGAGAACAGCTAGTCTTTCTTTGTGGACTTCTAATGAGGCCATTTAAAGAGCTTCAGAATTCCTCTTGATGCTCCATTTAACAAGAACTTTTGAGTCATCAAAGCATGACGCCTCAGTCAACAAGTTTGTTATTTGACAAAACAATATGAAAATATCCTCTTTGAGACACTTTCACCAGAACTAAATAAAAAAAAACGTACTGCTGCAACACATGAGCGCTATTAGTTTAAAGACAAATAAGCAGATTTCTCTTTTAGAAAAGGCACTGTTTTATGCTTTTCAGACTCATCTATAGGGGCTTCAACAAACTAACTCAACACAAACAACATAGTGACTGGACTAGACTTTTGGACCCATAATCTGACTGTTGGTAAACGTGAGACTATAAGACAGTTGGAAAATTACAGTTTTGACCTGTATTTGATGAAAGAGCCTGCTAAGGAAATAAAAAAAGAGATAAATAACATTTGTTTTGAGATTTAGAACCCATTTTGATAAATGTATACAGTTACATCAAGTCCCCAACATACTTTGACATTTATATTTATCATTTTGTTAAGTCCCACTTTGATCCTTTTTATTAAAATCAATAAAATTGAAAAAAAAAGGTTGACATGGTTTCTGCATAACAGCCTCCGTCCTGAGACTGCTAGCTTACAGCCCTTCAATAAAGACACACTCAGAAATGCAATTCTACGCTTCATTTTCTTAATATATGTCCTCCATGACAAGAGCACGTTAAAAACACAATTTTCCATTGGAGTGGGTCTTTAAATGATCACTGGCTACCTTGAACAGATGTTACATTTCCAGAGCTAACATTGACAGGTTTTCGCAGCATTAGGATGAGGAGATTATTTAATTATAGTGGGAAATATTAGGTGTGGAAGTGGAGTTACCATTTCCAACAAGAAGCAGGAGTTGCTTTTTAACCACAGACGCCTCGTCCTTTTGCTTCAAATAACAAAAGCTATAAAATGCCTTGGAGCTGTAAACACAATCCTTCCCAAAAGGAGGCATCAGATTGCTATCAGAGCAGAATATTGAATTTGAAGGAGCTGAAAATACACTGGGTAAGTATCTGAGGAATATGCCTATTTTTCCCCATCAGAACCAACAATTACAGTTTAATTATTATTTATCTTCGTTGTAATTTTAGTAGAACGTTGTTAAAGTTTTTTTTAATTACTATGTTGATGTTTTAATACCTAAAATCGAAGGTAAATTATCAATTAGTAGCAATAACTCATATTAAATTCTTGTATTGCTCATCATGATTGAACCTTTTCTTTATTCAAAGGTGGAAATCTTCACCAGTTTTTAGTCAGTACATTTTCTATACATGTCACTAGTTACAGATTGGCTAAATGTCCTCGACATAGATCCTTATCCTGAGGTTGAAATTCAGCATTAAATGATTGATTTATTTGTTTTGTCTAATGAGGGCCGAACTAGCTCCTGTTCCAAAAACGCTGTCACCAGCAAATACACAGGTCACAAAACAGCCCACTTAATTCGTATCGTTTCAGGTTTCAACGAAAGGTAATCAGTTGTTTTTTTGAATCAGTATTTACACATTTCCTTGTATTTTTAAAATAAGCTTGGAGTCGCAGTTAATAATATAGCGATTTTACATAATAATAGGGAAAAAACACGTTGGGCAATTAAAACGAGTTGTCTCAATTCAGGAAATAGTCTGCGCCCGATATATGATGTCGATAGCTAGGCTCCTTCCTTGTTGAAGGTGCACTAAATGCGCACGTACAGGACATAAAGAAAACAAATCAATAAGCTTAAACTCACAAAAGAAAGCTCATGTTTCCCAGAAGCGCAGAAAAATGTCCCTCAAAACAGCAATGAAGTCAAGAGATGAGCCGGAGCCGACCCGAGGAATTGTTTTACAACTAAGTCTCAAGCGTCTTTCTCTTTCTTTTTGTTGTCCTTTTTTCCCCCCACACAGTGGTTCTAGTGAAACATCCAAACTAAATATAGCTATTCCGCATAATAACTCGTCGGAGAAAGAAAAAGAACTGGTTTGTCCAACTGAATCAGCTTTCTTTCTGCATCTGTACGCTGAGAGGCAACAGCGCACTGACGCCGTTTCACTTCTTCGTCACACCGCCAAACAGAGACTGCTCAGGTGTGTGCTGCCATCTAGTGGAGGAAAACGTTGAGCGCCACTGGGTCACCCTTAAAGGGACATTTCAACTTTTTGAGATGGGTTTTTGTATTGGGGACTGAGTGTAAGCCTTTGTTTGTTTATTATTATTTTTTTTAATCTATTTAAAACGAATTATCTCCCCGATTTAATTCACTCCTCATATCCTTCTCTGTCACATTTGCTTTGCTGGTGTCATTAACTGCATCAATCTGCTTTTTGATCTCCCTCCATGCAGCTAGAACCGTCAGCATCCTCTTACAGATGCATTCAGGGTCCATCCCTCTTGCTGTTTTTATTGGATTAAGAACCTGAACACATCAAGGCCAAACTTACCACATTTAAAATTTAACAGCTCAAGAGCATCTGGAAAAACAGTACAAAACCACATCTTTTTGGAGGTACTTTGTCAATGGTTGTGGAATTTAATCACTATATTTATTGTTTTTGTTTGTTTGTTTGTTTTCATATGATTGACAAGTACTCCTCCTATTTACCCTATTACCAAAAAAAGTATTTCTCCATGCTGAGATTAGCAAAATAAACAAAAATGACAAAAACATTCACATTCGCATGTAGTTGCCCTCTCCAAGGCAAGGCAAGTTTGTTTTTATAGAAGATTTTTGCGCACAAAGACAATTTAATGTGCTTTACATAAACATTAAAAGAATCATGCAAAAGAACGATTGAAGGGGTGATCATCAAAATAAAAAATGAAAGAAAGTTTTAAAGGAACTGAATATAAAATAAGCTTAAAGTAACAGTACGGATGTAAACATTTAAATAGAAACTAATCAGATGCAGCTGACAACAGGTGGGTCTTTAACCTAGATTTAAATAAACTGAGTGCAAATGAAACCATTCAAAGCTTTATAAACAAGCAAGACCTCAGAACTGGACCGATGTGCTCTACTTTTTTTTTAGCACTTTTAGCACTAAATGCATTATCTGTTTTTCCAGGTCCTGCTTAGATATCAGAATATCAATTCTTGGGGAGAAAAATAAATTTATAATAATTATAATATCATTATTATTATTGTAGTAGTTTGATTTTGTGGCTGCTTATCAGATAGGTCTGGGTCCATCAAAAAAATGTTTTTAAAAAAATTAGCAGTAGGGAAAAATTGGTTGTCTTAGTTTACAGGATTTATAATATAAAGTACACATTATATACACATGTTGTGCCTGTAAACGTGCAAAAATGCTTTTTTGTGGTTTGATATCCCACTTACTGAATTGGTTTTCTTTATAAAATCGAATGTATACCTTTGGGAGGTTTTATCTTTTTTAACCCTTTAACTGCCTGCTCAACCAAACGGTTGAGCAAACTTTGAGTCACCATATTTTTATTAGAGAAGTTTCTAACTTAACTCAAACTGATTTAGCCATCTCAACCAATTGGTAGAAGCATGCAAAGCTAAAGAAAACCAACAGATGGCACTGTGTCAGTCAGTGGTTGCTTGCCCAACGTCTTTGACTGACAAGCAAGTCACAACTTGAAAATGATCATACACATTTTCTTCCTTTTTATGAAAATTTGAAAGGTAGGAATATTTTTCTTACTTGGAATTATTAGTAAAGGCGTTAATCAACAGAAATATGTTCTTAGATAAACAAAAATAAACAAATTTCTGTTTGTAATAATTTTTTTAAAACATGCTCTACCAAACGGTTGATTTGTCACTTTATGGTATAAGTAACAAAATCAAGCCAATGTTAAATAAAGGGACTGTTTGTCATAAAATCAGTTAAAACAACCTTCTAAATCATCCATTACTAAAGAAATATTCATTAACACATCATAAATAATAATTTAAAATACATAATACTGTATAGTTTTGTTTATTTATGAGTTTATATCAGCTGGTGTGTAAATAAATAAAAAATCAAGATTACTACAACCAATTCATTTAAAACTAAACAAAAAAAGCTGCAATAATAATATTAACAACATTTACAAAAGTTTTTTATCATTTTCTTTTGTTTTACAACTAGTAGACAGTAAAACATTCTGGGAGCCGGTTTAGCTCGTGCTGGTTTGCGGCGCCTTCCGTCCGTGAAACCAGGGTTCGACTCCGGGCTGCTCCCTGTTCCCTTCTCTACCACTGTGCCGGTTCCAAGCCCGGTTTGAGAAGGTTGCGTCAGGAAGGGCATCCGGCGTAAAACATTGCCAAATATACCATGCGACTTGTTCGCTGTGGCGACCCCTGATGGGAGAAGCCGAAAGAGGAAGAAGACAGTAAAACATTCTACAGTGCGAGACCACGACAAAGTCCACATGAATCAGATGCAGATCTGTATGACAGTGATGATGACCCAACGGAGGATCCTGATTATCAATCCACTCATGCAAAGGGCATTGGTGACAGTTCTTTTGAATCCATGGATGAAGAAGAATCTCTTTCAACAAGCAGATCATCTACACTGCCACCTCATAAGAAGAACTGAAAAAGCCAACACACGCCATTCTACCCCACCAAGAATAGCCTGTCTCCTCCAATTTTGTTGGAGGAGACAGGCTATTCTCCTGACTCAATATCCCCCTCTAACCCAAGCAAAACCATAAGAAGAATATGGAAGCATGAGGACATTGAGGAATTCAAGGTTCCAGAATCAAGATTTGAGCCTCCTGAGGATGTACACACACCCTTCCAATACTTCAAAATGCTTCTCACTGATGAAATGATTGAGCATATTGCTTATAGTACAAATCTACAAAGCTAAAGAGATCTCTTTGATATGCTGGTGCACCTGTACAAGACCTGTACAGCTAAATCTAGGTGACGGTACACTCCCCTGTTTGGATACATCATCGATTTGTGTGTCACTTATTCATGACTGGTCTGCAAGAGGGACCTACTGAAGCAAAAACCAGTGTTACTCAAAAGGTTCTGCCTGGCTGTTGCACACAGTTTAAATAAGATCAACAAGCAAGCAATCAAAGTTGGCTGACCATCATTGAGCTCTCTGCCACAGATGTGGAAAGGCCACACACGAAGACCATCACGACCAAAACAACAGTGTGCACTACGACAACATGGTGCAGCGCCTCTTCATTCTGACAAGCTGGGACGATGAAACCTCGGCCCAAATAGGTCAAGATGTCAGAAATACGTTTTCTGTGTTTCATTCCAAACCAAGAATCTTTTTATGAAATACCATCAAAAGTGAGTCAATATCCAAAATCGTTGTAGTGTCAAACAACTTCTAGGAAATATAGGTCAAAATTTGCTTTGTTTTAAAAAAGTTCAATGTTTGAGGCATGATAAAAAGAATGGACACAAATGCCCTTAATATTGAGTGTTAATAATGTCTAAATAAATTGGTTTACATGATTTTTTCAAATATTTGTTGTATCTGTATGAAATTTTGCACTTTTACCATTAAAGGACATCTCAACCGTTTGGTAGAGGTCATTATTTAAGAAACTAAAAGGTCAATTAAAAAAAACTAAACAGATTGTGGTCATTACTTACCTAAAGCAATAAGAAATGCAAACAAATAATTTTTTGATAGCTTTTTTCTTGGTGGGGTAGTTAAAGGGTTAATTATTCTTTATTGAGTAATTTTGTAAATTAAATTAAAAAAAGGAAATCGAAAATTATCTGTAAGTGGCATTGTTTTTCACCAGCAGTCCCTAAAGGCATCGCTCAAACCCGTGCTACCTTCAGGTACAGCTTGTTTATTTTTCCTATAAAACTGCTGTATTTTAGGAAAAACGCTTTTTGTCGTATGCTTTTTGACCAAACCCTTTAACTCTAAAAAATGTAAAAGAAAAAAAATAGATGTTGCCGGGCGCTGAGAAATAAGGCTGCACAATTTAGAACGATATCACGACATGTAAAACCTCGCACTAGGACCCGGCAGCCTCGTGTCATCTGATGGAGCAGCCAGCCATACTCAATGCGAAGCAGGATGACCTGGAGCTTTTTCGTCTGGCTGTAAGAAGGTTGCGTCTTCCGTAACGGGCCCATGTCTGAAAACCCAGACAGACGTTCGCATAGCAACAGAAAGGCCGAAACAGACGAATACGTCAGGCACGCCAGTACAGGTAAGCGCCCCCTCGCCCAATTGTTACTGTTTCGGGCATTTACCGGCCGTCAGGGGAGTCCAAGGGAGCTTATGTTTTTTATTTATCCGCGGCAGCAAGATGGAGTGGAAGCCAGACGAGCAAGGACTTCAGCAGATATTACAGCTGCTGAAGGAGTCCCAGTCCCCCGATACGTCCACGCAGCGATCCGTCCAGCAAGTATCCTTTACGGGGTCTCTCGGGGATCACAGCACGGTCTCATTGTTCGAGTTTAATTAAACTACACACTCAACAGGCTAGCTTATAGCTCAAAGTAGCAAGGGTGGTTACCGTTACAAACAGGTACGACCGGTTGCACGTATTTTAGCAATAATAAATATAAATACAAAAATAAAATAAATGCTCTCATATTTCACCTTAACGCAGAAAATTATTACAATCTCTATCGGTTGATGACAAAAGATATTTTTCGGAAAAACGTAGCCTTTTGTGCCCTTCACTGAATTTAAGCCAAATCGTTCATTCGGCTTATTTACCTACATTTCAGTTTGTAATAACATATTAATTACATGGGAAAAACAAGAAATACATTTAGTGAACGGTTAGCAGAAAATGTATAAATAATGTATCGCAAACTATCGCGATATTAGGACGATCAGTTTAAGCAACATGATGTTTAGCATAAATTAAATAAGCGTCCAAAAAATATTTTTTCTTTTCTTTACGTTTTTATTTAAGTTTAGATACATGTAGTTACCTGTTGTCTACTTTAATTGAAAAGGAAATTCCAATATAATAATATAAAAAAAAATTAACGTTATATTGGGGCAAGATGATATAAATTAATTAATTAAAATTCGATTTAACAATTGTTGCACCTATTTTTAATATACTCTCTTACTTATTGTTTACCATAAAGATAATTGAGTTTAAATCTGTTGCTCTTGTTTATGTCATAATAATCGGTAAATTTCTTCTAAATATTTTCAAATTAAAACATTTAATTAACGTTAAATTAACATTTAAAGAAAATCAAATCATAATAGAATGAATCCAATAGACATCTTGAGATTTAATAGCTTCATATACGATAGAAGCAGAATTTTTGCGAGTCAACAGTGACAGAGATTAGTTGTAGCTGCTGTTATTGGAGTCTTTACAGTGACATTCACTCCGTCTCGCGTTTCAAAGCGGTGCCACAAATCATGGGGCTGTGCACCGCGGTATAAAACGTGTGTGACATTCCACTTGATTACCCTGCTCAGCTGGATTTAAGGGCAAAGCACTAACCATGCACAAAATGCAGCTCTGCCTCACAGAGATACACAGTCCCCCCTGCAATCACTGCTTATTTTACAGACTATTTCATTTATTTTAATTCTACATCAGGAAAATAATCATGGGGCGTCTTCTGTGCTGCTGGCTGGATTGTTTTCGCTGCGGTTCATCTTAAATGACTTGCTAATGTGATCCCTCATATGTGCTGCATCATTAGCTCGTAGACGAACCACACTTATATCCCAAAAGATGCCATCTGGCCGGGCGCTTACGGCGTTTAGTCAGTGCAAATGACATTTTCATGAGCATTTACAAACACAGACACATGCATCGTTATGCTGTTATATGATACCACCACATTAAAGTATTAACACTGCTCGCTCTGGATGATAATAATTCCTACAGCATCGTTTTGGTCCTGCAGACCGGGATTGTAATCGACTCGCTGTGTGTACGGTTCCCTTAAGCATTTTCTGCAGAGACTGGAGCAGCTGAACCAGTATCCAGACTTCAACAACTATTTGATATTTGTCCTGACAAAGTTAAAATCGGAAGGTGAGTGGCCCGCCTCGACTGTTCGCCTTCAGGCGTGCCATTTTTGTGTAGCTGCTCAGTGCCATGACTCGACTGACCCAATGGCATCTTTGCCACTGATGATGTGGCTCCAAGAATATGGGTCGCTCTAATTTTAAACCTAATTCCTGGCATAGATGCAACGTTTGGCTTGGCTGTCTGGACAGTCCATGACCCAAATGTTAAACCGTGTCAAGAAGTCCTATTTCTAAAAAGGCTTCGGCATGACAGCATTTTTGGAAAAAAATACCGGAAGTCCAGATAAATGTGTATGATACGTTTTGGTGAAAAGAAAAGAAAAGTGGAAACAGATATTTTTCTCATTCCCTTCTCTCCAAAGACGAGCCAACCCGATCCCTGAGTGGACTGATTCTGAAGAACAATGTCAAGGCTCACTATCACAACTTCCCAAACGGCGTGTCTGATTTCATCAAGAGCGAGTGCCTCCAAAACATCGGGGATTCTTCTCCCCTCATCCGGGCCACAGTCGGTGAGTTGCATCCTCGTGTGCAGCTAAAGAGGTCCCCCACTGAAGTTGTGTTCTGGGTGTCCTTGGCTGAGAAGCCTGCTGGCTGCCAGAGTTCATGTACATTTAGCCGGAACATTTTTGGAGATTTGATCATGTTTGCAGGCACATCATAAATGTCAGAAGCTGTTTTTAAAAACTTTTAAATATTAGGTGGAACCAAATGGATTTTTACATGGTTTTGTCGTCTTTTTCTGCAAATTTAAATAATTTATCTAATAAGTAGTAAAGGTTAGGTTTTCATCCTTGAAGTCAACTAAAAAAATAAATTTTTTGTGCCACAAAAATTTTTGATTTAATTTTTTTAACTAATTGTTGCAGTAATATTCAACATAAATATTTTTTTCTAATTTTTATTGAAGACGTTTGCAAAAGAGTTATTGCTGCTTATGCTCTTTGTATTTGTTTACTACATAAACCCTTCAGACTCCGTCAGACGTTTATGCCCTTCTGTTGCTGTGTGCAGTGAAATACAAACTTAATGTCTTGGAAAAATTGGGCTGGGTCGTGACTTTTCAGATTTCAAACATCAAAAGTAAGAACAGTTGCTGTGGAAAGATGGATTATGTGAAAGTTGAAGGCCAAGACACTTTAGTTCAGTCAGTTTTTGTTTTGTGCAGAAGCTACTTTTCTAGATAATGAACAATATAGAAACAGCTGGGTTTTAACCTTTATTTCAAAATCAACATCCTTATTTAACGTGTCAGTGTTGAAAGTGTTACTTGCATGATTTAAATAGTTGAAGCCCATGTCCCACCAAACATGGTTATGTGGACCCAGAATTGGTGACTTGTATACAGATCAATTCACAAGCACATACTTGACACGTACAAGTCAACGCATGTCAATTATATATTATTTCTGCACGCATGCAAATGTCCTGTTTGTGAGAGGGCAGCTGTGCTCAGGTGGATGTCTATGTACTAGAGTGAATGTAGGAGTAAAAAAAACCTCCCTGTCACTCACATACTGAGGCACTGGCAGAAGGTGAACCGGGGCCCTTTGGACATCCCAGACAGAGGGAATCCACCCATTGGGTCCCCTGACTCCAACCAACAGGACCAGAGCTCCAATGAGAACGAGGCTCAGGAACTTAGCCTACCCAACCATGGAAAGGTCTCCCCTCTGCGCTGTCTAGTACAAAGTCCCACCCACCCTTGTGTCCCACCAGCTCCAGACGAGAGGAGTCCTAAGCATCCCTCAACCCTAACCTCAAAAGGGGACCAGGGTCACCAAAGAGGCCACCACTTAGTACTCCAGACCTCCAGCCCACTCTGGGGAATCAAAAGTGAATCACCTCAGTGTAATGATACTCAGCCTTGCTAGATTTGTGAAAACTCTTATAAACAAACAATCTTGGGGCCCAAGTCTGGGTCTCCCTGTGCCGGTCCCCAGCCCGGATAAAGTACAGGATTGTGTCAGGAAAGGCATCCGGCGTATAAATCTCTCATAAACCACCCGTGTGAATCAGTGAAAGCTGCTACGCTTTGGCAACCCTTGAAGGGATATGATCAAGCCATGAATATATGATTCTGAAGTCAGAGGAACAAATATTTAGTAATATGGGAAAAAATGGGAAAATCTTAAGTTTGAATTCTGCACAAAAAACCATGTTATCCATTCGTGTTGTATTAAATCTTTGACATTATGATAAACACTCATTGAAACTATTTTATGTTCTGGTACATCCTTTTACTTATACAAGTTAATCACCAGCCTGAGGAAAGCAATAAAGAGGAGGGTTTTTTTAAGAAAGGACTTTCTATTTCAAAGTTTTTTTGAATGCTGCAAACTAGTTTTGCAGTCCAGGATTGGCTAATTCAGTTCCATGTTTGTTCTCTCAGAAGGATTTGCATTCTTTTAGGGGAAGCTGCAGAAATCTCAATTTATATTGCCTTTGTTTGTCTTTTACTAATGCTGTTTTGCAGATTTGACAGTGGATTCCCTTTGTTTTTGTTTATTGAATGATAATTCAACCCTGACTTGCAGGTATCCTTATCACCACAATTGCCTCCAAAGGAGAGCTGCAAAACTGGCCTGAGCTGCTGCCAAATCTTTGCCTTCTGCTGGACTCCGAGGACTACAACACATGTGAGGTCAGGAAGAAAAACCCGCCTTTGGTTGAGACATAGATCTGCAGAGTTTTCTGAAAACCTTCCGTAAACCCAAACTGTGCAGCAAACAATAGACCGAACTCCTCTCAGCATTCTCACTCTCCATGTTTACAATAAGTTAAAAAAGCGTCGAACTGATTTCTTGATTTGTAGTTATATTTTCTAAATATTTAATCTGCATTTGAGGGGGTTGTTTATAGCCCAGGAACTTTTTATCAAAATGTTTGTTTAAAATTCTGAGAAACTGAGATAGAACATATCACAGCTAGTTGTTGTAGTCTGAAGCTGTTGAGAATAAAAAGCGCATTCTGAATTCAAACAAGGCATAAATTACCATTCATTTCTTCGATATTGTGTAGGACATTTACTGTTTGCATTAGACCATGGTCTGAAAGACATACCTTGATGTTAAAATATCCTTTTTCCTGGCTAAATGTGCAGCAACAATGTATAAAAGCAACGTTAACATCTGCAGTGAGAAAAAAACAGATTAATGCTGCAGCATATTGCCGTTTCAGTTCCACGAAAGGAAAAGTAGAGATTAAATGCACACATTTGCCGCTGTAAGTCATCAGAAGGGAATGTTTCCGGCTCTGAAGAGACAATATTTGTGTCTGTTTCCCCTTTTCTTTAAATTAATTTGTAGTAGAAAAGCTAGAGCCGGGCTATCTCAAAAAATCTATAAAGCTGCGTCTGGATGGTTTCCTGCTGGCCAGATGAGTAGAGGCAGCCTCACAGCTGGAGCAGCAGCTCCCACAGATTATTCAACATGGAATCATCATTCTTCCTGTCCAAACCAAAAGACCATATGACCCCATTTTCTGGCATATCGCACATAATCACCCAGAATAGGTTTTATGCTGCGCATTTGTGCATAAAGAACCTGCTGTTGTTCTGTCCTATCCTGCATGTTTGTGTTTTTTTTAATCCATAATCCATCATTATCCAATTCTTTGCACCGTTGTCTGGCCCGCGGCTTCACAGTGTAATAATTTGAACTTTTATGGTATAAAGAAGGAAAACGGATGGTTTTCTATTTGAAATTGAGCTTATTTAAACGTTCTTCTTTGAATTGGTGACCGATTCTTTAAAAGCAGCTGCTTGTAATCACTGTTTTTCATCCGATGGATGTAATGCTGCTCAGTCTCCTCTGTTATTAATATGCTGCCTTTATCTGCGATCTTTTGAAACACTAAACATGCATACATCACAGACATGCAGGCCAGGTAGCTTCCTCGACTGCAGCTGAATCCAGAGGGGACACAAACACGTCCTGGCAGCACCGCTCGCCTCTTGTTTCGGCAGGAATGTTCATATGACTTTTCGCGGGCAGCATCCTCTGAACATTAGGAAC
Source organism: Oryzias latipes (assembly GCF_053564925.1). Classification (NCBI taxonomy): domain Eukaryota; kingdom Metazoa; phylum Chordata; class Actinopteri; order Beloniformes; family Adrianichthyidae; genus Oryzias; species Oryzias latipes. Next base: position 27,733,556 of record NC_136248.1, on the reverse strand, counting down.
TTGGTGTGACAGAATAATGTGCATCCCCTCGTGGCAGGACTGCTGGCCTGCCTTACAAAGCTCATTCAGAAGCTGGGATTTAGGTCAGCTATTTACTGCAGAGGATCTTCAAGTGTGTGTGTGAGAGACTTAATACTGAACAGAAAATCAAATGTAAAAATCTCCTTAGTGGAGTTTCTGTTTTTGAAAAGCAGCTTGGAAGAGTTTGAATTGGTGTCTAAGTTGGTGACTGTTTCTCTGTGGGTTGAACAGCTATTTAGCACTCTATTGGTTAAGGGTTTGATTCCCATTGTTGTTATTGTTGTTTTTCTGTCTTTGGGCAAGACTTGTAATGGCGCACTGCTTCCATTTGTTAAAGAAACTTGAAAAGCTGCTTAAAAATGTGCAAAGTAATTGTTGATGCCTGAATAGGGTGTAGGGATATCTAAATATCTAGAGCAGCTTTTGGTCAGGGGTTCAGATCCCAGTGACTTTATCCATGGGGAAGACCCCTAACCACACTGTTCCCTTGATTCTTTGAAAGCTACAGGTTACTATTACTATTACTACTATTTACTGTCCTTTAAGTTTGTGTTTAAATGTGCCCACATGTTCCTTTTAAGATCACCTTTAATTTATGTTTTTGGTTCTATCAGATAAAGTAGCTTTGCAATGTTTTCTTAGCTTGTCAGATTTACAACAATGAGCTCTTAAAGGTTTGTACACAACTGTGGTAGTGTAATGCAATTTAATCTATGTGTGACAATGTATGAGGCTGCTCCTGCTGTCTGTGGGAGAGGCTGAGTCACTGGCTGCAGCATCAGCAAACCTTTGATAACAATAGCTGCTTCATATCAACATCTTGATATTTATTTAAAGAAGTCTATAAAGAAAGTTAAATTTCCAGTTGCTCTTTCTTTGAAAAATAATTACTAGACGGGTCTAAAGGTTTATAAAAGTATACAACAAAGTTTAAAACACGTCCACTGATGTGTAGAAGTACAGATGGGAATACAGACTTGGAGATTTAAAATGGAAAAGCAAGCAGACTTGGTTGGCATTCTATAGGTTAAGGGTTTGATTCCCAATGTGATGAATGCTTTGTCATCCAGCGTGAATGTGACCCTTTAGCCTTGACTTACCTGCTAGGTTACCCAAGATCTTTACCTGCACATCTCTAAGCCCGTGTCAGTCCTAAATGGCATTATGTGAAGATCCTTTCTTTTTAAGCTGGGGGAATGGATATGACCTGGAAAACTCAGAATGTAACCCAACTAGCCACTAATGAAGCCGGTTCATACTCCGAGACGAACAATTGTCTTCCTGATTTTGACATTTCATCTTCCAGGAGAAGCTCAAGCACAGAATCCATTGAAAGTCTATCAATTTAATTTTTAAATTTCCAATTGAAATCAAATTTGTTTGGATAAAAAAATCATATTTACACAATCAGTGACTCTAAAGTGAACTAAGGTGGAATTTGCATAATTATAAGCATAAACCTTATTTGTTAAAATGGATTGGCAAAGTGGTTTAACATTGTCCTAAAAAGAATAGATTCTATTTGGTCAATAGTTTATTATTTCTTTTTAACCAGTTACCTTTTCTAAGATAACAAATAAAGGCGATGAATGCAGACGCCTGTAATGAAGCCATCTGTCAGATCAACCCTTCAAACGTCTGACCAACCAAACTGCCCTTATATGGCAGATGAGTATAGGCTTGGGTGATTAAGCCATTCGGGTTTACCTTACTCTGAACAACGGAAGCCCAAGAGAGTGAAACTGGAAATTCAAATGAATCAGTAAAATCAATGTATTGCCCAGCCCCACTTTAATTATGATTATGTTGTTTTTAGCCCAAATCAAAAAACCTGTGTCGTTTCCCAGGACATAGTTTCTGCAGATTGGCAGTAGTTCATTCGAAATGTGTGGACAGGACCATTGGCGCAGAGCAACCCCGCCCCTCTCTTCTGTCCGTTGCTGAGAGCAATCTGTTTACACTCTCCTGCTAGCTTACAGCCCTCCACACCCCTAACCTCACATTACTGATGCAACAAAAATGGCGGTGGTGATATTGGAGCTATCCAGCCGTACAGTTTTGAGCCAGATGCCTGTTCCGACTATGAAAACGAAGACCTACAAGCGGGCGACAAAAGCGTGGGCCTTATGGTCCACCGACTGTAGCCCATATTTCACTGCTACAGGGTTTTTAAAACAGGATTTATTCCCCCCGTCTGCTCCTGATTCACAAAGGTTTGAATAAAGAAATACTCAGAAAAGCACATTTGATCTTATGTCATCCATCAGAAAAAAAGACAACAAGAGCATGTAAAAAACACACCAAAAAAAATCCCTTTTCAACGGGGTGGGTCTCTAAAGCAAAGGGGAGTTTGAGAGTAGCAAACCTCACAGTGAAGAAGCTATATAAGGGTTTACTCTGCTTTGTAAAATGAAAGCTCAAAAAACTGATTTCTGTGTTAGTAATCTATACAATTTGATTCGTGATTGCCTAGTTATGAATACTGGAGAAAAAATGAATTGAGTACTAAATGTTGGGGGAAAAACCCAGCATTGTACATTTAAGAAGCTTTTTAGTTTAAAAAGGAGATAAAGATGTTTTTTTTTCTGAAACCCACCCCCTCTGCTCAGTGCTGCACGGAGTGTCGCCGCACATCCCCCTCCCCTGTCTCTATAAAAAGAAACAGGCAGGTGTGTTGAATGCCAAATGTAACGTCGGACGGCTTTTTATAGGTCTCAACTGAACCCCTTTACTGTTATGATTAATGGCAGCGGGCAAGTGGCTGCTGAGGGTGCCGGGTTGATTGCACTTTAGAGTGAAAATGAAGATGCGTGCTAATTCCCGAGGCATTGTTGTGAGTTTTTTGGGACTTTTATTTTTTATCTTTTGTGAACTCGCAGAGCCGATTAGGTGTCTGTCCTTTTTTCGCTGTGGCGAGTCCTCGCCTGCATGACTTGCATTCCTCTGCCCAGTGACCTTCAGGAGGATTGCAGTGAGGACACTCAAATTATTCTGCCCTTCCCGCTTAAATACAGTCGCACAAATGCCTTTTATAGTGACGTCAGTGTGAGCAGCCTTTTGTCCTCCAGCCCACAATTCACTCCATTTCTATGGCTGTGGTTTTATTCATCATCAGCATCACTTTTTTTTATGTCTGGGGTTAAAAGTCTTTGTCACAAGATGTTAGAAATGATGAAAGACAGCATCTCTCCACACCTTACCCTCTCACTCCATCCTCTCTGCATTTGTCGTCTGCAAAGAATGCAGATATAGGAGCGGTTTCCATGGAAACACATTTCAGCCAGCGTTGGTGGCAGTGCTGTGACGTTTCTTGTTTCTGCTTCTGAGGCTGCCTTTTCTTTTTCTTTTTTCTGTCTCTTTTGGTGTGAGACTAAAATCTGCAGCATATCGTGAGCATGCATACTAAACATCAGTCAAGCTGCTAATATTCAGAGATACACTTTGCATGCGAGCGTGTGACTTTGAGCAGGAGGGGATAAGTGCTTTTCAAGGATCAGGGATCTAAAAATCTGACACAGATATTGTTTTAAGCAGAGTTCTGAAAATACAGTCCGGCCATCACTTTTTTTCTTTTGCCTGTAATACAAATGCAATGAGGGATTTTCTGTGTAAATATGACAATTTTTTAAATTACTGCCTCTACACAATGGAAGTCTTTTGAGCTTCCTATTATTTTGTATGGTAGGGAATAGGCCTCCAATAGAGGTTATTTTTTGTCTATAATTTAGTTTGAAGTGTTTTTTCATCTTTACCTCAAACCTTTTGCTCTTCATAAGTGTTTGGTTTATTATTACTTTTCTGGAATCTGCTTTAGTTTTTTTGTTTTTGTTTTTAGTGGAATTTTAAGAATTGTCTTAAAATCAAGTCAACATTTTTGCATTTTGTACTTTACTTTTCCTGAAGATACGTTCTCCCTTTAATGCAGAAGAATAAATTCATGTTTTTCAACAAACTCTCTTCTCTAAAGAGTTGCATGTCTGAGTATTATTTTAATATGAGATATCAACTTTGCTGCAAACTTTATTTTGCTTCATGAATAAAATCCACTTGTCAGTTTATGTATATATTTGACTGCAAGTCATGAGTAATGCCCTTTAACTACAGAGCACTCTGTAGGTTTTGTTTTTTCTTTTTCTTTGTTTGAACTTTTGTTTGTAGTCATGCAGTAAATTAATTTTACAAAAGGTTCTGCTTGCTGCATGTAAAACTGCAGACATGTGGGGACCGTCAACAAAGTACTCCAAACTATCATCATTTTTTTAAATCTACAATCCAGGACAAATAATCAAATCTACATCACAGACACTCATCACATTTAATACAGGTTAAAAATACATTTTTAAATGATTAAAATACCATTACTCTTCCTCTAATAGTAAACCGCAATTGTCGGCTTTGTAGACGTTTCTGTGTCCCCTTATCTTGGAGTTTGATTTTTTTTTAAAAGTTTTTAGTTCTAAAGAAAATTACTGCGAAAAACAAAAAATATATATATCTTGGGGAAAAAAAAGGCTAAAACATTTTAGATTTCGAAAATCAAACTGGAAAACGAGAAGATAAGGAAAAATCTACAAAGGAGATTACTTTGACTATTGTGGCTTACTGTAATAGAGTAAAGTTTTTAAGTGGAATCTGCATTCACAGCAATGAGTGTCTAATATAGTTTTGATATGTCCTGAGTTTCTGACTGTCTGGGATGTTTTGTTGTACTTTGTTGACGGTCCCTGCCTGTCTCTGCAGCTTTACCTGCAGACCAGCTTCAAGGCAAACGTGAAGCTCAGCCGGCAGATCCTGTTTAACTCATAGCTACAGACAAAATAAAGTGTTCATCCTTGACATAGACGCTGTGGCTGTCAATCACTTTCTAATTGATGATCAGCTTGTAGTTTTCTTGCCTATGTAGTTCAGAAATAATTTACTGTAAAAAAAAAAGTTCTTTTTAAAAATGCTGGAAACAATGATCAGAAAAACACACATTTTTTTTTAGAAAAACATAAACAAATAATTTGAAAAAACTCAAAAATTATCTCAAAAACAACACATTTTTTTGAATAAATGCAATAAGCTTCTTTACCTTTGGTAGTGAAAATACATTTAAAAGTTGCATTTTATGGAAATAACATTTTCCTTTGTTGTCTTTTTAAAAATATATCTTTCAGGGAGCATTTGGAGCCCTGCAGAAGATCTGCGAGGACTCTGCTGAGATCCTGGACAGTGACATGCTGGACCGCCCGCTTAATGTCATGATCCCCAAGTTCCTGCAGTTTTTTACACACAGGAGTCCTAAAATTAGGTATTTAAACTTTCATTTTTTCTGCTGAACATTTCTGTATTTGTTGGCTGTTTTGTAAGAAAAAACCCTTCACCTGAACCTTGAGAATTTGGACTGAGGCTATGCAAGTCAAAGAGAAACATTAACGTTTTTTGAAAGAGGAACAGCTAAGTAAAAGAGGATGTCGGTCAGTAAATTATGAAACATATTGTCAACATAAAATGTTTAAAAAAGGAAACATTTTAAACGCACGTTCTGGTCTTGGTTCCTTTTTTCAACCTTCTTTTTCTATTTCGTTTTTTCCTTTAGTTTGAATGAAACAAATTATTTCAAACCACAGACACAGATAATAAGAATAACTGAGCAGTAGCTGACATCAAATTAAAAGAATAAAGTCAAAAAGATGCCATTGATGTTTGATTACTTTGTCCTAATATTTATTTTTTTCCTCAAAACTTCTAATCCCGTTTCTTGTGGATTGATTGTTTCCCTTTTGAATGAAGTCATTAGAATTACTTTGTTATCACTGCTAGAAAATTGATTTCAAAGTCAATTTTAATATCTATATTTTTTATTTGAATTTCTTATTTTTAAATTATTTTAGAATTTTGACTTTTTTAAAAATCCAAATGTAGAAAGTCCTTAAAAAAGTCAAGAAAAAGTCATTGTTAAATAAGTTTGACACAAACAGGGGTTCCTCATCTCCAGTGATTTATTCTTTTACTGAAGTATCTGCACAGAGAGCAGAGCAGAGCTGAAGGCATGGAAAAAGGAAAAAAGGATCTTTAAGGAGCTGCTGTTTTGTTTGTGTTCCAGGTCTCACGCCATCGCCTGTGTCAACCAGTTCATCATCAGCAGGACTCAGGCGCTGATGCTTCACATCGACCCTTTCATCGAGGCAAGTCTGGCTGAAATACGGCCGTGGGTGTTTGATGCTGAAGAAATAAATATTTTGTGTCTTTGGCAGAAAGAGTCCAGAGCAGATGGAAGTAAAAAGGAACAGATTTTGAATATATATGTTTAAAGAAATAACACTGGCATGTTTTAGGTCAGGATACAATTTATAAATCAGATTTTTGCTTTTTAGATAAAAACACAATTTTCGCCCCTTCCAAATAAATTATTTGCTATATTTTCTGCATTGTTTTGAATAGTTTTATGCAGAATTATTAAAAAATAAATGAATAAAGTAATTCAAAGAAAATACTACGAATAGTTTCTTCCGTTTTTTAAGTGGTAGTCGTGTAAAAAAACATGCAGTATTTTGGGTTTGTGAGGTTTGGAGTGATCTGAAAGTGAAAGTATTTGGCCGTTAGATGTTGGCTTTTCTCTCCCCCAGAACCTGTTTGCTTTGGCGACTGATAATGAGCCGGAGGTGAGGAAGAACGTGTGCAGAGCTCTGGTCATGCTGCTGGAGGTTCGCCTGGACCGCCTCCTGCCTCACATGCACAACATCATCGAGGTGAACAGGCTGAGAGTCATTCATGTTGCTTCAATGAATGGGACTGGGCAATTAGCACATTCGACGTAAAACCCCTCAGTCCTTCCCGGTTTAGAGAGGCGTAACGGTACTGTTAACATGAAAATGGCTGAGTCTTAAAAGTCCCACTCCAATCATCTGTTGATCTATGATAAAAGCTTTCCCAGTGATCTTTAAATTATGATTATGCCATTTTTAGCCATCATTTTTTTTTTAAACAGTAGTTTTCTAGGACATAGTTTCTGCACAGCGGCAGGAGTTCATCAGATATTTGCTTCAGGACTGTTGGGATGGAGTAAGCCCGCCCCTACTTCCCATCATCCATCTGTTGCTCTCCCGTTAGCCAACAGTCCCTTACTACCCCAACCTATCAGTGCCAGTGCAGCAGAAATAGCGAACAATATCAACACGCTATAACAAACATACAATGAAAAAAAAACAGATGAAAAAGTAATTTAGCAGCTGGGTAGCTCGGTTGGTAAGGTGAGAAGCTACCACGCAGGAAACCAGGGTTCGATTCCCGGAGGGGTGTGAACAATGGTACTGGGGGCAGTTACCAAATTAATGGCGAGCAATTAACATCACCTGGTGAGGGCCCTTGGGCAAGACCCTTAACGTTACTGCGTCCCAAGCGCAGTTTGCGGCAGCTCACTGCGGAAATAACGTGACTGGTTCTCTTTTTTCGGGAAATAGACGTATACAGTTGACCGCAAGTGCTAACTGTAACTCACAGGTCTGATTTTTAACCGAAAATACGTCACATAGATCCGTCCATATAGCCCATTGAAGATGTTTGTGGTTAGAGTTTTTGCTTCCTTCTTGAACAGTTCTTTGATTCAATTATTCTGAGTGAAATGATGGTTTAAAGTCCAGGTTTTCCCTGACTTTGGTTGCAGTACATGCTTCAGAGGACTCAGGACCAAGACGAGAACGTTGCCCTGGAGGCCTGCGAGTTCTGGCTCACTCTTGCGGAGCAGCCTGTGTGCAAGGAGGTTCTGTGCGGTCACCTCTCTCAGTAAGATCATCCCTGAGCTCTGCTGCCGCCATCATTACAAGCATGGATGATTCATAGCAGCCTCAGCAGTGAGCCAGAGAAGGCCTTGTAACTGAATGAGATTTGTCCACATCTCCTCACGGGCTGATGAAGAACCCCGCTGGCCGTTGACCTCCCTTGTGACATCTGTCACTGAAGCGCCACATTAAACTGTGCCCAAAGTGGACTCAGTGATGAGTGATGACTGTGACTGACCCATCCTTGCTCTTTTTTCCCCCACCTTTCCCTCTGGCTCGTGCTCCAGGCTCATTCCAGTGCTTGTCAACGGTATGAAGTACTCAGAGATTGACATCATCCTGCTCAAGGTCAGTTTATATACTCTAATATGTGTACCTTGTGGTGTGAATTGCGTCATGACTCAGATTGACAGACAGTTGAGTTTAGCTGTCTGCACCCGTCAGTGCCTTTGAGGTGTCTTCTCTGAAATTTTAGTAGGAAATGTGACTTGTATCTTTTTGGGTTTTTATCCAGGGCGATATCGAAGAGGATGAAGCCATTCCAGACAATGAGCAAGACATCAGACCTCGCTTCCACCGCTCCCGCACGGTTGCCCAGCAACACGAGGGTGACGGGATTGAAGAAGAGGACGAGGAGGATGATGAGCTGGATGATGATGACACCATCTCTGACTGGAACCTGCGTGAGTTAGCCTGTGAAATCGGAGCTGTGCAGTCTTGTCTTTTTTATTTTATTGGTTTTAAAATCTTCAATTACGGTACTTTGAAGTGATGGTTCTTTCTGTTTGTGTTGTGCGTGTTATGTCTGTGCACTCCTGCTTGTGTTTCCTCAAACATCAGGAAAATGCTCCGCGGCAGCGCTGGACGTGTTGGCCAACGTGTTCAGGGACGATCTGCTGGTCCACATCCTGCCTCTGCTCAAAGAGTTGCTTTTCCACCCAGAGTGGGTAGTCAAAGAGTCTGGGATTTTAGTGCTGGGGGCTATAGCTGAAGGTAAAAATACAAAGAGGGACTTTACATTTGGAGTTTGCCCTTTAAAGCCACAGTTATCCTCTTTTTTCCCCTGTCTTTAGGCTGCATGCAGGGCATGATCCCATATCTGCCTGAGCTCATCCCACATCTCGTCCAGTGCTTGTCTGACAAGAAGGCGCTGGTGCGATCCATCACCTGCTGGACTCTGAGCCGCTACGCCCACTGGGTCGTCAGCCAGCCCCCGGACGTCTACCTGAAGCCTTTAATGACGGAGCTGCTGAAGCGGATTCTAGACAGTAACAAGCGAGTTCAGGAGGCCGCCTGCAGGTGAGGAGGAGGGCTGTAACAATTATCTGAATGCAACGTTCCTTCCCTTGTAGGATTATAGATGTTTTAAGGTTTTTCAAAGTCTTCACTACAAACTTTGCACACTTTTCTCAGACAGACATGAACATTTTCACCCTTTTTCTTCTTGTTTAAACTCTAAGAGCAGATAAGCTTTTTATACAGTTGACAATTTTAATTTAAAAAATACAATAAATAAAAATGTTATAACATGACATAAATCTTGGGATCGATAATGTGACGTCATGTAACTGTCTTTAAGGATGGAAAAACTATGAAGAACATTTTGAGGATTTGTTGTAAAATGATACCAAGCAACAGTGATGTTTAGGTTTTGTTCATTGCTAAAATCAACCAGAAAGATCAAAAGACGTATGAGTGTGACATTGTTTTCAGACCCACTCCAAATTCTCATTTTACAGTACATACCGGTATATGAAATAATTTGAGCTGGAAGCGTGTTTCTGAGTATTTTTTCAAATTGTGTGAATCAGAAGCAGATGAAAAAATGGCTCCGCTTCATTCCGATTCCAATTTGTTAAATAGAGCCATGAACATCTTCATTTTCCTTGTCTGAGATGGCATCTGGCTCAAAACTGTAAAGCTGGATACCTCCAATATTGCTCGCAATTTTTGTTGCTCCGCTAATGTTAGCGAGGGGTTGTGAGGGGCTGTGAGCTAGCAGTAGAGAGTGTAAACAAAGGGAGGATGGGATATCAGCAGAAGTTATTTCTGCACCAACTGACCCGCCCACAACTCTGAGGGGAGTTTCTGATAAACTCCTGCTGCTCTGTAGAAACTTTCTTCCAGAACACAACACAGTTTTTTGATTTAGGTTAAAAATGGCTTATTTATAATTAAAAGACCACTGGGAACACTTTGACAATAGATAAAAGATGATCGGAGTGGGACTATCATTTCTTTGTGTTGAAATTTTGGTGTGTTTATCTGTTTTGTTTAGTTGATTCTGATCTCCTGCTCTAAAAAAAGGGATAAATTATGCTGATTTGGTACACATTATTCTAATTTTTAGCAACAATTCAGACATATTTAGAATAAATAGTAAGAATCGTGGTTTGATCTGTGTATTGTTGATCTAGATTTGTGAATCAGAAGCGATCCACAGCCCTAGTCTGAACCCACTTTTTCTCTCTTTCTGTGTTGTAACTTCTGAATCTCTCCCTGAAAGTGCCTTTGCCACGCTGGAGGAGGAGGCTTGCACAGAACTGGTGCCCTACCTGGCGTTCATCCTGGACACCCTTGTGTTTGCCTTCAGCAAGTACCAACACAAAAACCTGCTCATCCTTTACGACGCCATAGGAACGCTGGCCGACTCTGTGGGACACCACCTCAACAAACCAGTAAGCTGCACTGCTGCGTGTGCACTTTCACTTCATGTTTCTGCCTGGGTGACGCGCATAACTTTGTTATGCAACTTCTGAAAAATTACAGCTGTGATGATTTCCCAATGTCACATTAGGATAATAATTTGTCTACAACAGAGAATTTGTGTTGCCATGTCGGTTAAAATGTCTGGTTTGACTGCATATGTTAAACAAATTGTCTAATATTTTGACTAAAATTATTCCTTTTAGCACTTTACTAACACATATATACATTTTATATCGCTGTAAATTATAAACTGCAGCACAGATGTTGAAGAAGTAGATCTGAGAAAAGAGAAGCTAAGAAAAGAAGAGGACAACCATTTTTTTGAAAGATATTTCATAGATAACAATAGCAGAATTCTTTTGAAATTCCAAGGATTTGACCAAGTGTGTGTCCGAATTTGTCTCTGCAAAACACCAGTGTGCATCGATGCCCACTAGATTGGCGAATATAGACCACAATGCATTGCATTTAAACCATTTTTCTTTTGAAAAACTGTTCGTAAATGTATTTTTAAGGACTCATCATCCATATCATCAGAACACAGTGGATTCATAAATAATGTTCATAAAATGTTCAGACTTTGAGGTATTTTTACTGCGGCAAATGGAAGACGTCATACTTGCTGTTAAAAACGTGAAAAAGTAGTGAGCATGTGTCTGAATTACGTTAAAATCCAGGGTACATGATAGTCCCACACCGTAGAGTCTTTTAAGGCTTTCGGACACAGCTCTAAGTTTCCTTAACACTTTAGTCTGATAACATCTACAGGGATATAATAGCACTGTTAGTATTAATGCTGTGTCAGTATAACAGCTCAGGAAAGACAGCTTAGACATGAAAGGCCAAAAGTCAAAATTACTATTTGGCTCAGAAACATATAATGTGAAGATTCATGATACTACAATAAATGTAAACATACGATTGTGAATATGATCTTGGATATGCTTCTTTTTATGAACAATAGACTTTATAGAGAGATAACAAACCATTCTTAAAGACATTTTAGAATAAAAAATCAGCTCAAACTTTGTTTTCTCCTCATTTATTTAAAAATGATTAAGAATCATAGATGTTTTTCTGGATAATATCAGAAGAATGCTGGATATGATAAATAAACTAAATAAAATGCCGATGCACAGTTTTGCTAAGTGAAACTATGGTGTCAAATATGAAGTAAAGATGAGTAAAGTGGTCCTGGAAAAGCTCCCTGAAGCAGCACACCTTTGGTTACAGTCTGTGATGGAGAGAGTCCAGCTTGTACTTGCCGAGTTTTGTCAATACTAATACTTTTTATTGTCATATAAAAGCCTCATCTCTTGTTTTTCAGGAGTACATCCAGATGTTGATGCCACCACTGATCCAGAAGTGGAATCAGCTTAAAGATGAAGACAAAGATCTCTTTCCTTTATTAGAAGTGAGTTTTCTTTTGAAACACTCCCAGAATTTCTTTTTTTAAACAAGACACCATGTCAGTGGAAACCGTTCACGTCAGCTCCTCACCGAGTCCTCTTCCCGCCTTTCCCTCTCAGTGTCTGTCCTCTGTAGCCACGGCGCTTCAGAGCGGCTTCCTGCCATATTGCGAGCCCGTGTACCAACGCTGTGTCAACCTGGTCCAGAAAACTCTGGCTCAGGCCATGGTGAGTAGGAAACACCTGCTTGTGGGCTTTCAACCTTCAACTGTTACAGCCGGTCTCCTGCTCATCAGAAGGAAATCATTTCTGAAACAGTTTGATTTAAAGGCCTGCAAGGCTCATAGAGTCATTACATGAAGATGAAAGTGACTCTTTTGGTTTTTGTACTTAATAGACGCTTGCACAGTTCTTAAAGCAGCTTTACAATAATGCACAGTTACAGCAGAAGCATAAACAAAGCCCTCATTGTAATCAACTTAGTCCAGCTGCTGGCTCATGCCCCTTCAGACACATCAAAAGAAATGCTGCAGAAACTATTATTGTTTGTTATGTGCTTTGAAAAGACTGTTAAATCTTGGTCTCTGCTGCAGAGGTGGACTGGACTGCACTAAAGACGATCCACATGCTGGCTGAACTCTGAGTTTGCATTAGTCTGTCATTTTGAGTACAGCAATGGTTAGCAAAAATGAAAATGAAGCTGTCATGTTGGGATCCTTAAAATCCTTACATCCTTAGTTATTCTCATAATTTGGAATAAATATTGAGATATATGTTTAAGCATTTAATACCCAAAGAGATAATTTTGTAAATGTCAGGCACCACACATGATTTAGGGCAGTGGTTCCCAAACTAGGGGGCGCGCCAAGGCCACGGCTTGAAGCAAGCCCACACCAGTCACTGAAAAGATGTGGACATTAAAGGTGCAGTTTTTGCAGAGTTAAATGTTCAGGATTTTGTTATTTTCTTCAGAGAGCTGTTAAAGTGTAAAAGGCCACTTTCATGCAGGAATGGAGTTTATAAGAAGATGTGTTGAAAGCCATGAACACCATTACATGGTAAAATTTTATGATACATGATGCAGTGTCACTTTTAATAATTGTAAAGGTGATTTGTTTTTGTTTTTAGTTTTGTTCAGGAATAAGTTGCCATTTTGTGTGACTTACAATGTTAAGTAAAGTCCAGTGGAGTTTAGAAACAAAGGATTTGTATGTTTGTGTCAGTGTGGGGGGGCTCGAAAATATTCTAATCTTCAGAAAGGGGGGCCCTGCAGAAAAAGTTTGGGAACCACTGATTTAGGGGATGTTTGGCAACATTTAGCCTCACAAATACACTTTCTCCCTTTTGTGTTTGTTTCTTTTTTTTTCCTTCTGGGGATAGGGGTGTGAAGAGTTCGAAGAAAAAATATATATTTTCTGTTATGTTATTTTGTTAAAAACATATTTTAATTGGCATTTACATTTTTCCTTTGCGGACATTACTTTATATTGAAAAACAACCTAAGAATCCAATGTTTACAAGGCTTTCACTTAAATGAGATTTTCATCACAATAAACAAAATCAGATGGAATAGTTAGTACCTGTTATTTAGCTTTCATTTGATTTTAACTGTCAAATCAGGTTTATTTAAGGTATAAATCTATAGAAAACTACTTTTTCTACATGCAAATAAGTTAAAATATAATAAACTAATATAGGTTTAAGTTTTTCTTTGGATTTGGATTTGTAAAATTGCTGCAAAGAACCAAGTATTTGAGCAGAGTCACAAGCTGTTGTTGGTATTTTAAACAATGTGGAGTCTATTGTAATGTGAGCTGTACAAAGATGCTAGAAAAGTTTAAAAAAGCCCACCAAATGTGCTTCAATGGAAGCTTTTTACCCTCCTTTTTACTTTTTATTTTATCAGAATTATAGTGAGAATAAACTGTATATATGAAAAATACACCCTATACATGTAGTGACCTGATGTGTTGAGTTCATTTGAAACCAGTTTTTTAGCCCTTTTGACCAAACATTGCATCATCTAACCTCCTTTCCTTTAAAGAAAAGCAGATTTATGGGAAAAGGGCGCACAGGCGTCAACCTGCCTCGCCCCATTTAAGCTATGTGTCTAATCCTAAATATATAAAATAACACTATTAAGGAAAAAGCAAATCACCAAGGTATTTTTTTTTCTTGTAAATTAAGCCTTTAAATGTAAAAAAGAGTTATTTTACAACAGATTTTATTTCAATTTTATTTTATAACAAGTCATCCAGCTGTTGTATGATGAAATGTGTTGGCTCCACTTACTGTTTGGTTTCAAAGGAGCTTTTAGGAAGTGAAAGTGTTCCTCTGCAGTCTGTCAGTGACTATTTTAACCCTTGTGTTATCTTAGATGACCCCACCCTTACATTAACGTGTTCTCCCTACCATGACAAAGGTGGAAAGATTTCATGTAATCCATGGACACCAGTGAAGATCACAAATCATTGAAGAAAAAAGGTTTAGCGCACTGTCTGGTGGGTCTAGATGACCCTACTCCCAATGTTAAAATGCTTAAGATAGCACAAGGGTTAAAGGATTCCAATCCAAGTTCAGAAACTTTCATAGGGCACACCACTGCCCCCAAGTGGTGAAACTGTGAACTAATGGCACACTCAGAGGAAAATTGTGTTTTTGGTGTATTAAAATGTTCTTGTGGCGTTTTGTGATGATGGAGGACATATATTATGAAAATTAAGCTTAAAATTGCATTTCTGGGTATTTCTTTATTCAAATTGGGAATCATGGGCAGATGAAAAAATGCCGTTCGGATTGGACCTTAATTGTGATGTAGAAAAGAGGGGAAGGGGGGTGGGCTTGTTTTGCGACAACAGTCCCAAACACAATTCAGAGGGAAATTTTCTAATGAACTACACGACCACTGCAGAAACTACAACACATCGTTTTTTTGGCTAAAAATGACAGTCAGAATTAAGACCACTGGTAACGCCTTTACAATAGATCAGATGATCAGAGTGGGTCTTAAACATCTTACAATTTTAACCTGTGTGCTGGATTTTGCCTTTGTGCAATGCACACTCTTCAGGTGCTTTTTCATAGAAAGCCTGGATATTTGTTTTTAAAGCGCTTGCGATTCTGTCCTTTTGTTTTTGTAATGTCTTCAGCTTCATCAGTCACAGCCTGACCAGTATGAGGCTCCTGACAAAGACTTCATGATCGTGGCTTTGGATCTCCTCAGTGGACTGGCTGAAGGTTTGGGGGGCACCATTGAGCAGCTGGTTGCCCGTAGCAACATCCTCACCCTCATGTACCAGTGTATGCAGGTAAAGAGCTTAGCAAGCATGACCCACCAACGAGCAGCTTTGGGGTTTTTAACCGTTTCTGTTTTTTTGTGTCAGGACAAAATGCCAGAAGTGCGGCAGAGTTCTTTTGCTTTACTCGGAGATCTGACTAAGGCTTGTTTCCAGCATGTCAAACCATGCATCGGTGAGTTCTGCATCTCTAAAGCCATGCACGACGCAAATCTTTGGGTTAACTGCTAAAGTTTTCACTTTTTTCCATCCCCAGGTGATTTCATGCCAATACTGGGCACTAACCTAAACCCGGAGTTAATATCAGTGTGCAACAATGCAACCTGGGCAATCGGAGAGATATCTATACAAATGGGTCAGTCATTTTCATTTCTCTTTATACTGTTTTTATGAAACATATCAAACAGAATCATGTTTGGAACATTTCCCCCTCCCATGCATTCTCACTCAGGGCCTGAAATGCAGCCATACGTTGCCATGGTGCTGCACCAGCTGGTGGAGATCATTAACAGGCCCAACACTCCAAAGACTCTTCTGGAAAACACAGGTACCACACGGTGGCAGTGCTGAGCCAACCAGCCAGGTGGCCACACACACAGGGAGGTGCCCACTCACCGCACACACTAGGATTCCTGTGCCCCCCCCCCCCCCCCCTCTAATCTCCATCCAAACAACCCTCCCCAAAGAATGAGCCTTACAGGTTTTGAATAAAACTTCTCCGTTATTGATTTGTAACCTGGCTTTAGAAGCCTCAAAGTTGGGATAAAAGTCAAATTAAACATCTGCTGGAAAGTTCTTGATGCTCTTCCAAAGAATGAAACCATGTAAGAGCCCAGTCTTAGGGTTCACTAATGTGGACTGACTGTTTAAGACACAAACTAGCCTCACAGAGATGCTGATTTATCTAATCAGTTTAACACAACTAATCCAGAATGAATGAAAGAATCCTTAAACGGGCAAACATAGGGACATATCTGGAAAAAAAAATCAATTCTTGAACTGGTTACACTTAGCTACTTTCATTTTATTCTACCCTTGAAAATTGCTGAGTCAAAACTAGCACAGTCAAGATGAAAATTTACCAAAACGTGTGTGCAAGGATCAAAATGTGACCTGCCAAAAACCCAAAGACAAATTAGGGACTAAGTAGATGTGTTCCTGTTTGTTTGCTGTCAGTTTATGTGTTGCTTTTATTTACTGTTCTTTAAATGTGGATGCATATCTGCCAATAGATGTTAAATGTTGTTAAGAATGGCCAACGTTTGATGCAGGATACACGACCACTCCGACTGCCATTGGCCTCCTTATGCGCGTTTTCATTCGCCAAATTGAAAACACCTCTTTCTAGCCCTGTGGCAACACCAAACGTCATATTAGAAGACATTTCCAAGAGCACCGGTGTGTGACTGGAACTAAATTCAAACCAGATCAACCATTAGATCAATCATTACCCAGAAAGCAAGAAAATAAAAATAAAAAAGATTTAAAAACATCGTCTTAAATGGGAGTGGTTGGGAATTCTCGGAGTGCGTGATGGCACTCCTTAGTTTCACTGATCAGGTGATCCTGCACTGAACTTTACTCTGATGAGCATACCATCTGCTTTCTGCATGTGTCATTGGACTGTTCATAAATGCCTGTTTGTTAATAAGAATGTTGCATAGTTTTGTGTCTCTTAAACTTAGGTCCTCCCTCCTCTCTGCCCCATAAGAACCTGCTGTGCTGGATACTAGTCTCCCTCCATGTAGTTGGCTTGGAGTAACCTTGTCTTTTTCTTTTCAAAAAGAAAACAAAGAGCATTTTCTGTTTTGACTCTAAAGGTTAACATTTGTAAAGTTTAAGGGAGAAAAATCCTGTTGACTCCCACACTAGCCCGTGTGTGGAGGCGTCCAAATTTAAGCCCGTTTTCACTCTGGATCAGAAGATCTGTGAAAAGAAGACGCCATCGTTTGCCTTTTTTCTATGAATGTCTTGTCAAAGCTGTCGATGTGTTCTCCCTTAAACGTTTTGTATGTCTTTTTTTAGAGTGTCATATTTTACATTACTCCCCTCACAAGTGAAAGGGGCTGCGATGATCTAGTGAAATCTTCTGTTTATTATCATACACAGATTCTGTTGATTTATGTCTCTGAGTTGTTTGTTTTTTCTTTATTTTTTCTCCTTCCCTCCTCATTGCTCATGTCTTGGTTGGCGTTTGGTGGTGTGTAACCGTGATTGCGTTACCTTAGCAATAACAATTGGTCGTCTTGGTTACGTTTGTCCTCAAGAGGTGGCTCCCATGCTACAGCAGTTTATAAGACCCTGGTGTGTATTATTCAATCTTTTATTTAATTCATCTCTCTGCTCTCTTCTTCTGTCGCCTGTTCCTCCCTTTTCTCCCCTGCTGCTCTCCTCTTCTCCTCCCTTATTCCTCTAAAAACAAAACAAAAAGTCTTTTTTCAGTTTGGTTTCTTATCATTGCCAACCGTGTGACTAACCCTGTCCTCTTTTAGGTCTTACTTGTGTTTTTCCTTATTTTCTTTATTTATTATGTTTGCCTCAGTAGCACCTTCATGTATTATACATTAGTTTGTTAAGTTCCTTTGTCATTGTTACCTGTCGCTAACAGCCTATAAAGATGCATGGGATCAGATTTGTTACATGCCTGCTGGTTCAACAACAGAGAAAGGAGGCAGCCTTTAATGCCGTGGAGCATTCCTCAATCCCTTTCTCGTTTCGTAGTCACCCAGCTGCATGTGCCTGTCCCAAAAATGATCCCGACCTTTTTTTAAAAGTAATGCTACTTCCGAGGTGCTATACTTGAGGTTTTGTTCAACACACTGCTCAGATACAAAAGAAGAAATGTCAGAAGAAACTAAGTGTTAAAAAATGCCGATCCTTTCTAGTTTTGTGAGCATGCCTAACGTCTTGTGCTAACTGCAGGAAGAAATGTGTTTAAACGTATTAAATTGATCGTGATTTATGTTGTACCTAAAGTTGTTTCTGAATAATTTGTCCGATGAGTTTGATGTTGAATTTGGACGTCACAATTGCCAGGTGCACCTCTCTGCGAAATATAAGAGACAACGAAGAGAAAGACTCCGCCTTCAGAGGAATTTGCACCATGATCAGTGTAAATCCAGGAGGCGTAGTGCAGGTGAGGTCCAGTTGGGCTCATCAGATTTTGGGCGGTTCCATGAAATCAAACGTTTGCTCACCTCTCTTCTCTGGAACAGGATTTTATATTCTTCTGTGACGCAGTGGCCTCCTGGGTTAATCCAAAGGATGATCTGAGAGAAATGTTCTACAAGGTAAACATTCGGGGAAAAAAGGAATCGTACAAATGATTTTGTTGTCCTGTCTTTCCTCTAATGGCTGAAGGATGGAATAGCAGCACTTGCAAAGTTGTGCTGATGTTTTGTTTCAGATCCTTCATGGCTTTAAGAACCAGGTGGGAGAAGAGAATTGGAGGCGTTTTGCGGATCAGTTCCCGATGCCACTGAAGGAACGGTTGGCAGCCTTTTATGGGGTGTAGCTGTTTCCACCGCACTGTGGTCAGTGTCATCTCCTTCTTTTCTAAGAGTTGGTGACAGGCAAATGAAACCTCGTGAAGCTTTTGGCCTTGCACATTGACTGTTTATAAGAACTGGATTGAGTGACATCACTCAGAGAAAATGGCTTACCTCTGGCTCCAGCAAAATTAAGTCAAGTCAGTCGCCATTTTTTACCCCCATACAGACGCCGCCATGTCGGAAACAAAAAATCGTCATAAGCAACGATTGGTGCTTATGTCGGTCTGTGTCGATGTTTCTATGGCAACCACTTTCACCGATCAAAAGTGAGCTTGTTGGAAGTCCACAGCCCTTCCACTTGAAAGCGTGCTACACGAAATCTGTTAAACGTTTTAAACGCTGGACGTGAGATCACCTACTTTTATTAAGACATCTAAATGGCCAGTTTATAACTTGAATAACTTGCATTACAGACAAAAAATATGAAAAAAATGTAGATTAACAAGAAGATGTTAAAAAAATGTAGCAGAGCAAGAATGGTTATTCTGACAAATAGGATGACTGAGTATTATCCGTCTATAGAAGTCTATGGGATTCTGCTGGTAGTTCCTGTTTAGAACGCCAGGGAGAAGGGGTCACTTAGTCCAGTTCTCATATACAGTCAGTGGCTTTTTACCAGAAAATACTGCTGGATTCGATTGAACAGAAGATGTTGCAGAAATTTCACACAAACAACAACTTCTCTTTGGGCGAGGCACCACCCTAAACAAAGATTAAGCAGGAAGGAAAGAAAAAGAAGACGAAAAGAAAACATTCTGGTTATTCTTGTCTTATTGCTATCATAAACAATTCTGGCACCACATTTTCTAACCTGACAATTTGTCAACCTTTTCATGATTTATGCTTTTTTTTTTTTTTTTTTCCATATGAGTTGGTATTAATTAAAAGTCTTAGTCCACATGGGTGGATAAAGTGTCTGCTGGCGAAAAATGAATAAAAATGAAAATATGAATAATAATAAAAATGAATAAATCTGTAGGGGGCACACGTATCAATGAAAGGTTCATTGATACGTATATTTTGTTTTGTCTTTTCAAAATCTAAAAGTTGAGACCAGGAGATCTTTTTCTGTAGCTGCTAAAATTCGAAATATTGTATTTAGTGTCCAGCACCAAACTTCTTAATTTGAGGAAATGCTTTAAAGAAAAATAATGTTTTGAAATGCCGTTAACTGCTAAATTTAATGCTGCGTTCACACCAAATGCGATTCGTGCAGCAAATTAGCATCCACTGCCTGTGTTCAAATTCGCCGCTCAAAGGTTGTCCAAAAGGGTTTTCAGAAACCTGTCGCTCCTGCCACATGTGGGAGGAGCTACATTCAAAGTTTTCAGCCTCATCGCAACATTATGAAAGACATGGATGAGGTTGAGAGATCAAATGTATTTATTTTAAAGCTCTACAAAAGCGTTCGTAACCACGTTTCTATGTCTGGGTTCATGAGATCATTCAGAAAATCTCCCAGTAGGAGGAGCTTCACCTTCCACTGCAGGAGCTGCTCTGAATGATGGCTGCTTTCGACTGTACTTTCCGTTTGCGGACTAGCTGTCCCGCATTAGTCAGAAGAAGGAAAAAAAATAAAAACAAGTAAATAAAATTGGAGGAAGTTTTTATTATTGTCTCCAGATAAAAAAGAAAATTATCATAAAGTTCAGAAAAAGGAGAATCAGATTCTCCTCCATGTTGGTTTTGGACTCAACCCACTAATGACATCATCAACATGTCACGAGGTAAAGCGGAGTTTTTGATTGGCTGACAGAATGCAAATTCTTCTTTAATTGAACAATAATTGAACTCTGGAAACGTCGAGCCGCAGCGCCCAAAAGACGCTGCCATTAGACCGCCGCCACAGGACCTCTGACCGCGTCTGTACATTGACTTAAACACATAACTGGACACTCCTGGCGAGCGCATCCCGTTTGGTGTGAACGTGGCTTTAGCGTAGTGGTGATGGTTAAAAACCTGTCATGTTTGGTTGTCATCCTGACGAAGCCTCTCCTTCTCCCCGCAGGTCATTCAATGTGGGATTTGATGTAGGGAACCATCCCAGGGAACGTTACCCTTTACTAGGGGGGAAGGGTGTGCTCGCTGAGGGAGGGGAAGGGGTGCAGACCCCTCCTCAACTCAGTGGACGGGGTGGGAGGGAGGTGGCAGTAGCTGCAGTGCCCTTGTGCACGAGCTAAGGGGGAAAAGCAGAGCAACCTTTTCGTGGGAGGATCATTCACTTATATCACAAACGAGAAAATGTTTTCTTTTCCTCTGTTGTTTTTCCCAATGTTTTTTATTAAAAATGGGGTTTTAGGGCATATTTGCATTTCTAAGAAGGCTGTTCTTGAAAGAGGAAATTCTTAGAGTAAGTCCTACTGTAGCTTCAAGCCCTGAAATTTTTCTCAAAGAGAACCAGATCGCCATTCACCAAACTTCCTGTAGCAAAGCAGAGGCTGTTAATGTTGTCTCCAAGGAGCTAATTTAAGGAACAGCTTTCCTGGGAAAGGGTAGCATGCTTTTATTATTGTGGGGAAAAAAACTGTTAAGCATCAATGATGTGTGTTGACAGTGGACATAGCTTACTGGATAAGGTTCTTTGGTCATGTGACTTTTGTACTTTTGCCATACTTTTGTTTCCTCTGCCAGATGGCTGCAGCCAAAGCGCTGCACCGTAGCACGACAGGGTGTAAGTTTCGGCTCTGTGTAACACCCCAGCGTGAACAGCAAGCCTCCGTTTGCTTCTGTGGTGTGAATGTAAAGTTGATCAGCAGGCACATTGGAGCTTTAGCTGCTTTAGTGTTCTCTGTGAAGGAAAAATGAAGGAGACTATGCAGGTTAGCATCCTGCGTGTTTTATTGTTTTTAATTTTTTTTTAAATTTTTGGGTCAATAAGACGCTGTCTCTGTAATTGTGACACGAACCATCCAATCAATGTTCAATATGTTTCCTTTTTCCTGGTCGTTTGGCTTCCTGTGTTAACAGCATGATCTTTGGGGTGACTGTGTAATGTTTTGGGTGGTTGTCACTGTGAGGTACTTGGATGCTTTCATCTCTTGCATGTTGGTGGCCCCCCACACCCCAGCATATAGTGAGTGGGGAAAGGGGATTGTGGGAGGGAGGGAGGGGAGCTTCAACTCTTTTAAGAAGTTAAACACGTATGTATCGCCACACTGAGACTTGTATAACCCAACACATGCCGGAGTGCTCTCCCTGAGCCGTCCCTCCCCGTCGCTGGATGTCGTTTTTAAATACTGTGAAAGTACAAGAATGTGTCTACTTGTGTCAAAATGTTTTTTTCTTTTTTTTAATTTTCTTTTTCAGCCTGGATGTATTCCATGATGAGGTAGAGAGGCTTCATTTTCGTTTAAGAACCCAGCCGGTGAAATTTCCTCTGCTGGTCAGAGCAAAAACTGCAGTATTTGAACCCTTTGTAACGCACTCTCACCTGATATTTACATAGAAAGTGCTTGAATAAATGCCAAACTCCTGACATGAAACACTGCTGCTAATCATGTAATAGAAAAAGCCATTTTGATGCAGCAGTTATTGGAGGGTCATTGGGACGAAGTTCCATGCCAGAAATACTCCTAAAACGTCAAATGTATCCAGGATAGGATCATCATCATGGAATACAAAGGCAAATTCTTCTGTGTCCGGTCATTTTGTGTGTGTTTTTTTAAGTGATTTTGTTTGTCACATTCCAGCTGTTTGGCATGCAAGAAAAAGAAGTCACCACATCCGTTAGTGAGAGATTGTGTCAATAAAAACGTGCAAAAATAATCCCCACTATTACTGTGCCGTCCTCGACTCGACCGCTGCTAAGATTTCTTGTCGTCTTTTGCCACTTGAAAATGTGTTTTGTAGTTTCTGACCTCAGGTTGTTTTTGTTTTTTTTGGTTCCAGTGTTATTTATCTTTTTACCAACGTGTACTCCTTTATGCATCTCCTCCCTCGTCCAGTAAAAATCACTCTTTGTGTTATGTAACCATGGGTGTCGCATTGACATCCATTGGCGTTGATCTGTGCAACTCTGAGCCCTCAAATGTTGACATTAATTGCAAAACTAAGAGTTAGAACAATTCAGAAGTGGTAACTTGCACACGTTTGGTCAATAGTTGAATCTCTGGGCAATGCCGTCAGAGCAAATATTTCAATTATTTGGTGTTTTGTAATGAGATTATACTCCTACAAACAGCAGAAACGGTTGGCAACTTTTGCAAATACAAGTGTGACTTTCTACAAAGCTTTATTGAATTTTCTATTTTATAAAGCACTCACCCATGGTGAAGAATGTCTGCTCTTGTATTCAATTAGCTTTTAAACTTACAAATAGTATCTGCCTTCACCTTTTTTGCTAAGAAAAGCAAAAGCATCATTTTAATAAACATTTTTTCTCCTCTTTTTTTTAAATAAGCTGCTGAATTTTAAGGAAAAAAAGTAATACTTTTGGGGCCACCAAATATTTTGGATCATGCAAAGATTCTATATTGTACTGTAGTAATTTTGTAATATTTGTAAAATGAAATAGTGAGTGTGACTGGTTACCATTGCTTGAATCTGAACATTGTTCCAATAAATTGTTTACATTATAAGTTACGTGGGTTTTTTTCTTGCAATGTTGTATAACTGTAACACTGTCACATGACCTCAGAATAATCACAAATGTAGCTAGTAGATTATCACATTTGAAAAAAATATACTGCAGATCATAAAGATATTTTACACAACAGATTTTTAAATGTAATCGGAAAAATTAGGACGTACTGTTCTAAACGGGGCTGTCCAGGCAGAAGCGAATGGACCAAACTACTCACATATTTTCACAGTTTTTAAAGTTTTACATTTTGGTATTTCCTAAACTTAATTAACTGAATGCTACAATATTGCCCTCATTTGTATACAGTATTATCAAGTTTTTCGCTGTCAAAAAGGAAGTGACAATTTAATGTGCAGCAGCACACAGCTGCGTTTCAAATGACTAGAACATTTTCTGTAAGGAAAAAAAAAAAGTTCAGTAGAAGGAGCTGGGTGCTCTTAAGCATAAAAAATATTTAGAACAGGAGTCTGCAACGATTTGCAAAAACATTGGGTTAGTAGATCTAGTTCCTTTGGGGGGGAGGGGGGTCACTCCTGCTTAGATTTCTGACATTTCAGATAACTGAGAAAATTATGGAAAAAGGGTTCAAATATGATCAGAGTGGTATATCTTTGGAATAAACTGGCAAGTTCACATTCCTATCTTCTGCTGCACAACAGGCTGTAGTTGCTGACCAGATGCAAAGTTAGTCTTAAAAGTTCAGTAAAAAAGTAGTTAAAGGATATAAATAATGAAGATAAACTAAAATTATGACAGAAAATGCCATGTTTGTTTTGGCTTTCCTGCATTCTTAATAGAATTTGCAGCAGGATGATCTCATTTGACACTGGGTGTATTTTAATTTGAAAGGAACTTGTATATGCTGCCGTCAAAAGTAAAAGAAGCTAAAATTTTTATACAGTATACAAAAATATTGCTCTGTTATAATTCAATTATTATAAATATTTGCAAACTATATTTTACAAATGAACGGCTTAATGGACACAAAAACATAAAGTGTATTTTTCTTCACAAAATACTGGCGCACACTGGGTTTTGGTCAGCAAGAAATTGCCCCAAATGACTCTTTTACTGTTAAAGGTTGCAGACCCCTGATGTACAGGAACAAAACATCAATAATTGTTAAAACCAAAAAAAAAAAAGAAAACTAGTACTGAAAAGTTGATTTGTACACACTCTGGATAAAGGCAATAAAAGATTGCCTTATTTTTTACAGTATAAAGTGTTTACCAGGAGTAAAAGGTAAAGGGAACAATGTTTTCATAGAGTTCTTTTAATATTCAAATATAGCCAGATTCCATGACCAGAGTTTGGGCCCGCCGAGGCACCCACCTTCGACTGCCACCCAAACCACATTGCACTTTTGAGCTCTCCTAGAGGTGGTTGGCCCATGGGAGAGGGATCCCATGTCAAACCTTCAGGCTGGGCCTGACCGGACAAAGATAGTTTGCCCTCTCTGGCTGGGTTGAGTGCTCCTCCTGCCACAGGTGAAGGAGTTTAAATAACTTGGGGGTCTTGCTCTTGATCGGACCGTGTAATCGTCAGGCAAATTGGTGCAGCAGCCACTGTTATGTGGTCGCTGTACCGGTCAGTGGTGGTGAAGAGAAAGCTGAGCCAGAAAGCAAAGCTCTGACTCTTGGTTCCAATACTCACCATGACCAAGAGCTCATCAGTGAAGAAAACGAGGTACCAAATACAAGTGGGTGAAATCCTCCGCTGGGTGGCTGGGCGCTCCTTTAGAGAAGGAGGGGAGATGCTCGGTCACCCGAAGAGAGCTCGGAGTAGAATCGCTGCTCCTCCGTGTCGAGAGGAACTAGCTGAGGTGGCTCAGTAACCTGGTCGGGATGCCTCCTGGAACACCTCCCTGGGGAGGTTCCAGGCATTTCCCTCTGGGCGGAGGCCCCAGGGAAGACCCTGGACACGCTGGAGAGACTATGTCTTTCAGCTGGCCTGGAAACGTCTCAGGGTCCCCCCTGAGGAGATGGAGGAAGTGGCCGGGGTGAGGGAAGTCTGGGCATCTTTGGTTAGACTGCTGCCCCTGCGACCCGGATGAGCGGAAAAGGATGGATGGAAAATTTTATTTAAAAAAAAGGCATCCTGATAAATAAAAAATAAAATGTTGCACCTTTTATTTATACAGCGGAATAAATAACAGGAATAAATAACCTAACCTTTGGAGCCAATATGCTTCTATGATTATAGCGAAAACAAAAAAAAATGTTGTTGTTTTTTACTTTTTCAGACAGTTGTCCCAAATTTTTTTTTGGTAATTTAAAAGAAAAATTAGTGAAACTGAACATTTTATACAGGCCTACAGGGGAAATTGTACTGTTGCACACCAGGGGGGTGGAAGAGTATGAATGCCCTTATGTAGATGAAATAAACAAAATCTTAATATATATACCCTTAAAAATAAAAATAATCTATATACATGTGTCTCTGGAATAGAATACAATTTCACTAGTTGAACATTTTATAGTGGGAACATTTCTTGGTAAAAACTGACTTTGAACAGAATCATTCATTTCTCAGAATTACTGAAAAAGAACCAGAGGGATAAATAAAATTACGTATTTACTTAATATTTGTTTATTTTTAAACAGTGTTATTGCTGAGGCAAACAGATTTGCAAAGTTTCCTGGAATGAAAAAATGATTAAATATAACTAAAAATTGTTTATGACAGAAATGTTGTCTGATCATCAAAGAATTGGTCAAATATGTCATTACTTTTCTAAATCATTTTAAATATTAGATAGATAGATAGATAGATAGATAGATAGATAGATAGATAGATAGATAGATAGATAGATAGATAGATAGATAGATAGATAGATAGATAGATAGATAGATAGATAGATAGATAGATAGATAGATAGATAGATCGATCGATCGATCGATCGATCGATCGATCGATCGATCGATCGATCCACTTCTTTTTTGCTGTTTCCCACAAACAGCAAAAAAGAAGTGGCATTTACAGAGGATGAAGTGAAAAGGTTAATTTAATAAAAAAATAAAAAACAACAAATAAATAAGTAAAAATACACAGCAAAAGCAACCTTTAAAGAACAAAAAACAACTGAGAAACAACAACAGCTACAACAGTTTGTAAATAAATAAGTAAATAATATTAATATGACATGGTGGTTTACGTTGATTCCTCATTTTACATTTTAGAGAATGAAAGTTTTTATTAAGATTTACCTTGCATGCTTCGCCATGAACTCCCAACCAACGAAAATCCATATGTCCTACGTAGTCATAGCAACGGTGACTGGTCAACCTTTTTGATTGTCTGTGAGATTTAAAAGACGGCTGGCGTTCTACCGTTAACTTTAAACCACCGTTCGAGAGTTTATTTATATGTCAAATTAATGTAAACATTCTTTTTATAATCTTTGTATCGAAAAAAAGAAAAATATGATCAAGGAGGTTATTTATTTGATGTCCAACGTGATCTCGGGTCGCTGGTTTGAGCTCGACTCGGCCGTAGGTTGCGCTGTTTTGTTCGAAGTCTCTGTCGCGCTGGAAGGAACCAAAGGAGAAGAGAGCCGAGGGGAGGTGGAGTCTGGAAAGGGAGAAGAAAGGGGAGAGGAGGAAAACGGGGAAAGGCAGACACAACACAAACGGGCCAGGACGGCGGATGATTTTCGCTCTTAGAACCTCCAATACAGCTAACTCAAGAGCGGCGGCACGGGAGATAAGAGCAAGATGATAACGCCCTACTTCCTAGAGAATTTCTGGGTAGGTCCTACTTTTAATTTTTGATGTTCACGGTGTTTACACCGGCGCTGATCTTCACACTTCCCTTTCTGTCACGTCCGTCACGTCGTGTTCACGTTGCGGGGACAGCCGGACACTTGCCCCGGCGGGCAAGACGCTCCCTTCAGGGGCCGACAGACTAACCGGTCAGCCCCGCGGCTATCGCTAGTTTTCTTCGGCTGTTACCTTCGTTTGGGCCTCAATGAGCCAATCTAACTTTAGAGCTCCAACGGCCCACCCCCCTTTTCCATTAATTGGTTGCGTCTGGATCTCTTGGAATGTTTACGGTCAATTCCAAGAATGCGATTGGACACCTAATCTGCCAGTCACAGCCTTCCCTTTGACGCGTCATTTTCTAAGCTTTGGGGAGAGACCAGATGTTTAGTTTAAAGCTACCTAAAAAGACACAAAGTTAACTGTAGTGCGCGTTACTTTTACTCAGAAAATGGGTCTGTCTATTTGCTGCTAATGGTCATCTATAAACATGTATTACTTTTGGACGTGGCCCTCCTAAAGCAGGTTTAAAGGTTACACTTGTTGTTTTCAGTGCTTCCTAGGGACTCATTAAATTCATTTAGCTAATCTTACATTGCTAACTTGGCATTTATACAACTTGTATGTGTTGTTAATGCTGAATATTTGCCATTTGGTAAAAAAAAACAATTATAGGTAACATTAGGGAAGGTTTTATGACTGTGTTATTACATTCCTACCATGACAGACAGATATATTTTTTGTATATTTAATTGTTGCCAAACCTGCTCTTTTACACAGATCAGTTGAAGATAAGCTGATCTGAATCTGGACTAATGTTGTTTTCTTTTCTGTGTTTAAAGTTCAACTCTGATTATCTTTTTTAAAATCTTTTATTAAAGAGTTCCCAGGGATCTTTTAATTAGGATTAAGCGGTTTTTAGCCCAAAACAAAAACTGTGTCTTTTTCTAGGATATTGTTTCTGCAGAGCGGCAGGAGTTCATCGGAAATTATTTGGACTGTTGGTCTGAAGTACGCCTGCCCTCGTTTCCCATCATCCCTCTGTTTAAACTCTCTCCCGCTAGCTTACAGCCCCTGACACACCCAAGCTGACAACATTAGCTGCTTTTCAAACAGCATTTTTTTGTCAGCTCCTGATTCACAACGATTTGAGTAAAGAAATACTCCGAAATGTAATTTAAGCTTAATTTCCTTTATATATGTCCTCCATCATCAGAAAAATGCCACAGGAACATGCTAAAAACACCAAAAACATGATTTTTTATGGGAGTGGGTCTTAAAGTCAGCAAACCAGTAACCTCAGGCCTCAGATACCGGCATTCAAGGATAAAAAAAACTCAATGGAAGCTGAAATAACAAAGCAGCTCTAGAACTGAACTTAAGCCAGACGTCTCTATGTAATTAGACGATACAGTGATGTTATCCAGTGTTTTTCTCTAAATGAGACTGCATCATTAACCGAATGGAAACCTTCGGAGCCCTCACCCCTGATGCTTCAATCTACTCTTTGTGCTCCGCAGCAAGCCACAAGAGAATCCAGTGATGGCAGCAATCAGCTGTGCGTTTAGCATGCAGGGCACACAAATGCACATACTTGGCATTAGGAGACACATCCATCTCCAGTTTGACTCGCCTGCAAATCTTTACTGCTAGAGCGCACACATTTATCTGGCTGACTTAGACATTTTTGCTGCAGATTTATTTCTTGCAAAAGGAGTAGGAAGTTGCACAGATTATTTCCACACTTTGTGGTCTGTTCATACATCTTTTCCTTCTATGAAATCTTTAATCTGCAATGTTAAATATTCCTAACCAGCTGAGAAAACAAATGATCCGATTCAGGAGCCAGGTTTGCTCCAGCTATGTTGTTTTTCCCCTCAAAAGTTGCAGCACTTGACTGGTCAGCAGCTGCGACGTTTCCGCCCTCCGGATTGATTTCCAGACAGTTTCATTTCCTTTTTTGTGTCTCCCTGTCCATTCACTTTGAGTGTGGCATGTGCGGAGGGGCTTGGACGTCCCAGTGCATGGAGGGCTTTAGCTGCAGGCAGTCCCTGCGAGTTCATGTTTAATCTGTCGTCACTCAGCCTGCAGAGTGTCATGGGAAAATAAGATGGCAGTTTGATAAGCAAACAGTGTTGATACAGCCAACAGGATGGCTCCCCCCCCCCCCCTCTCCCTTGTAGTCTTTATGTTGTGTGTGGTCTAATAGGCTGTCACTCATCGTCTGTACGGAAGTTATGAAACAGCCTGTGAAGACTCAAGCATGAAACGTGTTTGAAAGTGATGATGCGATTCATATTTCTTTCCATTTTTGGCTTTAGCAGAAGATCTGTTAAAAAGTTGTGTTTATTTGTGGAGAACTGTGAGATCCGTCAGAAAATAGTCAAGATCCTATTGTTGTGCTTGAAACTGATATGGTTTCTTGCGTCTATTTACCCTCACTGCTTGTGTTTCCCCTTAAACAAGGAGGGTTACAAGCTGATCAGCCCTTCTGTGATCTTTCCAACACCCCCATCGCTTGTATATCTGTTACAGCCTGTGTGTCTTGGGGTTATGAGTTTAGATATCAGATTTATAACACTGGGAAATGGGGCCCTCCAACAGGTGATTTTTAATGTTCTCGAATCACCTGCTGCAGGTCAAAGTCATTTTTCAGGTGTTGTATAGACCAGTTCACAGATCTGACTGCCAAAGGCAAACACGGCAATTGCAAAACCAAGACTTAGCCACATTCAAAGTCAGAATCACACCTGTAGTAACGCCGTTTGTGGGTCTGCTAACGAGTTAAGGCCACACTGCTGTATCTGTGAACTAGTCTATTAAATGGCTCTGTGGTAAAAGCTACTTAGAAATAATTGTGTTTGCTGCCTCAAATGTAGCTCAACAAAAGAAAATAGTAAACAAACTTTGTTAGACCTGGGAGAGTTGTGTCCATATCCACTTTGCAGCAGCATTTTCTGCTTACTTCTGCCCTGCTTGCTGCTAATTACCCTGGGTGAGGGGTATCCCATCCATGTAGAGATGCAATTGTGGGGGGTGTTTGGAAGGCAAAAGGGCTGCCTGGACCCCCCAGTTCTGGACCTCAAAAAGAAGAGACATAAATATTGATTGTTCAGAAGTCCCGACGCTCAGGTCTCACAGTTCTGTGGGTTTCTTTTTTTATTTGCAGACTATGTTTGCAGAAACAGCATTTTCTGCAAAAAGGAGCATATTCTGTCTGGATGTGGTCATATTCAGAGCTAAGAAACAGGGTTTATTTGAGCTAAATAAACTTTGTTTTTGCATGTTTTTTTAATTATTTTTACAAGTTGAATCTTGTTTGCTCGCCAATGGTGTTCATGTCTTGCATGGAAAGTTTGGATAAAAGCTCAAAAATATCATCAGCTGATGAAAAGCACCATAACTTTTCTCATGTCTTTCAAAACCCAATTCCAGTTTATTTTAGTTTAAAGTCTGTCATTATTGCATGTTAGCTATTTACCTGTTTGAATCGTTGAAATCAATCTTTCCAGACAATCGAAATTTTACCCTGGGGGTACTCAAACGCATGAAGAGGGTACGAGAGAGAGAGAGAGAGAGAGAGAGGCAGTGTCGGGTAGTAAAATAAACGGCCAAAAAATGATTGGCAAATACCTATACGACCATCAAAGAATCCTGTCACATAGATTATTACAATGTCAGAAAATGTTTTTCAGCATCTACCTTAGCGTATTTGCCTAAGGGAATATTACGCAATTTTACAAAAGGACGAATCCACAGATGTGGCTGGTCAGGACAAGGGCAGGGCAGGTGATTGGCTGCGGGCCATCATAGCACCGCTAGTGGCTTCTATTTAAATTGTGCTGTAACTAAGATTCAAGTAATTTGGTCGTTAAAACACTCCACTGTGCAGTAATTATTATGCATATTATATTGGAATACGCAATCAATTAAAATGTTTGGTGGGTAAAGCTGACATATTTTAACTGATAATGTAAAACTTTAGGAAGCCCTTGTAAATAAAATCACATTTTTTTACCCCCTAAAAATGGTTTATCCCAAACATGACCTGATCAAACAACACAGGTATGTGGAGGTGTGTTATTTTTTTGATACGTTTTAAACATTTTTTTCTTTGGACAGTGTTTCCTCACTATTTTGCGGTTCACCTTTAGCGGTCTTACTATTTTGCAAGTTTTTTTTATTTTTGTTTTTAAACAGCGCACCATGTTCTCCATCCTAATTGGCTGTTGATCTTGTCAATCAATCTCAAGTTCATGTCTGTCTGAGAAAAGTGCCATCTATAATTCTACTTCGCTAGTTTTACCTATGGCGGGTTATTTATGGAACCTATCCCCAGCGATTAACGAGGAAACACCGTCTGTAAAGTCTGTTGTAGTTCAGTTTTATATAAGGTTTAGAACCATCAAGAGTTACTTTTTACTTTAAGGAAATGCTGTTGAAAGTGAATTCTCCTGAACTTGAAAGCTGACATTCTTGGAGTGTGTCGTCACACAGTCGGGTGTAGAAGGGAAATCATTGGTCCACGCTGGTGGCTGTCAGAAAGTGAAGAAGCAGTGCAGGAATCTCTGCTATTAGAGCATAGAACACATAAAGGATACTGGCGGAGAGCAACCGCAGTTCATAAATTGTTAGGAAAAGTCTGCACACTCTCTGCTTTACCTGGAAATTTCCCCTACAATGATGAGGAAACATGTCTGCTGAGACTTGAAGCTCATGCATTATGTCTTTTCTGTCCTTTTTTCTGGTCAAATGTTAGATCACAAACACATTTGTTGCTTTATACGCTTCCGTTTTCATGTGAAGTTGTGTTGTCAAACTCATGCTGGGGAATTTGTCATTGCCTGTTGGGCATTGAACCCTTCATCCCCATCGCCCTGGATCTTTCAGCTTCTTAACCCTTGTGTTATCTTAGATGACCCCACCCTTACACTGACGTGTTCTCCCTACCATGACAAAGGTGGAAAGATTTCATGTAATCCATGGACACCAGTGAAGATCACAAATCATTGAAGAAAAAAGGTTCAGAGCACTGTCTAGTGGGTCTAGATGACCCAACTCCCAACGTTAAAGTGCTTAGGATAGCACAAGGGTTAAAGAACAGCCATCCTCGATGGGAGACGTTAAAGTGCACTGCTGTGCTTTCGTCTGTCCTTCAAACTTCACATTCTGTGTTTATTTTGATGACACTGTTGAGTGCAAATACACAATAGGGTTCCAAAAGCTTTGCGGTTTGTTGTGCAGACACTGTTCCGTTACGAGCAGTTCGCATAGTCATTTTACTCAAATGGCTGCTTGTGTGTCACTGAAATCTATTGACTATTGACTTTGGAGAATCGTGAGCTTAGCTCCTTTTCTGTAAAAGCAGATGTAATTCCCTCCCCTCCAAAAGGAGATGATTTATTCCTTCCTTTTGTTATTTGTGGATGACTACAGCTCATAATTAGGAGTAGTTTTGTGGGCTTACATCCTCAAATAATGGAAAGTATCCTTCGTTTCATTTCAGTTGCCCAAAGGAATTGTTTTATGTGCTTTAAGTGACTGCATTTAAGCAGATTTCACATAGGGTCTTAAAGACCCACTCCCACGAAAATGGTGTTTTTAACATTTCCTTGTGGCATTTTTCCTCAAAATTGTATTTCTGAATATTTCTTTATTCAAATCGTGGTGAATCAGGAGCAGTCAAAAAGTACACGTTGAAAAATTATAATAATAATAAAAATAATGATAATACATTTTATTTAAAAGCGCCTTTCAGAACACCCAAGGACACTGTACAGATTCAAAAGAAAAGACAATAAAATCACATGTTAAAAACAATAAATAAGTTAATATCATTAATAGAATTAGATAGCAGGAGATGAAAAATTGTGATCAGTTAAAGCAGATTTAAACAGATACGTTTTCAGTCTGGATTTAAAAATTGAAAATGACTCAATGTTACGGAGGGCTGGGGGGAGAGAGTTCCAGAGTCGGGGAGCCGAGCGGCTGAAGGCACGGCTTGCCGTGGTGACCATACGGGCCGGAGGGACGGAAAGCTGAAGGGAAGAAGAAGACCGGAGAGAGCGAGAGGGATTAATAATATGGAGGAGATTAGAAATCTAAGAGGGAGCCATGTTATGGAGGGCTTTGAACGTGTAGAGAAGAAGTTTGAATTGAATCCTGAAAGCTACCTTAGCAGTTTAGCTGCTGGAGAACGGGAGTGACGTGATGGAAGGAAGGAGTTCTGGTGATGATGCGGGCAGCTGAATTCTGGACCAACTGAAGTCTATTAAGAGTTTTCTTGGGAAGACCAGAGAGAAGTGCATCGCAGTATTTGATACGAGATGTGACCAGACTATGAACTGAAATGGAGGCGGAGTGGACGTGAAATGAGCTTAGATGTGACGCAGAAATACTTTTGGTCGGCCAGAAGCTGCTTGGTCTGCTCCATTCTCATGCATCCCTGTGCAGACGACGAAATCAATGTGCGTCTTTGTTTTCCTCGTCTGAGAACGTTAGGTTGGGAATGCGAGTGGCTGTAAACACATTTTCTAGAGACCTTTTGGAAAATGAAATGTCAAATACCTTTTTCTGTATCATTTGAATTAAGCGACAGAATGAGCGGTGTTGAAGAAGAAGAAGAGAAAGCGGTTTGGCAGACGGGATACTTTTTCATTGTAATTTTGAGTCAACAAACGCAGCTTCATTTTGAAAATGAAAAAGCATTTCTGGCATTGACTTTTATTTATAATTATGCTACAGAAATGCTTTCATAGAGAAGACCATTGGGAACACTTTTGAAATGATCAAAGCCACGATTTGTTTGGATTCTCTTTGATTTGTTTAAAGTTGAATATTTTGTTTTTTATAGGAAAACTTTACTTTGTCATAAAAATACTTTTTACACACTGATTGAAGTCATTTAAAGTACTTTTTCATAAAAACTTATAAAAACTCATTTGTGTTCCCTGTTCCAATGAATTATCAGCTTGGTATTCAAATCTTGGTGAATCAGGAGCAGTCAAAAAGTACACGTTGAAAAATTATAATAATAATAAAAATAATACATTTTATTTAATAGCGCCTTTCAGAACACCCAAGGACACTGTACAGATTCAAAAGAAAAGACAATAAAATCACATATCAAAAACAATAAATAAGTTAAAATCATTAATAGAATCAGATAGCAGAAGATGAAAAATTGAAGATGAAAAAACAAATGGTTTGTTTGATATCTTCTAAATGTTCTTATCTGCTGTGGCTCCTTTTTTGGCTGCTCCAGAGTTCAAACGTGTTCAGAGAATTTGTGGCTCATAGATCTTTCTCTGAAGCCGAGCTCCTGTTTGTTTAACAACTTTAGAGTTTAGGTGAGAGTTCTCTGAACCCCGTGTGGCTCTGAGTCTGCGGTTACGTATCTCAATGGTGGTTTTGCTCTGATAAAAAAGCAGCTTTGGGGCTTGGGAGTTTCTTCCTTGCGCACACAAACAAGGCTTCCCCCCCTCCCCAATCGGCCCAAAGATCTCCAGTTGATGTGAGCCGTCTGCTTCCACCACTTTTGTTTTCTCTGGCCCCGGAGCGCAGGGGGCCGTGCGGCGTTCGTGCCGATCAGTTGAATTTCAGCCGACACTGCCAGGTTTCACACTGACTCTCAGGCAGCGCTCACTCACAGAACATTAGACGGCTGAGGTACCTCATTGTTGGTACCTGTTTGTCTGAAGTCGTCTCACCTGCAGGGCCATTGTTTGGTAACCTCTGTTTTTTCGTTCACCGGAGTACACTGAATTCCACAATGTCAAAACGGCCTTGGCATGGCATCGCTTCCGTGTTTTTCTACACTGCAGTGTCAATTTGTTATTGTCGTCTATATTTGGTCAAAAATAATATTTCTTTTTCACTGCAGTTGTGCGTTCTGCACCGATATTCTTTTCTCAGAATGTCCTCCAGCTTTGTTTAAAGAAAAGCAAAGTGAAAAACGCCCTGGGACTGCTTCCTTTATTTGTTTTCTGTCTTTTATTCATTGATATCACAGTCCTCATATGTTGCACAGAACGGTCCGTCTTCCTGTTTCTGTTCTGCTCTGTTTGGGTGGATTCTCACCGTCGGTTGTCACTTCCTCCGTCTAGGCCAGTCGTTGGCGTTCAGTCCCTCATTTTAGGCAAAACCTGTGGCTTATCCTGCATCTCATGCGTGCATCTTAGTTTGCCTATAGATCTTGTTTTTTTGGCAGCTGGACTCATGTAGTGAACCATAATAGTTCTGTCACTGAAGCAGGACGCTGAGGTGAAGGCAGACCGCACAGCTGAAACATGTCCGTTTTTTATGCTGGGTTTCCTTGATCCAGGTTCAACATTTACACTTTTTTTTTTGTTTTTGTGGACGTTTGGAAGAAAGAATCTATAGTAGCTACTGTTTTGGAAAGCAAATCACTTATAACAGATGCATTAAATGACCTAGAATGATGTTTATTTCTTGTGAATTAGAGTCTGCAGACACTGAGAATGGCTTTACAACCGTTGCACCTTCAAATGACCTTGTTTTGGCACCGTTTCCGGAGAGGATCTCCTATGTTTGTGTGTGCGCGTAATACTTGATTTGTAACTCACACGGTACATTTTGTGAATAACTGTGTTCTTGCAATTGTGTATTCACACGAACACTCGAATATCAAAAACTTACCAATACAACTTGAAATCGCAGCAAATGAATACTAACAACTAATTTAAATCGGATTCTACGCAAACAAATATCTCTAAAATGTGCACCAATCCCCTGATAGACACAGACAAAACCCCATTTACGTGCAGGTCAGAGTTACAAGTCCACATGGAGTTTGGAGACTTCTGCAGATTTGTGCACACATGGTGCGTTGAAATTCGGGTACAATGCTGGGTTATCGGAATTTTTTAGCACCCTTTCCCTCTATTTCCTTCTATAGGTGTTGCTGAGCTGACAAATACGGAAAAAAAGGGTCATCTCGGCACTCAAAGTTTCCTTTTAAACCTAAAAAAGATCAGAAATATATGCTTATCTGAGACGTAGAAATGTTATGACTTTTCTACAGAAGTCATTTCTCAGGGTTGACTGCCTCTCAGTCTGCCGGTGTTCTGATTTTTTCCCACAAACCAGTCCACCACCTAGCGGTTGTTTCTGTTATCCATGTTGTAGCATTTCTTCTTTCTGGTAGACTATTTTCTCTCCATAATCTTCTGAACTCCTCATGTCAGGAGATCTCAGATTTTTGATCAGGTGTTTTCAGAAGTCTTTCTGCCTGTCCTCCTGCACTCGTTTTTGTCCTCTTGAGAGAATCATAGATGCAAAACATCAACATAAGCTACTGAAAAAGCAGTTTTGGAGTACACTTTGTCTTCCAAAACTCTGTAAAGCTACGCACTCACCGCCCTTGGCAACACGCGCTCAAACGACACCTTTCAAAGAAGAATCTATTCTGGCTTCTGCGTTCCAATCTTTCACATTCTAGCTTAGCTATGCACATTGTTAAGACCGTGTTTTCATTTTTTGGCTGTTTTGTACATAGAGCACAGCTGTTGAACAAACATTGAAGCTTAAACCAAGTCAAACTCTGACCAATCAAGGACTGTTTTGGTTGTGACGTATCCGCCGTCCCTTTTTATTCGCCGAAGTGCCAACCGTTTGAAAATTGATCGTGTAGGATAGTGTAGGAAACAGTAGAAAAAGAAGAAGAAGAAGTCCCTCCCTGCTTGTCCAGTGTGAAGACCATATGTCAAACGCGCAAATGCACTCAAGAACGCACTTAAGAACACACTAAAAGCTGGCATGTGATGTGCATTCACACGCCTTAACGATGAAAAATAATCTCTTTAAATGTAAATTTAAACAAGCTTATTAGACTATTTATTTCATATCCAAACAGTCTGAAACGTTAACTAAACTGTACTTTTTTGGAATGACTTTTAATATTTAGTAGTTTTTGGCATCCTATTTTCTTTTATGAATTCTTATCTGTATTTTATGTGTTTATGGTCTGTTGTAATTTTATGCTGTTGTTTTTTTTTTTTTTTACATTTTTGTTTCCTTGATTTTTAAACTTCTTTCCATTTATCTTAAATTGCTTTGGCTCCCACATGGCGTTTTAAAGTCCTGTAGGAAAGAAGTTTCATTTATTTAAACGTACAGAGTTATTCATGATGGTTCTGTTTTCCATGATTTCGAAGCTTTTAAGAATGAGTGTGCGATGGTTGGACTGTTCCTCCTCAGATTGCAGAGGCTCATGGAAGACAATGAGGAAGTAAAAGGCTTCTTCCCCTGTTTTGTATGCTGTAACGGCATAACACAGTTAGGGCATCTCATAATAAAAAAGTGAGGGCGGTTCTAACAGACGTCTGTGTCGTCTGCTAGAGAGCAGCAGGGTATATGGGTGGAGTGCAGGATGGTGGCAGTCTTCTTGGACCCTTACTCTGGAGGCGCACTGGGAGCTTGGGAGGTGCTAGAAGTAGGGCAGTGATCTTTCCCGCTGACCTGAAGACTCTCTTCACCTCCTTCTTGTGAGCAGCAGTATCTTAGAGTCTTGCAGTTGAAGGATGTCAGCAGTATCTGTTGAAGATGGTCCTTCTGGAGCAGCTTCAGGAAGTGCAAGCTCCGCCCCCCTCACCAGGCGTGTGAAATTCTCTGGTTTTGTCTGAATTCCCTCACTACTTACTCACTAACCTCTGAGAGACCGTATAGTGCAGGACTGGCCAGTGGATTTGAACAAAACTCAGACACATGCTCACAGTTTTTTTTTTCAACGTCACCCATTTGCTGACGTTAGAACCTAATAAATATGAACATTTAACGAAGACAATATTTGAATCCCCTGTGCTTTGCATCCTGGGTGGAGGGCGCCCGCCCAGAAAGGTAGCCAGTTGGGTAGCTGACTGTTGGGGTGCGTGGAACTCATGATGACCTCTTCTTTGTGGACTCACCGGTGATGTGGTCATCCAACCACGGCTAAGTGAAGTTACCCATGGGCGGGTCTGGCTAGCCCGTTTATTAGCCGCGCCACAAACAAGATAAATAGTCTGATAAGAATTTCCAGCCAAGACAGGCCCTCTGGCTTATCAAATTGGTTCACACCAGAGTTAGGGGCAGGACCTTTCTCAAGCTTTTCTCTCCTGTGCATTTGGAGTTGAATCCCATGGTGTCTTGACAAATCTACCTCCCCAGCGGTTGACAGACCCTGGGGCTCAGCAGCGGTCTTAAAGGCATCTGAAAGTACAAACACTGAAGGGGAGAGGAGCTTGGACCTGCCGTTGCCTAATGGGTTGCTAGAATCTCGGATTCTAAAGGCCCGTAAACACCGGGACGAATATTCGCCAGGCGTTATTCGCCAGCGTTTTTCGCCACGTTTTTTGTGTTCACACCCAGGCGATTTTCGCTGACGATGAGCCGAGCGAACATGCAAGTTCATTCCCTGACATTAGATGGCGCTTAATGTAAACAGAAATACTCCTGTACACAAGGTGGCGCTGCGCAACTTTACGCTTCTTAAAGTCGCTTTTCACTCAGAAGAAGAGAGCAAGTATTTACGCGCTTGTCAGAATAATACAAAGAAAACATGAATATTTCAAGCACCAGTTGCTCCAACTGGTGCTTGGTTCTGGGATATTTTAGAATGTCCGTCATTATTTTTTCCCGGCAGTGTAGACGCTACTCGGCGTCTATCTTCTTCGCTGGTATGTGTGCTCAGCAAGGCAGTTTTGTGTTTGAGCGCCCCCAAGTGGTGTTTTACTGTAACTTCAGAAGCTCCAGACACGTGTGCAAAAGCGCCATTCTCATTGGTCGAATAGATTTCGACGCGAGGCGTCAAAAAAAAAAAAACGAACCCGAGGCGTTTTTTTTTTTGACGCTTTGACGCGTGGTGTTTTTTCGCGTCGGTGTGCACACTCTCATTGGTGCCCTTTGTTTAGTGACGAGGCGTTAAAATTCGTCCCGGTGTGAACGGGCCTTAACACGTTCATCAATGACACAGACAACCTTGTAACTGTAACAGAGACTTCTGGGATATCCTGGTTGTTGATTCGGACACCCTGACAAAACGGCAAATGCCCTATATAGTGAGGGAATTCAGACACAGGCTGTGGCTGGGAAAGCTCCTGTATGGTAAAGGTGCTTGTAGGTGTGGAGTTTCTTTTAACCAGTCCCTCACAACTGAAAGTAAAGAACGCAGTTTCTCAATCATGATGCTTCAAATCAAATTAAAATCAAATTAAATTAAATTAATAAGAGCTCTTTTCTTTCCAAATTAGGGAATTTCTAAGCATTGTACATAAAAACACAGAGGGATTTTGGATGATCGTCTTGGAAAACAGGGAGCATTGAAAAGAGTTGTATGCAGGATCGTACCGAAGGCTCTTCTGTTGACCGTTTTGCTCTGTAAGCAGACTGCTGTAGGTCAGAGGTGGGTGGAAGGAAGTCCTTAACATGCCGGCCTACAAGGTCTGTGGTGGTGGAGGCTTCTTTTTCCCGGCTGGAGGCGTGAATGGGGGTGACAAAGAAAAATAAGATCTAGTGGCAGAACCTGAAATTCTTTATTTGAATCCCTTCACAAAATTCATTTAACTACCTTATTTATTTATGTATTTTATAGCTTTTGTACATTTTTACCCTCTCTATCTGTTATTCTGTACAGTGCCTTCTCAAACTACTAGCTAGAGCGTTTCCCTCCATTTAATGTTCATCTTTTAATTGTCTTTTGTGTTTTAGGATTTCTTTATCGTTTATAAAAAAGTGATTGATTGGGGAAAAAAAAGTGAAACTAAACCAAATTGTCTCAAGGATTACTGTGTGCCACCATGCAAATGAGTAAAAAGCTTTGTCAGTGTAGGGTTAAATTCACTTACAAGTGTAACTAGAATTTTGTTTACCATCCCTCTCCAATGAAAAAAAAGTTTTTTGGGTGTTTTTAACATGTTTCGGGTGGGCCATAAGCTCTGAGAACGGGGGAGGGGAAGTGGAGGTGGGGTTGCTCAGCGCCTATGGTCCTGCCCACAACTCAGAGGCGAATTTCTAATGAACCTCTGCTGCTCTGCAGAAACTATGTCCTACAAAATTGTTATTTTTGGGATTTTGACAAAAAACGGCATAATCATTATTAAAAGACGACTTTAAAAATAGATCAAAAGACCATCAGAGTGGGACTTTAAGGTGACAGAGGCATCATTTTTAGCCAAAATACAGATATGGTTAATAATTCAACTTATTCAGAATATTTTTCTAGCTTTTTAAATAATAGCTGTTTAAATAGATGCAGATTCATCAGGCTGAAAACCTACAGATGAAGATACTGAAGAGGCTAGCTTAAAAAAAGCATTTTATTTGTTCCACTTTGTGACGTTTTCCGTGCATTAATGATTTTGCTGCCTTGTTCTGTCTCTACCTGCAGGGGGAAAAGAATAATGGCTTCGATGTGCTCTATCACAACATGAAGCATGGCCAGATTTCCACCAAGGAGCTGACAGACTTCATCAGAGAAAGGTAAGAAAAAAGCGGCATCGCCCTGAGAACAACGCGACACGCAAAAAATTCTGAGTAACCGGCTTCACAGCGTCTGCAGTGTTCTGTCAAATCAATACTGTGATTCATCTTGTCCAACAGTCAACAGCTGCAGATGCAGTTGCAGGTATTGCGTTTGTGAAAACCCACAATTCTTTGCTGAAAGCGGCTTTGTAAATCTTTGTTTGGGGGCACGTTTGGAGCAGTTAAACATTTTTTTTCTGCGAAACACGTCAAGATTTATATTTAATTTTCAGTGTCTTCCTGCCAAGTGCCAGCAAAAAAAGGATCGTCCGCTGCGATCATCTTTTGATTTATTGTGAAAGTGTTCCCAGTGGTCTTTTAATTATGATTATGTTGTATTCAGCCAAAATCCAAAACCCTGTGTCATTTTCTAGGACATAGTTTCTGTAGAGCGGCTGAAGTTTGTGAGAAATTTACCCCGTCCCCCCTTCTAGTCACTCTCTCCCGCTGGCTTAAAGCCACTTACAACCCCAACCGAACTTTACCGGTGCAGCAAAAATGGCGAGCAGCAACAGAGCCATCCAGCCGTACAGTTTTGAGTCAAATGCCAGCTCGGATGAGGAAAACGAAGTCGCACACTGATCTAGAAACGTAACCTTTTCAAACACCCAGAAATGCAATTTTGAGCTGAATTGTCTTTAAATACGTCCTCTATCATCAGAAAAGTGCCACAAGAATATGTTCAAAAGACCATTTTAATCTGAGTGAGTGGGTTTTTAAAAGGAAGAAAATGATGTCATGATATTCATTAGAGAATAAAAAAACGGCATGAAAGTATGGTGAAAAAGTGTAAAAATATAACAGCCAATCAAATTTCCTACAGGCAGAAAGTACGAGAAAAACTCAACTCTTAGTGGTCTTTGTAGCAAGTTCAGCCGCGCAGCGCTGCAAGTTAGGACAGTTGGTAATAATCCTGAGTGTGACGAGGAAGTAATTGATCACTTTTGTCTTTATTTGACCTGTAACGTCATCTGTGTAATACGGAAAGTTGCTTATCAGCTGCTGGCTTTACTTCTCTCCAAACCAAGTATTTTTATTTTTTTACCTAAAATAAAACAAAAAAACCTGCGTTTAAACAGGAAATACAGCGATGGTAGTAAGATTGTGGAACCTGTTTGT
This sequence comes from Oryzias latipes, assembly GCF_053564925.1. Classification (NCBI taxonomy): domain Eukaryota; kingdom Metazoa; phylum Chordata; class Actinopteri; order Beloniformes; family Adrianichthyidae; genus Oryzias; species Oryzias latipes. The sequence goes on along the minus strand of NC_136248.1, from coordinate 27,691,830 downwards.
CAAATATGCTTCATTGTTAATCCAGCTTTGGGCTCCACACTAACGCTGTCTGCGGCACCACGATAACACCATAATGATAGCTGCTTTGTAAATCATTCCCAGCTCTGAGGAGATTATAGCTGCTGCATGGGAAGCGTTTGGAGCATAAAAAGATGATCTGCCGAAGTTCAGCAGAACACTTCCCTCTCCCAGAACAATACATTTAGTCTGTCTGTAAAATACTGATCTCTATCTTAGGTGGACACCATCTTTTTTCTTCCTTTAATTAACAAGCATTTCTAATACTCCCAAATACTCACAGGTTACATTAGAAAAGTATTTCTGCAATACAAGTACTGATATCATTTACATTACAATCATCCTTATACAGCTTTTTTTAAAATTAAAAGTAGATATTTTTATTAAATACGAGACACTTACTTATATAATTAAACAGACTTTCAACCACAATTTTTTTTATTATATTCATTATATATTTCAAAAGGTTTTTTGTAACATTTTTACCCTCCAAAGTTTAAGACTTTGAGTTTATTTTCCCTTGAAATACTTTTTGCTAATTTTACGACAAATTCTTAAATGAAAGCTCTTGCATATATTAAGCTGTTTTGTAGCTGTTATATCAGCTAATAAGTATTTCATGGAATAATTTGCACAAACACCAACAAATGTTTTCTGGTATTCTCCCCAAAATAACCCTGTGGCTCCCCCTGGCGGCGAGAAGCGCTCACTGCAGGGGTGATAATTCATCAATCTATACTTAAATGTTGTGCTACTCATTTAAATCAATACTTTCAGGTATATATTTTTTCTTTTTACATCACAGAAATGATGCATATCATTTTTATTGGTGATTAAATGTCACTGAGTTTCTGCGATAAGGACTGCAGGTCCAGTTTTTATTCATGTAGATTGAAGATGTTTGGATCACTAAAGTCTTCCTGCACTCACTTCCATTTTTCTGATGGTTTTAGTGATTTTTATAATATATAAATTAAGGTTTCTGTCTGTGAAATAACATGGCATGTTACATAACATTTTAACATTTTAACATTTTATGTTTGTCAAAACTTACAGACAGGACGACACGTCCTTCCAACAAAACACATGTCAGGACGTGTCGTCCTGTCTGTAAGTTTTGACAAACATAAAATCAATGCAGTTTTCTATTGCTTTTGTAGAAAATATATATCAAAAAGAGTAGCTTAATCATTCCTGAGTGGAACCGCCTTTGCATCTCATCCTCGGGTGTGAAGCTGTAACCTGTTTGACATTTTAAGCTGCGTTGCTGTCGGTGCCTTTGTTTGTTTGAATGATGTGTCTGTGTGAGATCATAGTCTGACCTCGTTCCTGCGATGCGGGCCGGCGTGGATGTTTTGCCCGTAACCCTGCTGCAGCAGCTTTCCTCCTGTCGCTTTGACTCGGAGCAAAGGAATGAGGCAAATTGGAGGAAGCGGCAGATTTCAAACACGCGCTTTCCTCCCGTTTCATCTCGAACATCGAACAACTCGCACACTCGACCGCAGAGATTCGCCCACACACAAAGCATGTGCTAAAAACTATGATGCAAGTTCAGTCTTTTACTGTGTTCAAACACGGTTGCTTCTGGAGCGCGCTGCACAAAACATGCTTTAAAAAAAAAATAATAATATCCGCATTATTTATTTTTTTCCCCTTTAGGAGTACCATTGAAGAAGCCTATGCCAGGTCCATGACCAAACTTGTCAAAACAGCTGGAAACTTTTCTCAACTTGGGTGAGTTGAAACCTTCTCCATGTTTTCGCAAAGAAAGCGCCGTTTTGTCAGTGTCAACATCACATGTTGTTCCGCTGCAGCACATTCGCTCCGGTGTGGGATGTTTTCAAGAGCTCAACCGAGAAACAGGCCGTCTGTCACATGGACTTGGCAAGGAAACTGCAGGAACTCATTAAAGAAGTCCAGAAGTACATAGAAGAGCAGGCCAAAGCACACAAGAAGGTGAGGAGCTGCAGCAACAACAAGTCTTTCATGATTATGTTGTTCAATACAATAACTAAAGAGGACTTTTTAAAGGACTTTTTTTCTCCCTGTAAACCACACTGGAAGAACATTGACTGAAGTTTTCATTAAAAGGTAAAGATTAACAAATGATTTAAGGACAGCAGTGGACTTTAGACCTTGTCTTTTATTAAAATCACCCACCTGCAGGCCTCCATGTAGCTTTTACCAGATGAAAAGCCACAATGCAGGTTATATTTGGTATGATTTATCCAGCACATCAATGGCTGCAGTTATATATATATTTTTAAATTCATTTCAACTTCCACTTTTTAGATGTTTATGTTGTTGAATTGCCCAAAAATAAATCGTTTTTAAAAGTCTTTCTATGATGTTATACGGGATGTTTGACATCAAAATAGATGTAATTTGAGAATTGACTGTATTTGCATACCTTAGTGGCAAATTTCAAACATTTTACGGTAAAGTTTTCTTTATTTGATGTTCTTTAAGACCCACTCCAATGAACATTATGTTTTTTTTCATCATTTTTCTGATGATGAAGGATTTAAAGAAAATTTAGCTTAAAATTGCATTTCTTTATTCAAATTGGTTTGGACTCAGGAAAAGACACAAAAAAAGCAGTTTAAAAAAAGATTGTATCCGTGGCGTGAAAATTGACCGTGGGCGGACCACAAGCTCCCTGCTCCGCTCCATTCTGATGCAAACACTTGCAGATGAGTAGATCCACGTACGTCTGTGTTTTCCTCGTCTGAGCTGGAATCTGGATCAGACCTCAGCTATCCAAGCGTGCAGAACTACTGGATGACAGCAAGTAGGGGCGGACTTACTCCGTGCCAACAGTCCCATCCAAAACTTGGAGGCAAATTTCTGATGAGCTCCTTCCGCTCTGCAGAAACTATGTCCAAATCCGAATTGCTTGATTGCTTCTACTACTTCTACTTTGACACATGGGTGGAATCTAACCTGCATTCTCCCAATCTGGGGTCGCCTGCTCTAACTCTGCACCACGGCCACAATCTATACTTAAAAAATATATATATATTTTTTATATGCCACAGTTTGACTTCCCTTCTGGATAAAATTTAAATGCAAATTCAGTGAAATAGAATGAATAATTGCTTTTATCCTTACAGTAAATGTTAATAATACACATTTTCTTTGATGTATTGCTTAGTTTTCCTTTTTTTCTGGGGGTGGGGGGGTGGGGGGGGGGCTTGGTTCTGCCCACACCCCCTTTTGTATTTTAGACCATAAAAATGGAGATAGGCCAAGAATAATGCATTCACTTTATATAAGAGCTGGACTGAGTGACCCCTCCCCGCTGTCATTCCAAACAGGAAGTACCGCCGGCTCCAAAAAGTCAAAATTCTTCTACAGAGAAATAAGCAGCTATTTTTCATTGTCATTCTTTTGGTCAGATAACCTTTCTTGCTCGGTTACTTTAAAAAAAAAAAAAAGTTCTTGATAATCCTCATTTTCTTTGCGTGAAATATTTTCAGTAGGGAAGTTGTTCAAGTTATAAACTGACCAATCAGAAGTAGGTTGTCTTATGTCCAACTTTGAAGCGTTTGATTGACAGTCTTCACGCAACTCGCTTTCAGTGGTAGGGGTGTGGAATGATTTGGACCAATAGTTCTATTATGGCGGCGTCCATATGGCAAAAAAGTGAATTGACTTCTTCTTGTTGCTAATGGAAGTAAGACGTTTTCTCTGGATGATGTCACACTCACTCAGTCCAGGTCTCATATACAGTCAATGGGATAATGCTGTGCCACAGAATGCAGCAAAGTGTTATTATCCGTTTGGGTTCAGGTGATGAATCTCTGGCTCTTTCCTGTCTTCTGGGCAGATTTCGGTCGGCCTGCTGGAACAAGGAATTCAGTGTTTAAGCTGGAAACTGCCAAAGCTAATCACAAACTTTGATGTACTGTTGGTGATTAAGATTTCTAAATAATTTCAGATTTCACAACGTCTTCCTTCTGCTTCCTCCGAGGATGTTTACATCATACTATAACTGTGACATAACTAAGGGGAGCTAAGATGATGCCTCTTGGTAAAACAAATGATCAACTGAGCGTTCTGTGTGGTCACTGTAATTATAAGCCATTACCCGTTGTTTATACATTTCCCTTTATGTCCTTTAAGGCTTGAAATTGATATGAAGGGCTGTGAACACGCAACCAGGGCTGCATGCTCTGATCAAATGCAGAATTGTATACATTTTTTAATAGCTGTTATATAGCTTTAATTGCTTCCCGCTGTGCCATAGCAGAGGTCTGTGTCCCATGCGTGAGAGAGAAACAGAAAAGCTGAGATGGTATTTTTCTGGGGCCAAAAGGAGCTTTCTGTGGGCGACGAACTGATCTGTTGTTTTTCAAAAGTCACATCATAAAACGGGTGTTACACGATGCAGAACAACAGCAGCTGGTTAAGACGCCTGCAAAGTTTTTTTTTTTTTTTTTTTTTTTTTGGCCCTATGAAATGAGTTAACGGAAGCGTCGTGCTTTCAGACGAAAGAAGAGGTGGCCCCGACCCTGGAAGCCGTCCAGAACATCCAGACCATCTCTCAGAGCCTTCAAAAGTCCAAGGAGATCTACAACGCCAAAACGGTGGAGCAGGAGCGCCTCCGCAAAGAGGGGGCCACCCAAAGAGACGTGGACAAGGTGGGAGGTCACACTCCACTGTGGGGTACATGATGTCTCACAGTAACCCGGAAAGGTTTTCTGCTCTCACACGTTCATTCCACCCGCCGGGGTTCGAGTTGATCTAAAACCTGGAAAGTCGATATATGCTCTACACAAACATGCTGCAGTCATTTTATCTGTTTGTTTACAGGCTGGAGTGAAAGCCAAAAAAGCCACAGAGTCCTACAAGTCCTACGTGGAGAAATATGCCACAGCCAAGTCTGAGTTTGAGCAGAAGATGGCTGAAACTGCGCAGGTATTAAAACCAGATGCGGTCCTCTCCCTGTACCGTCTCACTGCCCCCTGCAAAGGGGGACCAGGATGTATCACCTTTTTATTAAAACGTTTTAATAAACGGTTTAGTGTGCAAGATGAGCTTAAAAACACAGCAAAAAAACGGTAATCGTTATATGGCTTTCAAAATGGATATTAACAAAAGCGTTTACATTTCTTTGACTACCATACCTTTCCAACCCATAACGGGATCAACGGGAATCAGCTTATTCTGTCACGGAGAACATCTGCTTTGCATCTGTATGCAGCACTTTATATTAGTAATGTGTCGCATATCGGTAAAAAGTGTTGCTTATCGGCACAAAGCAGCTTTTCTCTGCGAATCAACTGCTTCACGTTGATTGCATAAGGAGTTAGAGTATGTCAAACGGCATAGTGTTACGACTCCTGAGGACTTCTGGGTTTCTGGGTACTGTCTTATTGTTGTCTTGGTCGTGTATGGATTCCTCATTAGAAGTGGCCACTTAAACTCCCGTTTTTGGGCTTCTACCTACGTTCAAAACTCTCGCGTTCACACGTAGCTTCCCAAGTTTCCACGATTAGTTTCGGGCTCTACATGCAAACCGCGCATCCATTGAATCTGTATTAAAAGTTAAACGTGGTCGAACTTTGATCAACCAAGGACTCTGATTTGAGACTGACAAATGGATGGCGTCCCTTCTGATTCAGGGAAGTACCAACCGTTTGAGAATTGATCGTGGAGGAGAAATTAATAAATGCGGTTTGTTCTCGGCCGGAATTATATGACACCAAGTCTTTCATGTATCGGAATAGAGCTGTGAAAGCAAAAGCCTGGAGCGAGATTTGCATCGCTTCAACATTTCGCACCAAACGTCTTCCTACTGTAGGTGGCGTGGACATGTGCTAGTAAACTGCAGAAAAAGAAAAAGAAGCCCCTCCCTGCTTGTCCAGTGTGAACATCATGGACATGTGTGACTCCTGCCGGCCTATGCCCCGTTTTGTGCCCGGATTGTGTATTTTTTTCTCTAACCCTATTAATCCTGATTGGATCCATCTAAAGGGATTGATGTGATAAACTCCAAATTGAAGTCAGATCTCTAGAATTTGGCATTTATCCCGTCCTGCCACCAGAGAAAGCAGCATCACAGCTCTGCTTCCCCATGGTCGGGGCTCGTCTTCTGTGTATACGTGTGCATGTATTGTAAACACTGACATATGTGCTCTATGACATCACTGGGGGCTTCCACATGTGTGTCCAGCATTGTTCAAAAGAAAGCAATTTTTTTCCCCCTCCTGCTTGTCTTATTTTTCTGTCTGCTTAATGAGACAGACACCATGATGCAGATCAGTTGGCATGCAGTCGGGCGCATTTTAAGCGACTGATTTGTAGCCTCGCCTCGCCACAGTTAACCGCCAGCATCATCAATCTGCCTTGCAGAAATTCCAAGACATCGAAGAAAACCACATTCTGCAGTTGAAGGAGATCATCCACTCGTACTCGGAATATGTGGAGGAAACACATGTGCAGATCGGAGAGGTAGGCCTGTTCACGTGACGACACGCACAGACACTCCTGAAATGAAAGAAATCCGGTACTGCAAAACAAATAGAAGCCAATCAAACTTGCATTAGTGCTTAAACAAATGCAGGCTGTCTTGCAATATTTATACTGGAAAGAGGCGGTGTTGAGGACTCACAGATCTGATTCAGAACCAGATTGATCAGAATGAAATGTTGGCTTAGGAAACCGTACTTACTTTAGGTCGCCTCAGATGACAACTTTGTGCTCCGGGAGTTACTGTAGTTCTTTCTTTAGCCTGTAGAGGGCGACAAAGCTTCACACATTTGTGCTGCTCACGCCTGTCAAGGAGAAGAATGAGGAGGTCCTGCTAAACTCTCCACACCACAGTGAAATGCTGTTTGTCATGGAGACTGAGAATTAGTGATAAACAAGATGTCACAAAGTTTCCGGAGCCAGAAACTGAGCCAGACTCTGCTTGCCAGCTTGAATGGGCTCAAAGATGAATTACAGAGCCAGAAACGCAAAGAGTCACAGCGTTGTGGACATTTTGTCAAAGTTTTCAACACTATAAGGTATTTTCTGTGTAAATGAGAAATATTTTATTATTTATGCTACCCTTTTCAATTTAGTTCCTTTCAAACAACATTCAGCCTAAGGTATGAAGAACAAATGTTATATTTTAGGGTTTGTGTTTTTGGCAATGAGCTGAACAGTGTTTACCATCTTCTTATAAATAATATTGAAATCCTGTTTTCCAAATGATCTTTTACTTATTTTTGTATTGTAAGCAAGCAAACAACACATAAAATGTGATAAAAAGATTTTTTTAAAACTTGAACTCATTTTTATTTAGCCAAAAATATATTTTTGTTCATTTTAGGTTATTTTTCGGTTATCTTTCTTAGAACCAGGTGATCAGCAATTGTTCATATTTTTTTACATTTGACCTAAATCTGCTTATGAAAGTTTAGTTCAGGTCTAAATTAGGTTTTAGTTTTTCTGACAGATAATGTTTCGTAATGGAACTCGTGCCAAACTCGCTGATTTTTGAGCAAAGGAAAGCATTTGTGTATGAAATAACTTTAAAGGTCCATTTGAGAAATAAAACCGAAGTTGTCACGCAGTAAACACTTTAGCTGTGCGGTTATTTTTAGTCAGATTTGAGGAAGGATGGGCTCGGCGTAAGGAGCCGAATACCTTCTGGACGGTGAGTTAAGTGCTTTTCGGAGCCGAGGGAAGTGAAGACACTTGTCTGTTGTGTGTCTGTGTGTGCGATGGTGGTGGGGTGTTTGACAGTATGCGTGCCGTGTTTGTTTTTGTGGGGGCAGATGCATGTTATGGAGCATGTGGGGTTTGTTTTGTGTTTATGTGTGATATGAGAGGAGCGGGCAGGTTGATGACATTAGCAGCCTTCGTGGTGGCAGAAGCACCTGACAGATTGCGTGTGCTCCTCTGGGAGTATTTCCTCCCCCCGCCCTGCCCACTGACCAGTCCCTGACCACCCTTCCCTCCCCCAGCATCCTCCCCTTGCTAGGACGGAGCTAATGCACCTCTCCTCTGTAGCCCGCGGGGGTGTTGGGGGTGTTTATTGGAGCCAGTGCAGTATCACGCACATCTGAATGGCTTGTCTGTGAGACAGTCAGCAACTGCCTGCGTCTTGTTGCCCAATCGCAGTTTCCCCATTCCCCTCGCTGAACGCACGCCCTAACGTGCATCACAAAAACAAACAAGCAAACAAACGCTATCCTTCCTTTGTCGATGGTCAAAAGACGTCTCTGCCAGAGACAACCAGGCGGCAGTGGACTGAGAGCAACATCCATTATATATCCACATGGAAAGAAACTTTATTTATAATAAGATTAAAACCTACAAAAAAAGTCTGCTGTGTTGAGAATAATAACAACAACCACACTCAACACATAGTGAAAAAATAGGGAAGAAATTCCTTAATGCAACTTCCTGATTGAAGCACATTTATAAAAGAAGCTGAGAAATCAGCTAACAACTTTGATTAAAACAAAAAACAAGAAGAAAAAGATTTTTTCTTTTGCCCAAAAGACATCTCTGCCAGACTGAGACCAAAATCTGTTGTATCTCCACATGGAAAAGAAAAAAACTTCCGTATTTTTCGGATTAAAGAAAAAAAATCATAAATGAATCGTACTTTTGGGATCAATTTATTGAACAAAATAAGAACGGACATTTTGTCTTGAAAGGCAGAAAAATGATAACAGAATAGATAACTATGATAGACTGAAAATCTGCATCTTAAATCTTGTAAATAGGAAAAAAAATTACAAAAAGAAATTCAGTTGTGTTGCAAGCTCCTAAAACCACATCACTTCCCGTCAACAATGTTCTCACCGATTTAGGATTTCCTTGAACATGTTTTGTCTTTAAAAAATAGGGAAGAACCTCCAAGTGTTAAACTTCCTGATTGAAGCCTGTTTGTAAACATAGCTGCTAAGCCAGCTAATACCCTTCATGTTAAAACGGCTAACTTTACAACATGATTAAACACAAATGATAGAAACTTTAAAAAGGAGAAATTGAATCAATTAAAGATGAACTCTAACATTAAAAACAGAAAACAGCTGTTTCTGCCTGAAGGAGTCACTTAATCTCTTTCAGGTCGAAGAGTTTCCTCTCTACATGAACCAGTTTCTGCACATAAAGACATAAAGACTGTAGCTTGCAGTCATTTCCTTCTAATTTAAGGAACAGGAATTCATTTATTTTTTATTTCAAACTTTATAGGTGCACAAAGAATTCGTGAGGAATATCGAGAACACGTCAGTGGAGAGCCTCATACAGAAACTGTCTGAAAGCAAAGGAACGGGGAAGGAGAGGCCAGGTAAGACACTTCTATGTTTGTATAAAATATACATTTATCTTAGAAGGACATTATTATGTCCTGTCTGGGGAAGAAAATCCCTTGGACATGGAGGAGGAGCAAGATGCATTCTCCCACATTGAACAACACCGTGTGAAAAATGTAAAAAAAACTGTAAGATTGGGGTTTGAGTTGTGCAATCCGAATTGCCCTCAGACAGGCTTTGAATACAGAAAAAGGAATGAAAATCATCAATTTTTAATGTTTCTTTTTTTGAGATGCAGTAAACTAAAGCAAGTGTTTTTCAACCAGAGATGGTCAGGTGAGAAATTGCCCTCATTCACTGATCTCCAGGATTTCAGCTCTGTGTTCATCCAAACAGGCCCTGAAAGTAGTTAGAAATATGAAAGATCAAAAAATACTTTTTCTTTGGGTTTATTTGATTCTATTAAAGACATTTTGATAATAATTAAGGTATACCGCGATTTAGCCATAGCGTCAGCTGTTTTTGGAAAAGTCCCGCCCCTTCAACTGTCTCCACCAATCATTCTTGGAGGCTTAATCACACGTGATCAGTCTGATCAGTCAGAAGTGGTTAGAGTCTTCACTTCCTTGTTCTGATTCTGCTCATAAAGTCGCTTAGTTCCAACAAAAATAGCAGCTAAAGCTCGGCTTTAGCGGTGTAGCTTTCCACAGAATCCGGTGTCAGACCGTGGAACAAGTGAACAAAACCATGAAGCTCAGAGACACGAGTCATTCTGCCTTTGCACTACAGCTCCCATGATGCATTGGGTTAAAGTGACAGCGTCTCATCTCAGCGCACAATGAATCTTCTTTTGACGTCTTGAAACCACAACAAACACACATCAAACAGTTTTTAAATCTTCTAACTTAACTTTTATTACATCTTTTAGAAAAAAACAGCTGCAACTTCCAGCTTTTTGTGGCACAATTATCACAAAGATGTATGAGATTGCGAAGGGACTGTAGATCAATACAGACTACGAGTTTCTCCTTTTTTTTAATTTTTGGATGCTGGTGTGCCAAGGTATATCAATGTTAAAGTGTGCCGTGGCTCCAAAAAGGTTGAAAAACACTGGACTAAAGTGAGACTTGAGTTCAGTCGGTCGGGCCCTAATTAATTAAAATAAGTAATGATAAACAAACACCCAAACAAAAAAAATATAAAGAAAAAAAATATATCATGACATCATAATTACTCTTACTGTGGAGCTAGACATAATTGCATGTATGCATACAGTGCATAACTGTTTGAATCCATTCATTAAGTTTGTCCATTGAGAGTTTGATGGGTTCTTGAAGGGAAGAAGCTAATTTAACTTTTTTTTCATGCATATTTACCACGGTTCTTAACTTCTTTACAAACTTCTGAAATCAAAATATTTCGATCTGAACATCGGGATTAAAGGATTGAAACTGCAGGAAGACCAGATAAGAAAAATCGAGCCATGTTTTTATGACTCATCGCCCAAGAGGAAAGGGTGGGAAACCTGCCTTTGGACTCAAATCCTTTAACTGCTAATCCACATTCTACGCTGTAAAATTGCCCTGCGATGCTTCATTCTGCTTCTTAAAAGGGGAGGGGCCAATGGGAGTAAAAGACGGCCATCACAGGCAATCAAAGTAATCTTGGCTAAAGGTAGGCCAGCTTGGCATTCCAGTTAGCATGTGACACTCCGGGGGGTTTTGCAGCGCTCAGACTAAGCGGGTAAAACCACCTGTTTTGAGGAGGTCAGAGCTCAACAATGACTCCGGTGTAAACGCAGTAATCGTGGAAAAACTCCCCAGACTTCCCGTGATTAGATCTTCATTTTTCTGCAGCTCTGAGTCCTCACTTTGGTGTTGTCAGTCGTTTAACTTGGTGTGTGGAAATCTGCCCTCAGCAGTCCCTGCTCATGTACGACATGCCGTAAGGTCACCGCCACAAAGGCCTCACCTCCGCTGTGTTTGTGTGTACACAGACGGTCACCCCCACGTCCAAACTCTGCGCCCAGCCACCGGTGGCCCTCATTTGTTTGGACAGCAGAATTAATTGAGGTGGTGGTGGGGGGACGGTCCAAAAATTCCTCTCGTATCAAGCTGTTCATTAGGGGTCGAGCAGCAGCTCCGGCCCCGTCAGGAAAATAAGCCGCCGCTCCGCTGATGAAACATCTGAACGGATGCCCGGTGCGGGCCCTTCAGAGACGCAGACGAAAGAGGTTGAATAAACTTTCTATTGCGGATACAATCCCAAAGTGACACGCTGCGAGGCGGAGGGAGCGGGGGGTTCAACGATATCCAGCTGAGCTGTCAACTGGCTGCTGGCCAGACACGCAACCCCCCCTCCCCCCCTCCCATCCCTGTGCCATGTGAAGCATATGCAATGTGAAAACAAAAAAAAAAAACAACGTTTTCCACTCATGCGTGACTGCATGTTTCCCTCACAGAACGCTGGGAGAGTAGAAACATCTTCCTCTGCATCAACACAGTCATGTCTGTTTGAAAACACTTCCTAATGTCTGCCCACACAACAACCGTCTGTGCCGGATGAACTTCCATTCCGTCAAGGACCATTTTAGCTTTTGCAATTCTTTTTCCGTCTGCACGTTAGAGCAAACATTTCAGCGCCGCCACACACTCAAAAACCCATCAAACTTTTTCCACACCTAGAAACCCGGCGAAAATGAATTTTGGGCGTCATGACCGACCCCTTTCCTCCAAAAACGGTGACATCATAGCAGATGAAATTATCGTCAAAATGAATGGGGCCAAAATCTCCTATATGGGGCACAAAGAAAATTTCAAACTCCACTAATGGAAACCCAAACACTTGTGTCTGAGATATCCGAAGGAAGTTTTAAAATTATTATGGGATGGCCAGGGGACCTACAGCTTGGCTGCCTTTTTGCGGCAAAATGTGAAATTTGGCGATTTTCGCGTTTTCCCTCAATATGGAAAAAGAAAACTTGTGTTCGAGCGATCTTCAAACTATTTCACACACGCGCCACCAGTTTAAATCTACAACCACAACTGAAGTTTTTTTTACCCTTGGCCCTGAGAAAGAGGCTGGCATCTCGAATGTTTTTAAGCGCTCACGTTGGGTACCAGCTAAAGCTTCAAACTCCAAGCGTTTTCAATCTATCGCTTCCTGGGAAACGACTTGGGAAATAATGTTGGAATTAGAAGTTTGTAGTTCCATTTCACATATTTTTAAATGGCATATTGTGTAAAGGTAATAAATGAATCCCTGGCTCAAGCTGAACGAATCAATAGGATAAACCATATGACTATATTAGGAATGTGGGCGTAGTTAACAAAAACCTCCATTGCTAAGGAAATCCAAAACTTTACTTTTGCCGATTTTTCCAAAAATGCTATTGATCTTCTCGTCACCCCCAGGTGACAAAAAAATAAAATGGTTGCTATGGAGATAATACCTACAGGAAAGCCGCCATTTTGTAAAAAAAATGTTTACTTTAATAGTAAGGGGCGTGCAGCAGGCAGTGAGGGTGGATCAAGCTTGTAGCTTTATTTTTTATGTCCTTTTTTTTTGGTAGATGTGTTAAGGACATGTTTCCACTTGCGATCGCAGGATGCAGGAGACAAAAAGTCCCCAGAAATTTGTGTAGTTTTTCCTGTTGGACCTTACCAGAGACCAGTGCAAAAATAAAAAGTAATAGCAAGAGATTAAAAAAAAACTTTTTTTAACCAGCTTTTGTACGTCACCTGGGAAGCTTTTTAATGTCGGTTTAAAAGGCGCGGTTTTGTCAGCCGTTCGTGCCGCTGCTGCATGATGCTGCACCGTAGAGTAGATGGCTCATTGATGTACTTTATCCACTTCACTTGCTGTAATGCATGCTTCTCGTGACTCACTCATTCAGCACGCCAAACAATGCATCAATTCCGCTTGCGACTGGCATCCTCTGGAGAAACGTCGCACTGCCGCTGCATACATTCTGAGTTCAGATATCATTTGCTTTGTTGTTTTTAGGTCAAGCCACGTTATCTGGAATGTCGCCAGAGGGTCCAGCCTCATCTACCTCTTTCCTTCTACTCGTTTTGATCTTCAGCTTTTTTTGTGTGTGTGTGTGTGTGAAATTAGCTCTTAATCATCTTCAGATTTTAGGATTTGCCTGATGGACAGGAGTCCAAATTGCACGTCTCGCCTACGGTTTTCTTCCAGGCTTTTTGCTTAGTTATGCATAAGTAAACGTTTCTGAAGTGTAGCACCCCGAGTGTTTATGAACATAATCGCTGAGCATTAAAGACCCACTCTGATGAAAACTGTGTTTTCTGTGTTTCTAACATGCTCTTGTGGCATTTTTCTCATGGTGCAGGTATACATAGATGAAGAAAAATTAGGCTGAAAATTTGGTTTTCATAGTATATCTTTATTGAAATTGTTGTGAATCAGGAGCAGACGGAAAAAATACAATTTAAAAAGAGCGTATTTGTTACATAGAAAATATGGTGGGCGGGCCACGAGGTCCCTGCTCTGCTCCATTCTGATGCATCCACTTACAGACACATGGATCCATGTTCCTTTTTTGTTTTTTTTGTTTTTTTTTCCCATTTGCGCTGGAATTTGGCTGAAAACTGTACGGCTGAATAACTCCAATATGGCTCACCAATTTGTTGCACCAGTAATGTTAGGTAGGGGGTGTGAGGGGCTCAAGGCCTCTCAAGTACAGTAAGGTAAAGGAGGGCGGGGTTTCCCTTAGCCAACCATCCCACCCACAGCTCAAAGGCAAATTTCTAATGGACTTCTGTAGCTCTGCAGAAACTATGTTCTGGAAAACGACAGTTTTTATTTTTTGTATTTCACCAAAAAAAACAAAAACGGCATAAATATAATTAAAAGACCACTGCTTTAAATTAATAAAAGCTCTAGTAATCCCAAAGTAATCCTTTGGGATTACTAAAGCTTCTGTTAACCTAACCTTCCACCAGAGGCAAGGTGGGGTTGAGTGTCTTGCCCAAGGACACTTCGACATATGAGCGGGCAAGGCGGGAATCGAACCTGCAATCTTCCGATCAGAGGTCGATCTGTGATAAATAAGTGTGGTGTTTTCACAGCTGATGATTAGCTGTTTTTCTGTCAACTTGTGTTTGTTGACTTTGTTGCTGCTCTGTAAAGATTGAATTTCCAGATGGGATGGGGGTGTTGTGTTGAGCCCCTCTGTGAGGCACACTTCAGGGTGTTATGTAGTGCTTTGTGGAAACAGAAGTCAGCAGACATACTTTAAAGTGTTATTGACCCTTCCTGCCCTCTGGGACCAGCCCGGCCCTGCAGACATTCCCATTCTGCTGAACACACCACTCCGCCGGTTCCCTGGTCATGTGTGTGTTTGAATCTGTATTGGGTGTGTGCTGCACTTTCAGACCACTAACTGGGATATTGATCGTTTGTGTGCCACATGTTCCTCAATTTTTTATTTAAAAAACAATCTTTGTTGCAGGGCCCGTCGAGTTTGAAGAGTGCAATGCAGCCATCGCAACAGAAGGTGAGACTTTCAACAGGATGAACCAATCCCATTGGTTGTTTACAATGAAGTAAGAATGATGCCGATTCCCCACTAGTATAACTTTCATTCAAAATTTCACATTAAGGTTTTCAAAAACCTTGTTCTTTTTATTTTTTGTCTGAAACAAACATAACAGTGATGACACATAATTTTGACACCCCTTGGAAAATCCAAAATCCTTGGAATATTGTAAATAGTTTTTCTAAATGCATTGTTCACCTTGTTTTGACCTTTTCATTTCCTGGTTTTTAGTTTTGTAAATTTTCACTTTGTCTGTACACTTTTACACTGTCTTATAAAGGCAAACAAACACTTTTGCTCTTCATTTTTTGTAATTTGTTTTGTATCAAAAAAAAAATAATCAAACTTTTTATTGTTAAACTGTTGTGTAAAAATATAGTGAATATTTGTAAAAAAAAAAAAAAATTAATAAAAGGAACTAGGGTTGTACTAAAACATGCATGCATTGTCACAAAAAATGACTAAAGATAAGTTATTAGAGCAATTTGTAAAGAAGTGACCAACTCTATAAAAGCTTCCAGACTACTAAGCGTAGTCACCCTGTAGACACGAAAGCTGTAGTTTCATTTATTTTAAATTTGTGTGGTGGTTGTATTCTATCTTCAGCCACCAGGTGGTGCTCCAAGACATTTGCCAAATCTTTATAAGAAAAAAAGGAGGGAAAACCATCCTTTGGGTTATGGATTGAGACTTTTAAAAAAGAAAGTAACTGAAGGGGTTTATAGAGAAATAAACGGGTGTTACTCAGTCATGGTATCTGTCTGAATTGCTTTAATACCTTTTTTAAAAAAAACAAAAATATTTTTCATGATATTTTTTCTGTACTGCCAATTATTCAAGTTTTAAACTGACCAATCAAATTTCTCAATAGTAAGTGGTGTCTGCTAGCCCCCACGTCCAACGTTCAAATTATTGAATTGCCCGCTTTCAAACGGTAGGGGTGTGGACTTCCAACAAGCTCACTTCCAATTTCAGAGTATTGTTGCCACAGAAATGTTGACTCAGACCGACTGAGACACATTGTCTGGCTCCAACGAAGCGGTGTTCAAATCACAAAAAAGCATTGTCTGAATTGACTTTATTTTGTTGGGACCAGAACTAGACTGTTCTCCATGAGTGTCGTCACACCCCCATTTTCGGGGAAGCTATCAGTGATGTCACACTCAAACTAGCTTCATCAACCTCAGTAAAACCAAAAGTTTACATGTCCATACGTTGTAGTTGATCAGCTTTACATGGTTACATAGACCGCTTAAAAAAAGAGAAAAACATAAATACGGAAAGTGCAAAGTGAAATATGAAAAAAACAACAACTTTCTGATCAGTTATGGAATGTCCATCCATCCATTCTCTTGACCCACTGTATCCCTGTCAGGGTCACAGTTGGTTTGGAATATCTTGTATTTTTTTGGGTTTTTTTTGCCTGGCTACATCACAAGACACCAGTATTATTTTTTTATTAAGAGTTGATATAATAAAAAGAAAAAAGTATTTTACACAGATTTTTATTTTTATTTTTTTAGGTGCCAAACCAAGAAAAAGAATTCCATTTGGAATCCCAGGCCGAAGGAAAGACAAGGACACAGATTCTATGTAAGTCAGAACTTTCGCCTGGTTTAAAAATATGAAAAAAAATGAGTTTTTCTTTATAACTTTGTTAACGGTAAAGGGCGTATCCCTATATAAACCTTTACTAGCTTCTTAGAAGGCCCAAAGCGCTTTCCAGTCCCATTCATCCATGCACATACACACACACACATTCACACACTGATGACGGCTGATCTGTCTTTCAGGGAGTCCACAGAAGTTGAAGCTAATGTGAGTATGATGCTCTTCACAACAAACGGATTGTTTCTAATCTAATCTTAGCTTATTGTTTTTATGTGAAGGTGTAGCTTTCCAAGTGCAGGACGCGGAAAAGAATTGTTTTTCTGCATTTTCCAACTCGACTCCTCTTCTTTTTGTCTCTTTTTTTCCCCATCTGTTGGTGTAGAACACTGCTAATGGTGCCCCCCCTGGATATTACGGGTCTATAGACATCCAGAACGCTGTAAGCGAACTAATGACCCCCACACCTGCTGACACACACACACACAAGCACACCATCAGCATTCACACACTGGCAGTTGTTGTAGACATAAAGGTCACATTCTGATGTCATGCCAAACAATTCTGTCAAACATATAAACAGATTTTGGTCAAATTTGTTTTCCTTTATATATTTATTTTTTTTTTTTTAAATTTTTGATAAAAATGGTTCTATCATTGTACTTTATTTTAAAATATATTTCTTAATTAACTTTTTTTTTAAAGAATAAATATAAATAAATGTTTTTTACTTTCAAAGACAAGTGAAAAATGTTATATCATTCTTGTAAAATTGTAGAAATGCATCAATAAATAATTATTTTAAGACAAATTCAAGTCAAAAGGCTAAATGTATCCAGGATTCAAAGTTTTCGAAGTAGTCAAGTACTTAAATTCCCTCTCCGATCATCTTTTAATCTATTTTCAAAGCGTTCCTTGTTGTCTTTTTTAATTAGGATTTTGCCGTTTTGAGATAAAATAAAAAGACCTGTGTCATTTTCTAGGACATAGTTTTTGCAGTGCGGCAGTAGTTCACTGGAAATTTGCCTCTTAGATGTGGGCGGGATCATTGGTGCGGAGCAATCACGCCCCCCTTCCCTTCCCCATTTCTAAGAGCTCTCTCAGGGAGCGCACGCATTTGTTACGTCACTAACATGTTCTTTTTCAAACTGCATTTTTTTCATCTTCTAATAATGATTTGACTAAAGAAATACTCAGAGATGCAATATGAGATGAATTTACATAACAAATACTCTCCATCATCAGAAAAATACCACTAGAACATGCTAAAAGAACAAACATGATTTCTTTGGTGTTCTTAACATAAAAAAATCATGTCTAATAATTGTATAGATATAAATAATGTTTCTTTATTTACAAAAATAAAGTGCTTAATGTTACATTATTCTTGCAAAATTGTAGAAATACCTCGATAAATTCATCTTTTCAAAGCAAACTTTAAAGCAAGAAGCCAGAAATGTCCAAAATTCAGACTTTCTATACCAGTTGTACCTCAAGTACAAGTCGAGTACTTCAAAACTGTTTTCAATTTTAAGATTTAAATATTTTGGATACATAAAAACATTTTCTTTAAAAGTTTTGTTAATGTTTCACTCTTTGAAATAAATATTGTTGGTCTTATTTCATTGCAGAATGTTCCTCAGGTTGATGCGGAGGGTTTCTGTATCAGACCAGAAGTCAACGAAAATGATATCCTTTCCATTCTCATGTTGTCCATCCAGAGAGGGTCAATTTTACCCGTCTTTGTTCTCAGTTTTCCTTTAACTGCCGTTTCCGAACATGCCAAAGATAATTCCTTTTACTCCTCGAGCGACTCTGAGGACGAGGACGAGCCCAGGAGGTTCCACGTACAGATTAAACCCGTTCAGCCCAACAACGGCACGCATCACAACCGGGCGAACATCGACGAGCTGAAAGCCTCCATCGGAAACATCATCCTGTCTCCTTCCACCTCGGTACGCCCACAGAGCCTGACATCAGGCCCTTTGACACTAGGGGGCAACAGGAGCACACCAAATATCTGTCGTAGAGGTCGTTATTTTACTTGTTTAGTTTTGTTTTTATTCAAAGAAAACTATCCGTTTGTTTTAAACACTGAACTGTTTTCTCAAAGCTCCTGCTCATGTTTTACTTCTACTAAGGATTTATTACAGGTCAAACTTAGGGAGTATGTTTTATTTTGTTTTTCTTGTCTTTAAAAAACAAAAACAGCAAAAATATATGCTCCAAGTAAGGCACACCGAGTCCCTGAAGGCATTGTTAGGGATGTTTTGCTACATTGGTCAACAAACTAGACACACACACACATTAACATGTGCACACACACTCACACACACACACACACCCGTGACCTGGCTCATGCAGGCCCTTGTCCTCCCACCATCACTCTGTCTCCAAATCACTCTCCGCTGCTCCGTGAAAACAGCTACTGTCATTAAAATTTAAAGCCACTGTTGCTTATGTGCAAACACACCGCTGTGTTATTATTTTTAACGTTTTTTTTACAGCGAACTGCTACCCGGGGAGCACGCTCAGTGTCACTCCCAGCCGCTCACTACGCCAAAGTCACGCCATCCCTTCAATCCTTCCTGTTTGTTTTCATGTTTGCCTTTACTTTTAGGTTTGTCTTGAATCTTTTAGAGCATAATTAACTCTTGTTTTTCTAAATCTTTCTCTCTATAAGTTACAAACTCACAGTTTTTCAACTTCCTAGTCATTTTAGCTATATTTACATCCAATTTTTTTTTTTTTTTGTTAGATCTTCGATCATTTTTGTTTTGCAAATACACGATTTACCAGCCTGTGGATGATTATTCATTCCGCCCTAACAGAGAAGTTATCTGGACTCAAGTTAAAACGAGGCGGTGATGAATCATCTGGAGTAAATCATTGACTCATGTCCTTTTTTTTTTTTTTACTCCTCCCTGCTCATTTCTCTGTCCTTTTCGTTTCTCCTCCTGTTCGGTTCGCCCTCCGCTGTGTTCTCTTTATTGAAACAGAGTTTTTGTGTGTGTGTGTGTGGTCAGAAGGAGCTGTAATTGAACCCATTTGCCGCTTAGCGCCTGTGGGACTGAAACCCCGGCCTGGTCGCTCTGCGGCGGTTAAATGTTTTGCTATGTTCCTATAACCCATTTTGTTTCTTTTTCTTCTCCCCTGACAACCTCTGTAACCTTTCTCCTTGTAAGAAATGTGTGTGTGTGTGTGTGGGGTTATTGAAGCCAGTTTGGTCATCCTCGGGAGTGTATCTCGTGTTTCTCAGCAGGCTCTGTCAGATTTATGTCAGGTTAGAAAAAATAAAAAAAGGGCCCAGTGATGGAAGTTGGAAGTCTTGAGGGCGCGCTCTCTGCCGCCCCTCGCTGATTCGTCTCTGGCCTTAGGTACACCAGTTTGTGCTGCAAAATTCTCCACCCTAAATTGAACGTCTGGTATGTGCGAGAGTCGGAGCCCTCCTATGATTTACAGTCCGTCACTGTGAGCTGGAAACTTCTCTCTGCTGCTGGAAATAGTTCAAATACTTCCAAGCACAGGTCATATGCATCCTAATTCAAGATATATGTCTTAATTTTGAAAATAAATGTCTTAAATTCTGATATTAAGAAATAAATTCCCAAAAAATTTGATATTTGGGACACAGCGAAATGCAGATTTTCTAAGAGAGAAGTGTTGGGAGTGATCATATCTCTTTTCCTGATTAACGAATGTGTGTTTTGTTTTCTCAGGGGCAGATGCGGAGGAACCAGTCCAGTAAGTGTTTTTTCCCTGTAATCTCGCTCTGTGTGTTTTTGGACTTGGTGGGGGGGGGCAAATATTTGTTGGCCCAAGTTGGTTGACCTTAAGATGCAAACTCCACAAACCCCACGCCAAAACCAACACATGTAAAGAAAAAGTAAACGGCTGTAATTTTTGTCCGAATGTGATGATGGAGGGATGTTTCCCTCCAGTGGCGCTAATAAGACCGATCGCTGAATCAGCTGTTTGTGTTTGGACGTGTCAGACGAGCTTTTTGTTTTTTGCTAGCTGGCACCGTTTTGCAATCGTCCTGTTGGTTTTTTTCAACGTCACGCCTCGTGTGGCCTGAAAGTGTTTTCTGAGACGTGTGCCACACCGCTGCCGCGTGAGCGTGTGCTGCATGTGCGGTGTCGAGGAAAAAACAAGCAAACCCAAACAGGTCACGCTTCCGCTTCTATCCTGACAAACTGAAAAGAAAGCTTTAGCCTCCAACCTTTCTCTGTCTAATATTTGAGACGTTTGTCTGAGCTAAAATGTACTTGTAATGCAAGATGGAGGGAAAAATAGTTTTGGAACCACTTTGAGGAAAATAGTGTTTTTTATTTTGGTGTTTTTAACATATTCTTGAGGCATTTTCTGATGATGGAGGACACATTTAAAGAAAATTAAGCTCTAGATTGCATTTCTGGCTATTTCTTTCTTCAAAGAATAGAGGAAAATACGCTGAGCGGCCACAAGGCCCCTGCTCTGCTCCATTCTGATGCATCCATTTGTAGACGACTAGATCCATGTACGTCTTTGTTTTCCTTGTCTGAGTTGAAAACTGGTAAAAAAAAAAAACACTATACAGCTAGATACCTTTTGATATTGCTCACCATTTTTGTTACACCGCTAATGTTAGTTTGGGGTTTCTACTGGAAATCCTTCCCCTCTGCAGAAACTATGTCCTAGAAAGCGACACAGGTTTTTTAAATTTTATTTCTTAAAGAGCATGATCGTCATTTAAACACCATTTAAAGAAACACTTTTAGAATAGATCCTAAGATGGTCACAGTGGGACTTAAAGCTTAATACGTTCTAGAAACAGAAAGTTGGTTGTATTTAGTCAAAATAGTACTTTCAATAGTCAGTTCTTTGTTTTTTTAGCAAATTAATATAGAATCTTTATGTCCCTTTGACGGTGCTCCACATTTTTTGACTAACTTGTGAAAAAATGTAAAGTCAGTAATCAAAATCTATTTGAATTAACAGCTTTTTTCATGTTAGCATTGCCTGTTTTTTATTTTTTTTTTAACTTGTCCTGTCCAACAGATGAGCAAACCGATGAGAGCTGAAAGCCTCTCTTGTGTTATATTTTACTGTTACAACATGGGGTTATGAATCTTCTGACACACGGGGTGTATATTTGAATAAACCCCTTTTTTAATTTAGACTACACTTTTTTTATTATTTATATTTGTAACAGCTTTTGTTGGACTGGACGGAAAAGAAGAGAGAGGGATGTTAGAGAGGGGGAGAATAGAAGGGTGATTATAGAAGGGGGGAGTAAAATCATAAAGTAACATAAAACGCAAAGCACATAGTTGCTGGAAGTTTAAAATCATTTCTGTCAGTGGTAAATGTATAATAAATCTAAAAGGGGGGTGGCCTGTCCACACACATGCTCATATGTTACAAACAGACCTGCATTGCTGTGTATTTAATAAACAAATGAAACTGCTGTCCTCTACGATATGAACTGAATCTTTGCTTCAACATTGACTTATCTAGTCTGCTTTGTGGGCTTTCATTCTCTGCGTTTTGGCCTGAGTCAATACTATGTATTGATTTAAAAAAAAAAAAAAAAGCATTGATAGATGTATACTCTACATACACTCAGGATTGACTGGAGTATCTGCATTAAAGCCTAAGCCTCAGGGCTCTGGTGAGTACGTTTTCACTACAGTAGTTGGCCTTTAACCCTGCCCTCCCTTTAACCCCAAAAGTCTGCCCCAGTCCTCATCCCTGTCCTCTCACAGGGAGCCTTTCCCGCATCAAGCTGACTCCAGCTAACACCACTGACTCTTGAGTCTTATGATGAAAGGTTTACTCATGAACCGCTTAAAGTTTGGGGGCTTTTAAATCTGATAAATAAGTGCTCCTCCGGGTCACTCGCATCATAACATTTCAGTCAGGGGGGCACACAGGAGAATCCCTCTATCCTCTGTTTGGAAGTGCTTCCACTGAATTAAAAAAAATCCAAATTGACTTAACCTGTTTGCAGAATTTAAAGAAATCAATTTTACTTCCTGATAAAACTCTAACCCAAATCTTCTACCAAACTCAGTACCTGTTAGCAATTTGGATAAACAGGTATTCAACTTTTAACCGGTGTTGGATTCCTCTCTAACTCAGTGGGAAAAGGTGTTTATTTAAATTTTTTTTTTTTAGTCGGGTGACCTTTTGGTTTTTGGCGGGACCCATTTCAATTGCAGTTTCTCTTAATATATGAGAATGCTGGACATTTCTTTTTTCCACTTCAAATGTCTTTTGTTTGTTTTTATGTGCAAATTTGCATAAATCGTTCTTTGTTTGTCCTGCTGCAGGTGATGAACTCGCCAAATCCAGAGGGCCAGCATCCTTCGAGTGAGTCCATCTTCCACTGTTTTGATCCTATTAAATTTTAAAACTTTCTCAAAACTTAAAAAAAATACTGTCCTCCTCTCCTCTGGCAGTCTCACTAATAACGACCTCCTGTCTCTGGACCCATTGAGCGCGCCTCAGCCCGGCGGAGCCTCCTCCTATGGCCCATCATCTGCAGGTAACATCTATAGCCTGAAAACATCGTAAACTGTGTGCTTTTATTTTCTGGCACAGATTTGTATTTATTATTGTTGATTGGTGTGAAATTGTTCAGAAAAAATACATTTATGTATATTATGTATACACATGTATAGTAAATGGGAATCTTTTTGGCAAAAAACATTAAAATGAATCTTAAATGTAGGCTTTTTTTAAAAAACATATCTAACTTTAAAAGCTTAAATGTTTGTTTTTATATATAGTTTTAGAAACAAAAGAAAAGGTATGATAGACAGTTTGGATTATTTTTTTCTTGTAAAATGTAATTAGGACATAAAATTACCCACATTTGTACTTAAATGTAAAAAGGTTTTATTTTATTTTTTTTATAAATTTTTTTTTTAAATGTTTAACAATATATTTAACTGGTTTTACAGACATTTCTGGTGTTTTTTCATGCTGTGAATATCTGGTTGAATAAAACAAAGAAATCATAAAAGTTTTTTAAAAGTTCAGTTTTTTCACATTTTTCATATATTTTTCCTAAAAAATCCTTTTATCCAGATAGGTCGATCCAAAAGAATTTCTCGTTTATGACAACGACCTGAGTTTGCGGCCACAATACAACAAAATGTAATTCTTGTATAGGTTCATTTTAGTTCTCAAAGACTTGTTAACTAAGACATCATATGACTTCTGCACTCAAAGATATTTATAGTTTTTTTATTCAGTGGATCTTTAAGGGAAAACTGTGACAATGTAAACATTCTCCCAATAACATTTGATCTAAATCTTACTAAAATAATAGAGAACAAAGACAAATATCAAAAACAAAAGTCCATTTCTGTTTCCTTTGAAATTCTTGTTCCCTTTTTCTGTGTCTGTTTTTGTTTTCCATCTTTCATGATTTGACCGTTTCAGCGTTTGTTTTTTAATTCGCATACAGTGGATTTGTGTTTGACACCAGCGTTCAAACAGAGTGACATTAGCACTGACCCATTACCCAGGTTAAGCATAATCCACAGTTAATTGGCACCTAGTTGGGGTCAGCGGGTCGGCTCTAAAGCCCGCTGGCACGTATGTTGTCAAACAGAGTCTCGTTACTGTCAAAGGTCTCAGCTTAAAAGTCAGAAGAGCATCAACAGGTGCCCCCATCAGGATACAGGGATGAGGGTTCACCTCAGCTGGGTGGATTCAGTCTCTGGACCCTGATGAGGTGTTTGCAGCTTAAACTCCAACAGGTTTTGAAACCAAGTCCTGAAAAAGTCCAAAAATGTTGAAAATGTTTTTTTCATTTGTTACATTTGACCTCTTCATTGATTTTATTTATGAAGATTTGTATGCGAATCATTTATTTTCTTTCCTGTGAAAGTCTTTTTTTGAGTTTAAATGTTAATGTGTTGTTTGATTTACTTTATTTTTGTCAGACCTTGCCTCTGTCTCCTTTTCAATCTCTTCGTCTTCATCTTGTCTGACGAATGACTCTGACGTCTTCCTGCCAGAGGCAGCAGGTAAACTGTGTGTACATCCAGGTGGACGTTAACCTGCAGGGACTTTCACCATTTTATTACTCCTTTTTAGTATCTTAGCTCAATAGAATTGAATTTTTATGCAAAATGCATGCAATTTAGCATTTCTGCATATTTAAATCAAGTTTTTCCCTGAAGATCAGTGACTTTAGGAAGCTGTCCTGTTGTAATGCTCTACACGTTTAGGAGACCTAAAATTCTAACTACCGTAGACTTGTCTTTTTTTTTTTTGACGAGTAAACGTCCAGTCATACTCATTCACTGTAAATCAATTATCTTGTGTGTATTGTGCTTTTTAAGAAAAGAAAAACAATCTCCATCATACAAACTTCATCTTTACACCTTTAATATGTGACATCACCAATTGAATTTTAAACTGTAAAAAAAAGACATAAAGGAAGAAAGTAAAATTTGAAGTTTTGTTGGACCCACTCACCTGCCAATCAAAAACTCATGCCCCTGAAAATGCCCAAACTTAAGTTCCAATAAACTACATTTTTAAATGAATTCCTTCCTTTACTCTCATGAATGGAAAACCAAATCATATCAATAAAGATTTTTTATATCACGCTGTACAGATGTTTAGTTTTGGTGTAAAATCTGACTTTTTAAGTTTCGTGTAAAATCTTTTATTTCTGACATCTGCCTCCAGTGGCCTCTAGAGGAACTGCAACAATTACTATTTTCTGGTTTGGGTCACATTTGGGAACGGATGGTGGGTGCTGGTTTAAAAAGTGCTTTTACACCACCCTCAGCTACGCACGTTCAAGTGAAAAGTCTATGTAAACGTACATATATGCACACTTCGGGCTTCCGCGTTCAGAACTTTTCGTTCCAGCGTCGCTACGCAAGTTTTTAACACTGTCACGTACAAAACGCGTATACATCAAATGCACATTGAACTTTTACCAATCAGGGACTTTGATTTGGTAGTGACGAATAGATGGGGTTAATTTACCGAAGTACCAACCGTTTGAAAATAATTTAGAAGAAATTAATAATTGCGATTTGTGCCGGAACTCTATGACACCGAGCCCTTTATATATCGGAATAGAGCTGTGAAATATAAAGCCTGGAGCCAGATTTATATTTAGATTTAGATCTATTTCAAGCAGAAGCAACAGAAAAAGAAAAACATTCATAACAAAAAACTATTTGTACCACTTCGACATTTTGCACCAGTCCAAAAAGCGTGTTCTTGAACATGCATCACATGCCTGGTGTGATCATATTATAACACTGACAGTGCGAGGTCACATCCTCCCTGCTTTGTTAAGAAGACCTCAATTAACCAAACACCTTTCTTTTTGGCTACTTTTTTTTTAGATTGGCCTGCTGGCCAAAGGTGGAACCAACCATCTTCACTGTGCACAGAAAAACAGGGATGGGGAATTGTTCTACAGCTCATATTACACATCAGTATGAAGTTATTTGTAGTTACCTCCAGCCTTGACTTTATGTAAAACTGTAGCTGTTTTAAAAAAAAAACAGATTTTAACTGGAGCAACACATTAATTGAGTTTTTTCTAGGTTTCATGCCTCATTTCAGCTACTTTCAGCCTCTTTAATTCAAACAGTCCTTCAGGAATTCACCTGTCTGTCTGATGAACTGATCTTTCATCCTTTAACCCTTTCACCTTTATCGCTTCTGTCACCCACGCTGCTTCTTTCAGTGGACTTCGCGCCACAGCAGATGCGCTCTCCTCCTCTGGCAGAGTGTCAGCTTTCCAAAGATGTCTCCTCTTTCTCTTCTTCCTCATCTTCACCCTGGCAGTCACCAGAAGCACAGTTTCAAGCTCTCAAACCCGCCCCAGCGAGAGCTCAAAGTGCCCCCACCACCCGTCCCACTGAACCAATAGACCCCATTAAAAGCCCCGGCGCTGCCAGCCCTCCAAAGAGCGCCGACACCGTCACGGCCTTTACCTGGTCCCAGAACCAGTGGACGGCTTTCAGTGATAACTTTGCTCCGCCGCGTCACCTGAGCTCATCTGTGAAGGAGCTGCTGCATTCGGGCTCCGGCAGGACCAGCAACCTTCTGTATGATGATGCGGCGGCCTGCAGAGAGGCCAACCCTTTCTGTTTCCCTGATGTCTCCTCTGATAGGCCAAAGAGCGCGGGCCCATCAGGGAAACTGATGAATGGTACACAGCATGAACTGTGACTGACGTGACTTTTTATTAAACATTTATTCATTTTTTGTGCTTCTATTTCATGGTTTTTATTTTCTGACGTGTCTGACACCCCCCTCCTGATTTACAACATAATTATGTTTTTGACCAAATTCTCATGAAACATGTTTTATCTCTTTGTTGATTCAGATTTTTTTAAGGTTTTACTGAAAACTCAAGAATGTGTTGCATGATTTGATTTGTTTTTTGTTTTTTTGCATGTATAAAAAGTCGAACACTTGTGCTTTTTTTTTTAACCAAAAATGCAGAATAAGTGTTTTTTTCTCGATTTGAAATTTCTTTTTTTCTTCTTCTAGTGCCATTACCAAACCGACCCATAACACCCCTGGCAACCGGAGCCCTCATGCCCCCACCCCGACCCTCTTCCAGGCCCAAACTTCCCACTGCAAAACTCACAGGAATCAATGAAATTGTGAGTATAAGAAACATGGATGTGTACATTATTCTGATCGCGTTAGTCATTCAAAATTTTTGGTTCCTACTTCAGTTCTTGTGTGGATGCAAATTGATCATAATTTGGGGTAAAACCATGAAAAAAGTTTGTAAATATGAAAACAGTTGCCTGTACGCATTATATTTTTGAACACTGCAATCACAAACAATGATAGTTTCACTGCTGTGCTTTACAGTTGGAGGGAACTTTTAAACACTTTGTTCAAAAATGCAACTGCTTTTAAAACTCTTCAGGAACTTTATTTACAGAAATGTACTTTTTTTTTAATTTGTTGTGGAGTTTGCTCACTTTTTTGATTCTTGCCCTTGGTTATCACTAATATGTTTTCAAAACTTTCGAAATATTGTGTTTTCTTCCTTTTTTTAAGGACAATAATTGCTGGAGAAAAAATTGAATTGGTTTAATTATCTACACTTTTTGTTTTTAATAAATCCTTTTAGAAAGCTCCTGTTATGGCCTCATGAGTTCCAGCCATTCTTCTTTGTGTATACAATGACACTAAAACAAAACTGTATATTTTAGTTTTAGGGGTGGATCTTTTTAAAGGCTGACTGGCTGATTAAAAACATTTTCTTAATTTTGTTGGTGGTTTAAATCAGTGGTCCTCAACCCTGCAGACTAGTACTGGTCCCTGCAACAGTTGGTACCAGACCACAAAGGGGAAAAAAAAATTCTTCCCTCTGTGTTCACAAAACAAAAATTGTTTTTTGTTTTATTTATGCGGATTCTCTTCATCCTTTTACAAGCTGGTCCATGAAAACATTGTATGACATTAAATCGGTCCGCGGCCTGGAAAAAGGTTAGGGACCACTGGTTCCTACCACTGGTAGAGTTTAATGAACTTGTCTAGTGTTTGAACTAAATAGGGTTTTTTTTTAAAGAAACTTACATTTGTAATTACAATTGGAGTGTTTTTATTGGATTTAGTCTTCAGTCTAAGAGCAGAATTTCAGAACATTTCATATCTGTAAGTTTTATCCCCAAATTGTGACTGTAAGAACAAGAAAGCTAAAAAAAAAATGAGGCTCTAGGACAGGGGTCCCCAAACTTTTTCCAGTGAAGGCCACTGGACGTTTCCATTCTCTGATCGGGGGCCAGGGTCAGTTTGAAACAGATAAAGTGTGACAGTCGCAGGGTTGCCTAAATGTAAATATTTATTGTTTCCCAGAAAGCCACACATAACCAAATATAGATAACCCGACCTGATTTCAAATAATCCTGTCTGGGTTCTTCACCAAAAAAAAAGAAAACAGTAAGAATCAGCAAACATATAATAACTTAATTGCTTAATGGCTATAATAGCTTAGAGAGTTTGTTTGCTCACATTTGCAAGCCATCATATTTCTCTTTGGGACGGGATTCATAATATCGGTATAGATTGTCTTCTTTGAATACCGCCACCATCTATTGGCAGATGATACAAACCGGCTTTTCTTTATGTTGAACAAAAAAATACTTGTTTGTCCACCACAGGTTAAATACCCTGCATTCTAAATCAAGTTTTCTCTTCCCTAACCATTTGGCAGTTCTACGACTGGGGCAAAGTGAGGTTGCAGTAGCAACATTTTTAGGTTAGCTGACATTTCAATTCAAATAAGCTTTGTTGACGTGAGGAAACAAATCCCGAGATTCCGTTGGGCAGACCCAGTTCACCATGCTTCACTTTTCCGTGCTTCCATGAGTCTCGATCACGTGGTTATGCTAAAAAAAAAAAAAAAAATTGCAAAAAGATAAGAATCATTTTGGGGGCCGGGTCAAATGCATGGGCGGGCCGGGTCCGGCCCCCGTGCCGCAGTTTGGGGGCCCCTGCTCTAGGAGTTTACAATGAATAGAAAAACCTGTAAACGTTTTTATTTGGTGATCATTTATGTAAATCATTTGTTAAAAGGGGAAAATATTTAGTCTTTTGGCCAAAGAGGCATTTTTTTCTTTGTTTTTATGACTGGTTTATTAATGGAACATCCATTTGTATTTGTCAATCAATTTGTATATTTTCTGTCAGGGACGCCCTTTCAGCCCGCCAAAAACATCCAACGGCAGCCCTCCATCGACCGCACCGCTCGCCCGAGCTGAGAGTTCGTCTTCTTTGTCCTCGAACGCATCACTCAGCGCTGTGAACACCCCCACTGTTGGTACGACCCTTTTCGTCCGCTCTTCACCTCCTTCCCACCTTCTCAGCAAACATATTTTTCTTTCTGCACCACATTGTGCCACCATCCCCTCCATCTCCTCCCCCTCACTTTTCCTCCCCTCTTTTCCTCCTTTGAGACAGACCTGCTCTCCCTGTCTCCTCTCTTTCCACTAAGCCAAAGTGAGTCTTCCCCTCCGAGCTCATCTTCTAAAATCCTCTTCCATAGAAATGTTTAATCAGAATTCACTGATGTGAAGAAAGACACGACCACCACCATCTTTCCTCTCATTTTCTATCTTCTCTCTTCTCCACACTTTTATTGTGGTCAGCAGAAGATGATCTGTTTGTAGCGAAGCTGCCGACCTTTGAGAAGCGGTGCGAGACGCCAGCAGGTACAGTCCAGCCTTACGCTGGGGGAGCTCTCCTCTGGTTTAGCTGAATGACTAACCCCCAGTCTGGCCTGGCAGACAGACGGCTGGATAAGCGTCTTTGCAGCTGATCTGCATTATGAGTTATTCCCCTAACAAGTTTGTTTGTCAGCAGGAAACTCTCAGCAATGATTCCTGACCATTTTGTCTAATGCTTCTCTGTTTAATCAAATGGATTCTTTTAAAAGTCCCACTCCAATCATCTTTTGATCTATTATAAAGGCATTCCCAGTGGTCTTTTAGCCATAATCAAATACGTTTTCTATGACATAGATTCTGCAGAGCGGCAGCAGTTAATCAGAAATTCACCTCAGAGTTGTGGTCGCAATGGTCCGTAGTGAGCCTCCGTTCATTTCCCATCATCCCTTTGCTTACATTCTCTCCCGCTAGCTTACAGCCCCTCACAACGCCAACCTAACATTAGCGCTGCAACAAAAATGATGAGCAATATTGGAGTTAATCAGCTGTACAGTTTGGGGGGAAAACAAAGACGTACATGTTCCGTACCGGACCAGTATTTTGATCATTTCCATTTAAAATGGGCCTATTAAACTTGACCCCGCTTAAAAGCCTTTAAATGCGGCTGGGCCCCTGTTGGTTGAAGAATAGAATGGAATGGTTAGGGCAGAGCGAGTGTCGTCACACGATGAAACCCGTTGATTGGCAGAAGATCATTACGACAAAGTGCCAAACCAGCGCCAACATATTCCTCTTCACCGCCTGCAGTTTTCTCTCAAACGACATTGAGTAACTTGTGTATATATAAAGTACCAAAAGCCAGCAAGCTATCAAAACATGTTGAGCTATTGACCTTCCAATTGTAGTTTTAAAAAAAGCTTTTTCCCACTGAATTTTTTCATCTGCTCCTGATTCACAGCGATTTGAATAAAAAGAAATGCTCAGAAACGCAGTTTTAATCCCAATTTTATTTATATATATCCACCATCGTGCAAAAAATGCTACAAGAACATGTTAAAAACACCAAAAACAGGAATTTCATAGGAGTGGGCCTTTAAAAAAGAAAGCAGCTGCTGCACAAAAATCTAAAAATAACAGCGTTTGAATGCAGACCTCGTCTGATGAAATGCCATAAAGATGTAAACCATCTTTTGCATGCTTCTAATCCTGACTGCTCTGTTTGTTTTTCAATCTGCAGCTGGGTCAAACCCATGTTTTTTTCATTCTCAGGAACGTCTCGCGGTCCCAGCCCTGTGACCCTGGCATCCCAAGATGCCTTGCCCATTGCCGTGGCCTTCACAGAGTCAGTTAATGCCTACTTCAAAGGAGCTGATCCCACTAAGTGAGTCTCACGTGACAACCCAAAGACCGCAACTTTATTTTCTATACCTCCAGTGTCACTGCGGAGTTTCACAGTCCAGCTTGCAGCAGGGAGACAGTTCTACCCCGCTCGTTCTGCATGCGTGTAACGTTCTGCGCGAGTCTGGCACCGTTCTTTCAGAAGGGATTACCTGCATGAGCAGATTCCGAGTCAGATTCCACATCAGAGAAAAACATACAGTCTTTTATTGGTTAACTGCCGCTAAATTGCTGCTGTGCAAAAAGGCTTATTTTTGCAGGAGATTAGCAAATGGAATTTTTTTTATATAAGTTATGCAGCCAAAGCCCTGTGCGAGTTCAAGACCAGCAGAGGGGAGCAAACACCCCAGCCAAGACACCCCCTCCCCAGTGTCCCCCAATATTATCCAGTCCTCTCATGCAGTTGCAGAAGCGCCACAAGAACTATACCATCCCTACACACATAGAATAAGTAATAAACTATATTTATAATTATTTTTATTCAGAAAAGGAAAATGCATTTTTTACTCTACAACAAAATCCTGATGATAAAAAGATGAATCATTTTCAAGCCTACACCAACACCTGTGAACGAGTCAAAAAGTTACTTGAAGTCGGAATAAATCTATTAACAATTCTGGTTTTTGACTTTAAACAGCAGTTTATGTTGGAAAAATCCTGCAAAGGATTATTTTTACTTTAATACCAATTACAGTGGTCTGTCGCTACATCGCAGTTCACCTTATCGTGGTCTCACTTTTTTGCAGAATTAAAAAAATATATATATATTTTATACTTTAACAACAAACTGGGTTCTGCTTCCTGATTGGCTGTTGACTTTGTCACCTATTATCCTCCATGCTGTGTCTCCTGTACAGGAGTGCCTTCAGGTTGCCAAATCTACATAAATATTTGATGGCGTTCAGATCTTTGTTTTCATTCTAAAATACTGGACTTATTTCTCCATGAAGGTTGAAACTTTGAGCATTTGTAACAAGAGAGAAAAGTGAAATTGTCCATGTTTGTCTGAGTAAAGGGTATAAAGTGCGTAGTGAGGAGTTTTATAGGCTTAAAATATCTATAATTATACTTTGCGAATTTCACCTTTTGCAGGCAACATAATTCACGCAATAAATGAGAGAAGACTGTAACACCAACGTTTTAGTAGATCTTTTAAAACTCCTTTTATAACTAAAATGTATAAAAATGATCAAACTGGACAGTAGATAAATCAGCACATTGTGG
Source organism: Oryzias latipes (assembly GCF_053564925.1). Classification (NCBI taxonomy): domain Eukaryota; kingdom Metazoa; phylum Chordata; class Actinopteri; order Beloniformes; family Adrianichthyidae; genus Oryzias; species Oryzias latipes. The sequence continues at coordinate 27,659,602 of NC_136248.1, read as the reverse complement.
AAAATTTGCAGTGACTGTGTTTACGTGCCCAGCATAGTGGTTTTTAGCTCTCCAAGACGCTCAGGACAGTTGGACAAAAGCAAAACTGAAGATACAAATGCCTTAAAAACTTTGTCTGCGGATGAAAAGTCATAAAACCGTCAGGAAACACAGGAAGTGCTTCCTGCAAATGCTTGTTTCCATTGCAAACTAGGTGTTTAACTATTAACATGTTTCAGATAAATGAAATCATTCTATAAATTTCAGGAATAAGATAAAGGTGATTAAAGAGTTTGTTTGCATGATAATGTCTTAAGATATGAACTTAATCAGGATGTAATGGAAATATTGCTGTGGACATCGGTTTTGTTCAGTTGTACCATTTTTGTGTTACATTAAAATGTATTTATCCTTCCAGGGTGAACACAAGTTAGTTTTTGGTTCTCTGTTACCGTGTGCAGCCGCTGGATTCCTATGAGACAGTTCTGATGGTGCTTTGTGCTTTAGAGCAGTGGTCCCCAACATCCAGGCTGCAGACCGGTACCGGTCCATGGGGAAGTTGGTACCAGCTGCATAGAAAAAAAACACAAGCCACATTTTTTTCTGTTTTATTTATAAACTGAAAGAAGTTGTGTTTTAGAAAACTACTGGATTCTCTTCACCACATCCGACCCAATAATGACAAATTCCAAGTCGCTCTTGTTGAAAATCCATCCGCTACTTTCTTAAAGCGGCAGCACCGTCAGCAAAACTGAAATCCCCAAGCCAGCAAAGTTAATGAAAAAACATATTTGGAAATATTTTTTTGTGGCAGAAGAGTCAGTGAGGAAACGGACGAAGAGCCTTCAACTTCAAAATAAAAGAAAACTACATCTTTTGCAAACAGAAACCAGGAGTATTGACTCCAAAATTGTATTTATTGAGACAACAATAATAATGCATAATCTTCAGCAACCGGCTGTCTAATAAGATAAGATAAAGACACTTTATTGATCCCAGACCGGGAAAATGTGTTGTTGCACTGACCGTGTACAGGCTCAGTACAAACAAACAAACAGTGAGTATCTAATTTTACGAGAATTCTGCCAATAAATTTGTTCAAATGGTGGATGCATGATTCATATTCTATTTAGAAAACACCACTTCCAGTGACTGTTTTTTCGCACCTTAAAAGTCGGACAAGATTAAAGTTGGCGTGTGATTTTGTAGCTTTTACTTTGATAGTTATGCATTAAGGGACAATGTGGATCACATTTTAATGGTGCTTTCATAAAATCTAGAGAACAAGTTTAAACAGATGTTTTACAGAGGATGAAGACTGCCTTAAAAGGCAAGGGAAACTGGAGGCTAAAAAGAAATCGAACCCCAACTTCAGCCTTGTTCAGACCACTCCATGAATATGTCGTCTGACATTATATAGGTCCGGTAGCGCAGTGGTCTTTCGCCTTATAGCAAGAACGTCCTGGTTTGAATCCCAGTTGGGACCTTTCTATTTGGAGTTTGCTTGTTGGTGAACCCTGCCTTTACCCAACAGTAGCTGGAACAGGCTCTGGCAACCCTGTGACCCCAAAAGGGATATAGCAGGTTAAGAAAATGGATGGAGGGATGGGTTAAACTGGTCTGTAGCCTTAGGTAGGGAACCACTGCCTTAGAGAACTTTTGTTCACTTTTGCAGTAATTCTGTAAATCAGGGGATTTTACCTGGTGGTTTCTCCACAGGTGCATTGTGAAGATCACAGGAGACATGACGCTCTCATTCCCTATGGGCATCATCAAAGTCTTCACGTCCAACCCGTCCCCCGCTGTCCTCACCTTCAAACTGAAGAATGCCAGCAGGCTGGAGCAGATCCTCCCCAACGTGCAGCTACTCCACAGGTGAGGATCCCCCAAAACGCTCTGGTCAAAGACAGACTTGAGCTGGAAGGAAGTGGCCTCTGCGTCACTGGAGGGTAATTCAATTATCACGAGGACATAAAGCTGTCATTAGGCCGTCAGAGAAGTATTCTCCCGCAGACGTTCAGGTTCTCAGCTGCTCGTGTCTCTTCTGAAGGAAACACTTCATTAAACTGCAGCTTCATTCAGCACCAGACTCATCCAACACTTTATTGCCTTTCTCACCTCGTTTGTTGGAGCACAACGTATTGAATGTGTATTTTACCTCACAGTCAGCCCAGCTTTCAGTAAGGTGCTAAATATGTAAGGCCGGCTGTTTTTGCCACTAGAGAAAGTCATAAAGAAACTACATCTTTATTTGCTCTTCGCTCTGGTTCCTCCCGACCACATGGCAAGGCTAATCAAATCAACCGAAGTTCACGATTTAGTAGCTGCTTGGATATAACAGCCTCATATTTTCCAAGCTGTTGGAGCTTCACACACAAAGCTATAGCGATTGATTGAGCTTCTGATTATTCCTTGTGTGTGTGTGTTTGGCTTTTGTCCAGTGACCCTTCCCAAAGTGATTCAGACTCCAAGAGTTTCTGGTTCAACATGCAAGCACTGACAACCTACCTCAGAAAAGCCTCCGAGCAGAACCCTTCAGCTTCTTACTACAACGTGGACATCCTGAAATACCAGGTGAGAAGTTTTTGTTATCTGAGCCTCTTAAAAGAAGAAATACGACTGCGTTGAATATGATTCTGATTAGGTTGCCATATTTCATCTGCACTGTTTTTGCTGGAGTGAGCGTTCACCTTCAGTGCTCTGATATCCTCTTTCTTTTGGAAGTAAACCATCATCCACAGACTTACACGGCTTCATTGGGGTTTTTATGTTTGGCTGTTTATCTCAATAAATTAAAACTAATGTTTCATTCTGGTCCAACATTCATGGTTTGCCTGAAACAACGTCCCGTTCAGAAATTCAACAATAGTTTCACTCTACAGCTCTGTAAGTCAACACGAAAATGTGTTAAATGTTGTTTATATGTGCTCCACAAAAAAAAAACAAAGATTTTATATTTTTAAAATCATGTTAGCAGGTTAACTTTTGAGAACCCACAAAATTTAATTTGGCCGCTGTTTTGTTTTTTCGTTTTTTTTTTTTTTTTACATTTATTATGTAGGTTGATCTTCATTGCTGCTACCCAAAATAAAAGAACAAAAAAATAATCAAATTACCTTAAAGCGCCTAAAAAGTAGTTTTTGGGTTCTCCAGGGTTAACCCCCCCCCCGATCATCTTTTTATCTATTGTAAAAGCGTTCCCAGGGTCTTGTAATAATGATTATGCCATTTTTCCAAACACCTGTAAATGGTAGATGGCGTATACTTATATAGCGCTTTTCTACCTACAAGGACAAAGCGCTTTACAGTCACAGTCCCAGTCACACACACATTCACACACTCATTCACATTCACTGGTGGCGGCTCCGCTGCCAAACACAGGCGCCAACCTACCACCAGAGGCAATTAGGGGTTCAGTGTCTTGCCCAAGGACACTTCGACTCATGGGCGTGCAAGGCGGGAATCGAACCTGCAATCTTACGATCGTGGGTCGACGGCCCTACCGCTGCCCCATCAGTCGTTTTCTAGGTCATAGTTTCTGCAGAGCAGCAGGAGTTTGTTAGAAATTCACCTTTTAATGGTCTTACATACAGTTATGGCATGGAGGACATGGATGATGTTGAGAGATCAGGTTTATTTATTTTGGAGAGCTCTAAAAAAGCGTCAGTAATTGCATCTCCATGGATTCATGAGACTCACCAGTACGGTGAGGTTCAGCATCTACTGCAGGAGCTGTGTCTGCATAACAGACGCTTTCAGCTGTGCTTCTGGCTTTCTTTGACCCAGTTTGATGACTGACTGTTCCGCATTAATCTAAAGAGGGAAAAAAATACAAATAAGAACAAGATTAGAGGAGTTTTTTGTTATTAATAAGAACAATATCATAAAGTTCAGGAGGATAACAGTCAGATTCTCCTCCATGTTGGTCTTGGACTCCACCCACTGACACCCTCAGCGCGTCCCGGGCCAAAGCCGAGTCCCTCATTTATGAATCCCAGTGATTGAAGTGCAGGGTTTCTGCGTTACAAGTTAAACTTTATTAGTCACAGAAAAACTAGACATTTCATGTTGCTGCATTCAGGTGCAGTCTGACGGAATCCATTCCACCCCGCTCAACCTGGCCGTCTACTGGAAGTGCACACCAAGCACAACAGACCTGCGGGTGGATTACCGCTACAACCCAGAATCCATGGACTCCCCAGGCTCGCTCACCAACCTGCAGGTCTTGGTCCCTGTAGACGGAGGAGTCACCAGCGTGCAATCTCTGCCCAACTCCATATGGTGAGACGCGCATGTGGACATACCAGAACGTCTTCCTTTTGCTGAACCCTCTAAGCTTCAACTGTACCACCTTATTATTTCAGGAGTTCAGAGCAGAATAAGTGTCTCTGGAAACTAAGCGACCTCTCCAGTAAATCAGAAAACGAAGGTGTGAGCTCATTCAAACTTTAACAAGAGTGTTTTAAACAAGAGTTGTCCAGTTTCCTCACCCCTTTTACATGTCCGTCCCTCAGGTGCGGGGTCTATAAGGGCTAAATTTGATCTCTCACATGGGCCGTCCAACCCGTCCACTCTGGCAGTGCAGTTCATGAGCGAGGGCGCCACCCTGTCTGGAGTGGACATGGAGCTGCTGGGCTCTGGATACAGGCTTTCCCTCAGCAAGAAAAGATTTGCCACCGGTTAGTCGCATTCTTCCACACTGCTGATGGTCCATGTAGACCGCCACGTCTCAAAAAGAAATCATCTGTCTGTCTCCTCAGGGCGTTACATGGCGGACTGCTGAGGTAACCGGAAAGAAAAGCCCTTATTTGACAGAAAACTTGGGGGAATGGAGCTGCGGCGGTTCACACAGGAAGCGAGAATCTCACTACATAAGGCAGCACTGAGTATTGAACACTGTTGAAAAAAAAAAGAATAAAAGAAAACTTAAGATGCGCTTTCAGGAAACGTGTAGATATAAAGTCTAATAGTTCTGATCTATTCCTTTTTGTACAGGAAAGAAAGGATTTATTGACTAGCTATAAATCTTTATTGTATTTGAAATCATAAAACAAGAAAAAAAAGTGCACTAATAATCCTCCAAATACCTTTTTTCCCTCTTCTCTGAGAAGAAAAAACATTTTTTCCCTCCTAACTGTAAATAACACCCCAGACCTGCTTTCTTTACTGATGTTTGTGTTTTTCTCTGTCTGTGTCAATTATGTGCAATGAAGCGATGAAGGTGGAATCCGTCTTTTACATTACTCACATCAGTCTGACCTTTAAAACAATATTGGAGTGCAAAAAAAAAAAAAAAAAAATCTGACATCAGTGCCTTCTCTTCTACTATAAACAAAAGGCAAAAAAGTAATTAGTTTTTTCTGAACAATCACCTTTTCTGGATTCTGATCAGTTTTTCTTAAAACCCTCTAGAGTTGGATTGTTTAGGGGTCAAACATCCAGGGACATTTGCACCAAATTGAACTTTTAACCACCCTTCTGTGTGCTGTAAATGATAATTGTACCTAAATTTTATACGTTTTTTGTGCACCGCAGCGCAGTTAACAACGGCGGCACCAACGTGCCCCGATTGTGTTTTTTTACTTCTAATACTTGGATGTTGAAGGGAACGCGTCTCATCTTCCAGAAGTGAAATGGCGATGGATCTGCGATTGTTTGCTGTCACCGTCTGCCTCACGGCGTTGGCTCAGAGCGTCTCAGTGGGATTAAAAAAACGCCTCATCCGGACCTCTCCTGTGGTTAGAAACTCTGCCGTTAAAGTTGGGCTGGATCACTCACCTCTCTTGCCTTTTGCACCAGTGCATGCTGGGATTTTCTTCAGCAGGTTTTGCAAAGCAAAAAATGTGGTCACTTTTGACTCTTGGTGCTTCTCTCTTGTCTTTTTTTAATGAAGGGCTGCTTCTGCAGAGGCTGATTTATATCTTTTGGAGGCAAAATCCATTAGTAGGTGGCCCTGTGGCACTTTTTGTTGTTGCATAAATTGTCTAAAAACTGTGATTCCAAATTGCTGAAACCTTTTTAGGAGAGGAGTTTAATACAATAATCATTTAACCTGAAGCAACCCTCCAATAGAATAGTAGAAAAAGTTCCTATTTTTAATTAGGTGTCGACAAAAGAAACCGCTTATTAGATGTTGGAAGGCATTTGAAACCTTTATTTTGGTCACAAATTTATCTTCAAAAATGTACAATTTCTTTTCCATTTTCTCTGCCTCTGAATTTTTTAAAATACTTTAAAAAAATCAGTCTAAGAAAGATCTAACATTGTTTACTTAATGGAAAGCATTCTGTTTATTGCTTCTTTTTCTCCAAAAAGATGAGCACATTTTAAAAATGGCTGTGTAGACCCTAGAACTGTTCAGTATTAGCAAGCTGGTTCTTGCTGACCCGATACAACTTTAAGATTATCCTTTAAAAAAAGCTCTTTCTAAATTCAGCTTCTCTCTTTTCTATTTGTTGTATTAAACAACTAAAAAAACAACATTGTGTAAGATGATTCTCACCTTTTTCCTTATATTTCAGTCACTTTTTGTCTATTTTATGATTTCTTATCGTCTGTATTAAATGTGTAATATATGGATATATACAAATATATGAAAATGACTACTTGGAGTGTGTTTTTTGTTGCCACCCTATACGTTATGATTACTTTTATTTTCATTCTACATCATAAAGAAAATTGAAAGCTGTAGGTAAAATAAAAATATAGCAAAACACAAACTTAATATTAAACAATAGTTTATCAAAGTCCTTTCAGTTTCAGTAAAAACAGGTTATTTTAAAGATAATTAGATTTATCGGATTTGATTTTTTTTATTTTACACACACTTATAGACCCACATACACATAGAAATTATTCTATTATAATTACTCTAAATCTGAAATGCACATATTGTCACTTTACATTTGATACATGACACATTTAAAACCATTAAATATTAAGTGTCATAAGTAATTTAATTAATTACCTGAAAAGGAGTAGAAGGAAGCTAATTTATAAAATCCAGCCCCTAATTTGCTTTACCTAACAATTGAGTTTTAAATTATTATTATCTGCTTTTTAACTTCTGATCAGATATTTATAGTTTTTTCACAATAACAAGTGCTGATCATTTAAACAATCCATAAGGTTTGATCAAATCAAAGGACAAAGATGAGGTGCATAGTGCTTAGAGTTAGAGATATTCTTTATTGATCCCACATTGGGGAAATTCAATTGCTACAGCAGTTCAGTGCAAAAAAAAAGAGAAAGAAAAAAGAAGAGAAGAACAACAGCAATGTGCAAAAGAATGAAGGGTGTTCAACATGCGCAAAAATACAAATACAAAATGTGCAAAAAAAATAAATTTGTCATTAGAAATTAATTTGTTGCAATATTTAAGAAATTCTTGTCACTAATCACACAACAGGTAATCATCAGGAATCATTGTTTCAAATCAGGCCACAAGGTGGGGGGTATATTGATATGATCTGAAAATAACACCTGCTTTATTATCATTAAAATTCAATTTATTAATAATAGTCTTACTATTTTGGTCAAAATCAGTGTTCTTGTCTCGGCTTAACCAGGTTAGATGTTTATGATGTTAAATGAAAGGTCCGAGGTTTTCATTCCTTCTTCTGCTGTCACATTGAAAGCCTTGTTGCTGGTTTTGACTGGGCTTGTAAAATTATTGCGTTTATTGTGACTCTTTAATTACAGACAAATTAGCATGTCATTTCTTTTTTTTTTTAATTACATCAATCTAATTTTTTATCGATAAAAAATACCCATTAGTGGTGTAAAAGTAAAGGTTTGAAGTCTGTTTTATTTCATAAAACCACTTTTAAAATTGTATTTTGATCTTTTATTGTTCCACAAAGCCAAAAATTTAAATGAAAATACCTTAAAATGATGCTTTTTTTTAAGAGCAATTATTAGGTTAGGTTTAAAATAGATAAATTCGATTATTTAATTTCAGGTCATGATTAATTAACCACACACACACACACACAAAAATAATAATCACATGACTGCACTAGTTTTAACATAAAATTTAGCAATTTTATTGGAAACGGCATCAAGCTTATCTCTCCAAAGATGTTTATCATTCAGTTTTTTCAAAAAGTTGTCATAAGAAATTATCTAAAGTCAAAAGTAGCTGATTAGTTTTGACCCGAATCCATGTGGAAGAGGTTTCTAAGGCTGCCTGACTCCCTCCAAGCTTTCAGAATAACAGATCATCAAAACAAATCTTTGAGACACAAGCACATGTGTTACTAATGCTCGGTGTGCGTTATGAGAGCCTCACGCAGAGATTTGCTTACAGCAGGATGTATTGACGACCGCGCGTACAGCCTCGGCACTACATCAACACCCCATGCATATTTACCGTATCCTCAATCATCCCCCATATGTGTGTGTGACTGAAGACCTCCTTGCTGTTTGAATCACGGCCTTTTCGCTGCTTCTTCTTCACAGCCAAATGATGTGTGAGCCATCGGTGGAGGCTCTGCTTCTCCCCTCCCCACTTGACTCCGTCAGACTGGGAAGGAAAGAACTGGGGGTTTCTGGTGGTTGATGGTATTTTCTGAAAGGGCAAATTGAGATGTGAGAGCTGAAGTCGTGTTCAGAAAGAGTGCTAATCCGTCTGTGTGTCTGTGTGTGTGTGTGTGGCCAAAGCATTTCCTGAACTAACTCTGTGTGGGCTTTACAGGTAAAATAGTGATGTTAACTAAATTAACCAAATGTATATATTTTCCAAAATTGTACATTTTTATTTGTAAGTTTCACTATTTTACAAAATGAGGTAAAAAAATAACATTTTAGCACAAGCTGATGGCATATTAAGCATGTGGTGTCTGCTGGCCCCACTTTGAACGTTTGATTGACAGATTCTCCTGAACCGCTTTCAGTGAAAGGGGGGTAAACCTCCAATAAGCTGTCTCATGACTGGCAATAGTAGTTGCGGTTGACTCAGACCGACCCGGATCAATCCCTGTCGCCTGGCTCCAACATGGCGACGTCCATGGTGCGGAAAAATGGCGACTGAATTGGCTTTGTTTGGCTGGAGCCGAAAGTAAGGCATTTTCTGTGCGTGACCTCAACTCTGTCCAGCTCTATTATACAGTCAATGGTGTCAACAGATGGATGATGGGACATAACTTAACTGCTGCCACTGCAGAAACTGCAAAAACACAATTTTTTCAAATTTTAACTGAAAGACCACTAGGACTGTTTTGAAAATGGATCAAGAGATGATCGAAGTGAGTCTCTGACCTGCTGATATAAAATCCTCAGCTGCACAATGGTGTAGTAGTTAGCACGTCCTGGATGGGGCTTTTCTGTATGGAGTTTGCATCTTCTCCTCACACTGCGGCTTCCTTCCACATTCCAAAAACATGCTTCATAGGGTAATTGGAGACTATATTGCCCCTAAGTGTGTGTGCAAGTATGAGTGTGTGGCAACAGACGGGTGACCTGTCCAGAGTGTTCCCCAGCTTTGCCCAAAAGTTGCTATGTTGGTATCCTAAAAGCGATTCAGTGGGTTCCTTAAAGTACTTGTTCTGTTTTTTCCTTGTTGATAAGATTGAACTGTGTGATTCTGTGTAGAAAAAGGAATTGGGGCAACAGAAACTAGTATTATGTGTTCAGTCCAACACCACAGCGAGCTGCTCACCAATGGCTCATTAGGGGTCGAGGTATGAAGATTGATCACGCACTAATGTGGTTTTATATGCAAATTATTATCATAGCTGCTCAGACCATTTTCAGAGACTATATATATGTTTTTAAAACAGAAACTTGCAGGTTATGGGTCGGTCAAGCTGTGGGTGTCTGGAAAGGCTTAACATCAGTGTCACTCGCATGAAACGGTCCGAGCAGACGGAGCATTTAGTCTCTGTTGTCCACCATCACAGTTCTGTTTGTTCAAGTACCCCCTGGAGCCTTAGAGCTGAGTTATTCTACGATCCAAAGAGCCAGAGCAGCATCAGTAAAATTTATGGACAATTTATAATCGATGTGCCCATTTGATCTCCCTCTTCACCGCGAGGAAAACCATCTGAACAAACAAGCAATAGTGTCGGCTTATTGCATTAACACAGATTCCTCTCCTCTGCTGCTCCCACTTGCTCCAAAGAAACCCAGAAGATCTTTTCAGAATAACTCAAACCCAGATCACGTCGAGACGCCCATCCGAGGGGAGATCCACATTTTCCACTCGACAAATTCTGTTGCCTTCTGTGCTGAAAAGATCAACACAATCCACTGTTAATCATCACAACAGTTTTGTCTGACAGCAAAGGATGTTCAGTAGCTTTTCACAGATGGAAAAATGTGGCCCACCTCTCGTTTAAATTATCTTTGGGGTCTCCCTTAAGTCCTAAAATTTATTTCAGTTTAATAGTTCTGCACCTTCATATTTCTTGGGAAGACCTCTGGATCCCTGCTCTGCCCTGAGGACAGGGAGTGGACCCTTTCGTGCCATGCTGAAAGAGGCATGTCAAAGGCTATTTGTCATGGTAAGCGGGCATGTGTGTAAGTGTGCGCTTGGGGGAGGGGATGACTCAGATATGATCATTCCTTAACTCATAAGTTGGATCTTTGGTGGATCGGCACAGCCTCTCATGTTATGTCCTTTTCTTCATTCTGTTGCTGTAATGTCAAAGATCATGTTGCACGAACAGCTTCTAAAAGTCTACATGCACTGGTTCTAGGTTCTGCTTCTTATGGACCGATGGTCTGCATGTTTTGCTTAGTTTTCCTCCTCCAACACCTGATTCCAATGAGCAGAATCGTTGAGTTTGGCTCAGAAAAATCAGCCAAAGTCATTTGGATCAAGTGTGTAAGAGCAAGAACTGAAGTAAACCCTGCTGGGATGGTGAGATCTTTACTGGCCAGAACATCATCTTTTTCAAAGAAGTGAAAGAACCTCCAGTCATTTTAAAGTGTCTTTTTGTCTTTAATCATTGACTGTATACAAGAACTGGAGTTCTTCTGGCTCATAAAAGGGAAACTTATGGCTCCAACCAAATTAAATCAATTCAGTCATCATTTTTTTGCAATGCGGACACCACCATGTTGGAGCCAGACAACGTCCGTAAGCAGTGATTGGTCCAAGTCAGAATTTCTATGGCAACCACTCTTGCAAATAAGCAGGGATTCTGTTGTGAACCCACTTGACAGCAGACTACATGAAATCTGCCAATCAAAGGTTTTGAAAATTGGACATGGGGGCTGGCAGGCACCAAATGTTTTTATTGACGCATCTGATTGGTCAGTTTATAACTTGCATAATTTACACTACAGAAAAATCATGACAAAAATTAGGTTTAGCAAGAACTTGCTAAAAGAAAAGATATCAGGGAAACAATGCTTGTTCTGACAAATAGAAGGATTGAGTAAAAAGTCATTATTTCTCAATAGAAGTCTATGGGATTTTGGATTCTTGGAGCCAGGTAGTATTTCCTGTTTGGAACGGCAAGGGAGAGGAGTCACTCAGTCCAGTTCTCATATACAGTCAATGGGTTTTACTCCTTTTTGGACTGTAACTCGTAGCAGCCAAAAAACCCATTATAAAGAAGCAAAAACTCCAATATAAGTAGTTCTTTTTGGAGAAACTTATTTGACAAATTACAGGACCAAGAGCAAACATTTCATCTTGAAAGACAAATTATAATAACGAAATAGATAACAATAATAGACTGAATATCTGCACAATTCACCACAGTAAAACATTGATGCTTATTTAGCTTCATGAAACTAGGAGAAATGTAGTATAACAGTGTCACATATGAACAATAACTATAGATACCCATAGCATTAAAAATAACATGCTAACAATTCAACCAAACTCTTTATTGCCCTTCAAATTCCTTAATCTGTTGAATTCTTTATCCTCTGTTTTCCTCTTTGGAACACGCCCGGAATAAAAGCCACGTCACACAGCCACATTTTGTGCATATTGCATGGATGAAATTGGTCAAATGTAAATACAAGTGTAAAAAATGAAAAAGGTTGTGGTTCTTTACATGAAATTTTTACAGATGCATCACGAATGAAAACCACGTTAAAACCACGGTAGAAGTACGAATAAATTACGCAAAAAACACATAAATCAACGTAGAACATGAACTGTGCATGATTATTGTGCTGCTTATATGAAATTTATTAGTGATTCATGCGTCAATTATATAATTTTAGCATATGTGTGCCGTATATGTGATATAAAAGTTAAACATCGATGGTACGTGCGTGAAAAGTCTGTTAGACATGGATCGGTCGTGAAAAGCCACAAATCTCACAATTGTGTGAGATTTACGTAATAATTGCTTATAAACTACGTAAAATATGCATAAACTGCGTAATTCTCAAACAACCCAATATTCTGACCAGCTCAAAACCAGATTCACATATAGAATCGTCGACGGAAACCCTCGAAGGACATCTGCGCACATCGATGAATGATGAGCACAAGAAACACTTATAAATTACCTACATGAGTATCACACATGGATCACGAAAGCCTGTATGTAGTGGCTGTGTGACAAGGCCTGAAGAAGTGGTGCTTCTTCCATTTTGCTGTGAGCAGCAAATACTGATGCAAACATCTACAGTGCCCTCTAGTGGTTGCTGCTATTTATTTTCTTTAACAGTCACATATAAGTTGCACCTGAATATAAGTCCCAGCCCCGGCCAAACGATGCAAAAAACGCAGCTTATACTCCAAAACATTGACAATAATTGTTAATTATTATTAAATTGTGCTGTTTAAGATACTTAATACAGCACAAAAAAGAGCCAAACTATAGAGAAAAGGAAGAAACACAGGCGAGGTCAGCTCACCAAAGCTCACTTTGCTGAAAACGAAAATGAATCTCGTCAGACACGTTGATGAACAAAGGAAATGGGGGATGAAGACTCCAAATCCTTTTAAACAAGACCATCAATTTCTGATAAAGCTCTCCCTCCTCACATATTGACTTGTTGCCAAATGACAAATTACTGTAAAGATGCCGGACAGATGCACTTTTGAAGGATGATTGCAGAGCTGAAGCGAAATGAAGCATAAGCCCTGGGGATCAATTTGCCTCGCAGTAAGTCAACAGGAGGCAATCATACGCAGAACTTTTCCTTCTTTCGGAGAGGAAATGTCCTTCTCATAAATATTTGGAGTTTTCTAATTGGAAGAATATGTGTGGCTTTAAACACTACCTTTTAAGGATTCTACACATCTTCCCACTGGCGCAGTGAAATGAGGATGTGCTTTCATGCACAGATTTGAAGAATATGTTTGCATTCACAGTGAAAGTCTGAGGAACATGGATGTTGTTTTAAGATGTACAGTAAAAGCCTGCATGGATCTAAGCCTACTGTTGTGTTGTAAGAACTAAAACTTGAATGATAAAGGCATAAAACAAATAGTAAATGAACAAAATTGAAGAGTAACAAAAGATGGATGAATCAAAAAAAATTTCATAAAAAATTGCTTTAATTATACATTCAAGTATAAATGCAAGAAGTTTGGCTTGTGGATTGCATAAAAGATGAAGTCTTAAAGATCTTCTTGGATGCGTTAATCGTAACGTTGGGACAGTGGCAGTGGAGCGATGGAAAAATAAAGCTTTGAAGATCTAAATCCTGTTTTTAATGAATTTATTGTATTTTTGCCAAACGTCTTACTATACTGCTGAATATTTCCATAAAAATGGTTTAAAGGTCAGATACCTGGTTTGGTGTTTTCTGAGTTTAGGTTAATTTCCCCCGTAGACACAAATCCTCTAGATAATTATCTGCGATGTCACACGCAGAATTCTGGAAAAATGTAGCCTGAAATGGGGCAGCCACATTGACCTGTGTTTACTCAACCCACCTCAGTGACACACCAAAAATGGGTGACTGAGTGGGCCAAAGTGATGGTATATGTTTTTTGTGAGTCCCCCTATCTGTCAGTTCAGCAAAGACATTAAAAACTACCTCTGACTTCGCATCATTTTTAGCTTTAAAACATCTTCTTAAACTCAAGAGTACCTAGCTGCAGACAAGATGGCGGCTGGAGCTCCACTCCTTGATGGAAACAGAAGTTGGTGATCTCCAAACAAAAGATGAGCTTCGTTTTATTTTATCTTGTTTTCATTTTAAATTTTTTTGGCTCTCTATTTTAGGTGACGTTGGAAAAGCAAACTGCGATGCAAATTAAAACTCAATAAGCTCATGTAATTGTGACTAGGTGCATGGAGTGGAGCTCCAACCGCCATCTTGTCTGCAGCTGGGTGCATCTCCTCAAACCAGTGTACCTGGTGTACCTGCAGGATTTCCAAATATTCAAGCCCTACTCATGACTGATTACCTGGTTCAGGTGTGTCCAGCCAGTTAGAACATGCCAGAGCAGAGTATGTTGGAAATCATGCAGAAATGCGACCCTCGAGGCCCGGGGTTGCTCATCCCTGGCATAGAGGTATGATTTCATTTGGATTTGGCACATGTCACAGTCTGACGTCAGGTAAAGGGATTAATATGTGCTGCAGAAATGTATCAGATATATCTTCAAAAATCCTATTATTTCCATAAAGTTAATGAATTCCAAGGCCATTCTGTTTTTCAAAGGGTTGACGTGTTAACTTGTAACTTCCTTACTTGTCCAGTAACAATCTTGAGGTTACTCAGTGTTGTTTTTGCTCAGAGCATTTATTCATGAACTAACATGGCCGGACAAAGACCTGCGATGGAGACCGGCGTTCTTTCTCTTTCCCAGAGGCAGGCAGACAGGCTGGAGCAGGAAAAAACCGGAGCTGCGCTCCTGTTTTCTGGAGTCTTCCTGTCCATGGTGGGGGTCACCTTCACTGTGATAGGTTGGCATCACTTCCGAACCAGCACCAGCTTTCAGTGGACCCAACTCCTGGGTCCCATCCTGATTTCAGTTGGAGGAACCTTCACGGTCACCAGCATTTGCAAATTTAGGTTAATCTCCTGTTGGTACTGCAAAGAGCAAGAGGAGGAGGTCTTTGTTGTTCCTATAAGGGAACCACCGTCAGGGAGACCTACCGTTGTGGTCCACGGCATCAATCAGCCGGTTATGGTGCAGGGCACCGCAACAATGGTGTGTATTCCACCAGTGTACAACTTCCTAACCCAGGAAGTCATTGAGGAGAATGAGGAGCAGCCTGGTAGCTCTGTGGGAGGCGTCCATGCGAGCCTCCCTTCATATGAGGATGTGTACTGTTTGGACAACGCAGCTTTTACCGCAGAAGGCGACGCAGAAGTGGGGTACAGAGGGAGTCGGTAAGAACTCGTCCAAAAACAAAACAAACAAAAAAAAAATGTGGTCAGCTGCTGCATGTATAATTGCTTCTCAGAGGTGCAGTTGCTGTTTTTTTTCTGTTTTCTTAGTCGATTAATTTAGAAAATAAGTTACTTTTGCTAGTAAAGGGACAACACGGATCCTTAAACCTGCCTTTCCTATGCTTTATCCTCACTGGAGTAATGGGATTTATTTGTATTTATAGATTGAATTTTAAACATATTTTAGCTTTGCTGAAAAGATTTTTCAGCAGATCAAGAATAATTGTGGGATTTTTGGCTTCCTGGAGCCAGTGGATACTGCCAGTTTGGAACGCATGGGGGGAGGGATCCCTTTGTCCAGTTCTTATATACACTTAATAGTCACATACCACTGTTCTTGTGACAATCCACTGTTCACAGTTTGCCATTAGAAATGACACACAAGTCTAAGTTCACTCTACCTCTTCTGCCATCTTTTCAGAGTCCCGTATTTTCCAAATAAAATGCCAGTTGCCATCTCTGTCTCACTTTTGTAAAACCAGATCTGCTGAAAACGGAAATGAGCAGAAGTTGAATGGATTTGAACTATAAAAAATCTAGACTTGTCTGGACTTTGGTCCATGATGCACTTCAGACCAGTTTTTTAAAGTTACAAATTCAAAGCAATTTAAAGTTTTGCAGCAACTGTTAGTGAAATCAGTCAATTATCAAGCCAGGATTGATGTTTGTTTTAAAATAAAGGTACAGAAGTTAAAGCAAGGAACAAGTACTGCAAAGATGCCTTTGTTTCATCCAATCACAGCGAGTTTGCAGGACCTTTTTCTAAAGTCACCTGGAAAATATTTCATTTTCTTAATTTACAGTTAAGATTTTCACCTGAAATATTGAATTTGACCAATCCTAATTACATGAAGAACAGCAGCCCTATACACTCACCTGCCACTTTGTTAGGCACACCTGTCCAACTGTTAAAACAAATTTCTAACCAGCCAATCACATAGCAGCAACTCAATGCATTTCGGCATATAGACATGGTCAAGATGATTTGCTGCAGTTCAAACTGAGCATCATAATGTGAAGAAAAGGTGATTGAAGTGACTTTGAACATGGCATGCTTGTTGTTGGTCTACTGAGATTTTTACCCACAACCATAAGGTTTACAGAGAATGGTCAGAAAAAGAGAAAAAAAATCCAGTGTGTGGCAGTTCTGTGGGCCGAAATGCCGCGTTGATGTCAGAGGTCAGAGAAGAAAATCCAGACTGGTTCCAGCTGATAGAAAGGCAACAGGAACTCAAAGAACCACTGGTTACAACGGAGGTCTGCAGAAGTGCACATGTCCAACCGCGAGGCAGATTGGCTACAAGAGCAGAAGAAAACACTGGGTGCCACTCCTGTTAGCTAAGAGCAGGAAACGAAGGCTACAATTCACACAGGATCACCAATACTGGACAATAGAAGATGGGAAAAACGTTGTTGGGTCTGATGGGTCTTCATTTCTGCTGCAACATTCAGATGGTAGGGTCAGAACAACATGGAAGGAATAGATCTATCCTGCCTTGTATCAACGCTTCAGGTTTATGGTGGGGGTATAAATGTGGGGGGATGTTTTCTTGGCACACTTTGTGCCCCTTAGTACCAATTGAGCATGGTTACAGCGCCACAACTTACATGAGTATCGTTGCTGACCATGTCCATCCTTTTGTGACCACATAGTACCATCTTCTGACGGCTACTTCCAGCAGAATGAGGATCCATGTCATAAAGCTGGAATCTGAGACTGGTTTCATGAATTTGACAATGAGTTCACTGGACTCAAATGGCCTCTACAGTCACCAGATCTCAACCCAATAGATCACCTTTGGGGTGTGGTGGAATGGCAGATTGACATCACGGATGTGCAGCCGGCAAATCTGCAGCAACTGCGTGATGCTGTCATGTCAATGTGTACCAAACTCTCTGAGGAATGTTTCCAGAACCTTGGTGAATCTATACCACCAAGGCTTTTGAAGGCAAAAGGGGTTCAACCCATTACCAATAGATTGGCCGGTGACTGTAGAAAGGCCTTAGCTGAAAATGTTGCAAGAATCCTCCAATCGATTGTTCACTAAAGGATCTGTCACAAAGGAGTGAAGAAGCAAAGTGAGGTTCTTTACCAGTTTCCTACACAGAAACAAACTTTATCTCAATGAACCAGGGACAGTTAAAGCCAAAGTAAAAGCCCTGTTTGGAAAATAATCCCCCCGCTGGGATTTAGCATCAACTCTAACATACACCTGCTTCATAAAAGAAGCAAAATCCTGTTTCAGCTGAGGCAACACTTTCTTTTCACTAATTGTAGGATCCCATTTATTTGAAATCCAATCAAACGTCCTCCATCTTGCAATAAACAAGAACCTGCACTGATGGTGTTCTCTTTCTTTCATTGTTTTTAGATGATTAATCCCAGCAGGTTTCCAGGAAAGCAGCTCACTTTAACGCAAACAGACATCAGGAATAATGCCGTTAACCTGGGATGACTAGAAACTGCCGCTCCAGTAATGCCAGTACTTCAGCTCCCTCTCATGTTGTCTCAACTCCTGACCTGTTTCACTGTGTTTCCAGGGGTTAACGCCAAATAGAGGAATGATCAAGGGAGAAATAGCTCAAACTCCATGTTTTCTTTTGAAGGGCGGCGGGGTTTAAGCGTAACCAACTGGGCCTGTAAACATTTTGGACGTTTTCCAGGTCTCCTCTGGCTTCCAGTCTGCCTCAGACTTGCCTTTGATTTTTTTTTTTATTTTACATTTTTTTTTATTTTCAGGACGGAGGGTGAAAGCGGACGCGGCCAGAAAAGCTCCACCTCTCTACATCCACCTGCGTACGAAGACATCTACCCCTCCTTCCAGAAACACAATCCAACATAAACACGCAGCAAAAGCTGCGGAGGACCTCCCGTCTGTCTTTGATTATTCCTGTTTCTGTCTAAAAATAATGTGAAACTGATTCCACAACCTGTGCTGTATTTTCCAAATAAACCTACAGAATCTGAGGTGTTTCATTCACAAGAAAAACAAAAGTGACTTACACAGATCCTGCCAAGTACCATAATAATTTAGTATGAAGTCATGAAACTCACTAAGATTAGGCTTCCTGCAAGAAAACCTCATAAAATGAAGATTTATGGAGTTCTGCTCATTTTGAAAGCTTGAAGGTTTTAAAAATATAAACTCTGTGTTTAGTATTAAAAACACACATTCATCCTGTGCCTGTTGTTTCTCAATTGCTGCTTTCATTGCTGGTGAAAATGAACATTTCAGCTGATTGGTGAAACTGTTTTAAGCTGAAAACCTCTGAATTTTTACACATCATTTTCCTCAAAAAACCCATTGTTTTTTTTTTATTGCATTAAAAAACTTTGCACTAGTAGTTTCTTTACTTTTTTAAGCTCAGAAAGATGCAAAAAACAAATAAACATCTCTTGATTTTAAATCTAATGGTTAAAAACCTCCAATTGTGTACAATTTTTTTTCTTTTTTTGAATAGTTTCATTAGCTTTCAGACATTAATTCTATATAGTTAAGCTTTTAAAGATAGTTCATTTTTACCCAACTCAAACTTTTATGAGTCTGCAATCTAAAAAATATATATTTTTAATATATCTCTCACCCTTTTGTTAAGAAATTCCTTCTTGAGTTAAGCTTAGTTAATTGATCCCTGCAATGAAAACTTTATTTTTAATTTAAAAAAAATACATCAGTTATCATTGTTAGAATCCCCCTAAGAAGACATCAAACATGGTTAAAATGTCTTCTTTAAAAGGAACACAGAAGATTTTGACTCATAACTTGTCTGTTTTTTTGCAACAAATACTTCAGAATATCAGGTATTTTTTCCACATTTTAAATCTTCCTGGATGCCTCCAAAGATGCATCCTGAATCTGCCATCCGAAAACAGGGTTCAGCTTTGTTTACAGTTACACCACACGGGGGCAGAAACACGGGGCAAATGTGTGCACAGACTCGAGTAACGCTGAATTACCTAGCAAAAAACAACAATAAAAAAAAACAAAGAAATACCCAGAATCCCTTACAGAAATATTATTTTTAGTGAAAATGCCAGTAATTATTTGTTAAAAGGGAATTTGTTATATAGTTTGAACTTTCTAAGGACCAAAAACTTTGATCTTTGATTAATAAATTATGGAAATAATTAGAAACCATTAATTAAGCATTCTGAACAAAAATGCAAACGCTTGAAGTTGGAATTTTCTTAAATAAAATCCATATATGCATGCATATTACCTGTATCTTGCATAAATATTGACAAATACTTCGGATTTTTCTACACAACAGAAAGCAAAAAACATTGTCATGCGCAGTTTGGATGCGCAGATGTGAAACCGCAGAAGAATATGACTTACATTATTTTTACAGCTCAGTAAAATGCGGGTGGCCGAAGAAAAAGACCATAATTTCAGCATTGTGCGAAACTGGAGATCATTTATGAAAGCTGGGCAGCGCGCAGAGGAATAACAGCAAACATGTCTGCTTAGATTTTGTTTTTAATCCCTAATATTGACTGAAAATCAAAAATGTTCACAGTAGAACTTGTGCGCAAATAACGTAGACCTGTCTGGCTCTGCGCAACAGGTGTTCCAATCACGCGCGCTCATGGATCAGACACTGAACTTTTAGAACTTTTAGAACCTTTTAGTCCTGATCTAAACACCCTGAAGCTCCCGGATTCCCCCGCAGCTCTGCGTTTGCTGGTGGATATGGAAACCTGCAGGTATTTTTCTTACACAGGAAAATGCTCAGATGTTCCTGCGTCAGGCTGCGGTAATTGGAGCGCTGACCTCATGTTACGTATTGTGTCTGCATTGTTGCAACAGCAAACACCGTATGGCCCACGCTCTCAGGGGGGAGGCCTTCATTGTGGAGCTCACGCACAGCTGAGATTCTGGAAGTGGAGGTTATTGTGCGCCAAGATTTACAACAAGGAGCTTTGTTGGGATTCACAAAAAGCTGCACGAGTCTATTACACAAACACACTTTGGTTAGAACGTAAAAAATTATGCAAATGGATTATAATAACTCTTCTCTGCTTTCAGAACTTTTTGCACTTTGTTGCCTAAAACGTTTTTAAACTGAGATCTTCTATTATTTGAGCTTGTTTGTTTTTTAAAATAAATACATATGGTCATTAATTGACATTTAAAATTTTGAATTTATTTTTACAGCTTGGATTTTTTTTTTGTCCTTAAACTATTGTAAAAGTCAAATATCACACAATTTAAAGAAATTTAATCTGTACAGCAAGCAGTTTTAGTTTTTTGTCATCTCAAGGTTAATTCCTTTTTAAAAGTTATATATATATATAAGTGTGTGTGTGTGCAGAAATATATATATATATATTAGGTTTTTACCTTTTTCTCCCTAAATTTTTTTTCTAAAGTTTTACCCTTTGTGTAATTTATACTTTTTTTTAATTACGCCTCATTTTTTATTATTTGCTTCATTTTAAAATGTATCTGCTTTTAATTAAGTTTTTTTTTTCTCTCAGATTATAAACCCTATATAATGTTGATTATATCGAAATAATGACATGGTTTTGAATTCCAATATTTCTGAAATTGTCTTATTTTTAAACTTTTTAAAATTAACCTTATATATAAAAATCTATATTTCAGTTGTCAGAATTGTCAACCTTTCATTTTCACCTGTTTGACCATTTTTATAGAACTATTTTCCATTTAATATCCTTAGTTTCCTATTCAAATAAGTGTTTTATTGTTATTAGTTTTGCTTTTTTACTTATCGCTTAATATTAAAATTTTAAATTTGAAAACTTAAGTTTGAAAGTAATTTATCTTTCTACTTCAAACTTTTCAAGTTATTTTTTTCAATGTAAACACTTTTAGAAAACAGAACTAAGTACAATGTTAAACTCCTCGATTTGCAAGGAGATACATTTCTCACACTTTTTTTATGGCGGAAATGAAAGTGTTTAATAAAAGCACAAAAAAGCTCCTGACAGCATTTATTGTTATTATCTTAATTGCAAAAGCTGATCTGTGTCTGAAACCCCCCTGAGATCATTTTTAGCAGCTTCGAGTCTTCCAAACAAGTCCCCGGGCGTCCCTCCGTCTTCGCTGCTCTCTGCTCACTCCGTGCGCTTTGGCGCGCGTTACTGCGTAAAAGAGCCAGAGCTCGGAGACTTGGGAGTGGAGGGTGGGGTGGGGGTGGGAGCACAAATGAATTCCACGTTTGCAGGAAAACACGCTGGAGGCGCAGTGAAACTTTGTTGTTTATGAAGAACACGTGAAACCAATCAAATGTGAATTATCTTCCTGTTGTTGCAGCTTTTGTCGTTTGCTGGTTCTGCTGCTCTCGCCAGCGGTGTCACCACCTCCCAGCGTTACGGACGCACGTGGAGAGAGCTCACATGCACCCGCAGTGACAGACGAGCGCGAACGTGCGTCTCTACTGTTCTTTACATTCTGGATTTTCAAACTTCTTCCATCTATTCGCTCTTTCTCCCATACACGGACGTGCACGAGGAGCGTCAAAACTTCATGGACGACGTTATAACTAAATACACTACTTATAACGGCTTAAAAAATGCCTTTTTGCAGCGTGTCTCACTGTGAGGCTTTGCCCCGCCCACCACAGCAAGCATAAACCAATCAAATCAATTGTTACATGTACAAGGACTATTAGTTTGAATCCATCTGCATTCGTTGGCTGGTAATCTTTAAAGAGTTGAGATCATCTAACATTATGAGGCCCATAATGTCCAATTTAGCTGATGTCCCCCTACTAAAAAAATCATTTATTAAAAAACAAAAATACAGCCCGGTAAACACACTTTAGAACTGAATTTCCGCATCTGCTGACATCAAAATTTGGGGCATATTTGAGTCATTTTTGCTTTTTGTGAACTTTTACAGCGAAAAGCCTCATTTCTCCTCTTCTGTAACAACTTCCTCAAGTTTCCCTTCCCTTTTTTTCTTCTCCTTTTACGACCAGTCTCCCTTCCCGGTCCACCTCAGAGAGCAGGTGTTCAGCTCATTCAGGCAGGGGTGCGGTGAGGTCAGCCTCATCAGCTGCAATATTACAAATGGCCATATATGTTCATGAGGGGGAGACCACCGAGGATCATGGGACTGGGTTCTGACTGCTGCAGCCAGTCACACGTGGATCTGGGATTTGTTTCAGCAAGTCTGTGGAAAGAGATTTATGAACAGCCTTCACTTTAATGTCTTAACATTTATGAGAATTTTGAAGGATTTCTACAAATATGAGCCTTTATGTTCTATAAAAAAAAAGATATTATTCTGTCAGATGTGGTAAATGTAGTTATAGATGGTTAGAAATGTGTTAAAGTCTACAGTTGCAGAGAGTGACACATATATTAATCAAGCACAAGAGGCATAATGCAACAACACAAGTCAAATATGGCAGACTAACAGAAAAGGAAAAAGATTCTGTTTTAATTGTTTAAATACTGAGCCACATGGCATTAAAAAAATTACCAGTTCTCTCAAATTAATAATTTGTGTGCACAAATAAAAGGATTTGGGGGGGGGGGGGGGGGGGGGGGTACATATTAGCATTTTGTGTGCATCACATTTAGTATCATCAATTCCAACTTTTTATTTGTGGGCACAAAACACTGACTTGTTCACTAAAATGCTAATTTGGACTCCAAGAAATGTTCATAAGATGCTTATTTGTGGTCAGACAGAAATTTATCATTTTTAATTTATGTGCTGCAAATATATATATTTTTCTCACTACAAGCAAATTTGTGCACACACAATCCTAATTTGTTCTCATTACATGCTAATTTGTTAACACAAAATACTAATTTGTTCTCACATGCTAATTTGAGCACACAAAATGTGAATTTTTTTCTACCAAAATATACATTTGTGACCATAAAATAACAGTTCTTGACTACAAAATTGTGATTTGTGTGCTCAAAATGCAAACGTGTTCTCACACGCTAATATTTCCCACAAAACATTAATTTGTGACAAGTCTTTTCCAGGGCTCCCTAAACCAACTTCACAAAACAGAATGAACTCAGCTACACATTCCTTCTGAGAACCAGTGAATGAATTTGTGTCCTCTGTAGGGCGACATGTTTTTGGATTGTGTTATTTGACTTAATTATTTAGTGCTACACACTCAAACTGAATTTAATTTTTTATACGTCAGACTTATACTACTCACAATAAGTAGCAGTATTGTGAAAACATCGGTATATGTCGTTTACACAATGTTTCACTTCACAGATTTTTGGGTAATTGTATCGCGGTAATAGACACACACCACATTCAGTGTTTTCCACATAGTTGTCTCACTGTGTACAGTGTGCTTTACTTATTGGGACCAAAGCAAAGACATTCTCAGTGTGGCATCAACATTCTGTGGGTATAAAAATCTGTTTTTTTATGTATAAGTCATTCCAACACGTTACTTAATGGACGAGCAGCACCACCTGGCCATAGCTTCAGGTTTGCAGTAGACAGTCGGATGTTTCACGTGTACTTGTCTCAAAGTGTCATCAGCAGACTTTTATGAAGACACAGAACTACTGATAGATTTTGTGGCAGACTCAGGAGTGGAGCCTCGTGAGTGACAGACCACAACCATGACCAGAACCTGAGGATCTCTGCACTCAGGCATGGTTTGGCAAACGCCACACAGCTCCAGGCCTCGACTTGAATGCCAAACGACCATCGCAGGTGTCTCCAATGACACCAAAACACCGCCGTGAACCTTTGGGAACAAGACCATGTGACCTGGACAATGCAGCAATGGTCTACCGTCCTGTTTACTGATGAGTGTCGGGTCACCTTGCACAGAAGCAATGGTTGTCTGTGTTGCTGGAGTAGGCAAGGTGAGGGACATGCCGAGGTCAACATGGTCTGCAGGGTTGGCTTTGGTGGAGGAGAGGTGCAACGATCACCAGTCAATTCAACTGATGTGGGGGGTCTTTAAGATGCATCTCCAGCTGTCTATGATGCTCTTCGTCCCTGGACAACGCAAAAAACCGAGAATTAAACATGTTCTTGTGGTATTTTTTTTTTGGATGATGGCGGGCATATATGGACAAATTTAAGCTTAGAATTGCATTTTTAAGTATTTCTTTATTCAAATCATGAATCAGAAGCAGATGAAAAAATGCCATTTGAAAAAAGTGCTTAGTTGTGACGTCAAAAATACACCAGGTGTGTCACAAGCTCCTGAGGAGAAAGGGTGGGGTTTGCTCACGCCAAAGGTCCCGCTCACAACTCGGAGGCAAATTTCTGATGAACCTCTGCGAAAGTTATGTCCTAAAACAACAAAGGCTTTTGATTTTGCCTAAAAACTACGGTGGCTGACAGGGCTCACACTACATACAAAAGAAACAATGCAACAGCATTACCTGAAGCACAACGACATTACCTGAAACACAACATCATAACCACAGCAACAGCATAAACCGCAGTAAAACGGAAATGAGGACTTTTTTTTTTTCCTACCGGCGGGAAAAAAAAAATTCAGTTTCATACTACTCGGTACGACAGAGTTTTAGAGCTACCAAAAAAAAGTGAAATTACGAGATTTTAAACCGTAAATTTACGAGAAAAAAACTTGTTATTTTACGAGATTAAAGTGGAGGTGGGCATACAGAGCGGCAAGTGAACGCCGCACAGCAGCAGAGCAGACCGACTAAACTTAGTTGAACAGGTGAGCTGAATGTTTACTGATGACGTTCCAAATGTTTGGAAGCTCATTGTTTGATTTATGATTTATTGATTGGTGGTTTGCAGGATCTCTGCAGCCCGATGAAGACATCGGTGTCCCCGCAGCTGTCCATTTGAATCCTTTCTTCCTCCATTAAAGACAAGATCTCTGCGTCTGTGTGACGCTTCCGTCTGAGGAGGAGCACTTTTGTTTGTTTGTTTTTTGGCATTTTTAACGTTCTAATGCTAATATAACAGACTATTTTCATTCATCTTTATTGTTTTGTGTTGAAACGGGACGTTACATCTGGAGGAGGGGGCGTATGCAACACTGTTTACTTCAGCATTGGCGTTCGGATGACAGGTTCATGACGTAAGGTGACAAATGGACTTCTGGGTTTGTGATTTACGACTTAAAAGTCGTTATAAAAAAAAAAAAAAGACAAAGAGCGTTAGATGCACATGTCATTATGTGGAGAGCTGGGTAAATTTATATTTTTAGACAAACGTATATTTGTAAGAAATTACGTTATCTAGTAAGAAAACATCCTAATCTTGTCCAAATATCACGTAGCTCTGAGGAGCGCCGAATAGTTTGAAACTGAATTGGAGTTTTTTCGGCGGTTAGAAAAAAAGTCCTCATTTCCGTTGTGCTGCGGTTTATGCTGTTGCTGCGGTTATGTCGTTGTGTTGCGGGTAATTTCGTTGAGCTTCGGGTTATGAAGTTGCATTGTTTCTTTTGTATGTAATGTGAGCCCTGTCGGCCACTGGAAAAAAACAGCATTATCATAATTAAAAGATCACTGGTAAAACTTTGTCAATAGTTCAAAACGTGATCGAAGAACGTCGTCCATTTCTTTTAATACTTCACGTTTTGATTGCAACTCCAACTTTGAGACATCCGTCACTTTTTCGCCTATTCAAGTGAAAACATCAAATAACAGACTCCCCTTTAACTTTATTAGCAACCACCGAAGAACAAACGTGAGCTTAGGAGCGCCCTCTACTGTCTTCCTAACCTTGTGTCTTTTCAGTGCAGCTGTATGTCAGATCCAAACACTAAACAAACGATAAACAAACGTTAAACCACTGAAATGGAAAATGAGACGCGTAATAAAAATATCAACGATGTCTCGACATTTTTTAATAAAGGATTTTGCTACATTGTTAGCAAACGCTGAGTAAGCTAAAGGCTTGCAGCCTATACTCTTAATTGAACAGGAAATATGCAAATTGCTGTGGTTTTGATCATAAAAAGGATTAAAATGATTGTAATCACACACATAAATGGCATTTGTAGTACAGATTAGAGGACGCATATTTATTTTAATATTAGTAACATTATTATGTATCACAATAAACCGCCTTAATTATGTCCACCCGACCAAGGCAAATTTTGCTCACAAACTCAAAGAATCAAAACTGCCCATTTAGGTATGAAATTACAGAATCATTGTGTAAACTCTCTTTTAAATGGTAAATGGCGTATACTTATATAGCGCCTTTCTTCCTACAAGGACAAATCGCTTTACAGTCACTGACCCATTCACCCAGTCACACACACATTCACACACTGGTGGCTGCTCCGCTGCCAAACACAGGCGCCTGCCTACCACCAGAGGCAAGGTGGGGTGTCTTGTCCAAGGACACTTCGACTCATGGGCGTGCAAGGCGGGAATCGAACCTGCAATCTTACGATCATGGGTCGACCGCCCTACCGCTGCACCACGGCCGCTTTTAAAGGTTTAAAATGAAGACATTTCTATAACTCAACAATTTTCTTCTAAGGTCACTAATGTCAATCAACCTGGAGCACAAGAAGAAAACAAGAGTTTTAGTGCTTATTATGGCTCCCCCTACTGGTTTAATGAATTTTACAAATGAAGTATTTTTCTTAAAAAAAAACAATAACCCTGAAATGTGCAGCTATGACCTATAAAACAACATTATGCAGCTGCAGACTTAAGCAAACGAAACTTTCTGTTGCTTTTTCTGCTCTTTGTATATAAGGAAAAAGATGAAAGTTCGCACATAACTGCATTAGCTATTTGTAATATTTCAAACAGAGCAATCCAGATTAGAGGACACTTCACTCAGTGATGTTTTGCATAAAATAGATTGTTTTCTACACAGTTTGTCTGACCTATGACCCCCTTCTCTTTAATGCCCGGCTATCAAATCAAACTCCTAAAAAGACATTTTGTGAGCCCAGCAAACATATTGATCCAATTTGATCCTATTTTTTGATGTCAAATATGACTGAACTTTTCAAGAGAAGTTTCCTGTGCTACAAATTATAATAAACAAACTAAGTGTACAAGATAATTACCACAAAAAGCCCAGAAAATACACAGAAAAGACACTCAACTCTGCAAAGGCAAAACATGCTGAACATATAAAAACACATCCGTGACAGAAATGCTACAGTTTAAAAAAAAAACAGAAATTGAAGTGAAACATAAACAACTAGGGGTTTTAAAGGGACCATAAACAGCCGCGCAACAAACTAATTCTTAAAAAATGTAATTCAATTAAAAAAAAGGTTTTTACATTATATTTTTTTAATAATTTATACAAACAGAATGCTTTGATCCATTGCAAAAAAACTTTTTTCTCTTCTCTATAGACTGTTTCTGTAGGACAAAGGATGCACCTTGATCCTTTTTTTTGAGCTTTTGTTAAAACAAATGATTGACATGATTTAGATTTCCATACATGGGTGCAGAAGATCCATCTAAGAATCAACTTGAAATGTTGTTGTCAACCAATGGGGATTATGGGTAAGAAAGTATTTTCTGTGAAACCACAGATTAAAGAACGAAGGACTTGCAAAAGGAGAAAAAAGGGCCATCGTTTAGATTCAATTGGAACAAAAAGTTGTTGCACAAAAGCCTACAGGTCAAGTATGTATCTGCCTGTGATAAGTTGAGGAAAATCTGTTAAGATAGGCTAGAAGTATAAAAAAAAAAAACTATTCAAAATTGGTTTAAAAATGTGACTTCTGCGTCTTACTGCTGCCATAGCTGCTTTACTGAGTTATTTTTAGGAGTCTATTTATTTAAAACGAGGGACAATTCACACAAAAACCCTGATCACGTGAAACACGAAAAGATGTATTGTGCCAGTTTAAGCAAAGTTTGCTAATTTCCTCCTGTAGCCCCTAACAAAGTAAAAACAAGTAAAAGCAAATCAATTCAAGTCATTGAACATGTTTAACTGGGATAAAGGTTGCAAACAAAAACATAACTGAGGCAAAAGGTTTGACCTAAAATCACAAAATCTAAAAAACTACAAATATTCTGATACAGCTACATTGTAAAGTGCATGCAGTGCAGCTGTAATAAAAAAATAAAATGAAAAAAATTGAGAGAAAAATATTTACTAAACGTATGATATTTAAGAATAGAGAAGGAAACAAAAAATAAAAAATGAAAGTAAAAGAAAAAAAAAAGTTTTTCATGATTCAAAAATGCATTTCACTTCAGTTTATGCAATTGGGTAAAAATGATTATACAAAAGTATTACTTGCAGCTTGGACTGGACTTTAATAAGAGCCTGTTCTCAATGGGTTTGAGCAAAATTCATCAAGTTCTAATGGCTCTGTTTGGTTTAAGGACCGAGTGACGTCTTTGATTTTTCTTTCTTCTTTATATTCAAATGAAAACAGTTGGAAGCAATAAAAAAAGAGCTGCATGGCTCTGCTGCAAACTCATCCAGTTGTCGCTTTAACGGTCGATTTAATTACATGTTGGAAATTTATTGCCCTTGTCTTTTAATTGGTACATTTTTTCCTGCACTTCAATTGTTTTTTACTCTTCCCAAAGCCAATTCTTATTAACACACTGGCTGGGAGGCTTTGTAAATAATAGTTAGAACTAAATGTTTCCTTTTTTCAGATCAAAAAACAAGAATTTTGATAAATCAATTAAGCTGATTATCTCTGTTTTGATGAATTCATCATCTAGGTTATTGATTCAGTTTTTAACCATTTTATTTGAGCGACTTCCACCATTTATGGAGAAGCAGTAGCATTCTAAGCAAGTTCTTAAAGCGGCTGCAGCCTGCAGAAGTAAACAGGTGTGTTAAAATACTGCTAACGAGCATTAGAGCATAAAATTATTAATGAAAAGCATTTATATTTCAAATGACTAGTTATTTTAACAGGTTACAAGTAGGTAGCTTTGATGCTTCTGTAGCAATTTGTAAGGTGCATTTTTGTGTAAAATTATTTTTAAAAATAGGACTATATTGGTTAATTTAAATGTCGAGGAAGAGGTTAAATGAGCAAAACAACTAACTGAGACGTCTTTATTTTTTAAATAAAGACATCTTAATGCAATTTCTCTGGAGAAGGGTGTTTCATTAACTGCAGCAGACAGCTTTTGTTTTATTTTTTTTATTAATGGTTAGTTTGTTTGCTGTTTGAGTGAGTTTTTCAGTGAAGGATTTACTCAAAAGAGCGATCCCGTCCACATAAAGTGAAAATGAAAGGACAGAGAGACGCTTATGTGGCCGAGCAATGCCTCATAAAGACCTGCCTCCCCGTTCCCCGCTTTCCATTCCTCCTCTGTCAGTAAACACAACAGTAAGATATAACATTTCACACTAACAGAAATTAGGAGCAAAGAGAAAAGCAAACATAGGAGAATTTGGGAGCTGGATATTTTGGAAAAGAAATCCTGTGTTTGTATTAACATTTCACCTTTGGGAAAACTTCTGTCACTGACAATTTAAAGGGCGGGCGGCCAAAATCATGTCAATTTGCTGTTATACTGGTATTTATGACTTTATTGAATTAGAGAGCAAAAAGAAAAAGTCTGTGGAGGGTCGAGATGTTTGGGGTGGGAGGAGTAAGGGAGAAGAAAGAAAGGAAGCGGTTTCCTCCGAGGACAGAAACTCTGCACTTATTTTTGTTTCAAATGTGTCTCCATCCACATATGGTCCTGGTTGTGGCCTATAGTCGGAGAATCTTAGCTGTGACCCGTGACCCGCCTTCTCAGACTGACATAATTTTGGCCGTCTTGTTCTGGGTTCTGTTCAACCCCGTGTCCCTGAAGTTCAAGGGTCACCTCAGGGAGCAGCAAATTAACCCAATGTGTCAAATCTGGCATGACACCATGTTCAGTTTGAAAATTTTCCCCTTTTCCACCTCCACGCAGGTGGAATTTCTTTCTCTTTCGTCTGCTTGCTGAACAGAAATCTCTCCCCCCAAGTTTGATTTTGTCTCCTTTTCTTTTCTGACATCTTCTCTTTTTTTTTTTGGGAGGGGGGTGGGGGGTGGGTACCGGTTTCTGATCTTCCCTCTCACAAACCGTTTCCATCACAGCCCAAATCCTTCTTTCTCCGCCTTTTCTCCCCGCAGTTAAGACGTTTCAGTTCAGCTGTCACAAATTATGTTCGCCTGCCCAGCTGTCAAAACAGGGGGGGTGTCCCTTTCATTCCACCTCACATGCTACGAAAGGAGAAGGGAGGGAGGGGGGGGGGGGGGGGGGGCTTTAACGCTCGTGTTTGGACACAAGCAATTATCTCTAATTATTGTTTTTCTTTTCAGTTTCCCTGTCCCGATGGAGGTCCGACCAGACGAACATGCAATAATCCGCTCCAGTCGTCCGGGATCAGTGGGCCTTCCAAGTCCAGGCTCGGTCCTGGGACTCTACGGCTTTCATCTCAATGTGAGTCAGGAGTTGATTCAAACATGTAGTGATGGGAGAATTAACCCCAGAGACCCAGCTTTCAATGGGCTCAGCTAAGAGATTATATGTGTTGATGGCAGGCTTTTCTATGCACTGGGCTTTTCAGAACTTTAGCTGTTAAATCAAGGCACCGCAGTAAGGTTCCTCACCTCTACATCTTCCTATGCAGAGCATCTTTTCTTTCCTTTTTGCAACTGTTTGCAGGAGAATGAGAAGCAGCATCCCTCACACGTCCCCAGCCGAATGACTCTCATCAGACTGCCCCTTTGAGTTTACATTTGTTGTGCAGCTTTTTGAATTCCCATGACCATCGCTGAGCCTCTGCGGCTTTATTTTTCCAGTTCAATGTGGGGCATAAATTCAGCAGAACATAAACAAGCGGCTGATATTGGATGAATATAATCATTTTTAGTAACTTTTAACACCTTTTAAAAGTCTATCCTCTGGAAAACCAAGGAAATAAAAATTGAAATAAAGGGTTTGCACAACCTTATGCTTAACAGGCCTGAACAAACTTAACTTGCCTCCTTTGAACATTTCTTCAGGAGTTTGATCTGCGGGTATTTTAGCCTCTGTTCTAATTTTGTTGTGTGTGTGTGTTTTATTATGAGGGGCTTATTATTTTATTGCATGCTTGGGGATTGGTGTTTTTGCGTTCTTGTTTGTTTTTTATGTACAGCACCTTGAGCTGTTCTTTTTCATAAAAGGTGTTTTAGAAAGAAAATGAATTTGAATTTTAACTCTTTCAGCTCGGTAGACACAAACTGCTGCATGCATTTTCACGCATTAACTTGTTCCCATTCTTTCTTTCACCGTTTGGTATATTCCTTTAGATGTCGCCACAGCGAATCAGCTGACAGAGTTTTATGCCGGGTGCCCTTCCTGACACAAACCTGTATTTTATCTGGGCTGGGTACCGGCACTCCTCTATCTGAACACCTTGCACTTGTACAGAATGATCTGGGCTTTAAATTGGAATTAACCCTTTTACACCAAAGCTAGCTCTGTACGTTAGTAATGTGCTGCATATCAGTGCAAAGCTGATGAGAAAAGCCGCTTTTCTCTGCATCAGAATCAACTGATTCTCGTTGATCGCGTTGTCACCGGTGACGCCTAAATAACCAACACTCTTCAATGTACTGTAAATCTTTGACTGTTTAGTTTATGCGATCAACGTGAATCAGCTGACACTGACGTGGAGAAATGTGTCTTTTCATATTAGCTTTATTACTAACACAAAGTGTTGCATAACGGTGCAAAGCTGCTTTTCTCCGCTTTAGCTGAAATTCCGTTAGTTGCACAAACAGTTGAAGAGTAACGATCATCGAAAGAATGCTAAAACAGTGTTAAAGAGTTAATCAAGCTGTCGTTAAAGCTTGATGAGCTGCAGCTAATGTAGCAAAGCCAGCAAAGCACTCATTTATGAGCAGTTGTTGACTTAAAATGATCCAGTGCTATTCTTTTATCGCTGCAGCTGTTGCAAAAGATAAACAGCAAAAAACTGGATATGTCTAATAAAATGTTCAGAATAAAAAATATTAACAATCTTTTAAATCCAAACATTACATAGAACAGACTGCTTTATTTTCATAGCTACAGAATGTCATTTATTATAAAGACATTTAATCATTTATAAAAATATTTCTGTTAAGGGTTGTGAAAGACCCTCGATTGTGTTTACTATGCGACTTTTGGACAACTGGAGATTAAAAAAACATCATTTTACGTTGATGATGACCATTTTGAAATTGTCACTTTTTAATATGAATGAATATTTATAAAGATCACAGAGACAATTATGGTTTAGAAGATATAACTGGGGGTTCTGGATCATCTGACACACAGTGTATATTTGTATAAACCCCTTTTGTTATTTAGGCTAAACTAAACTGATAACATTTGTATCCCTTTTTTTGTTGGACCGGACGGAAAAGAAGAAGAGGAAAGAAGGGAGGGGTGTTTGAGAAAAGGGGTAAGGGCACAAAAGAAAGAGGGAAAGGGGGAGTTAAGCAGATCTGAAGGATGATTACAGAGGTGGGGGGGGGGTACAATCATGACAATCAGGTTTATCATCATTACTATTTGTGCTCAGGTGGGTGTTTAAGTTCTGCTGAGGTGGATGATGGAATGTAAAAAGAGGGGGAGTGACCATCCATCCCCACACCTAGCAAGTGGACCCAAGTGAAAACCGCAGCGGTTGCCAGGGCCTCCCGACGCCGGCACGGTATAGCAGAGAAAGGGAATCTGCCGGCGGGCCAGGGCTAGCAGGGCCACTGCAGGGGCCCCCAACGCCAAAAAACAGGGAGGTAAAGAAGCACGAGAGTACAGGCCTTAGTCCAGCCTTGATTATTTAATTTTAATTTCCAACATCGCTAGGCCTACAGCTTTTTAAGACCTGGATTCAGTAAGATTTTCTTGATTCATATGACAACCAATGTGTCTGCTTTAATTTTTTTTCAGTCAGTTTAAAGAAATTGGGAATAATTGGATCAAAATAAATGACATAAGTGTTTCATTGCCACACCATGACGCTCCTACAAGAACAATTAAAACAATTATACATCATGTTATGATGGGTTTATTGGTTAATTTCAAGCAATAAATACAGAAAGCAGCCAAAAAACATGGAAAAATAAAACCTAGTCAAGATTTAATTAATTGTGAATCGTGACTATACACCAAGGTGGAGAAAATATAAAATAACTGTAATAATCAAAGTAGCACTAAAAGGGCAAAGTTGAAGTCCAATAAAGTGTAGAATATACTAACAACTACATTTAAAGCCAATCTTAATGACAAAACCTACATTGTATTTGGTCACTTTTTACAACTCTCTATGGCCTACTGAATATTAGAAAGACCACCAAGGTCAACATGTAAGGTATATCCATGTAGAAATGTACTTTTCTGCTGTTAATGTGGAATATATTAGTCTGTAAAAGTCATCTGTCTGAATGACAACTATTCAACTGAGCTCAGCCTTGCAACTATAATCCTTCCATGTGCCGGAGAGGCTAAGACCTGAACTTCTCCTTCATAGGAGACACAGAAGTTACACTTATGGGCTAAATGGGTGATAGACACATACAAGGTTTTACAGTTTCTTGAAGAAATCTCTTTTTCCCCATTTTTAGCTGTTTGAGGATGGTTAAAAAAAAAACTGATATATTTACAGCTAAGTAAAGGGCCTATATCATCCAAAAACAACCTTTTGAGTTTTTAAGAGTATAATAATGTAATTTCCTCACGAAAAAAAGTGTATTTTGAAAGGCTTATGAAAAGCATGAAGAAACATGAAAGAAACTTTACCAGTAGGGCACACTGGATTATAAGGTACACCATCAATAAATGATCTATTTTTGAACTTATGACAAATATAAGGTGCACCAAACTATACGTCTGTCAGCCAGTCAGACTTTAGTAATTGCATTCTCAGTAAATCTAGAGCTTGTTTTTAGCACACTACATGTTAGCCACGGTAGAGGCGTTAGCCATGTTAGACTATTACTATCTGTAACTCCCAACCCAGTTTGGAACAGACTGTTACTGCCAAAACAAACATTCATGTAACTGTGCCAATTCCCAACCCACAGTGGCTGACAGAGCTCACACTGCATACAAAAGAAACAATGCAACTTCATTACCCGAAGCACAACAAAATTACCCGCAACACAACGACATAACGGCAGCAACAGCATAAACCGCAGCACAACGGAAATGAGGACTATTTTTTCCTACCAGTGAAAAAAACCCAATTCAGTTTCAAACTATTCGGCGCTCCTCAGAGCTACGTGATATTTGGACAAGATTAGGATGTTTTCTTACTAGATAACGTAATTTCTTACAAATATACGTTTGTCTAAAAATATAAATTTATCCAGCTCTCCACATAGTGACATCTGCATCAAACGCTCTTTGTCTTTTTTTTAATTACGACTTTCAAGTCTTAAATTTACTAGAAAAAAACTCATAAATAAACTTAAAATCTTTTTATTCTATTTATTTTATTAATCTATTTATTTTATAAAATTTACGAGAAAAAAGTCATAGATTTGTGAGGAAAAAACACCAAAGTTTTCTGTTTATCGGAGCAAAGCTTGAAGATCAAATATGTGGAGCCTTTTGTGAAGCTTTATTTCCGGATAGTTTTAAAAAACAAAGAGATACGGAACATTTTGGTGACTCAAAATCAGATTATTTCCAGTGGAGCCGGCTTTCCGGGGTTCGGTGTTAGTAAAGCGGAGTTTCATATGTAAAATAAGGAGCTCAGAGACACCTTTGGGTGTAGAGGACCGCTGCAGCCTTTATTTTCCTTTTCATTCACAAACCCAGAAGTCCATTTGTCACCTTACGTTATGAACCTGTCATCCGAAAACACCAATGGGGAAGTAAACAATGTTGCATACGTTCCCTCCTCCAGATGAAACGTCCTGTTTCAACACAGAACAATAAAGATGAATGAAAATAGTATGTTATATTAGCATTAGGACGTTGAAAATGCCACAAAGAAAGTGCTCCTCCTCAGGCGGAAGCGTCATACAGACGCAGAGATCTTGTCTTTATGGAGGAAGAAAGGATTGAAGTGGACAGCTGCAGGGATACCGATGACTTCATCGGGCTGCAGAGATCCTGCAAACCACCCATCAATAAATAAAACATTAATAAATCTTACTCGGTCTGCTCTGCTGCTGCACTGCGTTCACTTGCGGCTCTGTATGCTCACCTCCACTAATCCCGTAAAGGTACGAGTTTTTTTCTCCTAACTTTACGGTTTAAAATCTCGTAGTTTTACCTTTTTTTGTGGCCCTTAAACTCTGTCGTACCGAATAGTTTGAAACTGAATTGTTTTTTTTCCACCGGCAGGAAAAAAGGCCTCATGTCCTCTTTTTCCATCCGTTGTGCTGCGGTTTTTGTCGTAATGCTTCGGGTAATTTCGTTGTGCTTCGGGTTATGCTGTTGCGTTGTTTCTATTGTATGTAGTGCCCTGTCGGCCACTGTACCAACCTTGTTAGTAGAAAAAAAAACACGGTCTGTCACAGCTACACGTTAATCGCATTAGCGTATTTACAATAACTCCCAACCTTGTTTCGATCAGACTGACATTATGACAGTGTGAAGTATTCCTCTAAAAAATCACAGCAACATCAGTAAACACAGCCAGAATTATTCCATATATAATCGAATCATGAAGTACACTGTTATTTACACAAAAACTAAAAGTTTTTGGTGTCCCTTATAGCGCAGAAACTACAATATGTTTTGTGTTTATTTAAAGCAGAAAATAAACCCCATCATTATCTAATCATGTTTTTTAATAGAGGAATAACTTCTGTCTCGTCAACTCGTCTTTCCATTAATTTTTTCTCAAAGATGGCTCCTCTTAAGCAGTTTTGCATTCACACCCCCTATCCTTTCCTATTAAAATACCCCCCTTTTTTGGTCTGATCCTCTCCTTTCTTGTGTCCTCTCTTCACAGTGGAGACATTACATGGTAAATCTCCATTGTCCTCCCTTGGAGTCTGTGTGTAATCTCTCTTGTCAAATGGAAAATTCGGCGATTAGCCCCTGCAAATTACAAGGGGCGATCAATGTTTCTGTTCAGCCTTCATTAACTGCTAACAGGGCTTCATCAGAACCACCCACACTACCAGGACCTTCAACCTCTCACCCCTGACACCTTCCAAAGTTGTCTCCCAAAGCAAAGTTTTCTCTCTGGATCTTTTTTGTGTTTCCTTAATGCTTTTGGAATTAAAGTACTGGGGTGTTAGACTCGGTCAGATAAAGGGTATTTATTTTAGACAAACAGGGGAGAGCAGCTATGGGTGTAATGCAGTATGCAGTAAACTTAGGATTGTGTGCGACATCATTTGGGAAAGCTCACATCTCTTGAAACACTGTGATGATGGGAAAAGAACACAAAGTGTCACTCAGAAACATGACATGCCGACATCGTGCTGAAGACCACCCATATGAGATATTACGCTGGACAAACAGAAGATTTTACTGGTGTAATATCTAGCAGATGGGGGTCAGACTGTGAAGAAGGCACATCAGACTGGGGTCATCTATGATGTTGGTCAACTGGTCATTTCTCCCAGCCTATTAACCACCTGGGATCAGTATGTTTTGTCAGCTTTTCCTGAGGTATGGGTTTCATTTGCTTTGAAATCAAACACGCGCAGCCCACACACGCCTGGAAACAAAGCTTTCTCTGACAAACACACCTAAACATTTATGTACTCTGAAGTCTGATTCAACAACCAAACTCTTGTACGTTTGAGAGAACACGTGTTAAGAGGTTTGTGACTTATGCTCACGGATGTATGAATTCATAAGATGTTTGCAGCATGTCTTTACTTTTTTTTTTTTCTTATGCAAACCATACAGTCTTTATTGGTTAAACAGACATTTTGGAATTTTTGTAAGATGTATGTTGGAGTAAAAGTACATTTACTTTAAACGTCATCTCAAGACCAAAGTCTTATGCTTCGTTTACACCAGTTCACGTCTCAAGTTTGCGTCAGCTGCCTCTCTTTTGACCTCAAATACACTGCTGGATGCTTGAGTGGGAGGAGCTACTGTAAAGAGGTTTTGGCTTCATCGCTACATGGAAGCATTGACTTTCTGTATATTTCATTTACAAAGCATGCAGACAAGGATGATGTTAAGAGATCAGGTTTATTTATTTTGATGATCTCTAGAAAATCATGAGATCAATCAGAAACTCTTCCAGTACAGTGAGGTTTACAATCTGAATGACGGCATTTTTCAGCGGTACTTCTTTCTCTCTGTGACCCATTCTTTCAATTACTATAACTCTTCAACCACTTACGCGATTTACGTAATTCCAGTGGATCCTGAAGTCAAGAAAAGCAGTTTTGTGCTGATGTGCAACACTTTTACAGTAGTGTTTCTGCAATCAACAATCAGCTGATTGTGTTGCGGAGAAAAGCAGTTTGGGTTAATGTGGAAAACTTTACGTTAGTAGTGTGTTGCATATCGATGCGGAGCCGATATGAAAGGTCGCTTTTCTCTGCTTTAGAATCACCTGATTCATGTTGATCGCGTGAACGGTTGAAGAGTTACGGTGTGTTAAAGAGCGTTTGTTGTTTCTGTGTTGCCGATGACATCTCCGGTGTTAAAGGGTTAAAATATATGACAATATTGAAAACAGAGGGAAAAAAACAATGTAAATATAAAAGAACATTTGTAGTACTTGAATTTTGTGTCAACTTTAAAAAATGTAGCTTATCGCTTTCTTGAACATAACCAGTTCTATTGTTTTATAGACATGTCTGATCTGGAAATGGATGTTTTTTTTTTACTGGTTTGTATTAGAAAAGTATGGAAGCCAAAAACCCTAAATTTTTTGTGGACCGTATTTTGCGAGAAAATTAAAGCACTTAAAGGTTTTTTTCATATGATAAAAGTCCTGAGTGATACGCAGTCCTTCCAGCATCATTCTGTAACAATAGTGCCTAACCCCCTCATCTGATCACTAATACATCAGCACATTCTCCACCTGAGTTAGATCAAATCGATTAATTGTAAAAAGATCATTTCTTCGGGTGACCAACTGCTTTGTTAATTCATCATGACAAAATGAAATTTGTTTTCACGTTATAACAAGAAAGTACATGTTGTTATCATGAAAAAACAGATAAAAAAATTGGGGTAGGCTGTTTCTCAGCTTCTATAGAAAATAAATGAATGTCATTAAATTTTGGAGGAATTTTTTGGAACTTGTAAGTACAGGGATTTGCTCTCATGTTGCTCAGATTTTGACCATGCATACTAATCTGGTATCACAACAATCCCAAGTTTCTTTACTGTATCCCAAACTCAAAGAGTACCCAGTTAAGTTTCCGTGGGACAGAAATGACAAACGGAAGCAAAACTTGATTAAGGCTCCAAAAAAAATAGAAAATTCCTGTATTTAAATAATTTATACCAAAGTTAAAAAAAAAAAATGCAAAAAATATATTTATATCACATCATATTTTATTTAAAAAGTAATGGACAGAAAGACAAAATTTACAAACATTTAAAAACTAAAGACGTAAAGAAAATAAAGTATGTAACCAAGCTTGAAAAAACATCTCCTAATTTCCTCCAGTCAAGATCCAGGGATTTCTCTGTTCTTTGTGCCACCAACATAATAGCAGCAACATTTGATTCAAGTTCATCATTTATTATCGGAGACAAAACTATTTGGAAAAATGATCTGGCTTTAAAATAACAAACAGAATGTTGTAAACCTTTGTAACGATTTATGATAACATCTAAAACACCTGCCAGTTAAAACTCATACCCAAATTGTTCTGGGCTGTTCTATAGATGGACTGAGGTGAGCCGGGAAACTTTCAGGTCTGATTTATCAAAATATACACATCCACCTTGTCAGCGCAAAGCCTGAGAGCCAGCATAGGATGTGCATTAGTCACAGGTCTTGAGTGACTCGCACATCTGTGAACACAGCATCAACGCTGAATGATAAACTCACGGAGCTATCCGGATGACTTTTTCCTTTTTCTTTGGTGGAAGGATTTATTTACTTTATGCACCGCCATGCATAAACACAATCTGCCTGAATTACAACAGCAAAAAAGGTCTGGGTGCTACACTGGTCTTCTGCCGTCCAGATTTGACAAACACAGTCCATCTGGCCCATTTGAAAATGCAAAAAATGCAGCATAGACTCTCTGAAGTGTTGCGTGAAAAAAAAGATCCCATAACAGGCAAGAATGGAAACTTTTTCCAATTTCATATCCAAACGGGATTTATGAAACATCAAATTAGTTCTTGCATATGGATCCTGCTCCGTATCTATCACTGCAAGATGAGTACATTAAAAGGAACTATCATATTTTTAGATAGATGTGTTTTTTGAAGGCTATTTTGGTTTAAAAATCTAAATTAACATTTGCGACATCAGATCATTTATTAGCAACAGAACAAAAAGAGAACCCCACAACATGGATTTATAAAAATGCTTGAGGAGTGTGCTTTGTGTTGAAAATGTTGTTCCCAAATGATTTATTTTATAAATAATTCTACAATAACAACAATAGTTCCATAAATAATTCTATAAATGTCCCAAAGGATATTTATGAAAGGCAGCAGTGGATGCAGTTTATTTCTCCAGCATAGAAAGCATAGCTGTGTACGTTTTTTTAGTTCGAGCAACATAGAGTATGAAATTTTGTGTGGGTAGATTTGAGCTTACTATAAAGCTACATTTACCACCAAAACTAATCGCAAAAACATTCATGACCATATGCAACATCCCCTGCTTCTATGAAATGCAAAATTACCTTGTCTGTACTTGCAGCTGTCATGTTTTGAGAATATTTTGATTCTACTTCTAAAAAAACGTTTTTTTATAGCTTTACTGTGTTTGAATGTCCACATGGTCCCACTATACTCAAAGGGGTAACAGTTTCATTTAAAGCTGCTAACCAAATTTTCCCTGATCCATTGCCTGTCTGTGTTTCAGTGTAGGAAGAAGCTGGTAGGTCCCGCCTTGATGCTACGTACTCACCGGGCAATAGTGGAATCGGTTAGGTTGATGTTTCAGACAAGAAGAGCATTTTGTGGTCCAGGAACAATTTTGGCATGGATGTACCTAAGGATCCCCTCTTTCAGAAAAGCACATTAGCAGTGAGAAAAGTCCAAAATGGCGGCCATTTGTAAAGATGGCGTCCATACCATCAATTGCTACAAAAAGATTCAATGTCTGTCTGTCCCAGTCTCAAAGATATAGGCTGTTCCTGCACAAAACATAGTCTTTAAACTTGAGGGATACCTACAGAATACTATTATGTGTACATTATGTGTTATATACATCTAAAAGAGCATGTGGCTAACACGCTTTCCTGAAAGAGGGGATCCTACGGGACATCCATGCTAAATTTACACGAGTATTTTAATAACCCTTGTGCTGTCCTAGGCACATTAACATTGGGAGTTGGGTCATCTAGACCCCACCAGACAGTGCGCTGAACCTTTTTTCTGCAATGATTTCACTGGTGTCTATGGATTACATGAAATCCTCTTCACCTTTATCCACCTTTGTCATGGTAGGGAGAACACGTCAATGTAAGGGTGGGGTCATGGGATAGCACAAGGGTTAACCACCTTCTCTACACATGATATGTGTTTAAGACCATGCTGAATGCGGGTTCTTGATCACGCTTTTAGCATATGGTGTTCACACTGGACTGTCACTACCTGAAAATAAGGCATGCGCTCACAGTTATAATTCCAGCCGGACACAAATCGCAATTATTAATTTTCTCATTCATGATTGGTTGGCACTTCTGTGAGAAAAAAGGAGACTAACCATATATCCCTACCAGATCATAATCCCTGATCAGGCAAAGTTGAACTTGTTTAACTTTCAAACTAAATTATACGCTAAGTGGACGCACCTTTTGTACATAGACCCCAAAAATAATTAAAAACTAGCGTTGCGGGAACGTGAGACTTTTTGAATACGGAAGTCAAAAATGCGCATACGTGCGCGTTTACATGGACTTTTCACTGGAAGTGGTCCCTTGAACATTGTCAGATCCCGCTGTGAATGTAGCAAGCTGCACCAAATTTTGACGGGGCGTCATTGGAAATCAATCATGTTGGAAAATTATAAAAAGTGGAAAATATAATTGCTAAACAGAGTTTAAAATCTTTTGTTTCCTAATCTTGATAAAGATTAAGAAACAGAGTGATGAGCACTCGCACTTGTTAAATTGGATAAATAGCTGTAACACAACTTCAAATACCAGACAACTTTAATATTAATGCTTATCTAATCAACAACTCAACTCTTTTTTTAAGCTCAAGCAACAGTTTCCAACTTTATAGCGTATTCTGGTGTTTGTCAATTCATGTTCAAAAATTGACTTCAATGTTTGCAGTTTATGTTCCATAGTTCTGAGCTGAAATCTTAGCCCAGAAATGTCAGAAAATGTCAACTCTGTGCAGGAAGTGTCAAATAAAGCATCAAAACATGCGGGCTAAATGTGCCAAACATGTGATATTAGTTGGAGATTCATGAGTTCACAGGAAAAACTGTGTGCTCGGATACACTGATCATGTAATGAACCCACAAACCTTGAATCCACATGGTGAGAAGTCCTGTGTTTTGACAGAAAAAGAATAAGTACGGGCGGATTCAAGCAATAAGTACGGATACTTCTGTGGATGAAAGAAAAGCGATATCAGCTGTTACATCCTAATATTTCAGTCTGTCCAACATCACTGCTCAGAGTTTCCTCATGAGAAGACTTAAAAAAATAAAAAGAAAACTGATACTTTTAAAAGCCAACACAAAGGAAACAAACGCTTAGTTCACCGAATGCTGAAATCAGCTTGGAAACACTTAATCATTATCAGATGGAATATTAACCCACTATCGACCACAGTGCTTCTGAAGGATTATTTTAAATGAATTA